>NC_140937.1:143184835-143784835 GCF_014529385.1 Adiantum capillus-veneris | reverse complement strand
AAAGTTATTATTAAGTTTTTGGATAAGAAATACACAGCGTGAGATAGCGGCGCTCACTTCTCTCCTTCTCATGCTTCCATCTCCCTTGTCGGTTGTCACATTGCAGTGCCATTTGTTGTGTTGTAACTGTAGGTAAGGGCTCTACGCATTGACGTAAACATATCATGGTAAATCGTAGATTTGGGCGTCGCCAACCTGCGGCCTAATTTCATCATATAGGAATTTGAGCTAGGAAATCACAAAATAAGCATAAGCGAGGTATTGTGGCATCATTGCTAAGCATTTAGATGCATTCACAGTAAAAAACGACTAGGTCAAAATCTCATTGCTGTTAATAATTGCGTTTTTTGCACTTCATCAAAAGCAAGATTTGAGACCATAAGCATGTGTGCTTAGGTCTTATATACTTGTCCCAAAATTTTCATAACATTCAAATCTTGTTTGATGCTATAACGGCCATGTTTTGTTTGCCGATTAGTGACTAGCTTTTGATGACTTAGGTCATTTGAGTGTAGCTTATGTTAGATGCGAGTTGTCTGTTGTTTTCCAAGAGATGGACACCCTCTTGTAGCCTTTATGCACTAGTCGAGTCAGCTACATCCCATGGATTGACAATTATGTTCATGGTTCTCACTATGTCTGCAATAAGATAAGAGTGAGGTTAGGAAACCCATAAACAATATTGAATCTCTTGAAGGAAAAATTCTCTTTTCTTTTGGTTGAGAAAAAGCTTGTTCTCCCTCAATGCTTGAAAAATCACTTGGAGATGTTGCTTATGTCCTCCAAAGACTTGGAGTAGATGATGATATCATCAAAGAACACTCAAGTGAATTTGCGGTAGGGTCTAAAGATTTTCGCTATTAGATGATTGACGTAGCTGGTGCATTAGTCAAGCCAAGTAGATATTTATAAAGACCGAACGTTGTGCGAAACGTGGTCTTTAGGATATCTTCATCCACTATCCTTATTTGATGATAGCCACTTTTAAGGTCAATCCTACTGAAGTAGGTGGAGCCTTGTTGCTTATCAAGCAGACCTTCTACCTGAGGCACAAGGAATCTGATTTTGATAGTGATATGGTTTAGTGCTCGATAGTCCACACACATACGGTATGTACCATCTTTCTTTTGCACTAAAAGGACTGGAGAACAAAAGGGAGAGGAGCTAGGCCTCACCATCCCTTTCTCTACCAATTCTTGTACTTTCCTCATGATGAGCTTGAGAAACTTGATAAGGAGGCTTGTTAGGCGGTGAGCTTCCTGGTAGGTGGTAGGAGCTCAGTTCAATGGTCGTCATCCCCTCATTTTGGAGGTAAGTCCATAGGGATATCATCGATGAACACATCTTGGAATCCTTTTAGAAAATTAGACAAGTCTAACTCTTCTTGATTCCTACCATTTACATTTGATGAAACATTTAGGACCTTTTAGGGACTCTTTGACAAAAATCACGTATGCAGTAACTGAGCTCTTCATTGATTTATCAAAAGCAGGTGAATTTACAAGTGGTATAGTACGACCAAACTCAGTAGTATCTATGTACATGTTCTTTCCCCTGTAGGTGAAGTAGACTCTCCTCTCAGGGAACTTCATGTTGGCAGCCATGCGGTGTTGGATTCAGGCCAACTGGCCGGACATCCCACTTACTACTTACCCATCTACTAACTTAACCCATGTATACACTTATTCTTTAATACAATAGAATAAGGAGCCGCAACAGGATAATGTTGTTGTGCGCTCCACCCAACAATAGGTTTCTCTCTTTGCTCTCACACTTGCACTCACACACGCTTCCCACGGCACCTTCAACTGGTATCACAACAAGGTTTGTGCTTGCCGTTTTCGTGTCCACACGCACGTGCACTTTAAACATGCAAACAGGTTTTCGATTTTGGCATCGATAAATTCAGCATTCCAAGAGCATTTCCAGCAGGTTTCCTGCAGTTTTACCCCCCTTTCAAAGCTGTTCGTACAGTCAAAAGGTTCATTCAAGCTACGCTTTAGGAGCTATATTTTTCAACTCCACTTTTGCTAGAGGTACAGTTACAGGTACATGACACAGGTGCAGGTTGTTCAGAGACTATTTTGGGATTGTATATAGCCATTTTATGGCTATTATGTGCTATTGAGACGGTGTTTATGGGCTGATTAGGAGCATTTTTTGGCATCAACATTGTCTCAGGTTTTTCAGGCATCCATCTCCTCATAGGTTCTTGCATACATACAGGGCATCCAGGTTTCTTACAGGTTGCAGTGTTTTGCATCAGCACAGATTTCAATGGGCGTATTTCCCGGGGCGGCGGTCACTTATCAAAAGCTTCTTATATCACGTGCGTTCAAGACGTTACTAATAATACCTCAATATACATACTATATTTACACTATGTGCCTATTTTAAAAACCCCCACCCCCCTCTGTATGTATACATTTTGATACATTTTGATCTTTTAATAATCCTCTCCGGTTAATTCACGTGATAGCATACACATTCTAAAAAGTGACCGCCTTGGGGCGTATTTGATGCGCATATGCATTGTTTTGACACTTTTGATAGTGCTTGAGCTCTTTTGAGAGCGGTTTTACTCCCCGCACGGATTTTTTTACTGCTTGCACATTTTGTTTGGCGCTTGTTTGGTATACTGCACCTTGCAGTATTGTTGACAGTGGATGTATGTTGAGTTGCGGAAATTGCCATATGTACCTTTTGTGGAGCCAATTTGGTTTGTTTCTAGCAGTCCCTACTGTTTCTGAGACTCGGTTCGGAGGCCCTTTTTGAGACTGGGCTGGTTTCTTGTCTGCATAACCTTTTGTGAGGGTCAATAGCATGAGGTTTTCTTGAGTTGGGGTATTCTTGAATGTTGAGATCCTTTCGGTGATACAGGTTGCTGGAGTACCCCTTTTTCGTGGCCTCACCATAGGACATGTATAGAGAGGGCTAGGTGCATTTGACGCAGTGTTGGAAGTCTTGGGTCAACTTTTTGACTTTTTATGCATAGTTAGTGGTTGATGCACCTGTCTTATGCTTCGAGAGCATTACTTTTGATACGTTACTGATCTCTTGTGACAGTTTTGGATTGAGATTCTGTCAATTTTTTTGGGGAAACTCTGTCAAATTTTTCCCAGAATTACGAGTGTTTATCACCATATATCTTTAGCTTGCAACCATGTCATCTATTGGTGAAAAGGATATTTACAATATCTAAAAATTTGATGGGATGAATTTTTCTATCTGGAAAGAGCAGATTCAAGATGTTCTTATACAAAATGGCCAGCTGGATCATATCATGGAGCGCCCAGAGGGCGAGTATACAGATGTTGAGTGGGAGAAACTTGATGCTAAGGCCAAATCTACCCTCCGTTTGCATTTGACCAAATCTGTGTACTTTAATATAGTTGGAGAAAGGACTGCTAGATATGTATGGGATAAGTTGTGTTCCAGTTACGAGAACAAAAGTGCTACTAATGAGGTTTTCTTGATGAAGAAGCTGTTTGACCTTCATATGAAGGAAGAGGGCCCTATTTCTACTCACATTAATGAGTTCAATATCATTTTCACTCAGTTGACCACTCAGGGTTTGGTCTTCAATGAGGAAATCAAATGTATCTTCTTGCTATGCAGTTTACCCTCGTCTTGGGATACGTTCTGCACTGCAATTAGCAACTCTGCACCTGGTACTGATCTAGTGTACAATAAAGTCCTTGCGATTCTATTTACCGAGGAGATTTTCAAGAAATCTCTCGAAGGCAAGAAGGATGGTGATGCGTATGTTGCTAGTGATAGACAAAGGGGTCGCACTCAAAGTCGTGCCAAAAGCAAGGAACGTGGGGGCTCATGCAGTAAGTCTCAGGGTTCTATGCGTAATGTCAAGTGCTATCACTACCATAAAAAAGGGCATGTGAAGAAGGATTGCAGGAAATAGCAGCAAAGCAAGAAGGATAAACAATCCTGTGAAACTTCTAAGTCTAATGATTCAAACAAGGGCAAAGCAAAGTTAGAGGAGATCGATGTGCTAGAGTCTTCAAATGCTCCTATTGTACAAACTCTTCCAGTGGTTGTATGCCACTTACCTCTTACGTATTGGTCTTCACAGCAGATCTACCTGTCGAGGCTCTTGTTATAGCAGATATGCAGTATACACAAAATTGGATAGTAGATTCTGGTGCGAGTTTCCATGTGACACCACATAGAGAGTGGTTCTCTACTTATTCTCACTCTTGTGGCAAAGTGAGACTTGGTGATTCTTATGAACTAGACATTGAGGGTGTCGGAAACGTCAAATTGCATGTAAGGAATGGCACACACTTTATTTTATGTAATGTCAGACATGTACCCAAGTTGACTAAGAGCTTGTTTTCTGTTGGTGTCTAGCTTGATGATTTGGGCTACAACACCACATTTGGCAATGGTTCGTGGATTGTACACAAAGGTAATGTTGTTGTACTCACAGCTCAGAAGCATGGTACCTTGTATTCCATGCATGTGTCAGATGTTGGTCATGATTACATATCTATAGGCGAGCTGCCGTCTACTGAGTTGTGGCATTTTCAGCTAGGTCATATTAGCCAAAAAGGAATGAGAATTCTGACTCGTTTTGGCTACTTACCTGTCTTGTCTTATGTTGACTTTCCTATTTGTGAACACTGTATCTATGGCAAACACACTAGGTCCGTGCACTTACCATCGGGTCAAAAGCGTGCTGAACCACTAGATTTAGTACATAGTGATGTTTGTGGTCCTATGTCACCCAAATCTCTAGGGGGGGGGGCAACTATTTTGTGACTTTCATAGATGACTCTACTCAAAAGGTGTGGGCATATCCTTTGAAACATAAGAATAAAGTTCTTCCCGTGTTCCATAAATTTTTGGCACTTGTTGAGAATCAGTCAGGCAAGAAACTCAAGAGGTTGCGGATTGACAACGATGGAGAGTATGTCTTCAAGGAGTTTGACAATTTCTATGCTAAAAGGGGGATTAAAAGGCTTACTGCACCATATAGACCAGCTTAGAATGGAGTTGCTGAGTGCATAAATTGTACAATTCAAGGAAAGAGTCACATCCATGCTTTCTATGGCAAATCTCACACAAGGCTTTTGGGCAGAAGCTGTCTTGACCACAATGCACATTATAAATCATTCACCTAGTACGCCATTGAATTATGAGATTCCAAAAGAGTTATGGTCTAAACGTAAGCCCCACTATGACCATCCACGTGTTTTTGGTTGTGAAGCTTATGCTCACGTGCCTAGACAACTTCGACAGAAGTTAGAGCCAAAGTCACACAAATGTATTTTCATTGGATATGGTGCAGATGGAGAGATGGGATATCATCTCTGGCACCCAGAATCTCGTCGAGTTATCCGTAGTTCAGATGTGATCTTCAATGAGTCGAAGATGTATAAACAACCTATCAAGGAAATAGAGGTTCGGAGAGTCACTTTTGAGGATGTTGCCTCAGAGACAGTGAAATCAACTTAGCGGGCTAGCGATGTACCTTGCACTGGCAATGCTCCAGAGGGAGAGGATAGCAATGGTCAAGGAGCGAGACGGTCTACTAGAGTCTCTCATCCACATGCGTGTTTCGAGCTAGGTCTTGATTACATCATGTTGACCGATTGTGGTGAGCCAAGCTGCTACTAAGAAGCCATGATGACGAATGATGTGGTGAAGTGGGAGCAGGCTATGGAATCTGAGTATAACTTGATTCTGGCTAATGACACTTGGGACTTGGTAGAACTACCAAATGATGCAAAAGCTTTACCTTGCAAATGGGTTTACAAGAAGAAATTTACCTCAGTTTATCCAAATCCAAAGTACAAGGCTAGACTTGTAGCCAAAGGGTTCAAACAGCAAAAGGGAATCGATTTAGATGAAATCTTCTTGCATGTGGTCAAGATGACAACGCTTAGAAATGTACTTGGTCTTGTAGCGATTGAGGACATGGAACTTGTCCAAATGGATGTGAAGACAACATTTCTTTATGGGAATCTTGATGAGGATGTTTACATGCAGCAGCTTGAAGGGTTTGTTCAGGAGAACGCATCTCATGAAGAGCTAGTATGTAAGCTCAAAAAGGCACTTTATGGCTTAAAGCAAGGTTCAAGGCAGTGGTATCATAAATTTGATGCATGTATGAGGTCTCGAGGATATAAAAGGAGCAAAGAGGATCACTGCTTGTACACAAGAAAGCTAGATGATGGCTCAATGATTATTCTTGTTCTGTATATTGATGACATGCTTATAGTTGGTAAATCCATTGTGGAGATTGCCAACTTGAGGAAAACACTTAGCAACAATTTTGCAATGAAAGATTTGGGGGATGCTACACACTTTCTTGGAATGCGAATCAAAAGAGATTGCAAACGTCATATTCTTGATTTATCTCAGGAAACATACATTGAGAAAGTTTTGCAGTGTTTCAATATGCAAGGGGGGAAGCATTGAGTACCCCAATGCAAGCATTCTTGAAACTCATCAAGGAAGATGCATCCAAATCTGATGCTAAGAGAGCAGAAATGGCAAAGGTACCATATTCTTTGGTAGTGGGCAGTCTCATGTATGCTATGGTGGCCACAAGACCAGACATTGCTTTTGCAGTGGGAGTGGTGAGCCGATATATGGAAAATCCTGGAAGCATTGGGAAGCAGTGAAGCACATTCTTAGGTACCTCAAAGGTACGGTCGGTAGGTGTTTACGCTTCGAGAATAGTGATGCATCCATCGTGGGTTATGCGTATGCAGACTATGCGGGTTGTGTCCATAATAGGAGATCGACATCTGGCTATGTTTTCATATTTGCTGGAGCAGCAGTATCTTGGAGGTCATGTATTCAAGATTGTATGTCGTCTTCCACTACGGAAGCAGAGTACGTTGCATTGTCGAATGCAAGTAAAGAGGCTGTATGGTTATCTCGCTTGGTCAGAAATCTTGGCATTGATGAGACTCCAATGATATATTGTGATAGTCACAGTGCTCTTGCATTGGCAAGGAATCTCATGTTTCATTCCAAATCGAAACACATTGAAGTCAGGTATCATTTCGTGAGAGATTTTTTTGGCCAAAAAGCTCATTGATTTGGTCAAGGTACACACTGACGACAACCCAGCAGATGCTTTGACAGGCTTAGCTTTGGAGCGGTTTACACATTGCAGTGAGTTGATTGGTATAGGTTGAAGCCACTATATTGCTTCATGGTTGTACATACCAGGTCACTTGGGCTGCATTGCCTTCAAGTGGGAGTTTGTTGGGATTCAGTCCAACTGGCTGAACATCCCACTTACTACTAACCCATCTATTAACTTAACCCGTGTATACACTTATTCTTTAATACAATAGAATAAGGAGCTGCAATAGGATAACTTTGTTGTGCGCTCCACCCAACAGTAGGTCTCTCTCTCTGCTCTCGCACTTGCACTCGCACATGCTTTCCACGGCACCTTCATGCAGTTGAACCATGGTGCCCCTAGGATAACATCCTCATCTTGGAGAGGAGAGATAAAAAAGTCTTCTTTGTCGCCCCTTTGTCAACATAGCTTTGGACATGGAGCCTCAGCTTCCCAATCAAGGGAGTAACGGAGGCTCCCTATCCCTTGAAAGCAGTGTCGGCCATTACAACATCTCCCATCTCGAAAGCTTGAATGCCTAACTTGGTGGCCAACTCTGTTGATGTGAAGTTGTGAGTAGAGACAGGGTCAAATAAGATGAAGGCATCATGATCCCTTACCTTTCCCCAAGCATAGGAGAGAGGTTCACCTTTGCAATGAGCATCCTCTTTTAGAGCTTCGATGGTGGAAGCCCTAGGAGTCTCATTGCGAGCATTTTTCTTGGGGCAAGAACGATAGCCATGTCCTTACTCCCCACACTTAAAACACTTATGGTCCTTGCAAAAAGCTTCAAGCTCTTTAGGAGAGAGTTTGTTTTTGCCTTTGTAAACTCCCTTCTCTTTGGACCGATTGTTGTTGTTGTTGTTGGAATTGCCTTGGGAGGAATTTTGGGCATTGGTTTTCCCCTTTGCATCATTTTTGTCTTTGTTTTCCATAAGCTTGACATTTCATCTAGCCCCTTCTTGGAATTGATGCGCAAAGAAACCATGGTGTGGTGGATTACTTTGGTGATAGAACTAGACCATTGAGAGTTGACATACTCGGCCATCTCTTCAGGTAATCCCACACAAAACTGTTGCTTTTGCTCGGCAAAGTCTATCTTTTGGAAGACAGGAACCTTGAGATGTAAGTCCCAAAACTTGTCTACGTATTTGTGGATAGACTCATGAACTTTGTCCTTTGCATCGCTTGCAAGGAATTTCTTTATGATGGAAACTCGTAGAGTTTCCATATCTTTGGGGCTTCTCCATTGCCATGAAGTCTAGCCCACCATTGACGAGCCAATTTTTGGAAGTGCATAGCTACATGGCATAGCTTGGAGGACTCCATGAAGCCCTCATCTCCAAAGGCCGCATCAAATTGTTGGATGAAGGCCAATACTTTGTCAGTGGCACCAAAGGTGCCATCATAGGTGAGAAAAGAGATACTCTTTCCTCCCACTTTGAACTTCTTGAGTATTTGTGACCTTCGCCATCCAGGGTATGATTGCGATGTCCTCCCCTCTTCTATTCTATAATAGAATAGCCATAACATTAGTCAAAAGAGCAGGAAGGTGAAGAAGAAAGAGAAGAGAGTGGCCTCTTTCTTGCCCTTTTCTTCCTTTGTATCCTCTCTTCCCTTTTGGAGTGACGAGCAGAAGGACTGTGTGTTGATCTTTTCGTCTTGGGAGGAGTTGGCAATTGTCTAGACCGCCGTCTAAATGGAGCCACATCTTCAGAGGAACTTAAAATTTCATTGCTTTCTTGCTCTTTGGATTCCTCTTCTCGTACGAGAGAGAGTCTTCTTTTGGGGGTCTCTTCAAAAGGCCTCCTAAGCTCTCTCTCCTCTTGGAGAGAAAGGGTAATCCCATAAGCGCGAACTTCTTGAGTAACTTGGCTTGCAAAGCAGGGTTGCCCATAGCTTGTTGCAACCTAGTAGCAAGATAATTCACAAACATGGGGGCATCATCATTAGCACCTTCATGTGCAAAATCAAAGTTATCAATGCTCATTCTACTCTCTCGATTATTGTCAGCCATGTTAACAAAACTTGTGAACATACTTAGTGTATTCTTTGACAATTCAAAACCTTTGTTGCCACTCCTCTTAGCCTTTGAAAATTGGCAACAATTAAGTATCTACACCCATGGCTCGAAGTGGTTAATTATAGAGAGTAGTGAAGTGGGTCTAATATTGCAGAATTAACGAGGGCTAGCTCCTTTCGGACTTCTTATGGCTCAATAATGGTAAAGCCGTAGGCAAGTCTAAAAAGACCCCATTATTAAGTCATAATCTCCCGAGGTGTGCACCATATCTCACATAGTGGGCTCAACAAAACCGATAATAGATACCAGTCCCACTTACCCTAATATAATTAACAAATTCAACCATTTATAGGCCACTTAAGAACCTCTCTTCTTAAGCAAGAAAAGAGAAACCAAATGCTCTGATACCAATGTAATGGTAATGGCCTATTAACTTTGAGAGTAGCGGAAATTAGAGAAAGTACTTTTGGGAAATTACTTTGAGAGCATAGCGGGGAAACTTAATTGACGGTAGCAACATAAACATAGCATTTAGTTAACTTGGCATGAACAATACTTTTGCAAGAGAGAGAGTTTAGAGAACATGACAACAACTGAGGACCGGATTTATGTGGAGCCCGTACCCCTCCAATAGGCATTTGTATTATAGTTTCTACCATCAAGAAAGACTTGGTACAATACAATCTTTGTGTTCCTTATGACCTAGGTGATGCAATGAAGATGGAAAGATTTATGTATCACGAGCATAAGATAAACTTTGTGGAAAGCATTAACTATCCCAAGCCTCACTGTCCCAAGACCTCAAACACCTTCGAAGGTGGAGAGAGCTAGCAAGGAATGAGGGTAGGGAAGAGGAAGAACAAACATTTCATAGTAGAAGGAACTAGTTCATCACTTATCATCACTCTTCTTGCTAGCATACATAATAGCATAGTAATGAAGATGGAGAAGATGGCAAGCTTAAGCATTGAAGCATGGCTCTTGGTTGGATTTTCATTCCATAGCCAAGAGTGTTGGTGTAGGCTCTCAACCTCTCTACTTGCTTGGAGAAGGAGAGGGAGCTCTTGCACTTTGCACAATACAATATGAGAGTGTGTGTGAGTGTGTGTGGGAGAGTATACCCCTCAAGCAACACCCTAGCATGCTTTGGTCGACCCCCCCCTTCCCCCTTGTAGCCCATGCTTGAAGCTCATTGGACCCCTCCAAGCCTAGCCAATCACAAGCAGGGGCATATCAAGCAACAAGGGTAGCCTTGGGACAAGTGTCCCCCTTTTCCCTTTGAGAGAGAGGACTTGAAAAATGCTAAAACAATTAATTAAATTAAGTAATTTTTCATTGGACCCCTTAGGAGGCCAACCAATAGGCTTTAGGCACACCATGAGAGCAACATGAGGAGGAGCTTGACAAGTGTCTGTTTTGCCTTCTTTGTACCAAGCTTGCCTTGTGTGAGGGTGTGTGTGTTCTCTCTCTATCACCCTCTTGTAGGGCTCGCCCCCTCCTTGCAGGGATAGTTGTTGACTTTTTCACACCTTACCCCCAAGCACCTTAGTCAACAAGCATGACAAAGCACCTCAAGCTTGGGTAGTGTTCCCACAAGCACCTCAGGCTCCCTAGTCGGCAAGCACAACAAGCACCTCAAGCACCTTAGTCAGGAAGCACGACAAGCACTTCAAGCTTGGGCCAGGCTCCCACCTCAAGCTCATCCCTAGCTTACCTAAGGTCCAAGGAATTTTTAACACTAACCTTTGGAGGTCTTTAATGAAGCTAACCCTAAGGTCTTTAAGCTCCATTAGCTAGTCTTGCTGTTTGACAGACCATCTCTCATTTGGACCCCTTTACCATTGGCCCCGTGTTGAGATAGATCTGAAAGCACATGTATGTATTCTAACCCTTGTTCCCGTTTATTCTCCGGCACTAAATAATCAGTTTAATATGAGAAAAGTATTTGGTTTGGTTAGATATTAGATTTTATGACATAGATATGGGAAAGACCAAGCAGCAACCAGAATAGATGCAAGAAAGCATGAGTCAGGCTATAGAATAGGTGGAGTAGGTTCAACAAGTCTACTTGGTACCCCACAACAACATAGGTAAATATGTTTTCCATCTTAGTAAACGAACACTTTTAAAGATCCGGGATCTGGAAGTGGTACTGGAGGCGACCAATATGGAATTTGATGCAGGGATCATCCATCTGGTAATTGACACCTTTGATCCTGATAGTGGTTCAACAAAAATAAATGGCAAAGAAGTCCAAGCCACAATAACAGCTCTTGGCTATGTGTTGAGACTACCATATAATGCTAAAATCAAACCCTATTCATATGAAGAAGTTAGCAAGCATTTGAAGGAGGATGCTGAGGATACCAAGAAAGGAATATGGGAGCTCAGGAAGTTCAATGGTCGCTTTGTAGTATGGGCCATTGTACAAATTCATTGCAGAGGCCAGTAGCCTAAGGAACAATCCTACTTGTGAATTTGGGATGTTACTAGTCTGACTTAAAGATTCCAAGGCAAAAATTGATTTGTCCACATTTCTACATAATAGGTTGATCCAACAGATAGTGATGGGGGCTTTTCACAAGCCAAGCTCCCATACCCCTCTTCTCTCGTCCCCACCCCATGAAAACCCCCTCTTAGGGAGGGAATGATAAAAGGCATTGGAAAAAGTAAGAAAGAAAAAAAGTATGATTATGTAAATATATAAGAAAGGTAAAATAGGCCACCTCATGCATGCGGGGTAGCCCATCCCCACCTTGCCTCCTTTTTCTTCACTGTTGCCCCGCCGTGTGTCCCTTTTCCTCTCCTCCACTCAAAAGGTCAACCCCCTCTCTCTTCCCCTTGTCCTTTCTCCTTTATCTCTCCCCTCAAGCTACCCCACCTCTCACCAATAATGCATTATAACTCACCAATAATGCATCCTAACTCACATGCAACTTACCCTATCTTCCAAAATAGTATAACCCACCCCCCCTTTCTCTCTCCTATCATATCCCATGACCCAAATACCCCCCCCTCTCTCTAAAGGGCGCCATGTCTCTTGTCTTGTAGCTAAATAACCTCCCCCACACTCACACACACTCAGTTTCACTGAAAAAGGTGCCCACAGACCCATCCCCACCCGGTGGTTACCTGATTTTTCTTGTGTTCACACACATCTACACACAGATTCACCTCTGAACACACTCCCCTCTCTCCCCTCTTGTAATTAATTTATTCTCCATGTCACCTCTCACTTTTTTTTCATCAACCCATCTCTCTCTCTTAGTCTCTCTCTCATGAGACTGCTATTCTGGCACATATACACATAACCAGACAAGTGGGGCCCACAGTCACATGGCCTATGTAGATAATGATTTCTTCATTTCTAAATTCTAGAATTTCTCCCCCCTCCTCCCCTATATAAAGAGGGGTCACCATCACACTAAAGACACACACAACATCACCAAAGAACACACTATGCACTGTGTGTGCCTAGTGCACACACACACACCCACACCATCACCATCACCGCAATCACCATGCTCGTCTTGAGCATGACCTCTACACCCTTGGGCTATGGAAGATGAAGGGAAACTAAATGAATGATGATGGCCATAACCCTCGTGTGAGTCTTCGCCATCAACTCCCACCTATCCGCCATGTGCTCTACCACGCTGTCCCTTCTCATTCCCCTACCCTATGCTCCCCATTTCATCGCCTTATTCTCTAAATAAAGATTGAGGTTTTGTGAGTATGTTTTCTTGCAATGTTTTGCCCCTATGAGGTGTGCGGAATCGCCACCTAGTCTTGTGTTTGGAATGAGCTTGTGTATGTGTGAAGGGTGTGCGGATTCGCCATCCTTTTGTGGTGCCTAAGTACTAAGCCGCTATACCCTCCCCCCTCACTCTCTCTCTCTCTCTCTCTCACTCTCTCTCACTTGATCTCATTCCCTTTCCTCTTCATCATTACTCCCAAGCATCCATCTCTCTTGGATGAAAACTTTGTTATGGTGGTGTGTTGTTTGCGTCCTAGCCGCTGAAGCTAGGTGGTGCCCCCTGTTTGCTTTACCATGACAGGCTCGAGGCGCGCCATTTGGTCCCCGGTGTTTTAGAGGCCGTTGGGGTTCGGGGTTCGCTTTGCTCCTGTCATTTGGTGCCGCCACTGAGGATCTTTTCATGAAACCCTTCAGTTTACAAGACTGAAACCCCTAAACTATTGTGAATGGATGAATGGCTAGCAGGATTTGCTAATTGGACGACAGAAGAAGAAGAGCTCCAAGCACAACTAGACGAACTCCGCATCTCCATTGAAGCTCGAGTGCCAGGCGTAACGGTAATCGATTTGCAGTGGAAGAGTCAACCAACACGCCAAACCCAGTGGATATACATAGGCCAAGTGCCAAGAAGAAGAAGGAGAAGGTCGAAACCATGTCCGCAACCTACAACCAACCCACAACAACAAAATGGAAGGAGCTCTACACAATAGAGAATCAACACTATTCTACTTTGAGAATCGGGTAACTCAAGTCACTGAGGTAATTATCACAGTCAGTTTTCAAGTCGCACCTGATGCTGCAGCACAGATAACGGAATCATTGGCTCACACTCTCATTAGAGAAACTAGGGATCTACTGAGTTTGTTTCAGGAAAGAAAACCACCCTCTCCCACAAGCTTGGACAGTGACTAAGCACCTCTAAGCTTCACATGAATCAGTACAACCTACCTCAAGATAGATCACATATACCAACACGTGTACACTCAATCAAGGTGATACTGGATTTGAAGGCTCACTACCAGCACGTCATTGACACCATGCTGGGTGGGGAGCGATTTTTTGAGGTTCTGGCATCAAATCAACCAAATTTTGTCCTACCTTTGGTACAAGGCAATGTACCGTTTGAAGTTTTAATCTATGTCCTAGTATAAGAGGGTATACACGCCTCCTTGTAAAGAAGAAAAAAACTTTTGCAAGTTAAGAAGTGTGTCTTTCTAGCTCTCTCTCAGTAATCATGGCAAGTGTAGCATTTCCAACATTTAAAGGAAAGAAGGGGGAGGATTTGGTAACAGACTTCCTAGATGACTTTGAAGTAGCATGTGTAGTGAGCAACAAAGATACGGATGAATCCCGGGTTAGAATCTTTAAGCATCTCATGAATCTAGAAGCTAGATCATGGTACAATGCACTTCCACAAGCAACCAAGGATGACTGGGAACCCTTAAAAACCGCTTTTAAGAGGCGCTTTGGGGAAGGTACCACTTCAAAAAAGTTGTGGGACAAGTTGAGAGACTTGAAGCAGGAGGGTCTTTTAGAATATGCCACCTATGAGTCCAAATTTGTGGATTTGTGGGAACGGTGGGTTGAGTCATTGGCAAGGGGGGAAGCCACACCCGATTTCCTAAAAAAAGATCGATTCACGCATGGCTTATGGCCGCTTCTCAAGGAGAAGGTGAAAGATAGATTCCCGGCTACGTACGAGTTAGCCGTTGAGATTGCTCGCCTTAAGGACAAGAAGCTGCGAATGAAAGCCAAAGAAACCGAGTCAACAGAAGTAGGAACATCGCGTCGACTAGCAACTACGACAACCACCATACCACCACCACCGGCTCTTGGGGTAAGAGATGACCAACAAGATATGTTGGCCCATATTACTGACCAACTGCAGAATTTGTCTGTCCACTTAATACAGCAAGGGAGGAGTCAAGAAAGAGATCAAGAACCTGGAAGAGCACGACAACAAAACAGGGAGTATCATTGCTACAACTGCGGAGAAGACGGTCACGGTATGTACTACTGAATGAAGTAGCGGGTTTTGAATGCTATACCGTCTGTGATGGTTATTCAGGATACTTTCAAATACGCATAGCCTTGGAAGATCAACTAAAAACCACTTTTATCACGCCATGGGGTTGTTTTGCATACAGGGTTATTCCATTTGGTCTCACAAATGCACCTGCCACATTCCAAAGATATGTCACATATGTTTTTCAACCGTTCTTTGGAACATCCATAAGAGTGTTCATTGATGATTTTTGTATATATAGATCCCGTATTTCACATTTAGAAAAGGTAACTGAAGGTTTAGCCAGGTTGCAGAGCCTAGGTGGGCAATTAAATGTGGATAAATGCCACATTGGGGAGAGTAAAGTCATTCTACTAGGCCATGAAATTTCAGCAAAAGGTATCAATGCTGACCCAAGTAAGGTGTCCGCACTCATAGCCCTACCTTCACCAACGACCGCACGTCAACTGGTCTCTTTTCTACAGAAGGTGAGGTACTTAAGTAGAATCATACATCTACTATCACAACTTGTTCTACCACTGCAACAACTCACTCAAAGATCAACTTTCACTTGGGACGAGGAAAGCGAACATCACTACAACAAGGTAAAGGAGGTCTTAGCCACTCTGCCAACTATCTCACCACCTAAGTGGGATGAAAAATTCTATGTCACCTCAAGTGTTGGTGATGACTCATTGGGGGCTGTGCTACTCCAAAAGGATACGGCGACATCTTTCATGAGGCCAATCTACTTCTCTAGTCGAATGATGACAGCAGGAGAGAAAGGTTTCACCCATGTGGAACACTTAGTCCTAGCTCTTAGATTTGCAACTACAAAGTTTAGGTCATATTTGCTGCCTAAGCAATTTGTGATTCTAACCACGGATGAAATATTTCCCTATGTTGTACAACACATGGATGTGTCTGCTAGAATTACTAAATGGCTAGTTAGTCTGCAAGAGTTTGACTACACGGTTCAGGTAGAAAGCACGACAAGGGCAAGTTTGGGGGGACTCATGACCTACCAAGTCTTTGAAAGGAAGGAGAAGCAATCTAAGGAATGAGAAGTCCGATTACCTCCAGTACCACCGATGGTAGAAGGAGCATACTCTCTCTACTTTGATGGAGCCTACAAGCGAGCGTCCGACAAAGCAGCTGCAGGCATAGTGGTCTTTGATGACAAAGGGACAAAGATATTTGCGTTGGGCCAATTGTTAGATTCACGTTCTAACAATGAAGCTGAGTATGCAGCACTAACCAAGGGTCTACAATGGTGCGTCTCACAAGGTGTACAACGCCTTAATGTATTTGGGGATGCTCTACTTCTGGTAAGGCAAGTAAATGGAGCATGGACATGCAAGAATCCTAGTTTAAGGACTCACTTAAGTGGTGTAAACACCTTGTTGGGTAAGTTTGAAGAAGGTCAAATACACCATATCCCAAGTTCTCAAAACCAAGAAGCAGATGCTCTAGCAAGTGAAAGAATACAGGAAGTGGTGGTTGGAGCAATAAAACTAAAGCTCCCTCTATTTCAAGGAAGTGATGCCTTGCGTGACATCATGCATTTTTTGGAAACAGGGGAATGCCCATCAGATTTAACAAAGGGACAGAAGCAATGGCTGACGCGGAAGGCCACAAGGTATCGACTCATCAATGACGGTTTGTACTGTAAGGGTAAGGACCAAATACTCAGGAAGGTCCCTCTCTCTCAGGAAATCCCGCTACTTAAGAACCTCTCTTCTTAAGCAAGAAAAGAGAAACCAAATGCTCTGATAGCAATGTAATGGTAATGGCCTATTAACTTTGAGAGTAGCGGAAATTAGGAAAAGTGCTTTTGGGAAATTACTTTGAGAGCATAGTGGGGAAACTTAATTGATGGTAGCAACATAAACATAGCATTTAGTTAATTCGGTATGAACAATACTTTTGCAAGAGAGAGAGTTTAGAGAACATGACAACAACTGAGGACTGGATTTATGTGGAGCCCGTCCCCCCTCCAATAGGCATTTGTATTATAGTTTCTCCCATCAAGAAAGACTTGGTATAATACAATCTCTGTGTTCCTTATGACCTAGGTGATGAAATGAAGATGGAAATATTCATGCATCACGAGCATAACATAAAATTTGTGGAAAGCATTAACTATCCCAAACCTTAGTGTCCCAAGACCTCAAACACCTTCGAAGGTGGAGAGAGCTAGCAGGGAATGAAGGTAGGGAGGAGGAAGAAGAAACATTTCATAGTAGAAATAACTAGTTCCTCACTTATGATCACTCTTCTTGCTAGCATATATAATAGCATAGTAATGAAGATGGAGAAGATGGCAAGCTTAAGCATTGAAGCATGGCTCTTGGTTGCATTTGCATTCCATAGCCAAGAGTGTTGGTGTAGGCTCTCAACCTCTCTACTTGCTTGGAGAAGGAGAGGGAGCTCTTGCACTTTGCACAATACAATATGAGAGTGTGTGTGAGTGTGTGTGGGAGAGTATACCCCTCAAGAAACCCCCTAGCATGCTTTGGTCGACCCCCCCTTGTATCTCATGCTTGAAGCTCATTGGACCCCTCCAAGCCTAGCCAATCACAAGCAGGGGCATATCAAGCAACAAGGGTAGCCTTGGGACAAGTGTCCCCCTTTCCCCTTTGAGAGAGAGGACTTGATAAATGCAAAAAAAATTAATTAAATTAACTAATTTATCATTGGACCCCTTAGGAGGCCAACCAATAGGCTATAGGCACAGCATGAGAGCAACATGAGGAGGAGCTTGACAAGTGTCTGTTTTGCGTTTTTTGTACCAAGCTTGCCTTCTTTGAGGGTATGTGTGTTCTTTCTCTACCCCCCTCTTGAAGGGCTCGCCCCCTCCTTGTAGGGATAGTTGGTTACTTTTGCACACCTTACCCCCAAGCACCTTAGTCAGCAAGCATGACAAAGCACCTCAAGCCTGGGTAGTGTTCCCACAAGCACCTCAAGCTCCCTAGTCGGCAAGCACAACAAGCGCTAGTCTTGCTCTTTGACAGACCATCTCTCATTTGGACCCCTTTACCATTGGCCCCGTGTTGAGATAGATCTGAAAGCACATGTTTGTATTCTAACCCTTGTTCCCGTTTATTCTCCAACATTAAATGATCAGTTTAATATGAGAAAAGCATTCGGGTTGGTTAGATATTAGATTTTATGACACAGACATGGGAAAGACCAAGAAGCGACCAGAATAGATGCAAGAAAGCATGAGTCAGGCTATAGAATAGGTGGAGTAGGTTCAACAAGTCTACTTGGTACCCCACAACAACATAGGTAATATATGTTTTCCATCTTAGTGAATGAACACTTTTGAAGATCTGGGATCTTGAAGTGGTACTGGAGGCCACCAATATGGAATTTGATGCAGGGATCATCCATCTGGTAATTGACACCTTTGATCCTAATAGTGGCTCAACAAAAATAAATGGCAAAGAAGTCCAAGCCACAATAGCAGCTCTTGGCCATGTGTTGAGACTACCATATACTGCTAAAATCAAACCCTATTCATATGAAGAAGGTAGCAAGCATTTGAAGGAGGATGCTGAGGCTACCAAGAAAGGAAGAGGGGAGCTCAGGGACCAGAGTCCAATGGCCGCTTTGCAGTACAGGCCAGTGTACAAATTCATTGCAGAGGCCATTAGCCTAAAGAACAACCCTACCTATGTATTTGGGATGTTAGTAGTATGACTTAAAGATTCCATGGCAAAAATTGATTTGGCCACATTTCTACATAACAGGTTGATCCAACAGATAGCTAGGGGAAGACCCTACACTAGCATGTCTTCAAAACTTGGTATGTGTTGGGGTTCTTCAACACAAACAGAACTAAAGTGTTGACAACATGTCACACACACTAAGACAGTGAAAAAAAAAGGCAAATACATTCAACTCATCAGCATTTCATTATTCACCAACTTTCGACACAGCAGATTGCAGAACAAGCATGAAGCATAGAACAAGAGACTACATAGTTGATTCATCTTGGTCCATAGATAACTTCCATTTCAACCCAAAAATTACATTCTCGCGTGAACAGCAGGACCTTTAAATAAGAACTCCTAGCAGTTATAGTAGTTACATCCAATTGACCAAAATCCGATTAAGTGTTGATTGATCAAAATCCGACTTATCAAAGTCCGACTGACTAAGTGTTGATTGACTAAGACATAAGTACAGTAATGGTCTGGTGTTGGTTCAACACCTGGCACAGCCCGGTGGTGGATTTCCTTGAAATCCTACTTGGATTCACAATCCCTTGATCTACATATTCTCCACCACCAACATTACTCTTTACACTGGTTCATCTTCATTCTGAGCATCCACATCTGGCTCAGCGATACCCTGCTCTTCAACTACTGACTCAGGTGCCACTATGCCAACAGGTACAGTTTCCACTGCTTTAAGCACTTCAACCTGTTGATTCATCTCTGCATCATCCTTCAATTCTTGACCTTTCTCAATCTGTTCCTCCAACTGAACATCAGCCATATCCCCTAGCAATTCTTTCATCTTTAAATCCTGAGCTAATTTGAACCACATGTCTCTGTCCTTTTTGACATCCTCTAATTCCTGCAGTAATTCACCCTCATGCTCACTTACAAATCCCTGCTTCATTGTCTCATATGGATGCTTTATTGCTACAGCAATTCTTTTCTTCATAGACTTCCACACTTCCTGAACTGCTTGCAACAGCTGTTCTTTCAAGACAGAAATTTCTCCCTCTGACATAAGCACTGCATTGACATCCACATCCTCACCTTTTACTTGCTTCTCCAATTCCTGCAAAGGAATCAATCTCTGATGTAACATTTGAACCTGAACTTGCAACTCAGCATTAGTCTTTGACAAATGCTCCATTTCCTCATTCAATCTGGCATCTAACTTCATTGTCCAATCTCTGAACAGTCCCAAAGACATTTTTATTTTTGAAACTTCTGCATGATGCTTTTTCACCATATCCTCTAACTCCTTATGATGTACTTCCTGAATCTGTGCCAACTGCAAAGTCATAGCTTCCAACTCCATGTCCTTCTGCTTTACTTGCACTTTACCTACTGTTGAATCTGCAACCTGTTTCAGTTGCTCCTCCATTTGTACCTGCTGACCCAGCACAAATTCTTGCACCAACTTAAGCATCCTTATAGCACTGCCAGCATCTTCACATCTGCCTTCAGTTTTAAAAGATGTACTTGGAGTAGCAAATTCAAAATCTAAAGCTTTAGCAACACCCTGCTCACCAGCACTCACCTTTCTCTTCTTGGACAAAGTAAATGTTTTGCCCAACCTTACTGGTGTTTGAACATCTACAGGGACTTTTTGTGAGAAAACAGATAACTCACCAAAGTCTTGGAAGAAATCTGGGCTATCCACAGCTTCTCTAGCCTCCTCCTCTGTGTAACCAACCTCCATCAAATCTTGAAACTACTTTCTCTTTGCTGGTTCTCCATCAAAAAGCTTGTCCAATTCATCAACCTGCTCTTTACTTTTGTTCTTCTGAAGTTCCGACTCAGCAGCAGTAACAGAGATATTTGGCACCACTGTTTCTCCTGCTTTCACCATCCCAGCATACTTGAATAATGCAGTTAGGAATGGAGCCAATCTACTGCTGCACTGACGCTTCCTCCTATCTGGAGTAAACACTTCTGCATGAATTTTTTCATGGACCCAATGTGCCCAACTGAAACAACCTCCCTGCTCAGCAAATGCCAATGGAGCATAATTCTCTTTTGACATATAGTCAAATTTAGCCAAAAAGCACACCCTCTCAAGATACCACTTTAACTGTTCCCTGCGGCCATACTCCACATTTTTGAGCATGTAATACAACCTTGCTCCTTCTCTAGACCCAAACTCCTTCTTTAAACAATCATCTGAACACTTAGGTGGAACAGCTACTGTTGTGAATGGTAACTTGAAAACTGCAGCAATCACCTGTGGGCACAACACAATCTTATCAGATATTGCTCCTCTGGTCTTCCTCAGCAACTCTGCCTGTGAATTTGCATAAAAATTTCCTTTCCATTCTTTCCATGGCAACATTGCATACTCATAAAGCCCCAACTGTCTGAGCCACTTCTCATTCTTCTCTATATCAGCTTCCATCTCAATCTTGAGATCTGTGTACAGATCCATCAAACTCTGCAGCATTTTATTTGCTGACAAAGGTGGCGGTTCTTCCTCTGAGAACTCTTCTTCTTCCTCATTGCTTACATCCACCCTCAGGTTAATTCCCTTTCTCCTCAGCCTTGTTGCGACAGGCTCTGCCGACTCAGTTTCAGCCTCGGGTCTCATGGCTGCTGCTACAGGCTTTGCTTTAGGGGCCATAGTGCTTGATGAAGGAGTAGATGAAGAAGGCGATTGCAAGAAGTAATCAGCAGCTAAGTACTTGCACGGCGAAGAGACTAACATTTCATGCAAATAACGCTGCATGCATCCGCTGAATGACCTCTTTGACAGCTCCCGCGCCCCAATAATTACCTCTAGTGGCGAATAATCTCCCCGCAAACCCAAATATTGTTGATCATTAAACCGTTTACTTCCACGTTAAAAAATTCCGATCCAGTAAATGCCGATGGACCAAATTCCGATCAACCAACATCCGATGAACCACACTATATGACTGCATACTGGATTATGTTTATGTGAATTGAATCTCCACTCATCAGAACCTTGCCAAGAACTCCTCCTGCCTTCCTTCATGACTTGTTCTCTATTGAAACCCTTATCAACATCACTTCTAATACCATAGTCACCTGATAGCAATGCTTGCTGACTCTAAAAATCTGTTAATTCAACTGCCTCACACAAAGCAGCTTCTACCACTTTTGGTGTCAAGCAATCAAGGTGAGGTGGTTTACCTTGAAATTTCTTTAACCTGAATCCATTAACTGGTTTGTCCACTCTGGTTCCAAACACATCAGCAACTATAAATGTGCCGTGGCCTAAATCTTCAACAATCTGATAAGGACCCTTATACCTCAAAGTCGATTTCCCTGGGAATGGACCAAGCCTAGAATTATACAGCATCACCCAATCTCCCACTTTAAACAGTTTGAACTTGACATTCATAGCTACCCAGGCTTGTCTTCTCCTCTGGATAATCTCAGTGATGTAAGAACTCACCAGCCTGTCCTCTTCTAGCTGCATCAAATACTTACTTCTATGCTTTACTGACAATGCAGGAGACATTTTCTCAGTAGAAATTCTCAAGCTAGGTACCACAAATTCCATAGGTACTACAGCTTCCAACCCATAGACCAACCTGAACGGTGTCATCCCTGTGGTGACTTTGAAAGCAGTTCTGAATGACCACAGAGCTGAATCCAACTTCGGGTCCCAATCCTTATGATCATCCTGCACAATATTTTTCAGAATTTTAACCAGAATTTTGTTGCTACTCTCTGCCTGTCCATTGGCCTGGGGATGATATGGGGTAGACTTCTTGTGTAATATCATATGAGTTTTAGTCAGCTCATGTATGACCTCATTCAAAAAATGTGTCCCCCTATCACTCACCAACTCAACTAGGACACCCAAATTTTGTCATAATTGAAGGGGATCGGGGAGCACCACAGATGGAGAGTGTGAGAGAGAAGGAGACACACGACACACAGATATAGGTGGGGAGACTCAAAGAGTGAGCAGCCCCCTATACACTTATCCTATGTATAAGGTATACAAGTCAGTGGGCGCCCAGACTCTGGGCGGCCGGGCAAGGCACAGACGCCTATACCCCAACAACCTCTCACTTAAAGGTGACTGTGCCTTTAAGCAAGAGAACCTAGTCTAAAGACTACAAAAGGCGAGAGAAAACCGCTCTCAACCGATGCCCACTGGCTGGCTGTGATCGTGTGCATCCGACTGTCCTGCTCCCGTGTAAGTCCATACACCACCAGACGTACCGCACACGTACTGCAAGTATGTACACAATACCTGCATATCTCCCTCGTGCACTATGCCATCGTCAGTCAACAAACGACTGACAACCCCAACTGCAAATGCTCCCACTACAGCTGCGATATCCAGTCTCAAGATCAGCACCTCATACATGAGACCACCGAATGCCGATGCAATGCTAGCGGGCCCTACTAGCTCTACGGAGCATGCATCAACATATATATCCCTGGCAATAGGCATCTCTGACTGACAAGGCGTGTCAGCCACATGCATCTCCTGATTGTCCGCAAAAGATGCATCAACCTGTCGTGCAACCTCAGAGCAAACCAACTGCTCTAGGTGTCTGTTGGAAGACATATCCTGCACAACTATATCCCCATGCTCACTGTCGAGCATAGAAAGGAATGATTGCATAATCGCTGACGTCTCAACCTCCTCTGCAATCATCCACTGCAAACATGACCACTCAATCTGCTGTGACTCACTAGAGCTCTCATGCTCTAACTCCGTATGCATAGACTCTTGCACAACGTCCTCCTGTCGTGACTCACTAGAGCAAGACCGCTCTACCTGTCTATCCTGCATAGAAGTATCTCGCACAACTGACTCTCTGCTTTGCTCAGTCACTAGCAAAGCATGCATGTATGACTCTGTCACCTCTCTGTGTGACTGCTCAAGTCGTGCTCCAACTGTGTGCACAACGAGCTCACTACTCTGCACTCCATGCAAAGCATCCTGCAACCCATGAGCAAAAGAGACTCGCCTGCTCTCTCGCTCTCTACCTGGTTGCATGATCACAGAGACAACACCATCTCTCACGTGATCCACATGCAATGGGTAACCTGTACCACTCCTGGCACCTGTCGCAATCACTAGCGAACCCAAATGCATCACAAAATCTCGCTCTCGTAGCGAAATCTGACATCCACAATCTCTAAGCTGACCAATCGAAATCAAACTCACTGTCAAATCTGGTACATAGCGCACATGTCGTAACAAGTAAGATGCACCACTCGGTAATGACAGTCTCACATCTCCTGCACCTACTATCGCATGCACCGATCCATCAGTCAAACGTACACTGCCAAGCATCCCGCTAGAATAGCTACAAAACCATGCACGATGCGGCGTGACATGAAACATAGCATCTGCATCTAGCAACCACTACGAAGGGAGTGCACTATCCACATGTATAGCATCTCGTGCATAGCTCGAGGTAAAAGTGACATCCCCGTCACTAGTATACTCCAACACTACATCTGCCTCAACTGTCAAAGCAATTGAGTCCATGGCATCACTACATACATCTCTGAGAATGTCATGTCTCCTACGATGTTGCATACGACGAAAACAACACCGTCTAACATGTCCAGAATGACCACAATACCAACATATCACCTGTCGGCGTACTCGTGAATGTACATGTCTCACATGAGTCCATGATGACTCAGATCTATCATACATTTCATGTAATCTGCGCCAAAGTGCTCTCGAAGTATCCTCATACATAACAGAGGCATATACAGATTCCACAAGGTGCAAAGAGAGTGTAGATAGTGCCATCTCCTCTAGCTCCTGCCACTGATCGTCAGACATGTTTGAAGGTCTACATGCATCACCACTCAATGGTCGATGCAACCCTCACTGTGTCAATGCATCAAGCATACACTCTCTCCATGCTGCAAAGTCTGACCCATCAAACATGCACATTTCGGAGAGATCATAATCTGAGCAATCACCTGTCTCTGCCATGAGCACAATGTAGCAAACTAGAAAGCAAAACCACCTCGCCAACAACACCTGGAAACTGTCTACAAATATGGCCAGAAACACAATGTAAAACCTGTGAGACACACTCCAAAATAGAGATTGAAGGGGATCGGGGAGCACCACAGACGGAGAGTGAGAGAGAGAGAAGGAGACACACACACAATGTGGGTGGGGAGACTGTGAAGTGGCAGCTCTCCCTATACAGTATACTCACAATAAGTATAGGGTAACAATGGGCGGGCGCCCATGACCTGGGTGACCGGTCAAGGCACATAGGCCTTAACCCCAACAACCTCCCACTTAAAGGCCAATGTTCCTTTAAGCAAGATCTACTAGTGTACAACTAATAGAAGGTGAGATATTCTCTCAACCTATGCCCACTGAATCTCGATGAGCTAGTGCATCCGGCTCTACTGATAGACAAACATCCCGCTGCGGAAGCCACACAGAGCTAGCTCCAAGCTCTGCAAATAGTCTATAAGAGCTCATGCACTCCTGCAAGTATCGGTCCAATACCTGCAAATCTCCCCTATGCTCTATGACGAGATCAATCATCGAACAACTAATCAACCCTGCTGCAAATGATCCCACTGCAGCTGCTATGTCGGGCTTCGAGATCAGCATCTTGTACATAGGGACACCGAACGTTGATGCAACCCTGGCAACCTCTGCCACCTCCAACTCAGAACTCAACTCATGGCAATCCTGTCCCCTATCATAGAGACCATGGCACTCTGACTCCGAGCTCTGGAGTGACTCCTCGTGCCCACCACATATCACATGTGTACCAAGAGTATCCATATGTCCTGAATCTGCATCAAGATCTGGCATAAGCATATCAAGAAATGACTCCACAATAGTCGACATCTTAGCATCCATGCGAGTCATCTCTGTCATCACCTCTGATGACTCATCCTGTGAGACACACTCCAAAATAGAGCTCCCGCAATGTCAATACAAGCCTCGCATGCTCTAGTATCACACTGCAATCTGTGAGCTAATCACCAAGCCCACACTGTGCGGTATCGATGCATACACACGCACAAATCTCCCACCTGTAGAGAACACCGCACGCAAATGCTGAGTGCAACCCGCAATCTCTACCTAGATTGCATAAATGATACGCATAAAACTCCTGGGAAAATTTTGCCAGAGTTTTGATGCACAATGGCTATCAACACAAAATAACCATTGTCCTGCAAGCTCAATACAATGAGCAATCAATGCGAATCAAACTACACTCAATATACATGCATAAGCTCTGCAAAACTATGGCAAACAATGCTCGAGATCACAAGACTCTCCCACCCGAGAGCAAACCACTGTCTCAAGCAAAGAAAGATACACAACTCCTCACTCTTGCGAGAGTGGATACAAAAACACAAAACTGTGTACAAACTGACAAAACCTGTCAAAGTGAGAGTAAACACTCGATCACAAACTATGGCGAGAATCTGGGAAAAATCCGACAGAATTTTCCCTGAAAACTGAGCAAAAAACTCAAGTACAATCTCTACCATAAACCATAACACTAGTCAATGCCAATGAGTAGAAATGCAAAAATGGCTCCACATTTTCACATACAATGGCAATCCGCACTCAACGTACATCAACGGAGTGACTGCGCATAAGCAAACGCCAAAAGATTTGCAATCCGGAAACTTGATCAATGCGGAAACAATGCTCTCAAGAGAGCTTACCGGCACTTGAAAGTGCTCGCCAAAATGCATGTATAATGGGCATCAACCATGTGCCATAACCATATGCAAACCATCCGCAAAGACCATGAATCCAAGCACAAAATCACTGCCAAAGTATTTTGTGAAAACCAGTGAAAGAAGCTCCACCTGTGTGCTCCAAAAACCTGCGTCTCTCAAGAGACCGCTTCGGTGGTGTGTAAACGCCTCCGTACTTCGTTGCCCAAGTCTACCAAAAAACCCTCAAACCACAAGCTTAACACAAGCTGCAATTGCATCTTCAGCTCAGAATTTATGCACTCAACTTCAAGCATCTCCCGTGCTTCCAAAAGTGCATCAAACTCGCACACAATGCGACAACAGAAAATTTGGAATTTCTGTATACAGTCAGTCTGAGCTGAATATCAGCAAAACGGTGAGGAATTTGCAAAAAGTTTCTTCTGCAAAGTTATAGACCACGTCGAAACGGATGGGCTTGGATGACAAAATTCTCAGATCTGCATTCTACAAGGAGAAAAACGAATCTGAAAACAGTGCTGCTGTGCACACAGTTTTAGGGCAGCACCTTCACTTACACACAATCTTCCACACTCCTTTCTGAGCTTCCACAAGAGCATACATCACTCTCAACTGAGCTCACAAGCTCCCATTGCATTCTCACAAAGCTTCCAAGCTTTCTTAATCTCTCTACTGTCGAGAGCAAGCGAGCTATCGCCTCGAAGCTCTCAAAGTCGTCGTGCTCTCCGCGGTCACCATAGCTCTGATACCAATTAAAGGGGATCGGGGAGCACCACAGACGGAGAGTGAGAGAGAGAAGGAGACACACGACACACAGATATGGGTGGGGAGACTCAAAGAGTGAGCAGCCCCCTATACACTTATGCTATGTATAAGGTATACAAGTCAGTGGGCGCCTAGACTTTGGGCGGCCGGGCAAGGCACATACGCCTATACCCCAACAAGAACCAGCCTTGGAATCTGAACATACCCAAGGCAACCCTCCCATCTCCGATTTATGGGATTGAGGTAATGAAAAGTAGGTCTAATGGAGTAAAAGAGTGCATGACACTCCTCCTATTGAAAAAAAAAAAGTGGAAAAGAAAAAATGACAAAAAAAAGAGAAAAAGAAGCAACACCGTCCTCCTAAAGATATGAATATCTCTAGGCTTGGGGGAGGGCTAATATGAGTGGCATAAAATGGTAACCATCTTTTTGCAACATTTGTCAGCCTACTCAACGTCCTCTTCCTCTTATGTGTATATATTTTTCTACACTATTAAGTTATCTAGAGTAAATTCCCCCTCTTCGTTTAACCTTTGTGGCGACACATACATTATACTCTTCCCAAAAATGTCACCTTAGTCATATATTTATATTACCACCCTTTTCTTTTTTGCTTTGTAAATAAAATAAGCATATAATAACCAACTATATACCCCCAAACTTTCTTACCTCTTGTGAATTAGTAGTAGAAAAATAATATATCCATCTTCCACCTCATATAGATAATTTCCCATGGAAATCAACTCTCCACTTGTCTTTACCAAAGATTATGGTCCCTCTCTACAAGTCTTCTATGCCCCCTACATAGGTGGCCCAATATCTCTTAAGAATATACATATAGTTTCTCTCCTTTCAAAAAGACTCCAATTGTATATTCTTTTCACAAGCAAATAATATTGGGCCCTCCTCTATTTGTTTAAGCATCATAGCCTTTTGAAAAAGCATGATTCCCCTTGGATGCATACAAGCAAAGGGCCCATACAAAAAGACTTGGAAGCAAAAGGTTCCCTAGCCTAGTGTGGACCTTCCAAACCGAATTCCTTGGTGCATGGGTGTGAAGAATAGTCCAAATTCATATCAAACATGTTGAGAAGGTCAATTTTGCCTTTTGAAGCATGTCATTCCGAGCTACAGGTAAAATGTTATGGTCAAAATAGTGTAAATCTGTCAGATTCGCAGGAAAAGGGAACTGTAAATCAAGTAAATCAAGAGGGTGAGATCTTATTTTTTCCCTACTCATCTTCTAGAAGAGCAATGAGTGTTCAAGGTCACTTGCATGTGATGGGACCAACCTAAAGATGCTTTCTAAATGCCAAGACAGACAAATTGAGATACCCCGCAGGAGCCACCCGTAGGGCCTCATGGTGGGGCCCACCTACATTATGCACCCATATGGAGCCTTCACGGTCTAAAATGATATTTTTGGTGAATAAATAGTCCCTTTTATGTCCAATATTCAATGAGTGGTCAAAGGACACTTAATTAGGTCTAATCACTTACTCTAATTAAGTGTAGCATAATCCCACTCCTACACAACTATAAATA
Organism: Adiantum capillus-veneris; assembly: GCF_014529385.1. Classification (NCBI taxonomy): domain Eukaryota; kingdom Viridiplantae; phylum Streptophyta; class Polypodiopsida; order Polypodiales; family Pteridaceae; genus Adiantum; species Adiantum capillus-veneris. The sequence continues at coordinate 143,756,242 of NC_140937.1, read as the reverse complement.
GCCCCCCTTGGAGAGACTCAAGGACACACACCTATATTTTCAACTTCATGTTGTTTCTTGATCAATAGTAGAGAAAACCCCAACTCTCCCTCTTTCACATCCTCCCTTCTAACCCTCCTCTTTGGAGGAAGTGCAACTCTATTCTCCACTCTTTCCATTCTACAATCTCTTACTCCATCAACCCAATAAAGCATTTGTAGCACCTCAATAACTTGTAAATACATCATGATCTCTCTCATGGTTATGTTAATGATCATGAAATCATCTTCAAAAACTTTCAAGTGTCGCAATTCGTGATGGTTATCTAGCGTCTGTCCTCCCCTTAAAAGGTGTGCGAGAAATCAAGTAAGTGTTCTATTCTCAATTTACCATTGCTTTGTTTCTCCACACTTATTCAATTGGTCTAAAGAAATTTCTCACTCCAACTCTCTTTTGCTTCATTACATATGCATGTGGCTACCTCTCATGGTGATTTTATTTGTGTCACGACATTGCATAGATGGAGATGAGCTCTCTATGCAAAGTGTGTTAGTTTGATGTAAGTGATTCTCTTGTGTGTTTGAGAGGCAAGTCTTGTGCGCATGATTTTTTTGATGAGTGCTTGAGAGAGGAAGAGTTTGGATGTATTATGGGTATTCTTATGGGGAGAAGGTGAATGCTATTCCACAAATTGCATATTTCATTTTGATGCACGACATTGGGTTGCATAATCGTTGATGGTGTTCAAGTGTCCAAAGTGTATATAGAGTAAGGGGGTTTTCAAAGTGTGTTGCTTGAGTGGGTGAGTGCAAGTGTTATTTTGATTGGTTTCCTTCTCCACTCCCAAAAGAAGGTGGTGCCCCAAGTAGTGTGCGTACCTCTTTACGAACATTTTGTGAGGGTAGGCCCATTGGTTTGGGTTTAGAGGCCCCATTTCAAAAAGCTCGCCCTCACCACCTCATCACAAAGAAAACCGGGTGTCACTAAAGCCAGTTTAGGGCTACATGAGTCACTATTTCCAACAGACTGGTTTGAAGGACTCGGAACAGGACCAACTGCCAGGAGTCTAGGAGTTGAACCAAATAGACGTGTCAAACAGCTGATATTCAGAATTGGGTCAGAAAATACAGTGGATCAGGGGATTCATATAACCACTTAGCAAGCTTTAAGCAATTGCTAAGAGCAGAAGGCATATTTGAATTCCATACTCAATTCAAGGATTTTGGAATGACATTAGAAGGAAAAGCATTGACATGGTTCTAAAACATTCCACCAAGGTCAATCATGGACTTGAATACCTTAGCTCAAGGATTTGTAGCTGCTTGTTCCAAAATAGGGATCAAACACAATATGGTAGATCAAATCTACAGCTTTAAATAGAAACAAGGTGAGTCTGTTAGGAATTGTGCAAATCGAATGAAGCAATACATTGCCAGATGCCCAGAGCTAGAGATACGTGCAGAAGAAGGACTAGTATCATTGTTTCTAGAGGGACTGCTAAACAAAGAACTTCACGCTATATTGTAAAGCAAGAAGCACACAACCCTAGAAGAGTGTGTGTCAGATGCTGTTGATTTAGGAGACAATTGTGATATTTTCAACGAAGAAGATGTCCCTAAAGATAACCAAAGCGAGAAAATAGCATCCACCAAACTAGCTCAAGTGGGAACGGCTACTGTAGCACCACTTTCAGCCATAGAAGACATGCTCAAAAGGATGAATGACATGATGGATAACATGCAAAAACCACCTATGAGAGGACCAGGACAAGGGATATCTCAACAGGGACAACCAATTAGGCCGCAAAAATGGTGTGCCATCGAGGGTAAATGGACCAACCATGAGACTAATGAGTGCTATTACCGACCAAATTATGATGGGAATGTTCAGTGCGTGCCTATAAGACCATAAGGACAATGCATGTACAGATGTCAACCTAATATGGCCCCAGCTCAAAGACCACCTATGGGTATGGAAAGACCTCAACGTGTGTTGGGTCAACAACCTCCATATCTAGGACATAATGCAGTGCCTGTAAAGTACATACACCTAGAGGTAGTCATAGATGAACAAGCACCAGTGCCTGTTACACCCTATGCTGAGCCTAGTCCACCTACAGTAATGGTAGAAGGAGGTTGGTATAATTCACATCCACCACCAATGGAAGGACCTGTGACTTATGCTCCACCAGAGCTTGCACCAATGTATTATGTGGCTAATCAAGGTGTTAGACCTCCTATGGTAAGACCCATGATTAAGCCAAGAACTGGAAACTGTCATGACTATGGTGCAGATGATCATTGGAAAAATGAATGCCCAGATCCTGACAAGAACCTTAAGACAGTTGAATCTTATTGCATACAATGTTGTAAAAAGGGAGGACACTTCCCAGACGATTGTTCGAAAAATCCTTTAAACAAGGGTAAAATAGTAGTGAACATAGTCCAAGTGATACCTAGTAGCTCATCCAAGAGTGAACCAATTGTTCCAATCAAGTTAATCACCAGAGCCCAGGCTAAGAAAAAGAAACATAACTCCTCTGCTTATTTAGAAAATACAAAAATTTCCTCTCAAAAGTCCAAACGGAGCAGAAACAAGAGGTATGAGATGAGAAAGCAGAAACAAAAGACTGTAATTGAGGAGAAAGCAAAAAATCTATTCCGAGAAAAGGTAAAAGAAACTGGAAGTGAAATCAAGGAAACCACCATGAAATCTGGAGGATCAATTTTGGTTGACGAAATTTTTGAGCCTATTAATTGTTGAGATGTCGAGCTCTACACCTTGAGCTGGCATCCACTACGGGTCTTGGCCGCTTACGGCATTTACTCACTGGCGCGTTAGGTGACCGACACGGAGGATCTCTGCCAGTGATTCTACAGCTGGACTACACTTATAGTGCCAGCCTAGTACGCTTCTAGCGAGTTCACACTTAGTGACCGCATGTACATATATGCTACTTTTCAGCTTTAGCACTTAGTCATTTTGTACTCTCTTTTCTGTGGAGAAGAAGAAGAAGCTTTCCATCTTTGTGTGCTTTGTGCTTGTCTTGTGTAGCTCTCTTGCATCCTCATTCTTTACATGGTATCAGAGCCTGGTGCAGGCAAGAGAGGCTAAGAGAGCAAGAGCATCACAATCCCTTCGTTCGCAATCCACGACCAGATGCTGTTTCTGAACAGGTCTCCAAAGTGCAGTATACAGAGATTTACTGTACAAGTACAGTGGTTGTATGTACGCTTGATTGTGGACACTCGTTTTTCGCACAAGTTTCTGAACAGGTCTCCAAAGTGCAGTATACAGAGATTTACTGTACAAGTACAGTGGTTGTATGTACGCTTGATTGTGGACACTCGTTTTTCGCACAAGTTTCTGAACAGGTCTCCAAAGTGCAGTATACAGAGATTTACTGTACAAGTACAGTGGTTGTATGTACGCTTGATTGTGGACACTCGTTTTTCGCACAAGTTTTTGAACAGGTCTCCAAAGTGCAATATACAGAGATTTACTGTACAAGTACAGTGGTTGTATGTACGCTTGATTGTGGACACTCGTTGAGTGTAGAAAGCGTTACAGGAACCACGATAGCAGGTTCAGCAGATTTGCAGGTTTTTGCAGATTGCAGCTATTTTGTCTTAGTGCTTCAAGATGTCTGACGGTTTTAGTCAGATTGTTACTGAGAAGCTTGAGAAAAATAACTACCCTGCATGGAAGTTCAGAATAACAAATTTCCTAAAAGGAAAAGGTTATTGGGACTATGTAGAAGGAGACAATGAAAAAGAACCAGAGATTCCCGAGGCAAATGCTACAGCAGAACAAAGGAAAGCTTTGAGGGACTGGCAACAAGGCCAGAGCAAAGTGATGTATTGGCTTTCTATGAGCATCACAGATGGCATGATGGGCTATCTACAGGATGCTGAAACCCCCGCCTTTGCATGGAAAAACTTAGGCAGAGTGTTCGAGGTGAACACCAAGGCCAGGAAGCTTCAACTAAAGTCGGAGCTAAATCAGGTTAAGAGGAACAACCTCTCCATCAATGATTATGCTTTGAAGATCAAGAGTATCATTGAGGCTCTTGGATCTATTAAAGTCTCAGTGGAAGACGATGACATTGTCCGTGCATGCTTGGATGGTCTAGGAGATGAGTATGTACATTTTAGGACTTCCATGAATACAAGAGACGACATCCCCGTGTTCCAAGATTTGATTTCTATGCTTATTCTTGAGGAGAAGAACCTTGACACATCTTCTTCTCATGGCAGAAATAATTCTGAACAGGCCTTCTATTCTAACTCCAACAGAGGTAGAGGTAGAGGTCGTGGTCGAGGCCCAAGGGGTTGTAGGGGCCAATTTCTGGAAGGTCAATCAAATCAAAACAATACAGGTGGCAGGGGAAACCAGTCTCAAGGCAGGGGGAGTCAAAGAGGTCGTGGTGCAGGATCAAGCAGGCAGCAACATACTCCAGATAGTAGAGAATGTTGGACTTGTGGTGAAAGAGGTCACATGTCACGTGACTGTCCAAAGGGAAAAGCAAGTAGAAAGAGAGAACAGGGAAACTATGCATCTACTAGCAGAGATGCAGATGACAGCAAAAACGAGCGCATGTTTGTTATGCAACATGTAATGAATACAATGACTGCAGAGAATTCCACCCAAGATGATGTTTGGTATGTGGATTCAGGTGCCTCTAATCACATGACGTCTCGTGGAGAGTGGTTTAGAGATATGCGCAAACCAGATGTGTCAGGCTATGTGCAGACAGGAGATGACACAGGTCACCCCATTGCTCATGTAGGGGACATACCTCTAAATACGAAGAGTGGGAAATCAAAGTACTTAGCAGATGTACTTCATGTCCCAAACATTACAAAGAATCTTGTTTCTGTTGGACAAATGGTTGAGCAAGGTTTGCAGATTCGCTTCAATCCAAATGGCTGTTATGTAGAAGATTTCCAGAATGGCTGTAAGCTGATCACAGAGGGCAAATGTGTGGGCAGAATGTTTACGCTGAATGTAGACATGCCTGAGGTAAAAGCTGCATTATTTGCATAGGGCACAGGTGTTGTGGCTGATGTTGACATTTGGCACAAACGCATTGGCCATGTCAATGAGTAGAGATTGCGCAGCATGCAATCAAAACAGATTGTAAAAGGTTTGCCCAAATTCAAGGTGGATGGTATGCATAAAGTGTGTGCAGCATGCCAGTTTGGAAAACAGTCAAAGGGCTCATTTCCACATGAGCGCAATGTATGTAAAAAGCCACTTGAGGTGGTGCACACAGATGTTTGGGGTCCAACCGATACTGCAAGTATACATGGTTGCAGTTATTATGTCTCTTTCATTGATGACCATACAAGGAAAGTATGGGTCTACTTCATGCGTAACAAAAGTGAAGTGTTTGGTCACTTTCAAGACTTCAAAGTCATGATTGAGAAGGAGACAGATATGCAAATCAAGACATTGAGGTCAGATGGAGGGGGAGAGTACTTCTCCAATGATTTTTCAGATTTTCTGCGAATGCATGGTATACACAGGCAGTTTACATGCAGATATACTTCACAGCAGAATGGGGTCGCAGAAAGGAAAAACAGGCACATTGCAGAGGTTGCACGTGCATTGATGAATGAGAAGAACATGCCTCATCATTTCTGGGCTGAAGCTGTAAATACAGCTGTGTACATTATGAACAGAACACCTACAGCTGCGGTGCATGATGTAACACCTGAGGAAAAGTTTACAGGTACAAAGCCTGATTTGGCACACTTGAAAGTGTTTGGCTGCATAGCTTACGTGCATGTACCAGATGAGTTGCGTAGGAAATTGGATCCTAAAGCAGAGAAATGTATTCTTGTGGGATATTCCCTTGAACAAAAGGGGTACAGGTGCTACAATCCTACTACACGAGAATTACGAGTGAGCAGAGATGTAGTCTTTGATGAGATGAGCAGCTGGTACAGTAATGCACATGGCACTATTGGGGCTGATGTAAAAGATGATGTGGTTGTACAAAATGTGAGGCCACAGTCACAGGTTTTGAGTGGACCACAAGAGTCCTCTTCTCGTGGCTCTGTTGAGAAACCATGGAATGGTAGACTACGTACGCAGGTTACTCCACCAACAGGTACAGGGAATGTATCACGAAAAGGAAAGGAAAAGGTTGATGAACCTCCCTTTATGGTTGATGCATCATCAGGTTTTTCACATGTAGACATGGATTCAGATGGTTCTGAACAAAGTCTTGATGAGGAATTTGGAATTCCGGCTGTCAGGACACCTGGTGTAAGGAAAGTACAAGAAGATGCTAGAGGGCAAAGGAGTGACCCAGGACCGCGCAGATCTAATAGAGTCAGAAATCCAGTTCAGAAATTGACTTATGATGGGTATCTAGCGCATCACCAAGCCTACATGGCTAAGGTGATACAGGATGTGGAGCCCACATGTTTTGAGGATGCAGTTGGAAATGTGCATTGGGATGATGCAATGAATGAAGAGATGGCTGCATTGGAAGCAAATGACACATGGGATTTGGTGCCATTGCCAAGTGGCAAGAAAGCTATTGGCTGTAAATGGGTGTATAAAACCAAGCATAAGGCTGATGGTAACATTGAACGTCACAAGGCAAGGCTGGTCGCAAAGGGTTATGCACAGACGTATGGCATAGACTATGAGGAGACCTTTGCTCCAGTGGCAAAGATGACGACAGTGAGAGCTGTCATAGCAGTGGCTGCATCTAGAGGATGGATTATGCATCAAATGGATGTAAAGAATGCCTTCTTGAATGGTGAGTTGCAAGAGGAAGTGTATATGGATCAGCCACCTGGTTATGTCGATCCAGGTTACCCAGATTATGTATGCAGACTTCACAAAGCTTTGTATGGTTTGAAGCAGGGCTCTAGAGCATGGTATGACAGGATTGCCAAGTATCTTGTCAGTATTGGTTTTAGGAGAGCTCATGCTGATCATTCACTCTATGTACGTGAGAGTGATGTGGGGATTGTGGTCATTACCATATATGTAGATGACCTTATTATTGTTGGTGACAATGCTATGGAGATTAACCATGTGAAGGGTCTTCTCAAACAGGAGTTTGAAATGAAAGATTTAGGCGAGTTGCGCTACTTTCTTGGCATTGAAGTGATCAGGACTCCAAAGGGTGTATGGCTATCACAGAGACAGTATGCTTTGGACATGTTGTCAAATATGGTATGGCTGATTGTAAGCCAATTTCTATTCCCTTGGATGTGAATGCAAAGTTGAGTGGAGAGAAGGGTGATGTTGTTGAGGATGTCAACATGTACAGGAAGATTGTGGGTAGTCTAATCTACTTGACTATCACGAGGCCAGACTTGAGCTACACAGTAGGCTTGGAGAGTCAGTTCATGCAACTTCCGAGGAAGCCACATTTGGATGGAGTACGACGCACAATTAGGTATGTGCAAGGTACTCTTGACTACACATTGTTCTATGCAGCAGATGCACCATTAGCATTGTATGGGTATACAGATGCAGATTGGGCAGGTAGCATTGTTGATAGGAGATCTACGAGTGGCTTCATGTTCTCTTTTGGGAGTGCTGCTGTCACTTGGAGCAGCAAAAAGCAGCCTACGGTTGCTTTATCGAGCACAGAGGCCGAGTACAGAGGTGCAGTAGTTGCGGCGTGCGAGGTAGCTTGGCTACGCACATTACTTGAGGACTTGGGAGTGCAGGTGGACCAGCAGATTTTCATCCATTGTGACAACCTCAGCAACATGCAGTTGGCTAGGAACCCAGTGTTCCATGCCAGGACCAAACACATAGAGGTCCATTACCACTACGTTCGAGAGCGAGTGTTGGCGGGCGACATCGACTTGGTCTACGTCAGCACAGAGGAGCAGATAGCGGATATCTTTACCAAGGCCCTCGGAGCTGAGAAGCTTCGACGTTTCCGGACTATGCTTGGACTCTGCGACATGCAGAGCTCGAGGGGGAGTGTTGAGATGTCGAGCTCTACACCTTGAGCTGGCATCCACTACGGGTCTTGGCCGCTTACGGCATTTACTCACTGGTGCGTTAGGTGACTGACACGGAGGATCTCTGCCAGTGATTCTACAACTGGACTACACTTATAGTGCCAGCCTAGTACGCTTCTAGCGAGTTCACACTTAGTGACCGCATGTACATATGTGCTACTTTTCAGCTTTAGCACTTAGTCATTTTGTACTCTCTTTTCTGTGAAGAAGAAGAAGAAGCTTTCCATCTTTGTGTGCTTTGTGCTTGTCTTGTGTAGCTCTCTTGCATCCTCATTCTTTACATTAATGCAGCCTTGGAAGCCTACCAAGCGGGACTTAAAGCAGGCCAAAACATGAAAAACAAATGGAAATACTATCCTTCTCTAGACATGGAAGCAGCTAAGCTTGAAGCTTATCAAAATTTAGTAAGAATCACCCAAGAGTTGTTGGAAAAACAAAAACCCAAGCTCGAAAGTATGGCAAAACCTAAAGAGCTTGTGGCAAGAGACAATAAAGAAAAATCCAAAGTGGTGGTAGAACCCCACCTTGAAACAAAAGAGCCACAACTTGTAGTGTCGGACAGCGAAGATGCCTTGGACGGAATTCCATTCGTAGAAGAAGACTGGCCAGGACACTTATGGGAAAAAGTTAGAGAGATCAATGATGGGAGCCTAACTCTGAAGTCAGCTCCTATAGAGGAAGTTTGGTTAGACAATTTACCTCCTGATATGGACATGGATGTACAATCCTTGTATGGGGATTGTGGATTTGAAGCTTCAGGAATGCTAAACCATTGACCTTGAAAACATTACCCTCTTACTTGGGAGATAACAAAGATGAATCCATAGTGTGTAAGACCACTCAAGTAAAAAGATTGGAACAAACCCTAGAAGTAGAAAACGTTCATTCAATCATGTCTAGACCCATCCAATGCACTCTTACTTTAGGAGAACTGTTAAAAATTAGACCATACCTATGGAATGATCTATAGAAACTCTAGAGAAGGTGGAAATAAGGGGGCTAATCGCAAAAATTTTGCGAAAATTGAAACACGAAATGGACAACAGAGAGATTCGATCTGTTCTAGTGAAAAAAGTTGGAGAATACTATGAAGGGGAAGAAGGAAACACAACCCTTCCAATGAAATATAATGACATTGAAACCATGGCAATACTGGATAGTGGGGCAAGCATAGCCATAGCCACAAAAGCAGTATGGGAATCCAGGGGACAACCAGCCATTAGAAAAACTCGAATGAAATTGCAATTGGCTGATGGACACATTGAAAGGCCATTAGGACTGCTTGAAAAAGTGATAGTTAATTCTTGTGGATTGAATATCAACACACTTTTGCCATTGCATACTTTGGGAAGAAACTCAATTATGAAATCATATTGGGAAGACCTTTCATGCGACAAGTACAACTCATCCAAGATTGGGGAAACAATTATCTATACTTGAAGCGAGTGAGATCGATACCAAGGGTTATTCTAAAAGATCACATTTATAGAGATGTCATGAAAACGCACATACAAGAGTTCGATTTAGTCTCTTCGGTTGAAACTACCTTTTGTCATTTTTAAAAGTTTAAGAAGTCTGTTGAGTGAGCGTAATGTGTACGAGAGAGAGTGAGAGCTTCATCTTGACGCTACGTGCGCACCGGTGGTCGCAACCGAGTGCGGAGAAGTGCAGCGTGTTGCCCCCGACGAGAGCTACACGCCGATACCTACATTGCGCGCGTACGGTCCGGTTTTGCGAGCTCCATCTACGAGCTTCATCTGGTGATTCGGTGAGCATACGTTGTCCGATTTTGCATTGCAGCATATCCACGAGTTCACATTCAGTAGAGCTACACATTAGGCACTTTAGATTTTGGAAACGAAGACCTGCAAATTTCGGCTAGACATCCTACGTGATTTTACACCGGGTGTTTTGGGTTGGGGTTTTGGTTCATAGACCTTAGGGAGAGCGACCTATTGGTGTTAGTAGGTCTCCTTCAAGTTCTATGGTGTCTCGAGATTGTTTGATGGGTGTTCGGCTCTAGAAAGCGTTGTAGGAAGTTTCCTCTTATGCACTCCTGAAGGCTGTGACTTAGACATTGGGTAGAGACCTCTGTAGGAATTAGTTAGGAGTCGGTCGAGTGTAGGTTGACACCCTATGATTGCTTCCACGTGCCTGCAGGTCGAGCTTTGTCCTTAGCTGAAAAATCTTGTTAGGTGAGTTCTCGCTGTGCTGACGTCCGTTGCGGCGTATCCGTCCAACATTGGCGCCGCTGCCGGGGACGAAAACCTGAGGTAGGTGACCGAGACTAGTCGTTGAGGATAGGGATTCTTTGGCTTGCCAAGAGTCTCGTTTTACATTTAGATAGGATCAGAGGGTGGAGGACTCTCTAGGTCTTAGAGGGAGTCTAGGGAGCGTGTGTCTGGCCTAGATCCTTCGACTTAGGTAGATTTAGGTAGACTGAGATAGTTTTAGATATTAGTTGAGTTCTTGAGTAGGAGTTGGAGTGGTAGAAGCGGTGAGAGGAGAGCTTGAGAGTCCGGAGAGGCCAGGAAGCAACCAAGTATAACCATTTCATATGATGAGTAGGACATCATGATTCAGGATCTAGAGGACTTCATGCATGTATACTTCCTTGGTAGATTCATCACAAGGTTGTAAAAGACGCAAAAAGACGCAAAAGTGTGTTTGAAAGCTGAAGTGAAGTCCAAAAGTTACTGTGGGTGTTTCTGATAGAGCTACAGAGCATCATGAGCATTTCTGTCAGGAAAAAATTTAATTTTAAGCCAGGAGACATCCTATGCGTAGGATGTCTACAGGCTAATCTGGTGGGAATTTTGGAATTTTGGAATTTTGAGTAGACCAGTGTGTTCAGAAGGTGGGGTTTACCCTATTTTCACCAGTGTGTTCAGAAGGTGGGGTTTACCCTATTTTCACGTGGAAAGTGAAAATTTGACCATATCTTGACAAGACAAGGCCAGATAGATTGAAATTGCCAGACGTCTACCCAAATTGTGCCAAAGAATTATTTTAAGACCAAAACCATAGGATGGATGCATGAGCATGAGCTGCATGATATATTGAGTGACTGAGAGAGGTTTCATCTCATTTGGGTGAGAAAATTGGGTTCTAAGCAAACTTTAGCACTTTTGATTGAAAAAGGCTAGAACAGCTAAAATTGGAGACTTTTGAAATCCAAACCAAAATCTAAGCATACTACTGGGTTAATGACATCAAGGGGAAGCTGTGGGTCAAGTCTGGGGTCAAACAGGCCAAAAAGACATCCTACGTGTAAGATGTCAGCTGTGTGATTTTGCACTCCAAACTTAATTTTGAGCATACCAAAGTGATCAGCACCTCAAGGGGAGCATGTGCTTTGAATTTGAAGCCATTCTGGGCAAAAAGACATCCTACGCGTAGGATGTCTAAAGCAAGAAATTGAAGCCAGATACTGACTGTGGGCATAGCAAGGTGTTGTGTATCCTGAGGCAAGCCTCCTAGTCAATTTTGGTCCAAATTGGAGTTGATTAGACTGATCAAGACCAGCAGTAGGCTGTCGGAACAGATCTCTGATCCATTGACCAGCTTATAGGTGTCCAAATCAAAAAGTAAAAACAGCTGTGGACTCAGCACATCAAGGGGAATTCATAGTGCAAGAATCCAGGCAAAAGCAGAGCAAGAGATATCGTATGCGTAGGATGTCTACTGGGGCTTAGTGAAGAGAAAATTTGACTTGGCTTAGACAGTGAGGTTCCATTTGGCTTAAGGGTTCCAGAACTTCTTTCAGAAGTGAATTTGGACCTTGTTTGTCCATTTGACGGAGCAAAGACTGAGTTCAGACTTTTTTACGTAAATTGACCAGCATCCGAGGGAAGTACAGTTCAAGATTAGCAGACCTGATCCAGAACATTAGCAGTGTATAAAATACAGTAGTGGTTGAGGTTAAATCTCCAGTTATACCAATCATTAATAAGATAACCTCTAGCAGTTAGATGCTTTGATTCGATTGCCAAAATTAAACGCTTGTGTACAGGTATATTCAGCAGCAAAGCAAGAAGTTGTGCGGAGACTAATCCATTGCCAGGTGAGTGGTTGGATTTGTGATAAATTGCATTGATAAGTTTGATGAATTTAAGGTCAGGAAGATACATTTTTGGAAACCAAAAGGTGCCAGGGGACCAAGGTAGCTTAGTGTCCACCAAAGAGAGTGTAACTCAGGCAAGGCTAGATCCACTAGCACCAAATATTGAGGAGGGTAGTGATACTGACACTTCATCAGACAAATCCTTCTTCATGATGGGTAGTCAACAGCCAGGAGCTTTTACCTATGATGGAGATAGATTCTGAGACGAAAAGGGGAACCACTATCTGATAGTTAGTAACCCTGAATATTACAATAGATATGGAGAATACGTGGCAAAAGGGAAAATGGTTTCAGAAACTCAAGAACCGCCACTAAACATTGATCGACGTGGAGCAATTTTTATGTATGATAAGAAAACAACCAGGGTTTCAACTTATAATGAGAATGTGGGAATCTGCAAGCATGAGAGCGAGGAATAGTCTCTTACTTTTGCTGCAAAGAACCATACCCAACCGAGTTAAGCAAAGACAAGGTTCTCTACTTATTCTCTTATGAAACTACTATGGGGAAGGATATAGTTTTTGTTGATAGGTACGGGCGAGAATACCAACGTATTCTCCCAGAGGAGGTAGAAAAGGCAACAGTTCCAGAGCATCAACATATGCCCCCGATGAAGTGCCAAGAGCCACCTACACCCCTAGGAAGTCTACAAATCCCTTTTCAGAGGAGTATGACGCGACCTCACATTCTACACGACCGCAGGCATTTAACAACCAAAACCAACCAACAACTCAGCCATCATTGCAGGCATGGCTTCGATTGAGTGCAACATTGGAGCAAGACCGAAATCGAGATGGTTATCAAGCCACACGAGGGCTAAGGGATTTACAAGAACCACCACTCTATTCAAGGTATCAAGGAGAGAGTAAGCCAAAGACTCAAGGGTCAACAGAGCTGGGAAGACCACCCATAGAACAAGTTCGAAGAGATGAACCATCTCTTGCAAGAACTGTTATAAATTATGGCTTAGGAGCACCATTGGGAGAGGAACCAGCCTACTACAGAAGACCTGAGGAGGTATATAGATTGGGACGTGGAGATCCAATGATGAGATTTGTAGACCATCGTAGAATTAGACCTTCTCAAGTGCAAAAATGGGTAAACAAGAAATACACAGGAAACAAAGATCATGTAGTTGCCTTTGTGCGTGTAATTAGAGCGGAAGAGGTGTTAGACTTCCCTACCCAATTTGCAGGGTTTGGACTAACCTTAGAGGATGATGCTGCTACTTGGTTTGCCTCTGTGGAGCGTAGAGACTTTGAGTCTATGGAGGAAGTGTTTGACGAGTTTATCGAGGAATTCTCACAAAGGGGAATAGCTCATAATACGGTCTCACAAATCCATAAATTCAAACAGAAAGATGGAGAATCTGTGAGAAAGGCATCCCTAAGACTGAAAAGGTATGTTAAGTTCTGCCTTGTGGAAGAACTGCCAACTCAATCCAGACTTATGCTTATATTTATCCAAGGACTAAGGAATGCAGATCTCCAGAAGGATTTACATATGAAGAGGAGCACACCGTTGAATGAGTTAACCAAGGAGGCTCTTTACCTTGTAGACAATTGTGCGGTCTACAAAGAGGGTGAGTTCAAGGATCTTGACGACGATTCATCTTCACAACAAAGTGGAAGCAAGTCTTCTAAGACAACAGCGAAAGGAGAAGTAGCTGTAAACCAGGAGAAGCTTGTAGAGGAAGTGCTAAAAAAGATTAACTTGTACGCCAAAAAATCCCAGGCCAAACAGCCCAAGTGGTGTGCTTTTGAACAAAAATGGACAAACCATGGGACGAAGGAATGTTATTATAACAAGGGATATGTGAGAGAGAGACCTTATGCTCCCCAAGCTCAGGTAGTTTCTCCTCAAGTTCCACCGATGCCTAGGTATCAAGAAGGCAACCTACCAGGACCTGTAGGTGTAGAAAGACCACAACCAGTGTTGGGGCAACAACCACCCCTACCAGGATTACGACCAATTGGCATAAGATACACACCAATCGTAACCGAATCAGAAGAGAAGGCTTTGGTGCCTATGCATGCATATTATGAAGATCACAATGGATATGCGGCAAACCCTGTCTATTATCCACCGGAAGAACCCTCGACACCAGAACCATGGAGCATGATAGGGAATACAGGACCACCAACAGTTGCACAGGCAGCATGAGAAGGAAGATATAGCTTAGATGAACGAACATTGTTGTTCATAGCCAACAGAAGCATGGGCGGACAGAGACATGCATACCAACAAAGAGGAGCTCAAGGAGCACCTCAACAACCCAAGGGACCCTGCTACGAGTGTGGTGGAGACAATTGGCTAACAGACTGTCCTCATGATGAAATCATTAGAGTCAACGCATATTGCACCGAATGTGGAGTTACTCATTTGATTCCTGATTGCCCTAAGAACCCGAGCAAAGGAGCAAAAACTACCTTGAACATGCTGGAAGTAGTGCCTTCCAGTGGAGGGTCAGAAAACCAGACAATCATACCTATTCAGGCGGTGACACGAGCCCATGCTCAAAGAATGACGAACGAACCCATAATTGAAGAGCCAAAAACCGATGCCCCAAGTTCAGAAACGAAAAATCAGAGAAGCACTTGGAAAGCTACAAAGGCGCGTATGAAAACCAGAAAAGAACGAGAGCAAACTGCTCTCTCCGAGAAGTTAAAACACACAAAGGATAGATTAGAGCGGTTAGAGGATCTTGCTAGCCTAAGCTCACACACCGCAGCAACCATAGCACCCAATAGAATCCAAAAGTGCAGGATCAGGAGGATCAGTACTGGCAGACAAGGTAAATGAGCAGCTGGATGCACTTCTAAAAGATTACGAAGCGAGAATCAAAAGGAACCAAACCCAAGAGCAAAGATGGATGACTTATCCATATGTTGAAATAGAAAAACAGAGGTTAGAAATGTGTAGAAAGATGATTGAAACAGCTCAATCTTTGATGGAAAACCCGCTTGGTAACCTGCAAATTGGCATGAAGTACTAGCTCCAACCCCTATCCAACCAGCTTTAGAGGAACAAGTAGAAACGAAGGAAAGACTCACGAATTTCTATGAGTCTAGGAGAGAACCTATCATAGTGCCAAATACAACAGATGAGGCAAGTGACGGGTTTCAGCCTAAAACATTGGCAGAAATGGGTAAGGACTGTAACGGTCTAGATGATCTGTGGAAGCAAATCCATGAGGCCAACGAAGCTAACAGGGCAAGTTCCCACATGAACAACACGAAAAAAGAGAAGAATGAGATATTACCTCCTATTGAAGAATTTGAGGCAACGTCACAAATGAACTTTGATATACATTCACAAGGGGGAGACCAGGGATCAATTAGTTTGGGGCACAACCAACCAGACTCGCTGAAAACTCTACCCTCTTATCTAGGAGAGTATGAAGCCAAGTCTGAGGTGAGGGCAATCCCATCTCAAAGACTTTCTTCTAACAAAGTAATGGATTCACAAGGGTTGATTGAGTTATTGTCCACCCCGGTGGCATGCACAATCACATTAGCCAAACTCCTAAGGTTACGACCAAACATGTGGACCACAGTAGGCAAATGTCTAGAAAAATTTGGAGTGAAAGACCCCACCTCAAAGCTTCAGGAAGGGATCAGAGAATTGGACAGGCCTCAACTAAACACTAGGCCAGTACCATTAAACAAAGTTGGAGAGTATTACGAGGGAGAAGATGGAAACACCACGCTACCAGTAGAATTCCAAGGAGTAATTTCCAAAGCTATTCTTGACAGTGGAGCGGAAGTTGCTATCCCCACCAAGGAAATCTAGAAAAAATGGGGAAAATCAGCTTTGAGAGCTACTAGAATGAAATTGCAATTGGAAGATGGGTTCATGGAGAACCCTCTAGGACTTTTAGAAAAAGTGATTTTCACTTCATGCAGAATCGAGTATGAGCATACATTTGCAATAGTCGATTTTGACAAAAAGAACAATTATGAGATCATCTTGGGAAGACCGTTCATGCGACAATTAAAGATGGTCCAGGATTGGGGTTACGACCACATATACCTTAGACATGGTGAGACAACAACGAAAATACACGTGAAAGACCATAGTTACAAGGATGTGAACCAGACACCAGTGGAAGAGTTTGATTCAGCTACAATTGTCGCAGGATCGGAACTCCCAGCATGGTTAGGGCAACAAAAAGAGCTATGGATGTGCGGAGCTTCACATTGTGGGAGCTTAAAAAGAGAGGAATGCATCTTAGAAAGAGCGATTGAGGACAAGGATTATATTCTTGAACCTTTTCCTGAAGATGCCTTGGAACCTCTAGAATGGGAACACATACTAGCAACATTGGATGTCTATACCATTACGGATAGTCCAACAACAAAATTTTGCGATAAGGATGGCTATGATGTGCTAACCTATTACATGGTAAGCATTATACCAGGAGGAGATGAGATGGTAGAACCACTGTTAACCCTCACGGCTCACAGACACCCCATCACCTACGACGGACGTGTATTATGTATTTGGTAGAGTCAGGTACCGGGCTTGTCGGACCAATAGGAAAAGGGTAAGAGTGATCGCCGATGAGAGGCTCACTCTAACTAGGACATTCAAGGGATTAGTTGGCTAAGCATGGGTGCCCAAGTGTGAATGGGGTGAGCTCATATAAAAGCCAACTAAACCTAAAATTCACTCATTCTCTCATTTGTGCAATAGAAGAGTGCTCTTGCTCCATCTCCATCTCCATCTTCTTCTTCTTCACCTCCTCGTGTGTGTGTGTGTGTGTGTATGTGAGAGAGAGAGAGAGAGAGAGAGAGAGGGAGAGTGTGTGTGCGATCGAGCATTACGAAGGCACGACGGCAGTGAAGCGGTTGAGCACGATGTAGCGACGTCTCCTTCTTCTTCGCGGCGAGGAATCCTCCACGGCAGGAGCATAGAGCGGTGAGTGACACACCATTGCCCTCTTTTGAGCTTACTAGTTAAGCTAGTTGTGTGCTTGGAGCTGTCTATGGCTCGCACACAGTGTTAGGCAAGGCCCTTGCTTTGACAGTGCGACAAGGAGTGCACATTTTTGGCGCCGCTGTCGGGGAATCGCCCTGCACTAAGCCCAAGAGGCACTTTGTGCTTCTCCTATGAGTTGTTTGTAGTAGGAAAGAAGAGGAAGAGGAAGAGGAATGAGTTGTTTTTCTGCAAGTTGTTAATTTCTGTATTGTCTGCAAGTTCTGTGATTTCTGCATAATGTTGTGTTTTCTGTTTGCACACAGTCTTTGCACAATTAGTAGTCGTTAGCTTGTTTGCAGTGAATGAATAAGTAGGAAGGCAGTTAGCAATTTTTGTTGCACACAGTCTGTACACAGTTTTCTCTCAAGGTTTGCCTGCACACAGTCTTTGCACAGTAAGGTAGTGAGAGAGGAAGTAGGTGGACAGTTAGCTCACTATCAGTAAGCTGTTAACAGATTAGTTGGTAGATTAGTTAGTGGTTAGCAGCACTGTTAGTAAGTAGATAAGGTAGTGAGCTGTCTGTGAGCTGTGAGATGTTGACTGGGAGGTTAGGTAGGTGACAGTGTGTGTGGCCAAGAAAGGGTCACCAAAACCGCGTGGGCTCGTCGCCCAAAAAAAAACGGGATCATTTCTCCAAGCCCAAGCCCAAGCCCACAGGCCCAGGCCTCAGTCCTCAATCTTATGATATATACTAGACTCACTCTTACAAATATACCCTACCCCCTCAAGAGGGAATGAGAGCATGTGGGGCAAGTCCTCCACTCTCCTCCCTTCTCTTCCCACTTGCACCCTTAGACTTTCTAATTTGGGCCTAGTTCCCTACTAGAAATTGACGATTTTAGGGATTCCGAGGGCATAAAGTGACCAAACGGAGGGCTGTAAAGCACGGCACGTCCCTCTGACCGAGATGCTCTTTTTGAGCTATTATACGTTCTATTCTATAGCTGGGTCAGAAAAAAAGGACCAAAAAATCAAAAAATAAATAAATAAGAAAAGACTTGGGTTGCAAAACACCCAAAATTACTAGGTGAGCAGCCTTTATGGGCCCTCACTGACACTTCTAGGGGATCCAAGTCATATGAACCTACGCTCTGGACGAGTGTTAGAGCACGAGCATATTGGCAGTGCCTCCATTTACGCGGGCACCCATTATTCCTCCACCCTAGGTTCTGGACCTTCGGCTGGGACTCAAGGTAGCGCGACCCAAGATCCTCATATCGCGTCTAGTGATTCTTCCTCTGACTACGAAGTCATGGAGGGGTATCCTACACCAAACCCTGATAGTTCAAGTCAAGACATGCATGCCATTGGCCCACGGCCCTGGTCCAGCGTGTTTAGCTGCTTAAAAGAGACCCTTAGTAGAGCTACTCGCTCCGAACATGCGGTTAATGAAATAAATGAAGGGAGTGGGGAAGTAAATTCGTCATTCATGCCTAAAATAGACCCTATGCTTCTTGAGAGTGTGCATGTGAATGTTCCATCCACTGCACCTCCTGATCCTTTAGGACTATCTCCCTCTGAGGTTCTACTACCCGATGGTAGGAGTCTTGCCGAAGTACAAGAGATCGAACGCTATATGCAAGCAACAAGGGAGAGGGAAATTGAGAACCTACGAAGGCTAGAACAAAGTCAAACCCTGAAAGCAAAGGCTCCTATGACAACAATCATGCCAGCTGAGCAACCGAGTGCTCCCAAGGTAGCAGTCACGGAGGGGCAAGCGATGGGGAGCAATAATGCTTCCACCTTGAGGGAAACCTCCAGCACGCCAGGCCTAGATGGGATATTCCTAAACGAAAATTGGGAGTATGACCTACAAGAAGAAGCTTTAACTGATCGGTGCACAGGACACACCTATCATGTGGGTTGGTTAGATGTTATAGAATCCACATCGGGTGCTACTAGCATAGATGAGCAACAACAGAAATTCTGTGATGTCCTCCATAGGATTGTCGAGTTAGAAAGACAGAACACAGGGATCAACATGCCTTCAACAGGCCTAATGAGATTCTTGGATACGGGAAAGGCCAACCAACCAACCCTGTCACAAATGGAGACTCCCTCAGTGAGCCCCATTGATCCTCCATATTTGTTTCACCAGGAGCCTCAGTACAATCTGAGCCCACAAGTGGCAGCTTTACCTTCCCAGATCTAGCTCATCTTTCTCTTAATGACACTACGGATACCATGCATATCCCAGTGGTGAGCATGACAAGAAGTACACCATGGAGTTCATTTGTTAATACTGCGCCGATGCCTAGTAGCACAGTGCCCCCAACTATACCTACATGTATGTATCAATCATGTGCACCTGTCGTACCTCAGCCTCATGTAGCTCCTACACCTCCGATTATTCCAAGAGCTTACAATCCACAATGGAATTATCCAAGCTCTTATACAAGTGGAGCCATGCGATTTAATAATAACATGCCATATCAGGCACCCCCTATGCCTAGGGCCACGCCTGTAAACTTTGGACCACCGTCTGGTACACCACCATACGAAATTTGGGACCCAAGAGCCGTGCGTATGCCAAGGCCAAGGCCAAATCCCATCTCACATGTGGTTCCAGGATCACATACACCCATTATACCTGCTCAAATAGGAGATTTGGCAGCATTTGCTCAAACTATCGGTCGCTCTATTGCGGAAAACATGCGTAGTGCACCTGATAGAGAGCCTAGGAGCAAGGCAGTTCAAGTAGCTAAGCTCACACAGAAATTCAGTGGAGACGGAGATGCTAGAAAGCATATGGAAGTCTTTGAACATGTGTGCGATTCCTTGGAAGAGAACAATGAGCTACATAAGTGTAAGGCTTTGAGTTTGACCCTAAGCGGAAAGGCTGGAGATTGGTATAGAACCTTAAGAGTAGAAGAGAAAACGATCTACTCTACTCTTAGGAGACTGTTCTTAAAAGAATACATACGAGAGGGAGTACTTTGGGGTGTAGCCTCTCAGCTCCAGAAAGCCCAACAAGAAGAAGGTGAATCCGTGAGAGACTTCATTAGTCGCCTAAAGAATTTGAATTCTCGATGCAATCCAAACGAGCGATTCAACAACAACCAATTGCTCGATAGATTCATTAGGGGACTACGACATGAAAGTATTTATAATGGCCTAGTCATTAGAGGTATCACTACTTGGGAAGCAGTCACTATGAATGCAATCCAATTGGAGGATAATTTAATGATTGCAGGAGAAAGAGTGTTTGCCGAGCTGAAGTCTAGTAGCTCGCAAGCATCAGGGCATGAGCCAATGAAGATAAAGCCAGTCGTGAAAGAGCAAACGATATCTGAGATGACTTTGGCAGATCTCACAAAGGCCATCCAAGAAAGCCTTAGGGGTAATCGTGCTCCACAAAACACTCATATGTATCCAAAAAGGGAGCAACAATGGTGCTCAATTTGCTTGGGCCCACATACTACGAGTGAATGCCCTACTTTCAGAGTAAAGTTTAACGGGACTTGTAACGCGTGTGGTAGGTATGGCCATCAAGCGAAGGATTGCCTAATGCTTAAATGCATCATGGAAAATAGACCGCCTATAGCTTGGGCAAACTCACCTCGAGTTCCTGCATTGATGCCTACCCCACCCATGGAGCAACAATTGCCATTATAGCACATGGTCCCTAGAACCCAAAATGTGGTCCAAACCACATCGTTGCCACCTCCAGTGCTAGGACCGCAACCCCCTCATCCAAGAGTTACACCTATGAACCAAATAGGTTGCGAGTCATCTAGTACTTATGTAGATTGCGAAGAGGACATAGACTCTAGTATCACCTATGGAGTCGGCATGCTTGAGGAGTGTCCCATGTACTATATGGAAGACCATTGGGGAAAAATCAAACCGGTATATCAAGCTACTGTGCTAGCAGCAAGAGGCCAAAACATTAATAGTTTTGCCAGGAGACCACCTCTTCAGTGCTACGAATGTGGTGGACCACATCGAGTAGCTGAGTGCCCCATTAGAATACAAAAGAATGCCGCACTAATGCAAACAAGTCAAGGGAGTGCATTGGCAATGCCAATACTCACTTGTAATCGTTGTGGCATAGATCATTTGATCGCACAGTGTCCTAACAATCCAAACACACCGAAAATCACACCATTGAACATAATAGAGATTGTTGATGGGACACCACCAACTATAAACATAGCACCAGTGAATGCACTCACACGGTCGATGCTCCAAAAGAAAAATTACATCCTCAAAGAGAGAGATGCTGCATCCATTGGCCGAGCGAGAAAGAAGAAAACACGAAGAAAGAAATCCCTTAATGCTTCTAGCTCAAAACCTAGTTCGAAGACTAACATAGGGACAGGAGAGGATCCCGTGTATATGAATGACCCTGAGGATGACTCAGATTTGATAGAGACCACGGAGACCAAAACTGTTACTACAAAGGAAAAAGCCAGTGAGGAGGATCACGAGAGGGAATTACGACGAACACCAAAAGAGTATTCAAAGTTAAACTACCCAGTTGCGAACCCCCAAGATAAGCCATGAGAGACAAAAAATGAGGATTGCAAGAGAAAGATGGGAACCTATCCAAACCCAACAGTGAAAATTGAACGAGTCCAACAACTGAGGGGTTTGGTGGAAGAAACTCAACGAACATTAGAACCTGGACCCAAACACATCCAGACTTCGGACACAGTGTTTCCCACACAAGTTCAACCTCACAAGAACTACAGGCCGTTAGCTATACCCAGTATCATTCGGGAAGAGAGTGAGGGTAGGACATCTGAAAGTGGACACACACCTTTCCTACTAGAGAGAATGTTTGGTGAGGGAATACCCGACCCCCTAGAGGAAGTGGAGATTCCATCTTCACCATTCTCTTGTCAGAGTCCTACGTCCCACAAGCTTGTAAAGAATGAGGATGCAAGAGAGCTACACAAGACAAGCACACAAGCACACAGAGATGGAAAGCTTCTTCTTCTTCTTCACAGAAAAGAGAGTACAAAATGACTAAGTGCTAAAGCTGAAAAGTAGCACATATGTACATGCAGTCACTAAGTGTGAACTCGCTAGAAGCGTACTAGGCTGGCACTATAAGTGTAGTCCAGCTGTAGAATCACTGGCAGAGATCCTCCGTGTCAGTCACCTAACGCGCCAGTGAGTAAATGCCGTAAGCGGCCAAGACCCGTAGTGGATGCCAGCTCAAGGTGTAGAGCTCGACATCTCAACACTCCCCCTTGAGCTCTGCATGTCGCAGAGTCCAAGCATAGTCCGGAAACGTCGAAGCTTCTCAGCTCTGAGGGCCTTGGTAAAGATATCCGCTATCTGCTCCTCTGTGCTGACGTAGACCAAGTCGATGTCGCCCGCCAACACTCGCTCTCGAACGTAGTGGTAATGGACCTCTATGTGTTTGGTCCTGGCATGGAACACTGGGTTCCTAGCCAACTGCATGCTGCTGAGGTTGTCACAATGGATGAAAATCTGCTGGTCCACCTGCACTCCCAAGTCCTCAAGTAATGTGCGTAGCCAAGCTACCTCGCACGCCGCAACTACTGCACCTCTGTACTCGGCCTCTGTGCTCGATAAAGCAACCGTAGGCTGCTTTTTGCTGCTCCAAGTGACAGCAGCACTCCCAAAAGAGAACATGAAGCCACTCGTAGATCTCCTATCAACAATGCTACCTTCCCAATCTGCATCCGTATACCCATACAATGCTAATGGTGCATCTGCTGCATAGAACAATGCGTAGTCAAGAGTACCTTGCACATACCTAATTGTGCGTCGTACTCCATCCAAATGTGGCTTCCTCGGAAGTTGCATGAACTGACTCTCCAAGCCTACTGTGTAGCTCAAGTCTGGCCTCGTGATAGTCAAGTAGATTAGACTACCCACAATCTTCCTGTACATGTTGACATCCTCAACAACATCACCCTTCTCTCCACTCAGCTTTGCATTCACATCCAAGGGAATAGAAATTGGCTTACAATCAGCCATACCATACTTTGACAACATGTCCAAAGCATACTGTCTCTGTGATAGCCATACACCCTTTGGAGTCCTGATCACCTCAATGCCAAGAAAGTAGTGCAACTCGCCCAAATCATTCATTTCAAACTCCTGTTTGAGAAGACCCTTCACATGGTCAATCTCCATAGCATTGTCACCAACAATAATAAGGTCATCTACATATATGGTAATGACCACAATCCCCACATCACTCTCACGTACATAGAGTGAATGATCAGCATGAGCTCTCCTAAAACCAATACTGACAAGATACTTGGCAATCCTGTCATACCATGCTCTAGAGCCCTGCTTCAAACCATACAAAGCTTTGAGAAGTCTGCATACATAATCTGGGTAACCTGGATCGACATAACCAGGTGGCTGATCCATATACACTTCCTCTTGCAACTCACCATTCAAGAAGGCATTCTTTACATCCATTTGATGCATAATCCATCCTCTAGATGCAGCCACTGCTATGACAGCTCTCACTGTCGTCATCTTTGCCACTGGAGCAAAGGTCTCCTCATAGTCTATGCCATACGTCTGTGCATAACCCTTTGCGACCAGCCTTGCCTTGTGACGCTCAATGTTACCATCAGCCTTATGCTTGGTTTTATACACCCATTTACAGCCAATAGCTTTCTTGCCACTTGGCAATGGCACCAAATCCCATGTGTCATTTGCTTCCAATGCAGCCATCTCTTCATTCATTGCATCATCCCAATGCACATTTCCAACTGCATCCTCAAAACATGTGGGCTCCACATCCTGTATCACCTTAGCCATGTAGGCTTGGTGATGCGCTAGATACCCATCATAAGTCAATTTCTGAACTGGATTTCTGACTCTATTAGATCTGCGCGGTCCTGGGTCACTCCTTTGCCCTCTAGCATCTTCTTGTACTTTCCTTACACCAGGTGTCCTGACAGCCGGAATTCCAAATTCCTCATCAAGACTTTGTTCAGAACCATCTGAATCCATGTCTACATGTGAAAAACCTGATGATGCATCAACCATAAAGGGAGGTTCATCAACCTTTTCCTTTCCTTTTCGTGATACATTCCCTGTACCTGTTGGTGGAGTAACCTGCGTACGTAGTCTACCATTCCATGGTTTCTCAACAGAGCCACGAGAAGAGGACTCTTGTGGTCCACTCAAAACCTGTGACTGTGGCCTCACATTTTGTACAACCACATCATCTTTTACATCAGCCCCAATAGTGCCATGTGCATTACTGTACCAGCTGCTCATCTCATCAAAGACTACATCTCTGCTCACTCGTAATTCTCGTGTAGTAGGATTGTAGCACCTGTACCCCTTTTGTTCAAGGGAATATCCCACAAGAATACATTTCTCTGCTTTAGGATCCAATTTCCTACGCAACTCTTCTGGTACATGCATGTAAGCTATGCAGCCAAACACTTTCAAGTGTGCCAAATCAGGCTTTGTACCTGTAAACTTTTCCTCAGGTGTTACATCATGCACCGCAGCTGTAGGTGTCCTGTTCATAATGTACACAGCTGTATTTACAGCTTCAGCCCAGAAATGATGAGGCATGTTCTTCTCATTCATCAATGCACGTGCAACCTCTGCAATGTGCCTGTTTTTCCTTTCTGCGACCCCATTCTGCTGTGGAGTATATCTGCATGTAAACTGCCTGTGTATACCATGCATTCGCAGAAAATCTAAAAAATCATTGGAGAAGTACTCTCCCCCTCCATCTGACCTCAATGTCTTGATTTGCATATCTGTCTCCTTCTCAATCATGACTTTGAAGTCTTGAAAGTGACCAAACACTTCACTTTTGTTACGCATGAAGTAGACCCATACTTTCCTTGTATGGTCATCAATGAAAGAGACATAATACCTGCAACCATGTATACTTGCAGTATCGGTTGGACCCCAAACATCTGTGTGCACCACCTCAAGTGGCTTTTTACATACATTGCGCTCATGTGGAAATGAGCCCTTTGACTGTTTTCCAAACTGGCATGCTGCACACACTTTATGCATACCATCCACCTTGAATTTGGGCAAACCTTTTACAATCTGTTTTGATTGCATGCTGCGCAATCTCTGCTCATTGACATGGCCAATGCGTTTGTGCCAAATGTCAACATCAGCCACAACACCTGTGCCCTGTGCAAATAATGCAGCTTTTACCTCAGGCATGTCTACATTCAGCGTAAACATTCTGCCCACACATTTGCCCTCTGTGATCAGCTTACAGCCATTCTGGAAATCTTCTACATAACAGCCATTTGGATTGAAGCGAACCTGCAAACCCTGCTCAACCATTTGTCCAACAGAAACAAGATTCTTTGTAATGTTTGGGACATGAAGTACATCTGCTAAGTACTTTGATTTCCCACTCTTCGTATTTAGAGGTATGTCCCCTACATGAGCAATGGGGTGACCTGTGTCATCTCCTGTCTGCACATAGCCTGACACATCTGGTTTGCGCATATCTCTAAACCACTCTCCACGAGACGTCATGTGATTAGAGGCACCTGAATCCACATACCAAACATCATCTTGGGTGGAATTCTCTGCAGTCATTGTATTCATTACATGTTGCATAACAAACATGCGCTCGTTTTTGCTGTCATCTGCATCTCTGCTAGTAGATGCATAGTTGCCCTGTTTTCTCTTTCTACTTGCTTTTCCCTTTGGACAGTCACATGACATGTGACCTCTTTCACCACAAGTCCAACATTCTCTACTATCTGGAGTATGTTGCTGCCTGCTTGATCCTGCACCACGACCTCTTTGACTCCCCCTGCCTTGAGACTGGTTTCCCCTGCCACCTGTATTGTTTTGATTTGATTGACCTTCCAGAAATTGGCCCCTGCAACCCCTTGGGCCTCGACCACGACCTCTACCTCTACCTCTGTTGGAGTTAGAATAGAAGGCCTGTTCAGAATTATTTCTGCCATGAGAAGAAGATGTGTCAAGGTTCTTCTCCTCAAGAATAAGCATAGAAATCAAATCTTGGAACACGGGGATGTCGTCTCTTGTATTCATGGAAGACCTGAAATGTACATACTCATCTCCTAGACCATCCAAGCATGCACGGACAATGTCATCATCTTCCACTGAGACTTTAATAGATCCAAGAGCCTCAATGATACTCTTGATCTTCAAGGCATAATCATTGATTGAGAGGTTGTTCCTCTTAACCTGATTTAGCTCCGACTTTAGTTGAAGCTTCCTGGCCTTGGTGTTCACCTCGAACACTCTGCCTAAGTTTCTCCATGCAATGGCGGGGGTTTCAGCATCCTGTAGATAGCCCATCATGCCATCTGTGATGCTCATAGAAAGCCAATACATCACTTTGCTCTGGCCTTGTTGCCAGTCCCTCAAAGCTTTCCTTTGTTCTGCTGTAGCATTTACCTCGGGAATCTCTGGTTCCTTTTCATTGTCTCCTTCTACATAGTCCCAATAACCTTTTCCTTTTAGGAAATTTGTTATTCTGAACTTCCATGCAGGGTAGTTATTTTTCTCAAGCTTCTCAGTAACAATCTGACTGAAACCGTCAGACATCTTGAAGCACTAAGACAAAATAGCTGCAATCTGCAAAAACCTGCAAATCTGCTGAACCTGCTATCGTGGTTCCTGTAACGCTTTCTACACTCAACGAGTGTCCACAATCAAGCGTACATACAACCACTGTACTTGTACAGTAAATCTCTGTATACTGCACTTGGAGACCTGTTCAGAAACAGCATCTGGTCGTGGATTGCGAATGAAGGGATTGTGATGCTCTTGCTCTCTTAGCCTCTCTTGCCTGCACCAGGCTCTGATACCATGTAAAGAATGAGGATGCAAGAGAGCTACACAAGGCAAGCACACAAGCACACAGAGATGGAAAGCTTCTTCTTCTTCTTCACAGAAAAGAGAGTACAAAATGACTAAGTGCTAAAGCTGAAAAGTAGCACATATGTACATGCAGTCACTAAGTGTGAACTCGCTAGAAGCGTACTAGGCTGGCACTATAAGTGTAGTCCAGCTGTAGAATCACTGGCAGAGATCCTCCGTGTCGGTCACCTAATGCGCCAGTGAGTAAATGCCGTAAGCGGCCAAGACCCGTAGTGGATGCCAGCTCAAGGTGTAGAGCTCGACATCTCAACAAAGATGCCATTAAATGTTGTCAAATTGATGGATTTCATGTCTTCAGAAGTTAGAATCACCATCATGTCCAAACTATATAAAGACCCCGAGCTAGTCTCAGCTCTTCGAGCCTTCCTCAATGGAGAATTACAGGCCGGATTACCACAGTTTGCACATATGAACAAACCTGACTCGGTAATGAATGATGAGGAACATTTAGCACCACCATCTGACCTAGCGGGACATGAATCTGTAATTGAAGTACCCGTTAACAAGTTGGGATAATACTTTGAAAGTGATGAATCTAATGCTACTCTACCAATCACTACTAAAGGATTAACTATAAAGGGGGTCCTTGACGGTGGTGCGGGAGTCATCATGGTGACAAAGAGTTTTTGGGAGTCTATGGGGCGACCTCACCTTGAAGCCACAAGCGTAGTGGTAAAAATGGCTAATGGATCTATTGTTACGCCTATTGGAATGTTAAAGGATCTCAGAATCAAGGTCTTGGGACACAAGGTAAGGCAAACTTTCATTGTTATGGATTTTTCCAAGCATCCTATGTCATTTGAGATGATCTTAGGGCTTCCATTCATGAGGGAAGCAGAAATGGTGCATGACTGGTCCAAAAACCACGTCTACTTACAGTTCCAAGACTCTGTCATTCGAGTTGATCTTTTAAGTGGTCGAACGCATCCTCTAGGAAATAAATTCATCATTGATAATCGATCAGACACAACAATTCACTCAGCTCCATTACAGTATTGTTACATGTATAACGAAGACACGGATATTGGGAAGAACTCTCCTTATATGGATATCCTACCCGGAATGGCAGAGTCAGACAATGTCGATTGGGTACACCTAGCGCCAACTATAGATACATGGGGAGCTAGAGGAACAACCTGGGTAACACCAGATGGGGAAGAGATACCACACATTGCACCAGTAAACATGTTAGGTGTAGCGCATGTAACATCCGATGATAAGAAAGAGGCACACCTACCTGAGAGTGAAATTGATGATTCCTCAAAGGTTTCAGGCCAATACACATTGGAAATGGAATCTCAGGAAGAAATGGATTCGGAACCTGAGGAAACATCGAGTGAGCCAAGTATAGAAACTGAACACTCAAGGTCTAGTACGACCATCTATGGTAATTTATATGAGAGTGAAGAAGATACAAGCGAAGACCTATCAGGCGAGTCGAGTTCAAACATTTACCAAAATCAAAACCTTAACAAGAAACAAAGGTCATATAAGAGGCGACGATATCGAGCAAATGTGAGAGCTAGGATAAACAAGGAAAGATCTACTGCAGAATGGCTTAGCTATCTAGGGGCATGTGATGCTCATCGAAAGCTAGTAGACAATTGGGGTGAACATCTCCAAAGTGTCATGTGGTGCAGCCCGCGAACCATTGACCTCGCTCAATTGGAGGTTACAGAGCCGAAATTGAGTCGAACTATAAGAAGACGTCAAAACCAAGAGTTAGCACAACAACAAAAGGAGGCAGAACTAAAAGAAAGGTCTCCGTCAGGACAAGAGCCTGCTGACTTACATACGGCTCCTGAACATTTTAAATCTTATACCACGGGGGAGCAAAAGGTTGTGTATGCCAAGGCCCAACGAATAACTACCAATGAAAGCAATGGAGACTATGATGGTCCAGCGGTAGTGAAAGAGATAGAATTAGCAGAACCAGGTGAGGAGTCTAAACCAGTCTTTATTGCTCAAGACCTTACCGAAACTGAAGAGGCTACTTAAGGATCTCCTCAAGGAATACAAGGATATCTTTTCTTGGACATATCATGACATGAAGGGCGTTCCACCTTCTGTGGTGCAACATACAATTCCCATGATCAACACTGCTAAACCCGTCCAGCAACGACCCTATCCAATGAATCCTAAGTACGCCAAAATTGTACAAGAGGAGATTGAAAAACTTATCCAATGTGGATTCATATACCCTATTGAGCACTCAGAATGGGTTTCTCCAATAGTCATTGTGCCAAAAAAGAATGGGAAACTAAGAGTGTGCGTGGACCTCAAGAAAGTTAATGCAGCCACTAGGAGAGATCATTATCCCTTGCCATATTCAGAACATGTGCTTGAAAGAGTTGCGGGCAAGGAAGCTTATAGCTTTTTAGATGGGTACTCTGGTTACAATCAAATCACAATTGCATTAGAGGACCAAGCTAAAACTGCTTTTATCACAGAGTTTGGAGTGTTTGGATTTCGTGTTATGGCTTTTGGCTTAACAAATGCCCCTGCTACATTCCAACGATTAATAACACTGCGTTTAAAGAATTTCTAAGGGAGTTTTGTGAAGCTTTCCTAGACGACCTTTGTGTTTATTCTTCTTGGGAGAAGCATTTGTTATATCTACGAAAAATATTTGAAAGGTGCAGATTTTATCTCATCTCATTGAACCCTTTCAAATGCCAATTTTGGGTTAAGCATGGAGTCATTCTAGGGCATATAGTGTCCAAGAACGGGATATCCACAGATGAGAGTAAGATTAAAGCCATTGCCGATTTGCCACCACCTACGAACTATAAAGGAGTTCAAAGATTTATGGGCCATGTTGGTTATTATCGAAGATTTATTTTAAACTTTGCCGAGATAGCGCGTCCATTGTACAAGCTTCTTATCGAGTTTCACTGGATGGAAGAATGTCATCAATCTTATGAGTTATTAAAGAAGGCCCTAACAAGTGCTCCAATCCTGCGAACACCTGATTGGAATGTACCTTTTCATGTGCATATTGATGCATCAAATTTTGCTATTGGGTGTGTTCTAACTCAACCAGGAGAACATAAATTGGACTACCCTATTAATTTTACAAGTCGCCAATTAAATGATGCCGAGATGAACTACACTACTACAGAGCGCGAAGGTCTAGCTATGATTTACGCAGTAAAGAAATTTCTCTATTACCTTATTGCTACCAAGTTGTGTTTTATGTTGATCATCAAGCATTGCTATATTTGGTAAACAAGCCGTGTTCCACAGGTCGAATTACATGATGGTTGTTAATTCTTCTTGAGTTTGACTTCACCGTTGTTGTGAGGCCTGGGAGGAAACATGTCATGGCAGATCATTTATCTCGTATCCCTAATGGCGAAGCTCCTACGGGGGTTGATGATGAATTGCCTGATACTCCTTTGTTCATTGTTGAGACAATGTCTGAATGGAGTGAAAAGATTGTTAACTTCTTAGTTAATGGTTTTCCACCCAAAGAATTGCGAAAAGATATAGCTCAAAAATTAATCAAGGAATGCGAACCCTATTGCTTACTGGTTGGAACTCTCTATAAGAGAGGAAAAGATGATGTTCTTAGACGCTGTGCCCGCGAGGATGAGTATTTATATATTCTACAAGAGGCACACATGGGCGTAGCTGGTGGTCACTTTTCAGGAAACTTGACTGCCCGAAAGATCTTACAGTCAGGCTATTGGTGGACCACTCTGTTTAAGGATGCATCACTTTTTGCAAAGGGATGTGATGAATGCCAACGCTTCAAGAAGCCACAAAGAAGTGATAGGATGCCTCTACATCCCATAAAGCTAACCCAACCATTTGAAAAGTGGGGCTTAGACTTTGTAGGACCGATTAGTCCGGTTGCACGTAACACGCAATCACGATATATCATTGTGGCTACCGACTATGTAACCAAATGGGCTGAAGCAAAAGCAACACGGAAGGCGGATGCAAAAACAACAGCTAAGTTCCTCTTTGAGAACATTATCACACGTTTTGGATACCCCTTTGAACTTGTGAGTGACAATGGAACTCATTTTATAAATGAAGTAATAAAAGAACTCACATCAAACTTCATGATATCACACCACAAGTCTACACCCTATTATCCCTAAGCAAATGGCCAAGCTGAGAGTACCAACAAAACTCTCATCTCCATTTTGACAAAGACAGTCGAGGCTCATTGCACTGATTGGGACCTAAAGCTTACATCAGCTTTATGGGCTTATCGTACTACGTATAAAGTTGCTATTAATTGCACACCGTTTAAGATGGTGTATGGCCAAGAAGCAGTTATGCCATGGGAGTTTGTCATTCCTAGTCTTCGAGTAGCTTCTCAAGAAGGTTGGGATGGTAACCCCTTAGTGGAGCGATTATATATCCTGGAAAGGCTAGATGAAGAGAGGCAATTAGCTGTGCGAAATGCTCTAGTGGAGAAGGATAGGAGAAAGAAGTGGATTGATAGCCATTTAAAGGATAAAGACATCAAGGTTGGTGATAAAGTTCTTATGTACGGGGTACGTAATGAAAAGAAGAAATTGAAATACGCTGGTAAGGGACCATATCGAGTGTGTGAAATTACCCCGCAAGGTACCATTCGTGTGGAGACTCTAGATGGAGTTGAAACCATTGGATTCCTTAATGGGAGTAAATTCAAAAGATATTATGATCCTCTAAGCCAGGAAGAGTTGCAAGCCATCCATCAAAAGAAGGCTGCCAAGGAACAAGCAGAGCTTAAAAAAATCCAAGCAAGAGTTGAGGCTCGAGAACGACAACAACGTCTTAGATGCCAACGAGAGGCTAATCTGGGAATCACGCAAGCATTTTTCAAGGACATAGATGACGACTCATTAGAATATGAGCCACCCCTACGATACCCAATTGAGCTAAATAGCCCCTATGGGAAAGTACTATACAATGCCTTATTAGATACGGGAGCTAAACACAATTTGTTATCCTATGGAGTTTGGTGTCAATTAGGGAAACCGACCCTATCCCCGAGTACAATGCAAGTCAAGGGCATTAATAAAAAGAAAACTGATATTCTTGGAGTCCTTCAGACCCCTGTTGTCTATGACAATGGAAGCATAGTGCAGAGGTTTCTAGTCATGCCCGCGGGAGCTATGGAAGGCAATGTAAACCTGGGACGCACGTGGATGTTGGCAACCAAATGCACTATTGATTGGGATACTGGTAGTGTCACAACGCGACCACCGACTCTTACCCCTATCATTCAAGCAAAGTCACCTACGTTGCAAACTCTAGCAAAGTTGAAGGATAGCCAACATTCACAAGCCAAGGTGGTTAACTCGTCTTTGTCAGCTACCCATGAACCTAGCACTTCAACACTTGTAGTTGCAGCAAGCAGTAATATTGCAAGTACTCAACCTGCACGACCTAAGAGTACATATCAATGGGTCCCCAAGGCCTTACTTCCAACTACCTCAACCCTCCCATCCATTCCAAGAAACAATTTCCTGGCAAAACCAAGAGCGCGCCCTAGGAGAGTCAAGACCAAATCACGATGGATTCCAAAACAACTATTAGAAGCCCAAGGCTACTATGATGGAAATGAGAAAATTTGGGTACCTAAACGTAGAATGTGTCCTTCCCTATCGACAACAAACCCATATGAGTCAAACAGTGTAACGCTAAAGCCAATGGCAGACCGTGGGAAGGGAAAGATCACAGAATGCTACACACCTAGTCCAGAGCTAGTTTGGGCTCCAAGGAAAAACCAATTTATTCCACCTAGCTAAAGAAGGGGGGAGTTCCATGAAGCTTCTAGCTCCTCATGTAATACATCCATAGAGGTAAAAGCTTCTACACAGCCTCAATCTATAGTAGTGGACCTCCATGAAGCTACAAAAGAATCCACACCTCCCAGTGTTCAAGAATCACCTGATGAACCACTTCAAGTTCAATCTTGGGAGACTACCTTACCACCCTTGCAACTTGACGAGGCACCTAGGGTAATAGAAAACTACTGGCAAAAATCCTCACCTATTACCAACTGGAACAATTGGTTTCAAAGGGTGATGACATCATTTCAAACGATATGATCTACCCAAGGAAGGGGGGAGTGTTTGTGGACATCCATCATTCACTTGCTTCCCTCTCAACCTTTCTCCCTGACCTCTTAATCTCCAATCTTAGAGAATGTATATATAAAGCCTTATACTCACAAAAACAAGATAAAAAAGTAAAAGAGCAAGAGCCATAACACAAATCATAAAAACAAATTATGCACAAGAACATGACCCTTGTAATATTTACACTCTAACCATCATCTATTTGCGTGTACAGATATGGCTAGTACGCTAGAGTCATCCACTCCTGCCTTGGGTGAGAGGTACCCTCGTTACTTTTCACAAATATTTCACATGGTCTTTCCAGTGCTTGCATGTGAATGGGATTTGATAGGTACGCTAGCATGTGAGAGGAATTTTGAGGAGTTAGAATGGCTGATACGTCTCTTGACCACGTCTGATCCATACTTAGTAGAGAGCGTTTCTCCCATTGCACAAGCCTACCCTTTTGACCAAGATGACTATAGGCGTCTAGTGACCTTCTTAGTAAACATGGGCACCTATGATGAAGAAGAAAATTTACACGACTACACGGATGGCACATATGGTCTCATGGATGATGACTTTGTTTATCTCGACGACGAGGATAGGGGTTTAGCCTTAGGGTTTCCCCCCAACCTCTACAATATCCTATTCCCTTAACTCTCTAGGGGGAGTGCAAATAATTAGGTTAGGGTTCCTTATGGTTTTTGTTGTGTTCAATAAGTGTTGGTACCTTTTTCCACTAATGTGCCTCCTGGAGGTATTCCTTTTGTTTCCTAGTGTGTATAGGAGCGTGTTGCTATTGGTAGAATTTGGACCTTCATGGAATCTTTATCTCGACTCACTCTTCAAATCAAGCGCGACCATCGACACAAACAGGTGTTTCTTGTCCATTAGCATTGCCCCTTATCTTTTTTGCATATATGATTGTCAGCGGATATTTGTGATTGGTAGCCTAATATTCACCGCATTTGCTTAGTATCAAACATTTAATTCAATGTAATTTTTTGTCATAATCACTTGTCTAGGTTTAAAAATCAAGCAGTCCGACAAACTAGTTTGACCAAGTAAGGTGTTGAAATCTTCTCTTAATACCATGGGGAATGCCTTCCTAATAATTAATGGTTACTTAGGTTCTTAATCCGATTTAGGCAGCATTGTGTGAAATGTACTAGGGCGTTCTAGTGGGCTTGACCCTATTGACCTTTAGCTTAAGTATTATAAAGGGAGTTTACTAGTGTGATGAGCCTGGGGAGGTGTATCAGTGTTATATGACCCCCCAAAGTTACAAAATTAAAATGCTGAAAATGAACAAACAAAAAATCAAAGTGCCACACTGTAAAATCTTAAGCTGGAAGAGAAATCTCAGCTTGATTTGGTACTTCACTCACATGTATTGCCTATGGTACTAGAGCCCTAGAGGTTCCCAGTATGGGCGCTTTTACTTGAAAAGCAAAAAACCCAAGGCATACAAAATAAGCACACACATCAAAATTGAATCACTGTGAAAAGACTTTGGGGGGTCAAAGAAAAAGTAATCAGTCAGGCGATGATTTCATGAGAAATTCCTTTTATGGTAGCTTAACTACAAGGTCTATAGCCTCTAGTCAGCCCTCGAACATGAATACTTGGCT
This sequence comes from Adiantum capillus-veneris, assembly GCF_014529385.1. Lineage (NCBI taxonomy): Eukaryota > Viridiplantae > Streptophyta > Polypodiopsida > Polypodiales > Pteridaceae > Adiantum > Adiantum capillus-veneris. Next base: position 143,721,609 of record NC_140937.1, on the reverse strand, counting down.
CTCGCGATTAAACAACTTAATTGACTACAGAAAATTAAGAAGCTTACCCATGGTATTAATATTCGATCTCTAGTGCCTTTCGACCATCAAATTAGCGACCCCAGACTTGTTTAATTTTTTTACCTTTACATATGTTTATGCATTTGATTACATTGCAATTTAATGTTCATTGCTGACAAATTGTTTGAAATTATTTTACCAATCAATTTGTCTACCTAAAACTGCATATGCTTTTTAATCACTTATGAGAATGCAATTACTGTGCCAATGTTGTTTGATTTTGCAGTGACTGAAGAAGGCTAAGGACTTTCATCTCAAATTCTCTTCCACCTTGACGAACGAGCTTCAACTCAAATAGCTTCCGAGGACGGAATCTACATCAGGAAGGGGGGCATGTTAACCCTCACGGCTCACGGACACCCCATCACCTACGACGGACGTGTATTATGTATTTGGTAGAGTCAGGTACCGGGCTTGTCGGACCAATAGGAAAAGGGTAAGAGTGATCGCCGATGAGAGGCGCACTCTAACCGGGACATTCAAGGGATTAGTTGGCTAAGCATGGGCGCCCAAGTGTGAATGGGGTGAGCTCATATAAAAGCCAACTAAACCTAAAATTCACTCATTCTCTCATTTGTGCAATAGAAGAGTGCTCTTGCTCCATCTCCATCTCCATCTTCTTCTTCTTCACCTCCTCGTGTGTGTGTGTATGTGTGTGTGTGTGTGTGTGTGTGAGAGAGAGAGAGAGAGAGAGAGAGAGAGAGAGAGAGAGAGAGAGAGAGAGAGAGAGAGGGAGAGAGTGTGTGTGATCGAGCATTACGAAGGCACGACGGCGGTGAAGCGGTTGAGCGCGACGTAGCGACGTCTCCTTCTTCTTCACGGCGAGGAATCCTCCACGGTAGGAGCATAGAGCGGTGAGTGACACACCATTGCCCTCTTTTGAGCTTACTAGTTAAGCTAGTTGTGTGCTTGGAGACGTCTATGGCTCGCACACAGTGTTAGGCAAGGCCCTTGCTTCGACAGTGCGGCAAGGAGCGCACAACCACCAGAACAAGAAGAGTTTTATAACTCCTATGAGCATCTGGAAGTAAACAACGATGCAGATAATGAGTGTTTAGACAACTCAAGTGAGCGTGGGGAAAAAACAAAGAATATCAGATTTTATGATTTTGCTAATCAGCACCCTAGACGCCACGAAGACTATAGGAGAAAACGAGCAGGAAAAAAAGCGAGAGAGAACCTGATGCCCAGGATGAAACATGAAACACACTATCTGATGCTTGTAACAGCAGGAGATTGTGTAAAAGATCAAATATCAGGAATATTCTCAAAAGTTCGAGGGGAAGGTACGCGAGAGGAATAAGACAAGTAGGAAAAGCTAAAACAGAAACAAAATCACAAAAATCTCAAAAGTAAAAAAAAGAAACAACGAAAGACCAAGAGTGGACCAAATTGGAGCGTAAACAGAAATACCAAGAATTGAAACGGTCTTTACGAGAGCTATGGACTACTGAGGGAGATAGTGATGGTAAATGGGAGTCAGAAAAGGGAAACATGGATGTACCATCACACTATCAGAAATTCACCATCCAGGACAGAAAAATCATCATGACACTACCAGTCATGGAAAAAACAAACCAAGAATCTTATGATGGGCCGGAAAATGCAAAAAGGATAGACCTCATGGAACCAGGTGAGAAGCCTTAGCCGGTCTATATCGCAACCGATTTAGAGCCTGAAGAAGAAGAACGGCTAACACAACTTCTCAAGAAGTATAAAGATGTGTTTGCATGGTCCTACAAAGACCTCAAAGGAGTTGATCCATCGATATGCCAATATACAATTCCTTTGAAATCAGATGCAAAACCTAGCAAACAGCGTCCTTATACATATAATGACACATTTGCTAAACGAATCAAAGAGGAGATTGATAAGCTGATGGAAGCTGAATTCATCTATGAAATCGAGCATACAGATTGGGTGTCACCCATTGTGGTAGTCCCCAAAAAGAACGAAAAACTGCGAGTGTGTGTAAACCTCAAAAAGGTAAATGCAGCCACTATAAGGGATAATTATCCCTTGAAAATCACAGAATATGTACTTGAAAGGGTGGCTGGGAAACGAGCTTATTCCTTTCTGGATGGGTTTTCAGGATACAACCAACTGGCAATTGCAATGGAGGATCAACACAAAACAGCGTTTGCCACAGAGTGGGGAATATATGTGTATCGAGTTATGCCGTTTGGCTTAACTAATGCCCCAGCTACCTTTCAAAGGTTAATGATGCACGCATTCAAAGAATACCTGAGAATATTCTTAGAAATATACATGGATGATCTTTGTGTACACTCTCTTCTACGAGGGGAACATATTGACCATTTGCAAAAGGTATTTGAAAAATGCAGAACATATCGAATCTGTCTTAACACAGAAAAGTGTATTTTTATGGTTAGGCAAGGCCGCATCTTAGGACACATTGTCTCAAGAAATGGCATAACCACTAACGTAGACAAAGTCAAAGTCATAGTAGACCTACCCAGGCCTACTAATGCAAAACAAGTACAATCTTTCATGGGACATTGTGGGTATTATCGAAGATTCATATATATGTATGCAGTCATCGCACAACCTCTATATCGTTTGCTAGCCAATTTTGAATGGACCGAGGAGTGTGAAACTTCATTCCAAAAGCTGAAGGAAAACCTTGTATCAACACTTGTACTTAAAGCACCGGATTGGGAAAAGATATTCCATGTTCACATTGATGCTTGTGCATATGCAATCGGGAGTATTCTGGCTCAACCTGGAGATGGAACAATGGATTTTCCAGTTTGTTATGCAAGCCGACAATTAAATTGTGCGGAAAAGAAATACACAACCACTGAAAGAGAGGGGTTATGAATGATTTATGCTGTAAAGAAATTTCGGCATTATCTGCTCGCAAACAAATTTGTGTTCTTCACAGATCATCAAGCTCTTTTGTATCTGGTGAATAAACCATACAATACAGGGAGAATTTTACGCTGGTTTATTATATTGCTAGAGTTTGATTTCAGAGTGGTGGTCAAAAAGGGTAAAACCCATCTACGAGCGGATCATCTTTCAAGGCTACATAACGGGGAAGCTCCTGAAGGAGTAGATGATGACATACCAGATGCTTCTCTTTTCAATATTGAAATGATACCCAAATGGTCTCAGGAAATTGTTAGCATTCTTTCCTTTGGAGGGAGGTTTGATAACACGGAATACAGATCCAAATAACAAAAAATTCGACAAACAAAAAACTTCCAGTTGATTGCAGGACTGCTGTATCATCTAGGATCGGACCAAATTCTACGATTATGTATAAATCCGGAGGAATTCGAGTGTTACCTAGAAGAAGTGCATGTCCAGGATTGTGCATTTCATTGTTCAACAGTGAAAACACACCAGAGACTGAAACAGTTAGGGGTTTGTTGGCCAACTATGTACGCGGACACACATGCTTATGTTACCAATTGTACTATATGTAGTGCCAAACGACCATTGGATCACGCGACATTTTTTAAGGTAAACATTGCACCTGCATGGAGTCAATATATCATTGATTTCTTAACCACAAGGACGTTTCCTGAAAACATAACAAAAGCACGGAAAAGGGCTATAGAGCTGCAGGCTCGTGACTTTCAGTTAATTGGGAACCAACTCTATAAGCAAGGAAAGGACAATCAACTTAGAATCTGTGCAAGTGAAAGTGAATACCTGCTGATTCTAGAACACGCACATGGAGGTATAAGTGGAGGCCATTTTTCAGGCGATAAGACAACAAAAATTGTCTTAACTGGCTGCAGGAATATGGTGGCCTACATTCCATCTGGATGCTGAAGAGTTTGTAAAGCGTTGTGATGCATGTCAGCGCACCAAGGTGCCGATAAAGAGAGATGAGATGCCACTACGGCCAATGATGGGAGCAAGGGCATTTGCAAAATGGGGCATTGATTTTGTGGGACCAATTTCACCCCCTATCGCACCCATACCCAATATATCATTGTGGCTACGGACTATCTCACAAAATGGGCGGAAGCCAAGGCAACACAAAAAGCAGATGCACGGACCACTGCACAATTTTTGTATGAGAATGTTTTTGTACGATACGGTTTATCAATAGAAATTGTCAGTGATCGGGGAACACGTTTTCTTAATGAAGTCATTGAATATCTGCTAGAGGAATTCATGGTCATACATAGGAAATCTGATCCATACCATCCACAGGCAAATGGACAAGCTGAGGCCACAAATAAAACACTATGCACGGTTCTCACTAAAATTGTGTCAGAGTCAAGAACAGATTGGGATCAGTAGCTACACTCAACACTATGGGCGTACATGGTAGCTTACAAAACATCGATAGGAACGACACCGTACAACATGGTGTTTGGCCTAAATGCTATATTACCCATAGAGTTTTTAATTCCAACTCTACGAGTAGCAAAACGCCTAGAATGGACAGGGCATGAGATCTCTTCAAGAATAGATGACCTTGAAAAGCTAGATGAACTTCACTTGAGAGCTGTAGCTACGATCTATGCTTAAAAGAGAAGACAAAAAGAGTTTTTTGACAAGCATGTGCACACGAAAGAGTTCAAAACAGGTGATTATGTACTTGTTTATACTTTGAAGCAACATGCCAAGAAACTTAAAAAGCGAGGGATGGGACCCTTTGTGATTAGTGACCTATCACAAAGCGGAGTTGTCAAGCTTGCTACATTAGCAGGTGAAGAAATGCCAAATTGCATTAGTGGGTGTAGATTGAAGAAATATCATTTACCACTAACACAGGATATGCTTCAATAAATCCATCAAGAAAAACAACGAATGAAGGAGAAATAGAGGATACGAGAAGAAGCTCAAGTAGAAGCAAAAGAACGCATTGCAAAAAGAAGGCTTCTAAGACGACGACAACAAGGTGGAGCACCATTGCGAATCAATGCCATTCGACTAACGAGGTTTGATGAAGACATAGTGGAGCCAATAATTGCAGTCAAAGGGGGTAGCAATCAAGTTGAATCGACGGCATTGCTTGATTCTGGAGCTCAAGCAAATTTGATCTCTTACAGATTATACAAACACTTCAAGTCCACAGGTCAAATTCATCCTACTCCACAAATGCTGGAAAGTAGTACATCACACTCGTTAAAAACATTGGGCTGGACTATATTGCATGTACAAGTACATCAATATATTTACCCACACAAATTTTATGTAGTTGAGGATGAAAGCACACAACACCCCATGTTGTTGGGACAACCTTGGCAAAAAGAGTACAATGTGCAGATAGATTGGAATGCGAATGCAATCAAAATTCAGCATGCACAAGAACAACAGGTAATAGCCTTTTCTCAGCAACCTCGGAATAATCAGCTACCAGCAATGCAATCACTGGAAAAAGAGCCAAAAGCAAAGGTGCCACCAAAAAACATCATGATACCCAAGGATAACAAACAGGTAACAACCAACATTGTTCACTATAAGCATAAAAAGTCACCGACCGCAATGAACAGATCAGAGTTACCAACAAGAGAAAAACAAATATGGGTGCGGAAGGATAGAAATGACATGGCAGACAAAAAAAAATACAATGGAAGAATTCAACCGAAGCAGATAGTTCAACCAAAAACCAAGGGAATAAAAAAGATATGGATCCCAAAGAAAATGCTCAACAACAACTCAAATGCGACTCGCATTTGGATCCCGAAACCGAAGCACAAGGAACTCCCTTAAGTACAAGCAACATCAGAAGGAGAACAACTGCATTTGCAACCGGCAAACCAACTTATGTGGATGCCAATAAGTAACAAAACATTGGCAACCAAGGAAGTAGCAAGAAACCTACGAAAACCGGCAAAAACAAGCTACCAATGGAAAGCAAAAGAGATAAGGTCTATGGCCATTCTGGCCAAGCCAATTCTCTCCAAAGAGACAACTACAGCCATATCAACAGTAGCGGCAAAGCAAGCGACTTTTGCCTGAAAAACAATCAAATAGAGAGCAGTAGAGTTACATCTCTTACTTGCAAAGAAAACAGGAAACCTCGACGGCGAATGCCAATAAGCATCTTGCTTATACCCTTCTCTTGCACAACATTAATTTTTCCATGCATTGATCGAGTATGCATAAGATACGGCCACATTACACGGCCAAGCATGAGCATAAATTTTTCAACCTATGCACGGCACATGCTCCGAGGCGATACCTTGTCGTCCGGGAGGACTCCGGCTAAGAGGGGGGGAGGCATTCTCAAATGCGGACCCAATGGCAGAAAGAGCAAAAAAGGGCATGTTTTTCGACTATTTTTAAGGTTTGTTGTTTGATTGCAAAATTTTGAGGACTAGCCCAAGTAAATATGCCCTTATACATCATGAATCTATAGGTATATGGGGCCAAACGCCAAATCAAGCCCCTAGGTGTGTGTATATAAGTAAAAATAGCCATTTTTCGGGCAAAATATTGGTAAAACAGAGAAATCCGGCCATAAAAATTGTATGTGAGTGTATATAATGTGTTGCGGTGATTTTTTGATTTATTATGATTTTTGGGGTTTTTTTGGGTTTGATTTGCTATTTTCGGCAGAAAAACTTCAAAAATACAAAAAGCAGGTGAAAAACGGTCGTAATGAAAAACAAAAAATATGGGGATGATCAGTGACTATAGGACAACCTATGGTACAGTGGGGGTGCAATTATGAGAATGGAGTGGAAAGCTTGTTTTGGCCAGATTTTGACCGAAATGCCAAATTTCTGGTAAACAGGGCAAATGAAGTCCAAATCAGGAAATTTTTGAGCCTAAACCGCATCTCGCAAGAAGTTGGGAGCTCATGTCAAATTTCATGAAAAGTGCCCCATTATAAGAATTCTTCACTTCATTTTTAGTTCATTTCCACTATTGACCTTTAAGAGAGAGCTCCTGCCACCTAGAGCGAGCGGAACTTCTAGCAGCTTCTACGACGCGCACGACTACCCGATGGGCTTCAGACATGAGAGGTAGGCTCACCACCTTGAGCTTTTCGCGCATGTTTGTCGTTTTGTCGCGAAACTAGCGTAGGGTTCACACAGAAAGTGGGCAGTAGAGACCTACAACTAGAAGTGGCCACCTAACGGCTAACCCAAAAGCAATGAGACTTCATCGGCAGTTTACCCTAGCATAGGAGACCACTCTTGGATGTCCAAAGGCAGTAGAAAACCATCGGGAAAAACCCTAATTCCAAGAACCCCGCAAGAGGTCACCAAATGTGAAATCGGCGGGAGAGGTGTCCGAATGCAACCAAAATTCATGGGTAGGATCATCTTGACATGCTCGATAAGTCTATGTAGCCAACATGACCAAAAGGTGACCCGAAGCGGCACTAAACTTCCGAAATGGCATCAAACACACAAAGCGTCAAATAGCTCTCGCGGCCAAACCGCATGTCCGTTTGCCACCAAACTTCACGAGCGGCTTTCCTAGACCATCAACAACCAAGTCCTATGGTGGTAGACCACCACAAGTCATCGAAGACATGTAAACGCAACCACGGGTGCTTCTAGAGCGACAAATTGCCAAATGGAGCTCCGGTGAAGACAAAGTCGACAAAAACCATACGGCAAGGATCCCCAAGGAATCGGGAAGCTAAGGAGACCAACATCAAGAAATTTCATTTCCGAAAAGCACTCTAAAAGTCAAAAAACGGCTCGGAGGCTCTGAAATCCACACAGGGAGTTATTTTCTATCTATTTGACTTTTTTGTTGAAATTAGGCTTAAAAGGGACTCAAGGGGACTAAGGGCAGGCACTAGTGACAGTTTCCTTAAAAAAATCATTACGAGACATCCTATGCGTAGGATGTCTCAAGGCCATTTCTGGCCACAGAACCCAACAACTCTCATCACACACATTTTCTGAATAGCCTTAACATACTAGCCACCAAGTTTCAATGACCTCATATGCAGGAAAAAACGCAAAGTTAGGGCATAGAGGCAATAATGGACCAAAGACCTACCAAAACTTGTCCAAATCACATGAAACTTGCACAACACATTCATGAGCACGTAGCCAACCAACCTGTGTGGTTACTTGCAAAAATTGATGAAGTAGACATCCTACGCGTAGGATGTCTATTTGACATTTTTGGCCTACAGAGGGTATTTTTACATTCCAGATCTTTTCATATCATCTTCAAGAGCTCATATATCAAGTTTGAAGCCACTCTAATCATTTTTGACCCCCAACACCTTCAAGATACACTTTTTGAGCCAAAAAACACTACACATGGTCTTACCAACATCAAATCTTGTCCAAATCAAAATCCAAGAGCATGGCCATGTTCCATAGGCTAAGAGCTACCCACAGAACAAATCCCAAGCCATTTTGATGAAATAGACATCCTACGCATAGGATGTCTCCAGCATGTTTTTGAATTTCTGTGCAAAGAATGACATCATGGGAGCCAATACCACGGTGCAAGGAGCCCATATATCAATTTTCAACCCATTTGGATATCATTTGTCACCCGTTGTGGAGATTTTATCCAATTTGTGATCCTAAAGCCTAATTCTGCCCAAAAATCCACTTTTTGATGCCCAAATCCAAATCCAATCACATAGCCATGTTGTACAGGCCAAGGACCACCAGCATGTCAAGTATCACCAAAATCTGATGAAAAAGACATCCTACGTGTAGGATGTCTAAATGAAAATTTTTGGCCAGAATTGCACTGTGAGCACATGCACAGTTGCCCAAGTTCCTTTTAAGTTTTATTTTCAATTTTCAAGTCATTTGGATAGTTAAAACTCAGTTTCTTAGCTGATATGGAAAAAACGCTAACTTCGGACTATTGAGTGCAAGAGGATCTATGGTAGCCGCAAAGTCACCGGCAAAGAAGAAAAGGATGACCATAAAGGATTAATTGGAAGAAGTAGAGCCCTTCGTCATACCAGAAGGAACTCTAAAGCCAACCAGCACGTGGATCCACGAGGACTTTCTAAAGTCCAATGATCTAAAGATCTACCAGGGCGTGTTCAAAGACACCGAAGGAAATGTGATAGAGCTACCAATGCTACCGTGGGAGCTCAATGAGTTCATTAGAAGCAAGATGGCAGAGTATCTGGAGAAGATTGATCTCCACTATTATTTTGAAGCTGCGCCGGTAGGTATTGACATAAAAAGAGTATGGGAATTTGTGACGACAATCAAGGAAGATGGAGTGGTCAGAGTAACGGATCTGCAAGGCAAGCCAGGCACGGAGATTCTAATCACAGAGAGAGTAGTGGCAGCTGCACTAGACCTCTCCAACAAATGGGATAGTGTAACCAAAAGAAGAGACGAAGTAAAGGTGTACACTGAAAAGAAAGGCAACTATACCTTTGAAGACATTGCCAACCCCAAAGTGGCAATCATGAGTCAGCTGTACAATCAGTACTTCCATATGTGTACCAAGCGGCCACAAAAGTACAGAATGCTGCCTGGAGCAATTGCCACAACATTCACCTAGGCAATGCAGAAAAGCAAGCCGAAGGTAATCAATTATGCAGCTTATATACATGATAATCTAGTGAAGATGGGCAACAAGAACCCCACATACATCGTGCCGGGTGAGCTAATCACGAAGGTGATTTATGGAGCATTGCATACCAAGGGGAAATGGCCTGACCCTCCATCACAGAACGACTGGCTGAGGCTCAAGGAAGATAAGGAAGAGGAACAACCCAAAGCACCAAGGGTTGCCACTAGGTTGAAACGCCGGTTAGAAACCGTGCAAGAAGAGCAGCCAGAGCTGAAGAAGGGAAAGAAGGAATCTGTCCAAGTGCCAGTAAAAGAGACGAAATCACAGAAGGCGGCACAGCTAGAGCAGCTCATGGAAAGTTTTAGGGCCGAAAGAGCCCTCAAAGGAGATTTGAATGAGCTATGGAAGCTGTCTCTAGAAGCAATGTTCGAATCATCCCGAAGGGTTCACAGAGATAGATTCGACGACTATATTAAGAATTTTGAGATTCTGGATGCCACAGCGGAAAATATCCCACATGTACCATTTACAGAAGCAGAAGTGGAGCAAGTCTGACGGCAACTGTGTTGGACGGAAAGCGACTCACACACCCATGAAGTGCATGCAAACACTACCTAGATCAACATAATGTCAATTGAGGACACAAATGACACGATAGGCACACGGAGGAAATCTCTTGAGCTTGTCAGGCTGAGACCATCCTACACATACAACACTCTGGAAGGCCAACTAAACCACAATCAATAACCTCACTTCTCTCAATTACACCACCTAGCCACATACACACATACGGAAGGTAACTCACCTAATCATGCCAGATTTGTAGGAAACTTAAGGAACACCATCCCCTCACTAGGATACACCTGTCCCTAAGCTTCTACACTCAAAACCCTCACTCTAAACCCATCTGCGGAAAACGCGTAGGATGACAGAACAGAATTTTGAAAGTGCCTGAAACTGAAATTTATGAGTACCTATGCGTATCTTATGTCGCCACGATTCTATAGACTACTAGCACGCAGAAAACAAACATCATTTGATACACTTACGGCCACAAATAGCTCGTAGATGCATCGGCGTGTGCGCTTCGTCTCGCGTGGAATGCTTGGCGTTGTCGTGTAGCTCTCCTCGAGCCTACAACAATGGTGCAGTCGGATCTCCAATGTGTTGAGCGAGCCGGGCGTAGCGAGAGGATGAAGCTCACGCTCACTCTCTTTCTCTCTCACACACAGTAGATGGCAGTGCTAAGTTTTGATTATGATAAAAAGTCTTTTTTTACAAAATGACCTAGGTACCTTATATACTAAGGCTACCTTAGGTTTAACCAAAAATGGGGTTGAAAGGGTCAAATGGATTTGTATTTACAATCTGGAACTGTCATTGCACCCCGGCTTCCGAAACTAGAATAACTACTCATTACAAATGACATTTATAGCCATAATCCGCAGCATTTCATAACTCGCAAAAGATAAGACTTTGGTACGAAACTTGAGTTATGTTGTGTTGTTGACCCAGCGGTCAAAATTCCCCCCTTCCGCGTTCATGTCGTCCCCGACATGACCTGATTGTCGATGGCGATGTGGTCTTTGCTGTCGTTTTGGCTTCATTTGTTTCACTGCTTGTAACTTTGTCGAACCACAACAAGAACTATGATCCATTAGAGCGGACATCGATCATCATAACCATTCATCTTTTGAGATCCTCTGATTACTTTTATGTCTGCTCTTCTTCATTGGGGACTTCTTTGTTCCTGTGCAATCATGTTGTTAGTGTTGTCTGCAGCTTTGTCATTGTAGGCCATTCTTCGACTCGCCATTGAGGAGAAGTATGCTATGATCTGAAATTGGTGCTGCAATTCATTTGTGAATTGATTTGAGTAGCATTTCCTTATTGTTGATGTAGAAGGAATATGTACAAGAGGATGGTGATAGGTGTCTTTAGATTAGGGTCTAAAACCTGGAAGATCAAAGGGAAAAAACCCGGTGGGAAAAAAATGCCTTTGGTATACTCTCTTATTGGAGTTGAGCAGTTGAACGTGAAGTACATGTTCATGAAAGGTGAGTGCTTGGGTGAAACACGGAAAGAGTGCCTGATGTAAGTGCCAATTATGGGACACTCTATATGCATATGAGAAATTTGTCAAAGCATGCAATGTGAAAGAAGGAGATGATGGGTGTTTCGAGGAATAAATGTAGCACATGTGACGTCAAAAGATGTCTCAATAGCTTCCACCTTCCCAAGAAGGGTTTTCGATGTAGAAGTTTCTCCACTCGTATCTCACTGTGCTCAGTATGTGAGTGTCTTTTGGACCTTCTCCTTCACTTCACCAGACTTAAGTACTTAGACTTTGACTCTTTTGCTCACCTATACCAGCATGAGCGACACAACGTAAATATACTCAACTCTTCCAGCTTGAGTAGTACCTAGAATAGCTAAGACGCTTAGACCACAGAGAATATTACTTGAAGCTTTGGGACTAACACCTCACTCATTTTGTGGCTTAGCTACTCGAGTCTGACTTTTATGACTTGTCGGTTGCATGTTGACACTGCTTTGTGACAAGTTCTTCGGCTGTTGTAGTGGCTGCTGAGACATACTTCGTGAAGTTTCATCGTTTTCCTGTACCTTCTTCTCTTTGTAGTGCTCAGGCCTCTCGTGAGTCTTTTCTTCATGTGGATTATGGATTTTTTAATTTGTTTCTTAATAATAAACAAAAAAAATCTTAAAACAACTCAACAAAAGAAAAACCATTCAAATAGAAATCTAAATGCTATGTACACTATACACATGTCCCTAGGGGCTCATATATGGATTTTGTCCCCATACTCCTCTGTAACACTACTATGAGGGCATATACTCTATATTTCATCAAAAAAATTATCACAATAAAACGCAAAAAATTCAATGCATCTCACAAAACATTGCCCTCTAATAGTCATAATGTTAGGTCCGCATTCAGAATGCCTCCCCCCTTCCTATTTGGAGTCACCCTTTACGACAGGGTATTGCAAAGGGTATGTGTTGTGCTTGGGCAATTAAAAGTTGTGCCTATGTAGGCCTTGTAATGTAGCCCTATTATGCATACACAGTCAATGCATGGAAAAGATTTATGTGGTGCAAGATGTGGGTATAAGCAATTTGCTTATTGGCATTTGTTGGCGAGGCTTCCTATTCTAAGAAATGTAATGGTATTTGAATCTCCTGTATCGTTGCTTGATTGAAGCGACTTACTCTCTTCTAACTGTACTGTAATCGTAGGAAGAATTGTAAGAATTCAAGCGGCGATGCACTGACAGCAGTTTTATTGTTCTGCTTTGGGACCCATTTCTTTGCGATTATTGGCTGTTTTGTTGCTGGCTCTCGTTTGGGAACCCATACTTGCCCGTGCTTCGTTTGTGTTTGTAGAGACTTCTTTGGGATCCACCTTTTTGTTGTGTGAGTCAACAGTGGTCTCTGCTTCAGCCCTTGTATGCTTGGTTGGGGATGGGATTCAGGTTTTGAAAGTTGATACTGTGGTTGTTTTGGAATGCAAATGAATTCCTGACTTTTTTGTGCTTGAATCAACTTCTTTGGAGCCCAAACCTGAGTTGTGAAAGCTTGCGATTTTGTGATATTCTTACCCGTTCGTGCACGCTTTCCTTGTTTTTGTTTTGGTGTTGGATCTTGTGATTTGTCATTAGAGATCTTTGTCTTCTTGATCCATATCTGTTTTTGGCCGATCTGGCTTTTTGGTATCCAGATTTGTTGAGCTTTTTGGCTTTGACTTGTTGTCTTGTTCTTTTGACCTGTCATGGTTGTTGTTGAAGGGGTTGGTGATAGTGATGGCCTGAGTTGATGATAGGGGATATAGTAAGATTCATCACTATCGCTACTATCCTCAGCAAGGTTGACTTCTTGTACTTTCCCTTGATTTTTTGGCTGGTAGTGGAAAGTTACTGTCTGTTTGCTCGCGGGTGGTAGTTTCTTGGAGGACAATTCTAGCCCATTGATTAGAGCATTGTTAGCTCGTTGATCTGGTTGTATTCCTCCTAGCTGAGTCTTTGCATCCTTATTAGGAGCCATGGATGAGGATGCTTGTGGTGGCTGTGTCTTCAACAAGGACTTTGGAATCCACTTTTGATGCACTTTATTCGTGTAGCGATGACATTGATTCCCGGGTCGTTGATCTTCTTGAAGCTCAAAGTGTTCTACAGAGTCATAGAACTCATCGTCTTCTTCATCTTTTGATTCTCTACATTTCTTTGTTTGCTCTTTATTTCGAGAGCTTGTTGATGTCTGGACCTCTTCGTTTTCCTGGATTACCCTCACTGCAAAATAAGGAACGACATCATAGCCATTTTCATCACAAAACTTTGTTGTGGGAGCATCCTCCACGGCGCACACGTCCAGAGTAGCCAAGATGTGTTCCCATCCAAAAGGCTCTAACTCTTCTTCAGGAAATGGTTCTGGGATATAGTCCTTATCCTCTATAACCCGCTCTAGGATACATTCCTCACGTTTCAAGCTACCACATTGTGAAGCTCCACACATCCACAGTTCTTTAGGCTTACCTAACCAAGCTAGAAGTTCTGATCTTGCTACTGTGGCGGAATCAAACTCCTCAACCGGTGTTCTCATCACATCCTTATAGATATGGTCCCTCAAGTTTACCTTTGTTATGGTTTCCATATGTCTCAGGTATATATGGTCATAACCCCAATCTTGGACCATTTTCAATTGTCGCATGAATGGTCTTCCCAGAATGATTTCATAGTTGTTCTTCTTGCCAAAGTCAACAACAGCAAAAGTGTGTTCATATTCAATGCCACAAGAAGTAACAAGTACTTTTTCTAGCAGTCCTAGGGGCTTTTCCTTGTGTCCGTCTGCAAGCTGCACGGTCATTCGTGTGGATATCAAGGCAGGTTTTTCCCATTTTTTCCAAACCTCTTTGGTTTCAATGGCCACACCAACTCCACTGTCAAGGATTGCCATGGTTTTTACATTATTGAATTCCACAGGAAGGGTGGTGTTTCCATCTTCTCCCTCGTAATACTCGCCTACCTTGTTTAATGGCACTGGCCTAGTATTTAGTTGAGGCATTTCAAGCTCTTTGATGCCTTCCTCGATTTGCGTCATTGGGGTTTTTAGACCAAATTTCTCTAGAGATTTACCCACATTAGCCCACATGTTTGGTCTTATTCTGAGCAACTCGGCTAACATTATTGTACAGGTGACTGGGGTAGATAGAATATCTACTAGCCCCTTTGAATCGATGGCCTTGTTGGGAGACAGTCTCTTTGATGGGACTGCAACCACATCTGACTTGGTCTCATACTCTCCCATGTAGGATGGTAGTGTTCTTAGCGAATGAGGTTGACTATCCATAGATTGTACAGATCCTTTGTCGCCCCAATACGATCGCACGTCTAGATTCATTTGAGATCTAGTCTCAAATTCCTCTATTGGTGGTAGAAACACTCCTCGTTTATCACCAGTCTTGTCTACTCGTCTTCTTAGGTCATCGGCTTCATTGGCCTCTCTGACTTGTTTTCACAATTCGTCAAGACCATCTATCTCTTTACAATCCTCAGGTATAGCTTGGTGAAATCCCTCGGAAGAGTTATCCGTGGTATTCAGTACTATCCTTGGTTCTAATGCTGGATCGTTGAGGTTTGGTCTGTGCTCACGACTAGAATCTTTCTCTTTTAGTTCCTGGTTTGGTGGGATTACTTGTGTAGGCATGACACGGATCACATCCTTAGGTTTTGCAACTGGTGGTTCTAGTAAAGCTTGGGCTGTTTGAATCATTTTCTGGCACATTTCAAATTTTTGCTTTTCTAGTTCCACATAGGGATATGTCATCCACCTGTGTTCTTGGGTTTGGTTGTTTTTGAGCTTCACATCATAGGCTTTCAAGAGGGCATCTAATGCCTCATTAACCTTCTCTACCAACAAAGATCCTCCTGAACTAGCACTTCTCAGTTTCTCATCCGTGGATGGTTCTTTTAGAGGTTTAACCATCTATGTAAGAGAAGGTGCCTCCTTTTCCTCTTGTTGTTTTATCTTCTCCTCAACTTCGGTAAGATTATCAGCTAGGGATTTTTGCTCTCGTTCCCTGCGTGCTTTCATCCTAGTCTTTCTAACTTTCCAACTATTTCGTTTGCTCTTGGATTTCTGACTAGGTGCGTCTGGCTTTGGTCCATCATCTGTCTTTGGACTCGTGTCACTTTCCGTGTTCTTTGTCTCTGGATTCTCATCAGCTTTGTTTTGAGCTTGTGCTCTCATAACCACTTGAATTGGTACGACATTTTCATTTTCTGAGCTACTAGGTAGCTGAACAATCCCTAATACATTTGTCGTGATTTTCTTGATTTGGTTTGGTTTTTTCGGGCAATCGGGGATCAAGTGAGTGATGCCACACTCAAGACAATAGGCATTTACTTCAATGATCTCCGTATGAGGACATTGTTTGACCAAGTGGTTGTCACGACTTTTGTGACAATCTGTCTCTGGTTGAGGAGATTCTTTTAGTATTTCCTCTTGGCTATAAGCAAGCTTTGACCTAGATAAGCCGCTATTTACAATGAATCGCAATGTCCTTTTGTCCATTTCATACCTTCTTTCTTTCGACTGAAACCTAGGAGGTGGAGGTTGTACCGTCCTCACCACTCCATGTGTTTCTCTCACATTTTGTTGCTCCGAAGGGTAGTACTCACTTTGGTTGCTATACCACATTGTAGCTGGTACTAACGTTGGTTTATTCGATGCTTCCATCATTGGCATGTATCTCATGTCTACCTGCATTCTAGCACCTGGAAGCGGAGGTTGTTGTCCCAAGACAAGCTGTGGCCTTAAAACTCCTACTGGTCCTTGGCGCATTGCCCGTAATGTATCTAGGTGGAGTAGGTGCTTCTGGAACAGGTTGTACATACCTCTCCCTAGCATTTTCCATGCTACAATAGCACTCTTCCCCCGTATGGTTCGTCCATTTTCTCTCAATTTCACACCACTTCGGCTCTCCCGAATCAGACCTTACAAGAGGAATCAACCTCTTGACCAAGTCGTCGATAAGCTTTTCTTGATCATTAGGTGCCATTGGCTTGGCAATGGACTCACTTATCTGTGAAACACTGTGCTGAGAGGATGTGTCATCTCCTTGACTCTTTAAGTCCTTTTCTTTGTATGCTTCACAGTTATCCACTAGATAAAGAGCTTCTTTGATCAACTCATTTAGCGTCATCCTCCTTATCATATGCAGATCCTTCTGAAGGCCCGCATGTCTCATTCCCTGGATAAAGATCAGCATCAGTCGTGCTTGCGTAGGTAATTCCGCTCTTGGACAGAGCTTAACATATCTCTTGATCCGTAATGATGCTTTGCGTACTGATTCATTCTCTTTTTGTTTGAATCTATGGATTTGCGCGACCGTGTTGTGAGCAATGCCTTTTGGCGAGAATTCTTCAATAAACTCCTCAAACAGCTCATGTAGGGTCTCAAAATCCCATTTTTCCACTGAGTCGAACCATGTAGCTGCATCATCTTCTAGAGTCAATCCAAATTCTGCAAACTGTGTCGCAAAATCTGAAACTTTCTCTGCTCTAATCACTCTTCTAAAAGCCGCTACGTGATCTCTCGGATCTTTATCTCCGGAGTATTTTCTGTTTACCCATTTCTGGACTTGGGATGGTCTAACTCGTCGATTGTCTACAAGTCTAACCAGAGACTCTCCCAATCCTTCTCTCGTTATCGCTCTTGAAGGGAATCCTGGTGGCTCTCTTTTTGGAATTCCTATAGGAATTCTCGTGTTTGGTGGAGGCATTTGTGGTCCTTCATTCACCAAATATCCTCCTCTTTCTAGTACAGTCTATGGATTTGTGCTTTCTACAACTCTGTATTCTCGTCCATACTTGTCGACAACTATAGATCTCCATTGACAGTCAACTCCGTATGTGTAGACATATAAGAGCTTGTAATCCATTATCTCTTCTGGGTATGGATCTGAGCACCTATAAAGATTGACCTCATTGTCGTCAATGTATCTATATAGTCCTTCACTCTCATGACCAATCATCCAAACTCTCTCAACATGATGGATCTTTATCAATTGCAAGTTTGGAAGATCCATTATGGGAGGATATTCCTCTATCGTCGGGATCTCCAAGCTTGTGTAAACTGCGTTTGAATCTAGGGTAGACATGATTTCTGGGCTTAAGAGCTTTTTCTTGGTTCAAGTAGACTTAGTCGACTGTGTTCAAGTGCTTTGGTTAGGGAAAAAGTCGAAACTATGTCCAAAACCGCAACCGTTTCGTCAGAATTCTCGCAAATTGTCGCTTTCAGACACCCCTAACTTGCGGATGAATTTTGAGGCCTCAAACGACGTTTTTTTCAAAGTTGAACTAAATGGTTTCCGATGGCATACATTTAGTTCAAGTTTTGCTCTAAGATCTGTAGAGCCGCTCTCAGGCTACGTTTTGATATAAAAACTATTCCGATCCGATATCGTTTGTGAAAGTTATGGCCAAAACAATGAAATGCAGTTTAGACTGGTCAAAATGAGTCCAAATTCAATTTTGAAAAAAGATTTGGGATCTCTGTGACACTGTGAACACTTTTGTATGGTCAAAATTATAGTTGGACCCTAAAACTGGCCTAGAGACATCCTACGCGTAGGATGTCTATATGCTCAGAATTTAACAAAATTTGGTCTAGAGACTCCCCTTAAGTCCAGCAACACAATGGTTTGCTCAGAATTTCATTTGGACCTAACAATGGCCTTGAGACATCCTACGCATAGGATGTCTTTTTGCTCAGAATGACTTGAAATTTTCACCCCAGCTTCTCCTTGATGTGCTGATTACAGTGGTGTGCTCATAAGTTGGTTTAGAGTCCTAAATCAAGCTGGAGACATCCTACGCATAGGATGTCTTTTTGCTCTGTTTCAGCTCAAACTTGCACTGTAGGTTCCCCTTGATGTGCTTAACTCACAGCTATTTTTACTTTTTGATTCTGACTCCTATAGGTTGGTCAAATGATCAAGAATCTGTTCCAAAGGCCTGATGTCTGTTCTGATGAATTCCCAAGTCAAATCAACTCCAAATTGGACCAAATTTGACTAGTAGGATTGCCTAAGGCTATACAACACCCTGCTATGTCCACAGTTTGAATTTGGCCTCTAAATCATGCTTTAGACATCCTACACGTAGGATGTCTAACTGCTTAGAATTGCCCCAAATTTGAACCACGGGCTCTCCTTAGGGTGCTGATCACAGTGGTATGCTCAAAATTAAGTTTGGAGTGCAAAATCACACATATGACATCCTACGCGTAAGATGTCCCTTTGGCCTGTTTGACCCCAGACTTGACCCAAAGCTTCCCCTTGATGTCAGCAACCCAGTGGTATGCTCAGATTTTAATTTGGATGTCAAAAGACCCCAATTTTAGTTGTTCTAGTCTTTTTCAGTCAAAAGTGCTAAAGTCTGCTTAGGACCCCCGTTTCTCCCCCAAATGAGATGAAAACTCTCTCAGTCACTCAATATATCATGCAGATCATGCTCCTGCAACCATCCTATGGTTTTGGTCTTGGAATAATGCCTTGGCACAATTTGGGTAGGATGTCTGGCAATTTCAGTCTATTTGGCCTTATCCTGTCAAGATATGGTCAAGTTCCCCTTTCCAGGTGAAAATAGGGTAAAACCTACCTTCTGAACACGCTGGTCAACTCAAAATTTCAAAAATTCCACCAGATCACCCTGTAGACAACCTACACGTAGGATGTATTTTGCTGATTTTTTGAGACTGAAGTGTCCCTGATGCTTCCTTATGCTCTCAACAAGTGTAAGTATGCTTCACAATTGCAAAAACATGCAAAAATCACTCAATTTAAGCCTTTTCTGAAATTTTACGTTTTCTGACTCCGTCTTTTGGCTTTTGGTCAACAAAAATATGGAAAAACACTCAAGTCAATATGTTACTAGGGTAAAACCTACCCTCTGAACACACTGGTCAACTCAGAATTTTCAAATTTGGTCTCTAGAACCCCCTTGAGACATCCCACGCGTAGGATGTCTATGTTTACAGAATTGCAGGTTTTCTTCACAGAACCCTTGCAAATGCTCTTTTATATGCACAACATCAGTTAGTCATACAAAAATATTTACAAAAGCTTGTATTTTTACCCTCAAAAGCACACTTTTCCGTGATTTCAAATGCAATCAAGCACTTTAGCAAATAATTCAATGCTGAATAGCTCTAGATCAGAATCGGATCACTTACCTAAAGCTACTCCTACAAATCATATGGGGTTTTGCATCTATGAGTAGAAAAACGCTTCACTGCCACACACGGACTAGTAAACGCTTTTATCACCTCACAAATCACTTGACCACCAACAACTACTCTAATCCACAGATCCTAACTAAACCTATCTAGTCGCAGACCCTCGGCAAGACACACGCTTCCTCGCTATCCACTTAATCGCGGAATATCCTCTTCCGCATCCACTTAAGAAAAACGATTTCTTTAGCCGAAACTAAATCAAGCAACCATCACATGAGTGTTAGTAGGAAACCTACTTCGGTCCTTGTGTCCCCGGCAGCGGCGCCAATGTTGGACGGGAAGCGACTCACACACCCATGAAGTGCATGCAAACACTACCTAGATCAACATAATGTCAATCGAGGACACAAATGACACGATAGGCACACGGAGGAAATCTCTTGAGCTTGTCAGGCTGAGACCATCCTACACATACAACACTCTGGAAGGCCAACTAAACCACAATCAAGAACCTCACTTCTCTCAACTACACCACCTAGCCACATACACACATACAGAAGGTAACTCACCTAATCATGCCAGATTTGTAGGAAACTTAAGGAACACCATCCCCTCACTAGGATACACCTGTCCCTAAGCTTCTACACTCAAAACCCTCACTCTAAACCCATTTGCGGAAAACGCGTAGGATGACATAACAGAATTTTGAAAGTGCCTGAAACTGAAATTTATGAGTACCTATGCGTAGCTTATGTCGCCACGATTCTATAGACTACTAGCACGCAGAAAACAGACATCATTTGATACACTTACGGCCACAAATAGCTCGTAGATGCGTTGGCGTGTGCGCTTCGTCTCGCGTGGAATGCTTGGCGTTGTCGCGTAGCTCCCCTCGAGCCTACAACAATGGTGCAGTCGGATCTCCAATGTGTTGAGCGAGCCGGGCGTAGCAAGAGGATGAAGCTCACACTCACTCTCTTTCTCTCTCACACACAGTAGACGGCAGCGCTAAGTTTTGATTATGATAAAAAGTCTTTTTTTACAAAATGACCTAGGTACCTTATATACTAAGGCTACCTTAGGTTTAACCAAAAATGGGGTTGAAAGGGTCAAATGGCTTTGTATTTACAATAAAGAAGTGCCATTGCACCCCCGCTTCCGAAACTAGAATAACTACTCATTACAAATGACATTTATAGCCATAATCCGCAGCATTTCATAACTCGCAAAAGATAAGACTTTGGTACGAAACTTGAGTTATGTTGTGTTGTTGACCCAGCGGTCAACAAACTGCTAGAGAAGTAGGAAGGCCAAGAGAGAGAAAGGAAGACAAAGGCGGACAAGGATTTCAAGAAAAAGCCGACAACTCTGCCGTCCAGCCCTGAGTCTAGCCCACCGCCCTCACCACCTCCTCGTAGCCCTCCACAGACTCAAGAGAAAGAGGAGCAAGACAACCCTGAAGATCAAGAAGAGTCAAAGCAAGAACAAAGCCAAGAGAAAGAACCAAAAGAAGAGGCTAAGCCTAAAAGTGAGTAGCCAGAGCCAAATGAAGCAAGGTATAACACATTTCTACACCTACTAGCTGCCGGATACACAAAAGAAGAGGCTGCCACAGTCGCATTTGACTTGGCAAGCACGGGGCCCAAAGAGCAATTGCAGAGCTTGCGGTTAGTGGAGCTAAAGGAGATGGCCACTGATATAGTGGACCTGCACCCACCCACCAATGATTGGGATGTGGTGATGACAAAGCTAAAAGGGCTAAGAAAAGCCAAAGGCAGATAGAGAGAGAAGCAGAGCTGCAAGCCAGTCTGGCAAAGGCATTGCAAAGATGCCAAGAAATGGAAAGAGAAAATCAGGAAGCAGCTCAAAGACTGCAAGGAGCCGAAGAGCAAGTCATTGACAGATGCAGAGAGGGAAAGGGATAACCTAACCCTACAACTTGCTGAGGAGTCCAAGGAAGTTGAAGCAATGCGGAATGCCAAGGAGAAGGCATAAATAGAGTAGGAGGCTAGCCAGAATGAGGTCCTTGAGCTCAAGGACCAGCTTAAAGTTAAAGATCAAACCATCCAACGGCTACGGGCATCTCCTGCCAAAGTCAGAGCTACTAGCTCGACTCACACCACTTCAGAGAGCCAGATCTATGAAGAACAAATGAAAGAGCTCCAGAAAGAGTTGACCTTAGAGAAGAAGCAAAGGTTGATGATGGAAGAAGGGTCGGTGGTTATGCAAACATGCATGGAAGAAGAGCAGAAGGCAATACAAGATGAGCTAGAAAATATCAAGAGAAAGCTCGGGGAGGCGGAGAAGATAAACACCGATTTGAACGACCTCCTCGTGAACATGGGAGAACAAGCTGAAGCAGAGAAACAGACACTCCAAAGGTAGATAGAAGAGCTGAGAGGCCAACAGAAGAGCATGCAAGCATAGGGCCAGCAGCCATGGAAGGCATAGACCTAGAGAATGTGGCAGATCCTGTGGACACACCCATGGAAGAGGAAATCCTAGTAGGACCCTCTCAAGAGCCACAAGATCTGACACAAGAAGAGGAAGAGAAGCTACGCAAGGCCATAGAAACAGAAATCAGAGAAACGGCCAAGGAAGCCTTGGAATGGGAGCATAGGGTTTTTAAATCCATGACCATTCAGAAGATAGACGCCAGCAACCTTCGGCGTGAATGGCTACAGCCCTCTCTCCGATATCCTTTGCTAAAGTACGAAGCCGCCACAATCAACAAGAGAATAAGAGAAGAGCCAACAGTGCCACTCTACATAGCAGATATCTCCAGGCTTGAAGGGGCAAAGTTGATAGTCGACTCCCAGCCCAGGTGGAGAAAGGCATGGCTGACGAAGTATCCACAGTACCTAATCCATTTGGTAGAGGCACCCAAAAGCATCAGAGATAACCTAAGCTTCTGCCCTCTACCAAGGATGCGGACATGGAAGGCCCAGGAGCTACTACAAAGAAGCCAACCCACTTGACTAAACTATCCGAAGCTGCCAGGCTTGAAGGCAGGCGAGAGAATAAGTGTTCAATACATGGTGAAAACCCTAATGGGCGCCATCAAATTGTTCACTGGCTCGCCTGACATTTCTTGCATTATGATGAGGAAGATATGCAAAAACCTTTTGGCAGTCTTCGAGACATTCAAACCGGGCCATGCGAAAAACAGTATCTTCTTCTTTCAAGATACTTACAGATGTGCATATGATCTGTCTGGTCAGCCTTCCAAGGAGGTGATACATGCATTGTATCAAAGGATCATGTTTTTGCCATCCTATCACCTCCAGGCCTTTGAAGAAGCTTTCTACATCGGCTTCTTCACCATCAGCACTGACATATTCGTCCAAACACTACTGGATTTACATGCAAGATACGAGTCGCTGCTCAAGATGCGAGAAACTATAAGATGAAGAAGCAGCTCAACAGCCATGTCGGGGACGACATGAGCAAGGAGGGGGGGAGTGTTAGAAGCTGGACACACCCTATGGAAATTGACTGCTCGGCAGATTATCATTTTTTATAATTATTCATTCATTGAGAAAACCCAACATTTCACCTTGTAAATATTGGGGCTTACAGAAGTTTCCAGATTGTATCCCAGTTTTGACATTTAGATTGAGTAGATGGTTAATTTGGAACTTTAGGGTTTGAGAATTGTAATGTATTTATACCACTTTTTGACCTTAATGAAAGACCTTTTGTCATTTTAAAAAGTTTAAGAAGTCTGTGAGTGAGCGTACTGTGTACGAGAGAGAGTGAGAGCTTCATCTTGAAGCTATGTGCGCACCGGTGGTCGGAATTGAGTGCGGAGAAGTGTAGCGTGTTGCCCCCAACGAGAGCTATGCGCCGATACCTACATTGCGCGCGTACGGTCCGGTTTTGCGAGCTCCATCTACGAGCTTCATCTGTTGATTTGGTGAGCATACATTGTCCAATTTTGCATTGCAGCATATCCACGCGTTCACATTGAGTAGAGCTATACATTAGGCACTTTAGATTTCGGAAACGAAGACCTGCAAATTTCGGCCAGACATCCTACGTGATTTTGCACCGGGTGTTTTGGGTTGGGGTTTTGGTTCATAGACCTTAGGGAGAGCGACCTATTGGTGTTAGTAGGGTCTCCTTCAAGTTCTTTGGTGTTTCGAGATTGTTTGATGGGTGTTCGGCCCTAGAAAGCATTGTAGGAAGTTTCCTCTTATGCACTCCTGAAGGCTGTGACTTAGACATTGGGTAGAGACCTCTGTAGAAATTATTTAGGAGTCGATCTAGTGTAGGTTGACACCCTATGCTTTCTTCCACGTGCCTGTGGGTCGAGCTTCGTCCTTAGCTGACAAATCTTGTTAGGTGAGTTCTCGTTGTGCTGACGTCCGTCGCGGCGTATCCGTCCAACAGATATATACAACTGAAATGGAAACCACTGAAGAGGATGGTAAAGATATAATGAGTGTTCCATCCCATTACAAGAAATATACTCTCCAAGATCGAAAAATCATAGTCGAACAACCTGTTAGGGAACTAGGAAAACAGGGCGAGTCGTACGAAGGGCCCGAAAATGCAAAAAAGATAGATTTGGTGGAACCAGGAGAAGAGCCTAGGCCTGCCTACATTGCAAATGACCTAACAAAAGAAGAAGAAGAGATTTTTGTTAAGCTTATTAAAAGAATACCAAGATATTTTTGCTTGGTCTTACAAGGATCTCAAGGGTGTTGATCCAAAGATCTGTCAACATACCATACCCATGAGAGATGATGCAAAACCAAGTAGACAAAGGCCATACACATGCAATGAAACATTTGCCAGAAAGATTAAAGAAGAGATTAAAAAACTAAAGGAAGCCAAATTCATTTATGAAATTGAACACACAGATTGGGTGTCTCCAATTGTGGTAGTACCCAAAAAAAATGGGAGATTACGAGTGTGTGTCAACCTCAATAGAGTGAATGCAGCAATCATTATAGACAACTTTCCTCTTCATCCACTGAGAATGTCTTAGAACGAGTTGCAGGAAAAGAAACTTACAGCTTCTTAGATGGATTTTCGGGATACAATCAACTTTTGGTTGACCCAAAAGATCAGCATAAGACTGCTTTTGCAACGAAATGGGGTATTTTTTCCTATTGGGTTATGCCTTTTGGGTTACTAATGCTCTTTCCACCTTTCAAAGATTGATGAGCCATGATTTTAAAGAATATCTTAGGAACTTCTTGGAAGTATATATGGATGATCTATGCGTACATTTATCAATCCAAGTTGATCATTTTGGACACCTCAAAAAGGTATTTGAAAAATGTAGACTTTATAGGATTTTCTTAAATCATGAGAAGTGCACATTCATGGGTAGACAAGAAAAAATTCTTGGACATATATTGTCTAAAAATGGCATAGCTACTGATATGGATAAAATTCATGTTATTACTGATTTTCCTAGACCGACAATAGTCAAGGGGGTTCAAGCCTTCATGGGGCATCGTGGATATTACAGACGATTCATTTACATGTACGCTATAATTGCAAAACCCATGTATACCATGATTACACGCTTTGAATGGATTGAGGCATGTGAAGAATCCTTCATGAATCTTAAGCAAGCCCTCACTTTAGCTCCAATATCAAAAGCACCAGATTGGAATAAGATATTCCACATACATGTAGATGCTTCCAATTTTGCCATCGGGTGTATACTAGCTCAACCAGGAGATGGAAAATTTGATTTTTCTATTTCTTATGCTAGCTGACAGTTGAATATGGCAGAAAAGAATTATACCACCACCGAAAGGAAAGGATTAGGAATGATCTATGCTGTAAGAAATTATAGAGATTACCTATTAACAAACAAATTTGTGTTCTTTGTGGACCACCAAGACTTATTGTACTTGGTCAACAAGCCGTGCAACACAGGAAGAATAGTGAGATGGTTCATCATTCTTCTGGAATTTGATTTCACTGTGGTTGTAAAAAAGGGCACTACACATCAAAGAGCAGATCATTTATCTAGGATTGTTTCAAGGGAACCACCTAAAGGGGTAGACGATGATTTATTAGATGTATATCTGTTCTCCGTGGAAATGATACTTCGATGGTCAAAAAATATGGTATCATTGATGACCATAGCTCAAGTGGATTCACAAATACCACTTCCTATTACAATCGGATTGATTGAGCAATTGGCTATGTATCAATTACTAGCTGGTAGGCTATACAACAGAAATCAAGATGGAATATTGCTCTTATACATCAATCCTGAGGAGAAAACCCAATACCTAAGTCAAGCACATATTACCATAGTAGGACTTCACTTTGCGGAAGATCAAACTATGCAACAAATCTTAAGACTTGGAGTATTTTGGCCAACTATGAGGAGTGATGTTCGCTCTTTTGTAAAGTATTTTTCTCAATGTAAAAAAAAAACACCCGTACCTCATGTAACATTGTTCCAAATGTCGCATGTTCCTAAGTGGAGTAGCTATCTAGTTACTTACTTATCAAGCCAAACATTTCCTGAGGATATGAGTAAACGCCGTCAAAGAGCAATTAAAACTGAAGCAAGAGACTATGCTCTTATAGGAAACCAATTGTATCGGAGAGGTAAGGATCAACATTTGCGTCTTTGTGCAAATGAAGACGAGTATATTCCAATTATAGAACAAGTACATGCTGGATTAGCTCGATGTCACTTTTCTAGTGAGACCACTACAACAGCAATCTTAATGGCAGGCATATGGTGGCCAACACTTTTTACTGATGCCAAAGAATATGTTTAAAGGTGTGATGCTTGTCAACGAGCAAAAATGCCAACACGTGTAGATAGCATGCCCTTAAGACCAATGATGAGAGCTAGAGATTTTGCAAAATGGGGTATAGATTTTGTTGGGCCAATACAACCACCTGCTTATAGAACCCAAGGTCAATATATCATTGTAGCTACGGATTATTTGACCAAGTGAGCCGAGGCTAAAGCAACTCAAAAGAATAATGCCAGAACCACTCCCGCATTCTTATATGAGTATGTGTTCACAAGATATGGACTGCCAATAGAAATCGTCAGTGATAGGGGAACTCATTTCCTATCACCCACAAGTAAACGAACAAGCTGAGCATACGAATATTATTCTTAGCTCGGTATTAACTAAAGTGGTTAGTTCGAAAGGACAGACTGGGAAATTAATCTCCATGCTGCTCTATGGGCTTATCAAATTTCATTCAAAATAGCTTTAAATACTACACCCTATAACCTTGTTTATGGTCTTGATGCCATATTTCCAATAGAATTTCTATTGTCGACACTAAGGGTAGCTAAGGATCTTGAGTGGATTGCACATGAATTGTCAGAAAGACTTGAAGATTTAGAGAAGCTAGAGGATCAAAGGCTAACTGCTGTAGCTCACATCTATGCACAAAAGCAGAAGCAAAAACAGTTTTTTGATTCCCATTTGATTACAAAAATCTTCAAAAAAGGGAACTTAGTTTTAGTCTATTCCCTTAAACAACACATTCCCAAGTTTAAGAAAAAGAAAAATAGATCGTTTATCATTGAAGATGTATCTCCAAGTGGAGCAGTTAAGTTGTCCACCCTAGATGGGGAACCGATGGCTAATTCGATTAGTGGATGTCATTTAAAGAAGTACAATTTGACACTAACCAATGAATTGCTAGAAAGGGTGCATGCAGCTAAGCAAAGGAAAATAAAATGATAGCAGGTATCAATGAAGCCCAAGAATAAGCTCAGCTTCGAGTACTCAAAAGAAAAGTTGCTCTCAAGAATCAACAAATACCTATTCCCATCAACACCCTGGAAATAGATGACCGACAATGGGAATTGCCGAAAGATGCAGTGTCAACAAATGATGAATGGTTAGATGGAATGGACCTTCACATCAAAGTACATCTCAACAATCATAGCACAAATGCATTGGTTGACACAAGAGCTCGAGTAAATGCAGTCAGTCCTTCCATGTACAAGAAAGCAACAAGTTAGTCTTTGACAACAGGAATAACGACTATTAAAGGATGCAACGAGAACTCAACACCAACATTGGGTGTAGTCAACTTAAATGTGATAGTACATGGATGTTCATGTACTCATCAGTTTGTATGCTTACCAGATGAACACATGAATGAGAAGATGAGTCTTGGAATCTCATGGATGCGGACGTACAAGGCAGCACCAAATTGGGATACAAATCAGCTCAAGCTATCACCTAAAGGCAGACAACTCATTGTTCCAATTGCACCAAGCAAGGAGGAAGGGAAGGTAGGTTACTAGCAGAGTAAATCACGGAGCAATCAATGTTCTCCATCCTATTGACAAGCAAATGCTACAAATAGCATGCAAGGAGTCAGACAATTTTGGGTACCAAAAGCACAGCTTAAGGACAAGCCGATTCAAATTTGGGTGCCCAAAACATCATCGACAATACCAAAGATGGTTCCAAATCTCAAAACACAAAGAGGAGCACCTCCAAACAAGGAACCTAACACAAAATGGATTTGGAAGAAAAAGGAGCACTTATCTTCTTCGCAAACAGGAAAACCGATCAAGCAAATTAAGTCTAAGAAAACTCAACCACACCATTCTAACTGAGACAACCTAAGGTATCAATGGCGGGTAAAAGCTCGATAACAATCAAAAGTAATACCAATAGCTCAGGAAATCAGCGTGCTAAAGCATCCTGATGGTACAATCAAGCAAAGAGCACACAAGCTACAAGATTTGCTCTTTGGAAGACAGCATCAGAAAGCCTCGAAATTAGAAACCTTTGAGTTAATTACTCAAGACCCAACTTGTGCACAACATATTGGTTTGAACTGCATTGATCTTCATAGCATGGTAGAGCCAACCAAGGCTATGCATAGACACGATTGTTCAACCCATGCACACAATCGTCCCGAAGTACGCCATCTAGGAGGGTGGAAGGGCACTAAGTAATTAAGAGCAATGTTTGAAGAGAGAGGACAAATTTTGATGTTAACATGTGATTTTTTTACAAAATTACCTAATAATGTCCTTATAAATCATCAACAGGGGAATTTAACTGATAATATCTCCCCGATCAGTGTAAATAGTGTACATTCTATCAAAAAATCGTCAAAAAATAGTCCTTATCGGTTGTTTTTAATCATTTTTCTTGATACTGAGACTTAAAAATAGAGAAATCCAACAAAAAATAATAAATCTGTGTTTTTCAATGGATTTTCTTAATTATTGGATTTTCACTTTGCTTTGTAAGTGCATTTTGTTATTTTCTTTGATTTTTTTAATAAACAAGTCAAAATTAATAATAAATAGCAAAGAAGCTTAAATGGAAAAACTGAAGAAGTGCTGATGATCATAAAGACAAGGCGGATAGGTACAAAAAATTTCAATCAAATCGACAGATGGAAGCGGGAAGCCTAAATTAGGCGGCCATACCTACTTTTGCAGAATTCTTGCAGAATGAGCTACAGGAATCCGATTGGGGAACTTTTTAAGTCTAACATAGATTTCACGGCCTAGTAGGACTAATAAAGTAATTTGGGAAAAAATGATTCTGGACGTCTGAGTATAGATACCCAAGGTAAGCTAAAATCACCTCATTTCCACTTGTTGCCTTTGGAGAGAGAGCTTTTCGGCCTTCTTTGCGTGCATTTTCTGGAGTCCACAGTTGCCTGTTTTCAGCGCTCTCACACAAGACATGAGGTGTAAGTTCTATGTATGGCCGGTAGCTAGTCTAAACACCTGGAAAAAACCCTAGAATCCTAGCAGTGCACGAAGACCTACGACCAAAAATCAACAATAGCAACCTGTCAGCTCAACCAAATCAGATGATACTTGAACTGTAGCATGTCCCAACATAATAGAACACTTCTATATCAACAGTTGACCATTTGGCAAGGGTCAATGGGGTCCCAAGTAGAGAAGTTAGGTTTTTCGCAGATGCCAGAATTGGATTCTGAATCCATAGACAACTTACATACGAGGTCTATACACAATATATATGATTGGTTTCATAAAATCAATCAAGCCAAGCCCTCGAAAAGCAAAAAACAGCTCGAAGGCTACAAAGCGTCAAATTCGACATACGAGATCAGTCTGACTCCAAATGGGCCAAAATTGGATGAGTTGCTTCAGGACTATGTTGCGGACAAGTCCATAGCCTCAAAAGTGACCAACCAACTCCACATGCCATGTAGTCACAAAAATCGGTGATTTCAGAGTCGACAAAGCACGAAGTGATACCGGCAAGACCAAATTTTACCAAATTCAATTTAGGACTTGTTTTAGGTGTATAGAATGTGTCTAGGTCAAAATTTCCAAGTTTTGCAAGAAAATGTTGATTGCTATAAATAATCACGATTGTTTACTTTTGCAATATTTTTGCTTGAAAATTGTATCATCACCTCACTTATCACTTGTACACACCTATTACATGCCAAATTTCAAGTATGAGCCAAAATGATCAATTATAGCTTGGAAAATTGCCAAAAACTGCAAAGAAGTCCTTGCAAGCCAAATTCTGAGTTATGAGTCACATTTTTTGATCCAAATCACCTCATATCACATACACAAGGTCTACACCATGCCTATAACTCAGTTGCACCAAAAAATGTTCATTTTGATGAAAAAGTTAATAATCGCGATTATTTACTTTTTAGCCATCATGGGACCAAAGTACATGATGTCCTAAGCCCACTAACCAAGTTTGAACAAATTTGGAGCTCAAAATCTCAAAATTCCTTCACATCTACTATTTAAGAGACCTAAAGCGTGAATCTAGCACCATTTTCATCCTGTGCATTCATATGAGCCCACATTTCACTCAAAGTATCTAATTGATATATACTTCAAGCCTATAATGTCAAATTTGCAAAAAGTTGAAAAAATTACTCAGCTCTAAATAATCGTGATTATTTACTTTTGTTGCAATATTTTGTTTTGACTTCATGAACTTGATCTTTACATGTTTTTATGCATCTATGCATGTTCAAAAATTGATTTGAAGCAAATTGGACTCAAATTCTCAGCAATTCAGACTGAAGGACATTTCAGATCAGATCTGTCAAATTTGCTAACTCTGACACTCTATTCACTTAGTAGGAGCCATGCAAGCTGCAGAGAAGGCCAAGAAGAGGGTCTCTCAAAAGGAGAAACTGCAAGAGCTACCACCCTACCAACTGGACCCCAGTTCAGTAAAGACGGCCAAAGCTACCTACCTGTCAAAAGAACAGCTTGAAGAGAATAACACAACAGTTTTCACAGGTAGATTCAAAAGCAAAGAAGGACATCAGGTAGAACTGTAAGGTCTACCAAAAGAAGTCTATGATGTCGTAGTAAATCCCGAGACAAAAGAAGCTAGTAGAAGGGTTGGGCTCAGAGAGTTCTACGGACAAAAGCCATGTGGAGTGGATTTCCAGAAAGCTTATGAGCTCTTGTCTACAATCAAGGAAGATGGAACAGCCCAGATCTTTGACCAACAAGGGAACAAAGTCGAGGTGGTAATTACGAAAGAGATAGTAGCTAAAGCTCTCAAATTCTGACAGATGGAATGACGATGAGAGCTAGAGATAGAAAGACAGCGGCGGGTATTTTCACCAAGGAAACCACTGTTGCAACATTTGCCGATCTTATCCAGAAATAGGTGGAAGAACCAGCAAGATTATACCACCAACACTTCCACTTCCTCACAAAGAGACTGCCAAGGTACAGGATACCCAATCATGTGGCTGTGACCACATTTACACAAGTTTTAAAGTCGACAACCAGGCAACCCATCGACCACGCGCAATACATGTTGTTCACATTGAAGGGGACAAAGAAAGAGGGTAAGATAACATATCTGGGAGCACTTGAAGTTCTCACAATAATTGCCTACCATGCTATTGGCATGGCAGACAACTTGCCACCTACCCCAGACCAGAACACATGGATCATGTCCGCACAACCATCCCCTCGAGCCACAAGATCTACCAAGAGAACTTACAAATATGATGAAAATTCTACTGAGAGCTCTTTCGAAAGGCATAGCAGTGAAAGATCCGACAATGAGGAAAGAAGAGTCCGAAGGGAAGACATGAAAAGAAAAGCAGTGGCAGCACATCAAGAGGAGCCTCAACAGAAACATGCAAGATTTGAGAGAGAAAAGCACTCCTATGAATGAAGCCACCAAGCTCAAGGCAAGGACCCTGCGAAGTGGGTATTTATAGAAATCAAAGGACCAAGAATAAAGCACCATGCACAGAAAGAAGCAGAAGATCCAAAGGATCTATTGGAAAGAATGTATCAGGAGGCAGAGGCATTGAAGTTGAAAGAGGCTCAAGAAGTAGAAAAGAAAGCTAAGGATGCAGCGGAGCAGCAAAAACAAGCAGAAGAAGCAATCGCACAAGGAGAGACCCAACATGAACAAGGTGACATGTCTCCTCGAACTTCTTCACTTGCTACGAAACAACATGACCACTCCATGCCAAGCCCTCCACCTTCACCAACAGATAGAACCACACATGAAGAGCCCACTAAGGACAAAGAGCCTAAACAAAAAGAAGCAGCAGAACCTGCACAACAGGCAGCCACTACTCAGGACCAAGCCAAAGCAAAAGAACCAGAGCCAGAAAGAGAAGTAAGTCCTACACAAGAGGAGTCAGCAAAGTTTGAGCAACCAAAGGAAACCCCTTCTACCTCCATACAACAAGAGACGGCCGAGGCATCCACGAAGCCTCAGGATGACAAAGCAGAAGAGGGCCAACCACAGTCTCAAAGGCAAGAACAACCAGCCACCACAACGCCGCCAAGAGAGTCACAAGAGACTGTCGAAACTTCTAGGCAGATCACAAGAAATGAAGATTGGCAATCCATTGATGAGGTATTCCTGCAAGCTAATGAATATGCAAAGCAAATGCAAGATATGACAAAAAAACTCCGATCAGCATCACTTAGCCATAGCACAAAGGCTAAAGAACTGGAAGTGGTGATTGATGCTCTCCAAGGAGAGTTAGAAGACATATTAAATGTCATCATTGATCTGCAAACACAAGTCCAGGTATTGAAAGAGAAAGCTAAACAACATCTAGCAAGAGACAAATAACAAAAAGAGATGGAAGAATCGGGTCAACTTCTCATGAAGTTGACAGATGCTTGCAAAACAAAAGACAAACAGCTGACAG
This sequence comes from Adiantum capillus-veneris, assembly GCF_014529385.1. NCBI lineage: Eukaryota > Viridiplantae > Streptophyta > Polypodiopsida > Polypodiales > Pteridaceae > Adiantum > Adiantum capillus-veneris. The sequence goes on along the minus strand of NC_140937.1, from coordinate 143,688,705 downwards.
AGGTTACTAATGAACTTCTTACTACAACTCTATCATTATAGAAGATTCAAGTACAGCTAGATGTAGCGAACGCCTCCTTGCAATATTCAGAGCAGAGGATAAATGATCAGGCAACCTTTTTGCAACAGATTAGAGCCCACAATTGCCTCGATCAAAGGAACAAACAAAGTGTACAAAGCACTGGAAAAAAAGAACAAAGACCTCAAGCTAGAGCTAAAGCTGGAGCAATCTCAACGTAGAGACCTAGCATTAATGCGGGTGCAACTAGAAGAAGAGCTGCTCAAGGAAATATCCGAGTTAAAGAGAGTCAACCAGCTGCTGCTGAGAGATGGACGACAAGAAACACATGAAGAAGCAGGAACTTTAGAACATCCACATATAGATATTCCCTCAGTCTCTTTCGCTGAGATGGAAACGCAGCCAGCAGAAGGGCTAGGTGGCGAACAAGATTTTTGAGTACCATTAACCGAAGCAGATGAAGTGCCAATGGTCGAGCTGTCAAAAGCTGAGGAAGATGCACTCAAAGAAAATGTTACACAAGAGATGGATGAGTAGTGGAAAGCAGCGATGGATTGGGAGTTGAGAGTTCTTCACTATGTCAATGTTACTCAACTCACTCCCAATCAAATCAATGCACAATGGCATCAGCAATCCCTGCCATATCCCTTGATAAAGGTGAAGTTGCTCCAGGTCAAAGAAAGGCTTTATGAAGACGTGTAAGTAGAAGGCGCAGATGAAGACCACCCTAAGTGGAGGAAGAGCTGGATGAACAAGAATCCAAGATACCTGATTCTGTTCATAAGAGCACCTGCGGCACTCCAACTTTTTGTCATGTACCAAGAGTAAGGACATGGCAAGCACATGAGGCAATAACAAAGAAGCGGCCAACTTGGCTGAATTATCCAAGATTGCCAGCTCTAGAAAAGGGATTGCCGACAGAAGAATACATGGTGAAAACCCTAACGGGCACCATGTCATTCTTCAAAAGTCTTCCTGATCTATCATGTGCGATGCTTTACAAAATTTGCCGAATGCTGCTCACCTGCATTGAAGTCTTTCATGAGCCAGAGCAAGCAGGAGCCCCGTGGATGTCATTCCTCGAGGGCAATAAAGGTTTATGTTGCGATCTCAATGGTCAACCTTCTGAAGAAGTCCTCTATGGCTTCTACGTCTGATGCATGTTTTATCTTCTTATAGTATGTTGGCATTTGAGGAAGCGTTCTACAGAGGGTTCTTCACTTGGCGAACGAAGATTTTTGGGCCAGTGATCAGTAACCTGGCTTCACAATTTGTAGGCTACACCGCAGTTGAGCTTAAAAACAGAGTCACTATGCAGTTTTAGTAGGTGCCAGATAAAGAGAGAAATATCAGATACAAAAAGTCTCTACATGCACCTAAAGACCGCCTCGCCAGCCATCAATCGAAGACTATTTCAGCCCATAAGTTGTGTCAAGGGATGACACAAGCAAGGAGGGGGGAATGTTAGCAACAAGCTAACTTGGATACCATTTTTCAGAGCTCTCATTGTCATCACACATCTTTAATTAGAGCTCCCAGATTATTAGTTTTGACCACCAAAAACCTTGGCTAAGGTACAAAAGCCAATTTTTGTAAGTTAATTTTAAGTTTTTGGATAATGAAATACACAGCGTGAGCTAACGACGCTCACTTCCCTCCTTCTTGCGCTTCATACTCCCTCCCCGATTGTCACATTGCAATCGTGTTTGTTGCATTGCAACCGCATGTAAGAGCTCTATGCATTGATGTAAGAATTTAACAGTATTTTGTAGCTTTTGGCATCACCGACCCGTAGCCTAATTTCATCATAAGTAGGAATTTACACTTCAAAATAAAAAACTAAGTATAGGCGGGGTATTGGGGCATCATTGCTAAGCACTTAGATGCATTATGCGTCGAAAACAATTAGGTCAAAAATCCAGTGGCTGTTAATAATCGAGATTTTTGCACTTGACTTAAAGTGGGATTTGAGGCCATAATCATGTGTGCTTAGGTCTTATAAACTTGTCCTAGAAGTTTCGTTATGTTTGGATGTAATTTGATGCTATAACGGATATGATTTGTTGGTCCATGAGCGATTGGCTCTTGGTGATTTCAGTCACTTGAGTGTAGCTTTAGTTAGATGCGAGTTGTTTGTTGTTTTCCGAGAGGTTGACAACCTCTTGTAGCCTTTATGCACTAGTTGAGTCAACTTCATCCCATGGATTGACAATTTAATCGTGATTCTCACTAAATCTGCAATAAGATAGGAGTGAGGTTAGTAGACACCCGTCCCACATGCAATTAACGGGGATACCATCAAGAGCTATGGTCTTAATAATGGAGTCATATGGGGCTTGCCTATGGCTTAACCATTATTGAGCTATTAGAAGCTTGACAAGAATCGGTGCTATCTCGGCTCTGTGAAACCCTCTCTTCTATTCCTTGCAATTAATAATATTTGAGCCACGAGTATAGATGCTTGAGTACTTATCTTTGAAGGTAAAGAGGAGTAGCAACTAGGGCTTGAAGTTCCAAAGTACAAGTAAAAATCTATATCTAAAATTTGCTAGTATGGCTGACAAGGGTAAAGTGATTGAAATGAATGTTGATAGCTTTGACTTTGATAATGATAGAGCAACTAATGATGCCCCTATGCTTGTCAACTATCTTGTTTCTAGGCTTCAACAAGCCCTGGGCAATCCATCCCTCCAAGGTGAAGTGCTACAGCCAAAAGAAGATAGTCATACTAAATTTTTGTTGGTGTTCAAACAAGAGATTACCTGCTTTGAGACACCCTTAGTCTATTCATGTCATGCCATGAATTAGTTGCTTGATAGTGAGGCCATGCCTACTTGCTACGCACAAAAAGAATCAATTGTAGTGGTTGCACCTTGTGCATAGATACAATGATAAAAAGTGTTTGTTTTTGTAGTCATATACAATGACCACAAGAAAATATGCTAGCCTCAACTCTTCCTAAACAAAGTAGCTTATGTTATAATGGAAGGTAAACAATGATTCAGTGGAATAAATTCCATCGTGATGGCACACCATGCATGTATATTAAAAAAATAAAGTGATAAGCCCTTCGCTTTCATGATGGTCTCAATAGTGTAAGCTGATGATATATGTTCTGTGCACGGCATGTATCGGTAAGGATACATCACAGTTCAACAATGCCAAACATAAAACATGAGTTTATATCCTTTTATATCCAATGCCGTAGACCTGTCTGCCATTGATCTTGATCCCAAATTAATGAGAAGTACCTCTACATGGGGTGGAATCCTTGCTTCTAACGGTGACTATCAATGCACCTTGCTCTACACCATGCATGCCCTTTTGACTTGGTTCATACCGAACATCAGTGCAAAAGCACTCAAACATGTTGCAAAGTCCCCCCAAGTTTGTATGTTGATGGCATATTCCAACTTTGGAAGCCTCTATGCAATATTCCTAGCATTGAAGCCTTGCTTTGCAAAAGCACATCAAAAAGATAAGACAAGATGAATCATGTGCTCGTAGCTAATGAATGCTTTTCAGGGCAAAAGAAAACGACCCTGTCAAACTTTCACAAAGAGTCGATCTTGTCGAATGTTTCATCTTATTGATAATAAAAAAAGTACCACAGATAACCCAATATTGGAAAGAGATAGCTCATGAAACTCAACTATCAAAATTTCTTGGATTGCAAAACTTTTCTTGATCAAAGCATTTGTTGCTTGCTAAGATGGCTTTGGAGAAAATTCTGCAAGATTTAATAAGTTCACAAAATTTTGCAAGATTCAATGAGTACACAATTGTAAAATTTAAATTGAACTTACTTATTGACTTGATTAAATTACGACCCTTGGCATGTGAATTCATAGCACCCTGTGGTATGGTAGTCTTTTATTTAGTTTGCCTACAATTCAACAAGCTATACATGCCTTGGATTGGCATTGCACCCAATGTGTATATATATGGAGCCATGCTCCCAAAAAGCCTTGCTTTTTAATAGATTTTTATGGCTTTCCCGTCTTGCTGAACGTTGCGGAGGCACAAACCTCAAAGTTTTGAAATCCATAGTACTTTAGCTTGGCTACACAAGCCTTCTCCTTTGTCCAAACATGATCACATCTGAAGCCTTGCTATGTTCGTCAAGCTCGAGGCATACCACTGCAAAACAATTTTTAGAGAAAATTAAAAATAAAATAGATCTGATTACCCATGACCTTGTTGATTCCTATAAAAAGCATGCATAAAAATGCCTTGTGTTCCCTTTAATGGTCCAGTGTTGCTCATAGTTAGAAGCCCAATACCACAACTTAACTTGATAAGGTGGTCACTCCCTTAGAGATCTCTAGATAATCCCTATGTCTGCCATAGTTGATCACTATCTTAACACGGCCACGGATCCGCTCAAATTTTGAACTGTGACCTCAAAGATTGTCTCATAACCATGGTTGTCCGAGTAGTTGGTTGTCAAAATGCAGAATCTTGACACTACCTGTGAGACACACAATCCCCAAGTCTTCAAAATGTATCTTTTCTAAAACTTAGCACACTCTGGAACAAAACTATGAAGCTTCAAGGGATTCTTGCCAAACCTATGGACCCTTGCCGAACCTGGCAAAATGTGGCAAAATGGCCGCTTTTGTTTTTACTATGCCTTGCATGTTTGGGCCTTTGGCACCCTGTCGATCTTGTTGTATGTGTTCGAGTTGCAATGTGATATGTTCAATCTCTTGATGTTGCATGCAAGTTTTTTGCTTTAGCCACTCTAACCGATGGGCTTCCTTGTCCTTCAAACTCGTCCTCCTTCAATTTCTTTATCGTTAGTAGTTGGGATGCTAACCATTGCATGGGCTGTTGTCCTTAGTAGGAGAGGGTGCCCAAAAATAGGGTGCCCTTTTTGGATTCAGTCCAAAATGGTGTGAAAAAAACTTGGCGATGGTGCAGCAGAGCAACCTGTGTTTACATACTTTTTCTCACCATGGTTGTTACGAGCACCTACTTGGTGCACTCCAAAAACAAAAAACACCTCCATCAACCAAGGCGATTCCATCAAGCCACTCCCACACGTTTTTGTGTAGGTCAACAACAAGCCTTTTGTGTGTGCTAGACTTCATTCCTGCAGCCTCCACAATCGCCTTGGCTCTACAAGGGTAGTTTTCGATGACCACCTTGACCCGTTATCAGAGAGAGAGAGAGAGAGAGAGAGAGAGAGAGAGAGAGAGAGAGAGAGAGAGAGAGAGAGAGAGAGAGAGAGAGAGAGAGAGAGAGAGAGAGAGAGAGATACATTTCACATTGTGTAATGGAAATGGCCTATGAACTTTGAGAATAGCTGAATTAAGAGAATTAGAGTGAGCATTTTTGTGAGACTACTTTGAGAACATTGAGGGTGAACTTAACTAGAAATAGTAGCATAACCATTATACTTAATTAACTTGGCATGAACAATACTTTTGCAAGCATTAACATCCCCCCCGGCCTCAGTCCCAAAGCCTCAAACACCTTCAAAGGTGGAGAGAGCTAGCGGGGAATGAGGGTAGGGAAGAGGAAGAAGAAACATTCATAGGAGAAAGAAATAGTTCCTCACTTATCATCACTCTTCTTGCTTAGCATAGCATAATAGCATAGAAATAAGGGTGGAGAAGATGACAAGATTAAGCATTGAAGCATGGAGAAGATGACAAGATTAAGCATTGAAGCATGTCTCTTGGTTGGATTTGCATTCCATAGCCAAGAGTGTTGGTGTAGGCTCTCAATTTCTCAACAAGCTTGGAGAAGGAGATGGAGCTCTTGCACTTTGCACTTTGCACTTTACACAATGAGAATGTGTGTGTGTGTGTGTGTGTGTGTGTGTGTGTGTGTGTGTGTGTGTATGTTTTAATTTAAATATATATACACCAAGGAACAAGACATTCAAAAGATGACTGGCTAAAGATGTTTAGGCAAAGATTTGTACAGAAACAACTCAATCTTAGATTCATAACTGTATAGCATAATAACAATGAGGTATCATTCCAAATGAGTTTATACAAAGGTATCATCACTATCCTAGTTGAATCATCAAGTGTTTAAAGTCGGACTGCAGCATGCTAAACCTTTTTAAGCCAAGATAGAATTCTCACCTGCATCCATATAGTCAAGACAATAGATTTGTTAGACTTGGCTAGGTATGGCAGACTTCAAAGAACCTATCAGTTGTTATCCATGTCCAACTTAAAAATTGTTAGACTAGCTACGGTCCTAAATATTTCTTAAAAGTATAGATATAGAAAATTACTTTAGTAGTTTAACCATTTTTCCAAAACTATAATGTCCAAGCAAGGATTTGCCCCGGGGAGGTCACCTAATAAAAATGTAACCTATCACGTGAGTTCAACAGAAGGGTATTTAAAGTTCTTGAAACTTACAGAAATATCTATACAGAAGGGCATTATTTTTTTAAAATTTGAAAAAAACTTACAGATTTTAAAAGAAAAGGGTACATTTTATTCTTAACAAAATTCACAGATAAGGGGTTTTACAAACATGTCTTGAACGCACGTGATATGGCAGTTTTACACATAGTGAACCCCCCGAGGGATTGCAAATTCAAAGTACTGTATACATACTTTTGCAAGTATTCCTTTATAAAAAATCCCGGTACCTTCCTTTATCTCCATTTAGAATTGCATTCTCAAAGTATTACCATATGCTATACCTTTTAGAGCAATCTTTTATAGTATCAAAGATTACCAACCTGTCAAAAATTCTTCCATAATTAAACCTTGAATTTGTAATTAAATCTTCAAAGTTATTAGTGATGCTTTCTATTGTTACTACAATTATGTTGCATGGATCCAAGTTGAACATTCTAGTAGTGTTACATCCTAGTAACAATGAAAAGAGCGATCAAGATCAGGGTCAGTTTTAATGCTATTTTAGCAAGCTCGACAGATAGCTGTGAAGAACCAAATTTCTAAAATTCCATACTGGAATTCCTTCAAGGCTTAGCGTGTCATCCAAGCACCAGATTTAAGCCAGTCATCCAAGAATTAAGCCAGTCATCTAGAAGCCAAATATTAATGCAGTATTCAGCAACAGACTGAAGGTGAGATTTTTTGCAGATTTACAACATCATAATATGTTCAGGTATTAAAAGCATCAAAACCTGATTAGTAACCATATGTCAATCAGAATCACAGGTTAAGCCAAATTTCAGGTAGTAAAGCATAAAAAACCAGAATATGTATGTATATATAAGGTTTATATATATTTTATGGTAGCACCACCACCAAGAACCAGATGTAATGGAATATGTATATATGAAAAAAGGACCAGATCTAAGCTAGACATCCAAGCAACAAGCTGAAGGTCAGATTTTATGTAAGTCAAAGCAAAACAATCTCCCCCATATCACAATACCATAACATACTCAGGTAGTAAAACACCAAAAACCATACCAGTACCCATATGTTGGTCAAAATTTATGGCGATTCTAAGTAAAGTATCAAAAAGCAGAATATGTATAAGGTTTACTATATGTATGAATATGGTTAAAAAAACCAGATCTAAGCCAGACATCCAAGCAACAGGCTGAAGGTCATATTTTTTGTAAGTAGAAACAGTCTCCCCCATATCATAGTACCATAATAAACTTAGGTAGTAAAGCACCAAAAATCATATCATTATCCATATGTAGAGACCAAGATTAAAAGACCAAAAAAATGAGTTGTAGACCAGATCTCCTATCAATACATAGCCAGCAGAGAAAAACTTCTATTGAAGCATAGATATAGATCAATTTAGAGCGAGCATGATAATACCTTAAGACCCTTGAGACCCCTAGCAAGGGAGAATATGGTTACAAAAAAAAAACTAGATTTAGGCCAGTCATCAAGAACCAAAGGTTAATATGTAATTTCCTAATCTACAACAGGCGTGTTCACCCATCAGCACACACTAAGTACCATAAAGAAATTTTCCTTGGTATCAAAGTAGTAGTTGGTTTAACTGCCTAGGGAAGTATCAGCCAACAGAGCCACAAAGCTAGTTTTCTATGGTAAAAATACACTCGAGTCACCCCTATTCCGTGCCCAAGTGATCCTTTATTGAGATAACAAAGTTTTAGATAGTACATTCTCAAGCTCAGTGAGCAGGCCGTAAGTCCAACTATCCAAAATTATGCCATATTTGGCCAGAGGACCAATGATAATCATAGAAAATTCCCACTTGTTTTGTGCTTAATCCATAATATAGCTAGTTAATATTTTAATCATGTTAAACCATAGAGACCAGGTGAGCAGAGCTCCCTGGAACATAAAAGAAATATTCTCAAAATTTCTCAGTAAAACCACAACTCTTTAGTGCTAAAAAAGTTTTTTAGGAAACATCACATTACCAAATGAACAAGTCTATTCTTCAACCAACAGCCAGTCAACCAGTAGCCAATCAGCCGTCGTCATTTTAAAATCAATAACAATAACTAGAATCTAGTTTGATCCCATAAGGCAAGTTTTATGTAACCATGTTTCCCCATATCATAAAAACCAGATCAGTAACCTTAAGTCATCCATAATTTTTGTTTATGCCAATTTTTAGGTAGTAAAGAAACAGGATTAGATCAAAAACCATAGGTTGGTCAGAAGCTAGTGTTAGAATCCCCCATCTTTTATACCTCATAAGCACAAGGTCCTGCCAAACCTAGATTAGTATATTAAGTTTTCTCAAAAATGTCTCCAACATAGAACAGGGCCAGAGTTCAGGTACTTTTTACAAAAGACCAGTAATAGGAACCATTCTTTTTATGCCCAAGCCTTCTCATTTTAGGCATATAACAAATTTAAGCTTTTTTTAAGAGCAAAAATGTACGATTTTAAGTTTCACACAAACCCTGCAACATCGGATTATAACAGGTATATCAGCAATCAACATTAGTAAAAGACTAGTTTAGAACAGAAGCTAATTAGGTAAAAAGCCAATGTGGTAGAATGCACAGTATACACTAATGATGGTGAATAAAACCTTTGAAGTGGAAGCCATCATCACAATAGTAGCAGATATAGATTATTGTAGAGCCAAGCATCAATCTGATCTTACTCGCACATTCTCCTCCTACACCAAGTCTAAGTAAGGGAGGAGAAAAAATCCCGCACCTTATATAGTGGAAGAGGCAGGGGAAATCACCAAAAGTTCTCAGTTGTGGAGGTGCCACAGCAGCCTAGCACCGAACCTTCTCAATATGAGTGTAGGAGGTTTTACTGCTAAGAATCATACCAAGAGAGGAGGGCAAAGAATCCGTGCCAAGCCACCCACCATCAAGCTAGGTTATCAAAATGAGATCATGACGCACCATGAGTGGAAGAGACCCGTCGCGACAGAGTGCTAGATCTTAGGTAATCCGATCAAATTAGAAGCCTCCACTCTCGCCTAGGCATGAGGCCAAAAAATGGGGTTTAAGCAAACTTAGTAAGAGTTATATTAAGGGGTTCAACCCATCAGGTAACCAAAATGGGTGCGTGGTTTTCTAGATAAAAATTTATTTATGGTGGTAGCTCCTCTTAACCACTGTATTCTGCATAGAAAATGTTAGGAGTTATCATTATGGGAGGTGTATAGTAAAGCACAAGGTAATCTCCCATACGGCAACAACTCAAGTTTTAAATCGAGTGCATATAGTTGGATGTCATTGTTTCTAGCCAGATACAGTGATTCAAAGCATAATCAAAAACCCATGTAGATGAGGTGTTAGAGAAACTACAGCTCGATGAAGTGCCCAACCAAGAGTTACTTAAGGAAGGGGGAAGCTCAAGTTTTCCTAAGTATCAACAGTTTGATGTTAGAGTGTGCAATTAATGGCGAGGCTACAAGAATCCATGAATAAGTTTGGGGTTTTGAATGGGTTTTGTGCTTAAGTGTGACTTTAGATTTTATGGTTGAAGTTTAGACCTAAGTGTTGTCCATTTCTCTTTTTATGTAAATTAGGTTGTGAGTTTGTAATCTTTTCATCACAAACTCTCTCACAATGACAAGCTGATTCCCAACACACTTAGAAAGAGGGTTTGTGCTTTCCCTATCATGAACACTCTAAGATTTTTAACCATCTTTAGGAAGCGGGTTGGTGAACAACATAAATACTTCTTTGCCAAAGTGTTTAGGAATTCATTCACAAACTCTCACAGCTAAAGGTTTTTCACCTTCTCAGCTAGACCGCAACTTTTTCGACAACATTTTGCCTAAAATATCTTTTACCTATGAGATGGTAGATGCATGGGATGTTTGTCTATTATGCCAGCCAATTGACATTTGCTTTGATTGTGTAGACATTGAATGATTTTATGCAATCTACAATCTAAATTTGAACACAAATCTTGACATCTACACACCTAGATATATATATGCATATGCAATCCTAATGTTGGGAATGTTTTGTGCTGGGCCAACCCCCTTTTAATGTGTGGTGTATACATTTGATGAGATCAACCATCAATTGATTCTAATTCTTTAGTCTCGTACTCGCTCATTGTTAGGGTCAACCCAACTAGGGCAGTCAACACTCTTGTGAACAGGTGAAATCATGTTTAGGTGGTACCACTTTTTGCACCTTTTGGTGGTACCACCAATAGCACTTAGGTGGAGGGAAATTCAACATTTTTCAAATTTGGGAAAAGAGGGAGAGGGAAATTCTAAATTTGCATGCGATATAATTTATGTACCTATAATCTAGATGCATGTGAGCCATTATGGGATGGAGTGGGTGCCCTTTTTTGAACTTACAGTCATCATGGCCTAGACACTCATTGTCCTCTTTCTCCTTTCCACTCACACAACTAGCTTGTCACTCGGATGCCCACTTGTACCTGTGTGTTCACTTTGATCCCATTGCACGTTGTAGCCGTTGCGCTCTACCCCCCATTGCACCCGTCGCACTTTGCCATAGCCCTGGTGGAGCTCTTCCCCCATTACCCCTGGCACGAAATCATAAACGCTGCAACAACACCCTCTGCAAAGATGACTCCCAAGAAGAAAACTCCCTCTAGGAAGCGCAAAAATCCGACTCAGAGCACGGAGGTGGTACAGCAGGAAGCCCTTGCAACAAACACCACAACACAGTATACCCCCGCAACAACCACCACATAGCAAACGCCTTCAACAACCACGACACAACAGTCGCGTGTAACCAACACGACGCTATAGACCCCAACAACAAACACGACCACCGAAAAGTCCCTCTCCAAATGCATGTTGTCGGCTGAAAAATATACTCAGAAAGGTGAGTTCTACATTGCGTTTTGGCCGTGTCTATGCGCCTCATGGCAATGCATAGCAAAAAATCATATTTTTCAGCATTGGCTGCAAATCATTTTTCTACATGGCTTTGCTTGCAGCATCGATAGAGTATCCGCTACTTTCCAAGTTTTGCTATTCTGCATTGCATTTCCATGAGGAATATGGACTGAGCATGGATGGCAAGCTGCCCAAGGATTTAACAGACAAGGAACTGCCACCTGAATAGTGGTCAACAGTGTTCAAGGTGCTATCAAATTTACAGAGATAAATCTTACAACTCCTCCTCTGGGGGCATGTTGTTATAGGTTTGCTTGAATATGTCATTTGACATATCATATACATTATGCTCACCTTTCCTCGGGGAATGGTAAACTTGATGCATCGCACTAGATGGGAGTAGATTAGAGCAGTGGGCTTGTTGTCCAAAAGGACATAAGTATCATCTCGGTCATTTACCTTGTCGCGGAATAGGCCCTCAACCATATACAATTTTTTCTCAATGATGTTGTGCCATTGATCCTTTTCCTCTATTTTGGCTAGGTGCTTTGTGTTGGTTCATTTCAAGACGTAGAAGTCTACACCTACCTCCTCTGCAGTCATTGCAAAGTTCTAGCCAGCCATCAAGGCATCGCTCACGTCATCATGGTGGCCAGCATACATGGGGGCGTACTCATCCTCATCCTTGCTCGACGCTTCTCCATCGCTTCCATCCGTAACTGTGGGTTGTAGTTGCAAGTATACCCACCCCTGCACATGATCTTTGTTGGCACATCTCCTCCATTGACCTTTGATGCACGCACCACAAAATCAAGAGAGCATTATGCGCCTTAGTCCATGCATATCCGTCTGACTGTAGCCATTGACACAGTGCTAGGATCGAGACCCTGTTATGCGCTTGCAATCCCACACTATAACTCTATCGACGTCACCAAGTTTGACCTCCTAGAAAGCACGATTGACTTTCTTGCCTGTCTGTCGGCATTGATTTCTAAGAGTTGCATTGAGGAATGCAACAACGCTTGAAGTGTTATGCAGCTCCCACCTGTCAACTGCTTGTGTGTGAGGGCTATTTTGACCATTGCACCAGCCCCATCGTGCTCACCCTTTCCATGGCTTGAATGAAGCAAAGAAATTGTGGGTCATTTTGACACCTATCATATTGATGAATCGTGCAACAAAATAGAATGGCCTCCTTGCTTTGAATTGTGATGCAACACCATCCGACCACACCCAATGTCGCTTAACACTATAGCCGTGTCTTTTCAGCCATTCATTGTGCAAAAGAAAACAGTGTTGCACAAACAAAGTGTCATGTGTCTTGTCATTAGAGATGTAGAAGTGAGTTGTCTTTTGTAAAGCACCAAGCACATCACGTAAGTATGAAATGTGAACAAAGATTGTATGAATACCAATGCATTTATTGGATCTCATTTTGTATCTTGAAGGAGTAATTCTCAACAAAATCCACTATAGGTACCACTATATCATTAGGAAAATTGGCCAAACACTCTTTGAACTGTTGAGCTTGCCACCTGTACAAGTAGTTGTGTCTGATGAACTTCCCTAGTTTCCCTCGGAGCATAGAAATGAAACTCATCGGACTGACCTTCTAAACCACAAGGTCTTTTCGACATTTAGCTAGACCTTCTTCATCCTTTTCCTATGTAGGAACCTTGTCAAAAAGATTGACAATCATTTTAGAGATACCATCACTCTCTTTGACGGGACACAACAAGAGCCTTTCAATCCCGCAATTAGTGCATGTTCCCAAAAGACATTTGCTGCAGTGAAAAGCACTATCAGTTGACTTTGGACACAATACAGACTCCCATAGTTCTTTCAAGGATGAAAAAGTGCATTTTGATGCTGTGTACTGTGCTATTCCACCATTCGGACTGCACACAAGAACTGCAAAAGCATGACGTTCCATGTAGCCCATACCTTCCATGGCGCATCTGATTTAAGCCTTCCTTCAAGTAAACAAGGTGAACATGGTATTCACAATAGCAAGTGTTGCGGTCCTTCAACTTGCGTACAAAATATGGCTTCACACCCTCAAAGCATCTAAGGGACATCCTAATGTTAGGATGAGCCTCCTGGAACCACATGTACAAATCCATCTGCCACACAAAAGACATTTGAAAATACTATAAAGTACTAAAAATCTAATTGCAACACTTGTCTACTACCACCTCGGGGTGTATTTTCACAAAAGTAGGTATGACTTCACCTTTTGTCCACACAAAAAAGCAGGTATGTCATTTCTCCATCTTTTCAACCAAAGTGAGGTCCGGTTGGTTGAGTAGTGGGAGTTGGTGTCTATTTCTGGAAATTCACGGTTTCTACTTCAATTTTTGTATTGTTGAGCTTTTGTCCACTAGTGAATCACTTCAGTGCACTTGGAGAACACTCTGAAGTACTTTGGGGCACTTTGGTGTCTAATGAATAACGCTAATCTTTTGCTAACTACCGTGCTCTTAGCTTCTCCCTCACTCCCTCCTAAATATGTCAATCCAGGAAGCAATAGCTTACTCACATTAGCTGGTATCAGAGTGTAGGATGCTTGGACGTGTTGAGGTCCTGGAGCAAAAAACTTGGTTAGAAAAAAGGGGGATGAAGCCATTGAAGACATTCCAGATGTAGCTAAAGGCATAGGGAGCATCGGTCTACTCAATGTAGAAAGTAGTTCTTCAGCTGTGCACATTACTAGCAACCACTAGTCCTTTTTCAATGCACAATGGGCAACCACTAGCCCGTTAGGCAACACCATCAACCCTCCCATTATCCGGAAGTACAGTAGTAGGTTTAGGCAAGTGCTGCAACATGGCACCATCAATGGAAGGAACTGGAGATCACCCTAGTCACAGCAATGGGTAACTGGTGGATGCAGTAGATGCACGACAGCGATGACACACATATACATGTCAGAGATGATGTTGTTGCAAGTGGCAAAATAGAGTTTTTTAAATCCAAAGTTTTTATTTAGAATGCATTTAGGTATTGTTGTTCACATAAAATTGATACAATTGAATTATTATTGGCCAAAGCCCATCATTTTTTGTGTTTGTAATGGACTAGACATTGCCTAGGCTACCACTGAATGAGGCTGGAGGTAAGACCTTCCCTAACTACCTATGATTGTGTTATATGATGAGAACTGTGAGCGCAAAATACATTGAGAATTGCCACGTTGCATCCAAGAGATCTCGACACCTATGAGTTTGCCCCAGTTTGGTTGAAGGGGCAATTGTTAGGGTCAGCCCAACAAGGGCGGCCTAAGGTGGCCAACACTCATGTGAACACATTGTAATGGTCTTTATAAGGCCTAAGAACCTAATAACTTTGTAAAATTTTCTCACTGCCATGTTCTTATCTTCTCCCTCACTCTGTCCTAGCTATGTCGATTTGAGAAGCAATAGCTCAGTAGCTAGCTTACTTCCATTACTCATCTTTCATTAGAAGGAATCTTGACAGATTTCATCTTGGTTTAGACCCTCATTTCATTTCATCTTCAAAATCATCAATGTGGTGTGGAGCTATACAGCAAGGGACTAGAGCTCTTTCCATCTGGCACTTGGGATGAAGCTCTCTTGCCTAAACCATTGCACCATCAGAGTGTGCATACACCTTACACGGGGCATTATCTCATTAAAAAAAAAAGTAAGACCCCTCTCCGTGTTTGTCATTGTCCTCCTAGGCTCCAGTTTTCTGCACTAACACAACTCGCCTAGGCAACCCTCGTTGGCTTGCGTCCTGATATGCCACTTTCCCCTAGAGGCACGCACATGTTTAATTTTCCACCTACCTTCCACGTTGGCTCCCCCCTGCTACTTGCCTTTTCCTTTTGAACCACACACTCGTTTTCCTTTTCAGTCTAAAAAAGGGATCTTCTTAGACTCTCCTTAATAAACACTTGCCCCAAATAGTGCCACCAAGTAAGTAAGTTGATTTACTTACTCGTTCAACTTTGCTTTTCCAATACATGGTTGTTGCCTCCCCTCGTATGTCAACGTTCTAGTGTTCCCATACAATTTACGAGGTGGAGCTCGGCACCTCGTCTTGAGAGAGGACGCTCTGTGCTGAGCAAATCCGCCATGTGACGTGGCCTGAAAGAGGTACAATCCCTCAGCTTTTAGAAAAGGATTGCCTCTCCCCTCCCCCTTGCTTTCCCATTTCCTTCCCACCCCGCCACCTCTCCTTCGGCGCTTGTGTGCCAGCGGCATGCTGGCCTTGCGACTGGCCTTGCCTTTTTCTACATAATCCAGATTATCTTTTCTTTTTAAAAGGATAGTAGAAATTTTCAATTACTCACAAGTGAAAAAAATATACAAGTACCCATAGGTGGGGGTAGGCAAACCCTTTACAAAAAGGTGCTTAAGACATGAGCAAGTCTCTCATTTTGAATCTTGAGGTTGAATAATACTTGGGGTGCTACAATTGGGAGCATAGAGGGCTTGCCAAAATATACAAATAGCATACAATATAGACGATAAAATTGATAATTCCACATAGTACCTGGCAAATAGCTCAAACAATAAGAAAATTTAAACACGAATTGATTGAGATAGAGAGCAAGAGAGAGTAAAGGGAGGACATGCAATTGCACCTCCTAAAATGGAGTGCTACACTGGCACGATTAAAGAGGAGAGAGGCTCAAAGGAGAGAAGAATAACATTGACATTGTGTGCAATTTTCTCTCATGCAAGAGTGAACCTTTTTCTATTGGATGTATTTATTTATAGATTTTTTCAATGTTTGAAATTACTATAGATTGTTCGTCCAAACGTAGAATGATCGTAGCTCATAAAGAGCACTTAAATGATAAAATATTTATAAATGTGTTATCCTTTCGTATAGTCCATTGAATGCTTATGTTTTTGCCACCTGTCAGCTTCAAGAAATAGATCATTGTCGATTTTTATTACATACCTCTCCTTTAGAAAGCAAATGTTATCAATTGTTGGGTTCTCTGTGCGAACCATACTTGTCAAAAATAATGATCAAAATCATGTGTCAAAAAGAAAACTTTTAAATTTAAACAAGTGAATTTTCTTATTCCTATCATCATCCACATACTACATATTCTAGTGTCCCATATCACTAGAATAAACATTATATGTCAGATCCTAATGGATCAGGACATAATTGGTCATAGTAATCTTTAAATGATCGATTCTCATAAATTTTAAGTCTAATTCCATACATGGTATCCATAATTAATCATGATAAACCAAATTCCAAATCCAAGTCTAATTGCACATCCAAATCATTTCCATTATATACTCGAATAAAAAAATCATACTAAAGACACTGGTGGCTAGTCATTGTAGCATGATTTTGTGATTGATGTTGTGTAAATCGACAAATTGACACCAATCAAGCGTGTTGTCTAAATCGACAAATTTGCACTATTTAAAATAGTGCTTTTGTTGTTTGTTGTGTGCTGCTTAAATTGGCAAATCTACACTCATACTACCTAAATTGATTGATCTGCACAGAGAATTGGTGTTGCTTAAATTGGCGAATCTACACTAGAATAAGCATTTACACACTGCTTAAATTGGCGAATTTGTGTGCATGTGACCAATGGACTAGGCAAGGCACGTGATATGGTTGAACCTTGCCACCATTTATCCTAGTTGTTTGAAAAACATTTGGTGATAATTCCAAGGCACTTTAACTCATATGCTTAGCTTCACATGCAAATATATTTCTCAAAGACAAAGCACTAAAGATGATTTTCTTGTTAAAACCAATCAAGGATCTAACTAAAAATTGAATATACGAAGGCTTTGGAAGTGCTTAGTGATAAAATTGACTACAAATAGGGTTTTTTACCAATAGTACTAATAATAGGGAAAGTGGACAAATTTAAGTACCGAGAAGTGGTATGAATAATTAAAAGAGGTATCTAAATATTGAGAATGGTTCAATAATTGCAAATGAAACAGTAATCATAACACTTGTAGTTAGGAAACATTGCACTTCTTATATTTGCTATTTCTTCCTTGTTTCCTCCTAGTAATTGTGCTCTAGGACAATAATTATTATGAAATTTTATTGTATTACACTTCATGAAAATTCCAAATGGTCTAATACATGACAAGATTATAAAGTCTAGTGAGGGGTTTAAAACTTAACAACTCCAAAATTCATAGTAGATGACATATGGGCTATAAACAAAATTGACCTTGTTAGAATGGGACAAACTATTGATATTGGCATAGTCATTCTGATGGTTGAACTTTCTATCTCCATAGTAGTAGACTAAGTATGATAGAGGGAAGCAACCTGGATTACTCCAGCCATTGTCTCTCCCAAATTCACCATGTAAGATTATATCCATGGATTTTACCTTTGGATTACCCATGTCTATCCATGGGAATACAGGAATATGGAAAATAGTCGATTTGTTTAGCAAGAAAGCACGCTTTATTTCTATCAAAAAGACTATTAAGGCACACCAAATGGAAACTCTCTTCATATCTTAGATTTTTAAACACCATGGATTACCAACATCCATCATGTCGTATAGAGATCCTAGAATGACGAGTGATTTTTGGAAAGGTCTCTTTGAAAATCTCATTTGAAGTGAGATATACAATCTTACGATACTCGGTCTACTAAAGACTTATGTTACAAAAGTAGATCAACTCTCACAATGGAAAAAGTACTTACCTCTAGTAGAGTATGCGTACAATAATATTGTCCATATCTCTACGGGAAAAGCGCCTTCTAAAATCATTGAGGGAAGACCTAAAAGTCCCTTGCTACTTAAAGTACATAGGAAGATCTTCGCTGCCAATGAGTATATCCGTGACCTACAAGAATCTTTCCAAAAGATTAAGGAGGCTATATCCGTGACCTACAAGAATCTTTCCAAAAGATTAAGGAGGCTATATCCATCTCTCAACAAAGGAAAAAGGTTGTTGCTGACAAGCACAAAAGGGCCTTAACGTTCAAAGAAAATGATTGGCTCTTACTTAAGTTTCCCAAGGCTCGATTGAGGAAAACAACAGGAAAAAATCCTACGGGCCATCAAAAGTATGCTAAACTAGTGGTAGGTGGAAGTGCAAACCAGACCGGGTGGCCTCTACACCAAGACTATGCACGATTGCCTCATCATGGGAGGTACACAATAGGGGCACCACCTAGCAAGATATGCGGCTAGGATGCATACATATACACAATCAAACATGCCATGGAAAATAATTTCAGGATCCACGTCCAAGTGTGGGATGGGGTGGTCGGAAAACAAGACTAGAGGAATGGTAAATGATTGAGAATGGGCTTGCTACTCATGCATGTAATAAGATAGATAATGAAGTAAGGGAAACATGCAAGTATGGTCACTTCTCATACCAGAGGTGGCGAATTAAGTAGCAAGATGATAGGAATATGAGAGGGAGAGAGAGAGTGGGTGTATGGTGGCGAATCCGCACACCTCAACATAATCAAAATAGAAAGAAACAAGAATAAACCATACTCACAATGAAGTATATCCCAAACCACACATGGTATGGCACCAAGATGGAGTGTGTTGATCACTTGCAAAAGATGAATACAATAAGTAGCATAGGGCAAGAAGATGAGAAGGGGACAAGACTGTAGAATGCATAATGGAGGGATGGGAGTTGATGGCGAGGAATATCATGAGTGTAGTCATCATTCTTCTTCTTGAAATTGTGCCTTCAATCCTTGATTACAAGTGTGTGGAGACATGGTGCTCATTTTGTGCATGGTGATGGTGATGGTGTTGTGATTATGTGATTAGGGTTCATGCTACTAGCATATAGCACAAGGGTGTGTATGTGTAGGTGTGTGGGTATAGGATAGTGTGCATATGGGGTAGTGTGTGTGTGTGTGTGTGTGTGTACAAAAGAGAATGCCTCCTTTTATAGGCCAAGAGAGTGATTAGGGAAGAGATTATGAGCAAAAGGAGTTATTACAAAGTAGCCTCAGTTAGAGGCATTCTCCAAATGAGAGAGATCCGTGTGCCCTGCTTATTGAACAATTTCCTCCTAATCGCCTTCATCATGGTGAGCTTTGTCTCCATGCCACCTTCCATAGCTTGAGTCCAAGTGATTCCTTATGATCTTTGAGAGAATATTGATAAAATAAGAGAAAATAAAGCAATAATGGAGAGAAACCTATAAGAAATTGTGTGTGTGGAGTTGGATAATCATGACTTCTTTCCATGTGGACAGATAGGCTCCACCATTTTGGCCATATCTCCCAAATCGTAGCTGAAAAAATTCTATAGAAAATAGGGACAAAAAGATCAGCTCAACGCCTCCAACTTTGCTGTTGAAAACTTTTTTCAATTCGGAATGGAAAAAATAGATAAAACCCCCACAAAATTATGTGTTCGTCTTTTCCCTTCCAAAAGTCTTCCAGGTGGTCCCCTCTAGACTCCATGTGCAAGCCTTGTGTCCACAAGTGAATTATACTTGAATTTGATAACATTTTGTTGATTCCAACTCAGTAATGCATAATATTCTCCTCCCTTTCACTATTAACTATGATTCTTCACATGTAATGACCGTCAGGTAGAATCAGCATCCAGTGAATTTTTCGTTTTCATAGGGTTTGTTTCTACCTCTCCTTATTTTTGAGATCCAAATGTGTCAAAACCATAGCTATGTACAAAATAAATACATAGATTTTTTGTGATTTTCATGCATTAGGTCCTTCCTTCTCTTAGGGTCCTTGAAGCCTTGCCACCAAGTGCATATCAAGAGAGATGTGGAGAAAATTTTGAAAAGCGGCCCTCACTAGCAAAAAGATACTACGGTCCTTTTTATTTTTTGAAGCCAATCATTGAGACGGCTTATCAACTCAAGTTTCCCAACCATTGGCTTATACACGATGATTTTTGTGTGAGCCTACTGAAGCCCTATAAAGGAGAGCCACAAGCGAACCAATTATTGAAGACCCTCCCAAAATCGAAGACCAAGAAGATGTGCTACAACCTAAATCTATCCTTCGGCATGAAGACGAGGTACTACGGCATGGTAAGATTATTCGACGGTATCTTATTAAGTTTAAAAATTATCCTTTTTGAAGATGCTAGATGGATGCAAGGAATACAGCTTAAGGATAGTATGAACCTTGTCAATGCTTACAATGCTACGTTATTAGAGTAAGCAAATGTACAAATTTCTTTCAAATGACCAATGTTTTTGTCTTATAAAACTAGTTCTCTTTTTATTGTGCACAAATTTAAGTAGTATGCATACTTAGAATCATGTTTGTGATGACAATGTCTCTCAAACACCAAGTAAAACTTGTCACTCTACTTGGGAGAATGAAATGGACTAAAGACCAGACATGCTTGTGGCAGCTACACCTCCCAAGCATCAAATTGATTAGTCATCCATCTTGGAATGATGTCATAGGGTAAAAAGAGATCCTCTACCCGCTAAGGAAGATTGACTAATGACTATGGCTTTATCTCTTCTACCTCATAGTCGAGGATGACTATGATTTCAAGAGAGAGATAATGTCATAAAATCTAATATCTAACCAACCCAAATGATTTTATCATATTAAACTAATCATTTAATGTGGGGGAGGGAGAATAAATGAGAACAAGGTTTAGAATATAGACATGTGCTTATAGATCTATCTCAACACGGGGCCAATGGTAATGGGGTCCAAATGAGAGATGGTATGTCAAAGAGCAAGGCTAGTCAATGGAGCTCAAAGACCTTAGGGTTAGCTTCATTGAAGACCTCCAAAGGTTAGTGTTAAAATTCCTTTGACCTTAGGTAAGCTAGGTTTGTGCTTGATGTGGGAACCCAGCCCAAGCTTGAGGTGCTTGTCATGCTTGCTGACTAAGATTCTTGAGGTGCTTGTCATGATTGGCTGACTAAGATGCTTGAGGTGCTTGTCATGCTTGCCAACTAGGGAGCTTGAGGTGCTTGTGGGAACACTACCCAAGCTTGATGTGCTTTATTTTGCTTGTTGACTAAGGTGCTTGTGTCTCATTAGTCAAATGGATCCCTACAAAGGAGGGGGCGAGCCCCAAAGCTAGGGGGATGAGAGAGAACACACACACACACACAAGGAAGGTAAGACTCAAGAGGCAGCAAGGACACATGTACCCATGTTTCCCTCAAGGTATGCATGAATCCTATTGGATAGGCTTAAAAGGGGTCCAATGAGAATTTAGATTAATCAAATAAATCTAAGCAATTATCAAGCCTCTCTCCCTCAAAGTGGAAAGAAGGACACTTGTCCCAAGACTACCCTTGTTGCTTGATATGCATGTTGCATGTGATTGGCAAGGCTTGCAGGGGTCCAATGAGCTTCTAAGTTGAGCTAGAAGAGGGGGTCAACCAAAGCAAGAAGGGGGGTTTCTTGGGGGGTATACTCTCCCACACACACTCACACATGCTCTTATTGTGTGAAGTGCAAAGTGCACGAGCTCCATCTCCTTCTCCAAGCTAGTAGAGAAGTTGAAAGCCTACACCAACACTCTTGGCTATGGAATGCAAATCTAACCAAGAGCCAAGATTCAATGCTTAAGCTTGCCATCTTTTCCTTCTTCATTACTATGCTATTATGTATGCTAGCAAGAAGAGTGATGATAAGTGAGGAACTATTTCTTTCTCCTATGAATGTTTCTTCTTCCTCTTCCCTACCCTCATTCCCCCCTAGCTCTCTCCACATTTGAAGTTGTTTGAGGCCTTGGAACTGAGGCTTGGTAGAGTTAATGCTTTTTATAAAGTCTATGCTATGCTTGGATGCATAGCATCCAAGCATAGCATAGCATAGCTTCATTCTTGGATGCATGAAGCTTTCCATCTTTATTGCATCACCTAGGTCACAAGGAACACAAAGATTGTATTGTGTCAAGTCTCTCTTGATGGGAGAATCTACAATACAAATGCCTACTAAAGTGGGGACTGGCTCCACATAGATCCGGTCCTCAATTGTTGTCAAGTCCTCTTAACTCTCTCTCTTACAAAAGTATTGTTCATGCCAAGTTAGTTAAGTACTACGATTATGTTCCTACTGTCAATAAGTTCACCCTCTATGTTCTCAAAGGAGTCTCTCAAAAATGCTCTCTTTAATTCTCCTAATTCTACTAATCTCAAAGTTCATAAGCCATTTCCATTACATTTTTTGTGAATAAATCCATTGTCGATTGTACCCTATTATCAATCTACATGTCCCCCTTTCTCTTCTTCATTGTTGATGTGCTTTATGTTAGCGCCAGTGTGCGTGTGTGGTTTTCTGATCATGTACGATGGTGTAGAGAGGGAGAGAAGTGTGTTGTGAGGTGGTGGTGTGTTTGATTGAAGTATTGTGGGTGTCATGAAAGCATAGATCCCCAAAGGTATATACATCCTTGTTTATGTGCAGCATAAGGTGTGTTTTGTGGAAACCGTGTCATTTCAAAGGTGTTATTGAGCGGATTGGGGTGTTGTGATTATCATTGTTTATAGAGAGGCAATCAATGAGTGTTTTTGGGTGTGTTTACATTCCCCCTCTCCATGCCCCCACTGAGGAGAATTTTATTGCTCATTGGTTGATTGAGAAAGGTGTTTTTTTCCACTAACAAGTGATAGTGGCAGGAAGTTATGGGTTGATCTTCACTGACAAGGAGGATCCAGAGGAGTGGATGGCTGATTTTGAGTTGTGCAAGTTGTTGTTGCATATGTTGAAAGAAGATAGAAAGATGTAGACAATCCCATTACTCATGCAAGACAAAGAGACGGTATGGTTATATGATTTGGAAGGAGAACCTAGGTTGATATGGACGGCATTACGGGCTCGCTTCCTGCACGATTTTCATAAAGAGTTGTCTCTGGTTGATTTGGATGCAAGATTGAAGGCTTTGAGGCAAGATGTAAATGAAGAATTTGGTGTTTTTCTTAACCATTTTGAAGAGTGTTGGGTAGAGTTTGCAGCTGCCATGCAGTGGCCAATGGCGAGTAGTTCATATTGGAGAGATTCATGGTGTGTCTGCATCCCAAGGTTCAAGAGAAGGTGGATTTTGAGAGGTCAAAGATCTACAATGGTGCGGTTGCAATTGCATAGTTGAAGAGTGGGAAAATCAAGACAACTATTGAGCAAGGTGCATTGGGGTATGAGGATATGGCTCCAAGTCTGCTCCGAAGTCTAAAGGAATAAGCCAAGAGAATAACCAAGCAAATCGGGGATTCAAAACCATTCCACAACAATGGGTACGTATTGTTCAAGATTTGATTGAGCAGATGCAAGAGCTTTGTTTAAGCATTATGGACAGAGGTCGACCGAGGGCTAGAAGAGGCAGGGCTAGGCCATTGTCTAGCAGGTTCTATAACTGCATAGAGGAAGGCTACTATGCTCTGGATTTCCCACATCCACCAAGGGAAAGAGGTGGCATGTACCTGTTATCTAGATGAGGTAAAGGGCAGGCATATAGTTCAATGGTCAAATAGAGCAGCAAGCATTTGAGAACTTGGTATTTCCAGCTCTCCAAGTAATGATGAAGGTCCCAGGGTTAATATCATTGGTGTGGATAAGCACAATGTGAATGTTTTTGAAAACAAAAGAATCCGATACAAAAGGGAGAGAGTGAGCGATCAAGAAACCATGACTCGCAAGGGAGAGGAATCCCTAACCTCGAGCGAGATTTTTCAAGCGATCCCTAAACCGAGCAAGACAAGACAAGGTACATTATCAAGAAACCAAAATCAATCAAGGTTCTCATATGTATTTCAAGCTTCAAAACAAGCAATAAAACAAGTTCCCACCTTTTCACTACTAGCACCTCCCCAAGATTGTAGTGCAAAGAGCTCTCCTTGAACATGTGCTTGTGCAAAGTGTCTCCTATGGGCTAGAAATCTATTGTACAATTCAATTTGTTCCATAAAAATGGGATTCAAGTGGCCCCCATACCCCTACCCACATGTGAAAAAAATAAGGCTCCTTGCCACTTGTATAAATGGCATGACGTGAGATTCGGTAGTTTGTATAATGCGGATGCCATGTATATATCCACAACCTCTCCATTTGTCACAAGTTTTGGCTAGTGGAAACAACCTTCTATACCCAAAATGCACTCTCCTTCCACTTCCTCTATTGTCATAAAGGACAAGAGTCCAAGGGAAAGAGGAGCTTAAACTTCTCTCTCTCTCTCTCTCTCTCTCTCTCTCTCTCTCTCTCTCTCTCTCACACACACACACACACACACACACACACACACACACACACACACACACACAAACTTAATATTTGAAGTTACTGTATCAATGTAATAGTATTCGTCCTAGGGTTCCGACTTTCTATGGCCATTATTTTTAGAAACCCCATAACATGGTATATGTTCACTTTGGCTACCCTACCACTGCGGGGAAGAAGTTGGTGGTGTTGACATAGGTGATATTGAAAAACGTTAAAATCCGGGCGGTGGGTTTATCAGGGTGCACTGATGGAAGAGTGTGAGGTTGAGAGATTTATCATCATTATTAGTGGTGTACCAAGGAGAGTGCTTCTCGAACTTGTGTGAAAAAGAAGAAGAGAAGAAAGATATCAGCGAAACAAACGAGTTTGGGTGAGAAAAGGGTTTTTCTTGCTGGAATCTCTAAGCCCTTATCCAAGACATTTCTAAATTATGACCGTGTTGCGCCCTCTTGGAGCCCCGATACACAACTTCCATTGCAAACCCAACGCCCATCTCTCTCTCTCTCTCTCTCTCTCTCTCTCTCTCTCTCTCTCTCTCTCTCTCTCTCTCTCTCTCTCTCTCTCTCTCTCTCTCTCTCTCTCTCTCTCTCTCTCTCTCTCTCTCTCTCTCTCTCTCTCTCTCTCGTTCAACTCTCCTCGTCGGATAGATCTTTAAGGTCTCTCGGGATAGTTTCCTACGACGTTAAAATTCTCTTCTTCTCTCTTTTACAAAAGAATTAACCTCTATGTGTGACTATCTCTCTGTGCTGACATTCGCTTCGAGAATGGCACCCTATTTACTGTTGTTGGCCCGCGGTGTTCTGTAGCGCTTGCAGATCCCCCCATTGCCGCGCCTGTGCCGGCCCAGTCTCTCACCACCAGTGTTCAGGAAAAATCATTTTTCCAAACATACAAATTCCTTTCATTAATTTTCCAAGAGGAAATTTTAAAAAATTAGGTTACTTTTTCAGGTTTTACACTATTCTTCTATATTTTGGGACAAAATTTCACCTTTTCCCCTTGCACTCAACCGGCATTTTTGAAATTGAAAACGGCACGATATTAAATTGAGACACACTTTTTCACCACCATTTAGCTCTCCCGCTGCCTATCCATGCTTTCCTCCTTCCCCTCATCCCAGTCGTCTGCCCTCCTCCACAATCTACTGGCCTACATTCTCTGCCCTGCTCGTCGTCAACCGCAGCTGCTCCCTCAGCGAGTGCCTCGCTCACATGGTCGACGTGGCCAGCGACAGTAGCTCCACCCTGCGAAACTCTCTTTCTCTCTCTCTCTCTCTCTCTCACACACACACACACACACACACACACACACACACACACACACACACACACACACACACACACACACACACACACAACAAGCTTCCACCGTCCCTTGATCTATTTGTACGCTGCTACAAAGTTGTACAGGCAAAGCAAGAAGAGGAATTTATCAGCGTGCACCTCTCTCTCTCTCTCTCTCTCTCTCTCTCTCTCTCTCTCTCTCTCTCTCGTCGACTGTAATCCTCTTCTGCAAGCCAGTGCAGCCAAAAGAAAATGGCATCCTCACATATCGTTGCTCAAAACAGGGTTGGCACTCAGGGATGCTGCGTATGAGCCCAATATCATCATCTCTGCTACAATCTCCTTCACCACTCCAATGATATAATCGACCTTAAATCTGCAAAGGATCTCTCTCTCTCTCTCTCTCTCTCTCTCTCTCTCTCTCTCTCTAGCCATCCACGCCGGCACGGATGGGTAGAGAGAGATTTTTCTATTGTTTTTGCAAGCGCTCTTCACTCCCCCATTTCTAAGTTTACCCATCCTCTCCCTCCCTCTAGCCATCCGCGCCGGAGCGTATGGCTATAGAGAGATTCTCTTTCAGTTTTTGCAAGTATTCTCCACTCCCCCATTTTATTTGCATTGACTTGAGTATGTGCCCATGATTCACTAAAAAGCCACTATTGGCGAATCTTAGCAGAAGCGAGCGAAAAAAAGCCAATATTGACGAATCTTGGCAGATGCGGGCGAAAAAAAGCCAGGCTCGAGGTGCCAACTGCGGCGTGCAGAGAGAGAGAGAGAGAGAGAGAGAGAGAGAGAGAGAGAGAGAGAGAGAGAGAGAGAGAGAGAGAGAGAGAGAGAGAGAGAGAGAGAGAGAGAGAGAGAGAGAGAGAGAGAGAGAGAGATGTGAAGGCGATCGATGGGGGCTATGGGTGCAGAGAAGGTATAACTGTTTTTTTTAAAGTTTGTGGATCGCTTGAGACAACATCAACTGTTGGATGTCGGGTTGGCTAGGTGAGATGAACTTTAGGAGATCCGAGGAGGTATCCCATAAAGTATTGAATATAATAAAGGTTGTACCAGTATGTACACAATATAATGGTATAATTTAAACCAATGTAAATCTAAGGTATCTCACTCTTTCTTCATTTTTTTTTGCCCATCCTCTCCCTCCTCTAGCCATCCACGCCGGCATGGATGGCTAGAGAGAGATTCTCTTTCTATTTTTGCAACTGTTCTCCACTCCTCAAAACAACTATTGTAAAAACATAGTTTATGCCCAAACCTAAGATATCCAAATGAAATCTAAAAAGATGCCAACTCTTCCATCTTGAAAGTTGCATTCTAAAATTTTATGCTCAACGGAGAAGTTTACACTATAAATCAAGATATGTGAACAATGATTCTCTCTCTCTCTCTCTCTCTCTCTCTCTCTCTCTCTCTCTCTCTCTCTCTCTCTCGATGCTTCTAGGAGTTTGAAATTAGGTATCAGTTATCTGCATAAGCACTCGTACGCCTAGGCTTTGCGTTTGCAGTGCATTGTATATCAGAGAAACATCCTCAAATTTGTATTTATTTTCCAAAGAATTTTGGCAAGAAGAGTATCCTTTTATCTTTAGGAACAAGTAAGCAAATATTAGAGAAGCAAATATTAGAGAAGCAAATATTTCTCACTAACATGATGCCAATTTCCCAGTGTGGGTAGATAGAAAGAGTGTACCTATCCATGTACATCGGTCACAAATGGGAATGGCCTTTAGTATATGTACAAATGAGGGGCAATCATATTTTTAAAAGTTGTTATGGGTGAGAGGAGAATGGATGAAGAGGTCGCCCATATGTCCAAGCAACACCATAGAGCCCAAATCATCGAAAGTTAAGCCTCATTCTTGCATGCCAACCAACGTGCATGATAGGATGTGCACCAAGGCTCATACTAATTAGCCCACCTTTATGGTTGGACCACCCATTTTCTTGCTTGTGAAAGGGGCCTTAGCGAAGCACGTGTTGTGTTTGCGCTCTTGAGCATGTTGTCAAAGCACAACTAATTTTGAAGAATACTAACTTGGAATTTAACCTTAGATTAAATCTAGAAGACCTAATGATGAGAAAAATAAGTAATTTTCCAAAATCCCTCACCATTCCATCATGGCAAGTGCCCAATCAAGTCCATGTAGCACTTCATTTTATTGAACTCTCAACTTGTTGTGGTGCCTACTAATGCCTTCTACACATGTGCCACAATCCACTGATGCCTAGTATCACCCACAACTTATGATTTATCTAATCCCATTATGTATGCTATTGATTCATGTAGCTCAACCCCTCTTCTATTGTAGCTCGCCCACCTTCCTTGTCAAACTATCTTCTCTATTCATTTATGTGCTTAGAAATTTCGCTCGATTTTTGGTTTGCTCGGAAAATCTTGCTCGGTGTTTGGTAGGACTCACAAGGGAGAGGAGAAAGTGAATGAAGGCAAAGGGAAGCCCGAGACAAGCAAAAGAAGGAATCATTGGAAGATTAAGCAGATGGATTTCTAGCTGGGGCACGGTCATCGGAAGTATGACTTGGTGAGATAAAAAAGCTAACATTCTGTTTGGTCAATTACTTGCATTGAATCCCAAGTTGAGGAGACAATGGCCTACCAGTGTTAGAACAAGGCTTCCACGAGTTAAAAATGATGTGCATGTAGTGCAAAATCTGGCTCTAAGGGTAGGGAGTCCAACTAATGTGCTTCCCATTGTGGATGTTTTGATTGAAAAGAAGAAATAGATGTAGGCATACATTGATGGTTGTACATAAATTTGTCTGCTAACACAGACCACTATGAAAGATGTAGGTATCAAGGATATGGTCAGGTCCAATGTGTGAATTGTAAAGAATGAGGATGCAAGAGAGCTACACAAGACAAGCACAAAGCACACAGAGATGGAAAGCTTCTTCTTCTTCTTCACAGAAAAGAGAGTACAAAATGACTAAGTGCTAAAGCTGAAAAGTAGCACATATGTACATGCGGTCACTAAGTGTGAACTCGCTAGAAGCGTACTAGGCTAGCAC
The DNA here is from genome assembly GCF_014529385.1 of Adiantum capillus-veneris. NCBI lineage: Eukaryota > Viridiplantae > Streptophyta > Polypodiopsida > Polypodiales > Pteridaceae > Adiantum > Adiantum capillus-veneris. The sequence continues at coordinate 143,659,954 of NC_140937.1, read as the reverse complement.
TATAAGTGTAGTCCAGATGTATAATCACTGGCAGAGATCCTCCGTGTCGGTCACCTAACGCACCAGTGAGTAAATGCCGTAAGCGGCCAAGACCTGTAGTGGATGCCAGCTCAAGGTGTAGAGCTCGAAATCTCAACACTCCCCCTCGAGCTCTGCATGTCGCAGAGTCCAAGCATAGTCCGGAAACGTTGAAGCTTCTCAGCTCCGAGGGCCTTGGTAAAGATATCCGCTATCTGCTCCTCTGTGCTGACGTAGACCAAGTCGATGTCGCCCGCCAACACTCGCTCTCGAACGTAGTGGTAATGGACCTCTATGTGTTTGGTCCTGGCATGGAACACTGGGTTCCTAGCCAACTGCATGCTGCTGAGGTTGTCACAATGGATGAAAATCTGCTGGTCCACCTGCACTCCCAAGTCCTCAAGTAATGTGCGTAGCCAAGCTACCTCGCACGCCGCAACTGCTGCACCTCTTTACTCGGACTCTGTGCTCGATAAAGCAACCGTAGGCTGCTTTTTGCTGCTCCAAGTAACAGCAGCACTCCCAAAAGAGAACATGAATCCACTCGTAGATCTCCTATCAACAATGCTACCTGCCCAATCTGCATTTGTATACCCATACAATGCTAATGGTAAATCTGCTGCATAGAACAATGCGTAGTCAAGAGTACCTTGCACATACCTAAGTGTGCGTCGTACTCCATCCAAATGTGGCTTCCTCGGAAGTTGCATGAACTGACTCTCCAAGCCTACTGTGTAGCTTAAGTCTGGCCTCGTGATAGTCAAGTAGCTTAGACTACCCACAATCTTTCTGTACATGTTGACATCCTCAACAACATCACCCTTCTCTGCACTCAGCTTTGCATTCACATCCAAGGGAATAGAAATTGGCTTACAATCAGCCATACCATACTTTGACAACATGTCCAAAGCATACTGTCTCTGTGATAGCCATACACCCTCTGGAGTCCTGATCACCTCAATGCCAAGAAAGTAGTGCAACTCGCCCAAATCTTTCATTTCAAACTCCTGTTTGAGAAGACCCTTCACATGGTCAATCTCCATAGCATTGTCACCAACAATAATAAGGTCATCTACATATATGGTAATGACCACAATCCCCACATCACTCTCACGTACATAGAGTGAATGATCAACATGAGCTCTCCTAAAACCAATACTGACAAGATACTTGGCAATCCTGTCATACCATGCTCTAGAGCCCTGCTTCAAACCATACAAAGCTTTGAGAAGTCTGCATACATAATCTGGGTAACCTGGATCGACATAACCAGGTGGCTGATCCATATACACTTCCTCTTGCAACTCACCATTCAAGAAGGCATTCTTTACATCCATTTGATGCATAATCCATCCTCTAGATGCAGCCACTGCTATGACAGCTCTCACTGTCGTCATCTTTGCCACTGGAGCAAAGGTCTCCTCATAGTCTATGCCATACATCTGTGCATAACCCTTTGCGACCAGCCTTGCCTTGTGACGCTCAATGTTACCATCAGCCTTATGCTTGGTTTTATACACCCATTTACATCCAATAGCTTTCTTGCCACTTGGCAATGGCACCAACTCCCATGTGTCATTTGCTTCCAATGCAGCCATCTCTTCATTCATTGCATCATTCCAATGCACATTTCCAACTGCATCCTCAAAACATGTGGGCTCCACATCCTGTATCACCTTAGCCATGTAGGCTCGGTGATGTGCTAGATACCCATCATAAGTCAATTTCCGAACTGGATTTCTGACTCTATTAGATCTGCGCGGTCCTGGGTCACTCCTTTGCCCTCTAGCATCTTCTTGTACTTTCCTTACACCAGGTGTCCTAATAGACGGAATTCCAAATTCCTCATCAAGACTTTGTTCAGAACCATCTGAATCCATGTCTACATGTGAAAAACCTGATGATGCATCAACCATAAAGGGAGGTTCATCAACCTTTTCCTTTCCTTTTCGTGATACATTCCCTGTACCTGTTGGTGGAGTAACCTGCGTACGTAGTCTACCATTCCATGGTTTCTCAACAGAGCCACGAGAAGAGGACTCTTGTGGTCCACTCAAAACCTGTGACTGTGGCCTCACATTTTGTACAACCACATCATCTTTTACATCAGCCCCAATAGTGCCATGTGCATTACTGTACCAGCTGCTCATCTCATCAAAGACTACATCTCTGCTCACTCGTAATTCTCGTGTAGTAGGATTGTAGCACCTGTACCCCTTTTGTTCAAGGGAATATCCCACAAGAATACATTTCTCTGCTTTAGGATCCAATTTCCTACGCAACTCATCTGGTACATGCACGTAAGCTATGCAGCCAAACACTTTCAAGTGTGCCAAATCAGGCTTTGTACCTGTAAACTTTTCCTCACGTGTTACATCATGCACCGCAGCTGTAGGTGTCCTGTTCATAATGTACACAGCTGTATTTACAGCTTCAGCCCAGAAATGATGAGGCATGTTCTTCTCATTCATCAATGCACGTGCAACCTCTGCAATGTGCCTGCTTTTCCTTTCTGCGACCCCATTCTGCTGTGGAGTATATCTGCATGTAAACTGCCTGTGTATACCATGCATTCGCAGAAAATCTGAAAAATCATTGGAGAAGTACTCTCCCCCTCCATCTGACCTCAATGTCTTGATTTGCATATCTGTCTCCTTCTCAATCATGACTTTGAAGTCTTGAAAGTGACCAAACACTTCACTTTTGTTACGCATGAAGTAGACCCATACTTTCCTTGTATGGTCATCAATGAAAGAGACATAATACCTGCAACCATGTATACTTGCAGTATCGGTTGGACCCCAAACATCTGTGTGCACCACCTCAAGTGGATTTTTACATACATTGCGCTCATGTGGAAATGAGCCCTTTGACTGTTTTCCAAACTGGCATGCTGCACACACTTTATGCATACCATCCACCTTGAATTTGGGCAAACCTTTTACAATCTGTTTTGATTGCATGCTGCGCAATCTCTGCTCATTGACATGGCCAATGCGTTTGTGCCAAATGTCAACATCAGCCACAACACCTGTGCCCTGTGCAAATAATGCAGCTTTTACCTCAGGCATGTCTACATTCAATGTAAACATTCTGCCCACACATTTACCCTTTGTGATCAGCTTACAGCCATTCTGGAAATCTTCTACATAACAGCCATTTGGATTGAAGCGAACCTGCAAACCCTGCTCAACCATTTATCCAAAAGAAACAAGATTCTTTGTAATGTTTGGGACATGAAGTACATCTGCTAAGTACTTTGATTTCCCACTCTTCGTATTTAGAGGTATGTCCCCTACATGAGCAATGGGGTGAGCTGTGTCATCTCCTGTCTGCACATAGCCTAACACATCTGGTTTGCGCATATCTGTAAACCACTCTCCACGAGACGTCATGTGATTAGAGGCACCTGAATCCACATACCAAACATCATCTTGGGTGGAATTCTCTGCAGTCATTGTATTCATTACATGTTGCATAACAAACATGCGCTCGTTTTTGCTGTCATCTGCATCTCTGCTAGTAGATGCATAGTTGCCCTGTTCTCTCTTTCTACTTGATTTTCCCTTTGGACAGTCACGTGACATGTGACCTCTTTCACCACAAGTCCAACATTCTCTGCTATCTGGAGTATGTTGCTGCCTGCTTGATCCTGCACCACGACCTCTTTGACTCCCCCTGCCTTGAGACTGGTTTCCCCTGCCACCTGTATTGTTTTGATTTGATTGACCTTCCAGAAATTGGCCCCTGCAACCCGTTGGGCCTCGACCACGACCTCTAGCTCTACCTCTGTTGGAGTTAGAATAGAAGGCCTATTCAGAATTATTTCTGCCATGAGAAGAAGATGTGTCAAGGTTCTTCTCCTCAAGAATAAGCATAGAAATCAAATCTTGGAACACAGGGATGTCGTCTCTTGTATTCATGGAAGACCTGAAATGTACATACTCATCTCCTAAACCATCCAAGCATGCACGGACAATGTCATCCTGTTCCACTGAGACTTTAATAGATCCAAGAGCCTCAATGATACTCTTGATCTTCAAGGCATAATCATTGATGGAGAGGTTGTTCCTCTTAACCTGATTTAGCTCCGACTTTAGTTGAAGCTTCCTGGCCTTGGTGTTCACCTCGAACACTCTACCTAAGTTTCTCCATGCAATGGCGGGGGTTTCAGCATCCTGTAGATAGCCCATCATGCCATCTGTGATGCTCATAGAAAGCCAATACATCACTTTGCTCTGGCCTTGTTGCCAGTCCCTCAAAGCTTTCCTTTGTTCTGCTGTAGCATTTGCCTCGGGAATCTCTGGTTCCTTTTCATTGTCTCCTTCTACATAGTCCCAATAACCTTTTCCTTTTGGGAAATTTGTTATTCTGAACTTCCATGCAGGGTAGTTATTTTTCTCAAGCTTCTCAGTAACAATCTGACTGAAACCGTCAGACATCTTGAAGCAGTAAGACAAAATAGCTGCAATCTACAAAAACCTGCAAATCTGCTGAACCTGCTATCGTGGTTCCTGTAACGCTTTCTACACTCAACGAGTGTCCACAATCAAGCGTACATACAACCACTGTACTTGTACAGTAAATCTCTGTATACTGCACTTTGGAGACCTGTTCAGAAACTTGTGCGAAAAACAGCCATTTGGATTGAAGCGAACCTGCAAACCCTGCTCAACCATTTGTCCAACAGAAACAAGATTCTTTGTAATGTTTGGGACATAAAGTACATCTGCTAAGTACTTTAATTTCCCACTCTTCGTATTTAGAGGTATGTCCCCTACATGAGCAATGGGGTGAGCTGTGTCATCTCCTGTCTGCACATAGCCTGACACATCTGGTTTGCGCATATCTCTAAACCACTCTCCACGAGACGTCATGTGATTAGAGGCACCTGAATCCACATGCCAAACATCATCTTGGGTGGAATTCTCTGCAGTCATTGTATTCATTACATGTTGCATAACAAAAATGCGCTCGTTTTTGCTGTCATCTGCATCTCTACTAGTAGATGCATAGTTGCCCTGTTCTCTCTTTCTACTTGCTTTTCCCTTTGGACAGTCACGTGACATGTGACCTCTTTCACCACAAGTCCAACATTCTCTACTATCTGGAGTATGTTGCTGCCTGCTTGATCCTGCACCACGACCTCTTTGACTCCCCCTGCCTTGAGACTGGTTTCCCCTGCCACCTGTATTGTTTTGATTTGATTGACCTTCTAGAAATTGGCCCCTGCAACCCCTTGGGCCTCGACCACGACCTCTACCTCTACCTCTGTTGGAGTTAGAATAGAAGGCCTTTTCAGAATTTTTTCTGCCATGAGAAGAAGATGTTTCAAGGTTCTTCTCCTCAAGAATAAGCATAGAAATCAAATCTTGGAACACGGGGATGTCGTCTCTTGTATTCATGGAAGACCTGAAATGTACATACTCATCTCCTAGACCATCCAAGCATGCACGGACAATGTCATCGTCTTCCACTGAGACTTTAATAGATCCAAGAGCCTCAATGATACTCTTGATCTTCAAAGCATAATCATTGATGGAGAGGTTGTTCCTCTTAACCTGATTTAGCTCCGACTTTAGTTGAAGCTTCCTGGCCTTGGTGTTCACCTCGAACACTCTGCCTAAGTTTTTCCATGCAATGGCGGGGGTTTCAGCATCCTGTAGATAGCCCATCATGCCATCTGTGATGCTCATAGAAAGCCAATACATCACTTTGCTCTGGCCTTGTTGCCAGTCCCTCAAAGCTTTCCTTTGTTCTGCTGTAGCATTTGCCTCGAGAATCTCTGGTTCCTTTTCATTGTCTCCTTCTACATAATCCCAATAACCTTTTCCTTTTAGGAAATTTGTTATTCTGAACTTCCATGCAGGGTAGTTATTTTCCTCAAGCTTCTCAGTAACAATCTGACTGAAACCGTCAGACATCTTGAAGCAGTAAGACAAAATAGCTGCAATCTGCAAAAACCTTCAAATCTGCTGAACCTGCTATCGTGGTTCCTGTAACGCTTTCTACACTCAACGAGTGTCCACAATCAAGCGTACATACAACCACTGTACTTGTACAGTAAATCTCTGTATACTGCACTTTGGAGACCTGTTCAGAAACTTGTGCGAAAAACAGCCATTTGGATTGAAGCGAACCTGCAAACCCTGCTCAACCATTTGTCCAACAGAAACAAGATTCTTTGTAATGTTTGGGACATGAAGTACATCTGCTAAGTACTTTGATTTTCCACTCTTTGTATTTAGAGGTATGTCCCCTACATGAGCAATGGGGTGAGCTGTGTCATCTCCTGTCTGCACATAGCCTGACACATCTGGTTTGCGCATATCTCTAAACCACTCTCCACGAGACGTCATGTGATTAGAGGCACCTGAAGCCACATGCCAAACATCATCTTGGGTGGAATTCTCTGCAGTCATTGTATTCATTACATGTTGCATAACAAACATGCGCTCGTTTTTGCTGTCATCTGCATCTCTGCTAGTAGATGCATAGTTGCCCTGTTCTCTCTTTCTACTTGCTTTTCCCTTTGGACAGTCACGTGACATGTGACCTCTTTCACCACAAGTCCAACATTCTCTACTATCTGGAGTATGTTGCTGCCTGCTTGATCCTGCACCACGACCTCTTTGACTCCCCCTGCCTTGAGACTGGTTTCCCCTGCCACCTGTATTGTTTTGATTTGATTGACCTTCCAGAAATTGGCCCCTGCAACCCCTTGGGCCTCGACCACGACCTCTACCTCTACCTCTGTTGGAGTTAGAATAGAAGGCCTTTTCAGAATTATTTCTGCCATGAGAAGAAGATGTTTCAAGGTTCTTCTCCTCAAGAATAAGCATAGAAATCAAATCTTGGAACACGGGGATGTCATCTCTTGTATTCATGGAAGACCTAAAATGTACATACTCATCTCCTAGACCATCCAAGCATGCACGGACAATGTCATCGTCTTCCACTGAGACTTTAATAGATCCAAGAGCCTCAATGATACTCTTGATCTTCAAAGCATAATCATTGATGGAGAGGTTGTTCCTCTTAACCTGATTTAGCTCCGACTTTAGTTGAAGCTTCCTGGCCTTGGTGTTCACCTCGAACACTCTGCCTAAGTTTTTCCATGCAATGGCGGGGGTTTCAGCATCCTGTAGATAGCCCATCATGCCATCTGTGATGCTCATAGAAAGCCAATACATCACTTTGCTCTGGCCTTGTTGCCAGTCCCTCAAAGCTTTCCTTTGTTCTACTGTAGCATTTGCCTCGGGAATCTCTGGTTCCTTTTCATTGTCTCCTTCTACATAGTCCCAATAACCTTTTCCTTTTGGGAAATTTGTTATTCTGAACTTCCATGCAGGGTAGTTATTTTTCTCAAGCTTCTCAGTAACAATCTGACTGAAACCGTCAGACATCTTGAAGCAGTAAGACAAAATAGCTGCAATCTGCAAAAACCTGCAAATCTGCTGAACCTGCTATCGTGGTTCCTGTAACGCTTTCTACACTCAACGAGTGTCCACAATCAAGCGTACATACAACCACTGTACTTGTACAGTAAATCTCTGTATACTGCACTTTGGAGACCTGTTCAGACACTTGTGCGAAAAACAGCCATTTGGTTTGAAGCGAACCTGCAAACCCTGCTCAACCATTTGTCCAACAGAAACAAGATTCTTTGTAATGTTTGGGACATGAAGTACATTTGCTAAGTACTTTGATTTCCCACTCTTCGTATTTAGAGGTATGTCCCCTACATGAGCAATGGGGTGAGCTGTGTCATCTCCTGTCTGCACATAGCCTGACACATCTGGTTTGCGCATATCTCTAAACCACTCTCCACGAGACGTCATGTGATTAGAGGCACCTGAATCCACATGCCAAACATCATCTTGGGTAGGATTCTCTGCAGTCATTGTATTCATTACATGTTGCATAACAAACATGCGCTCATTTTTACTATCATCTGCATCTCTGCTAGTAGATGCATAGTTGCCCTGTTCTCTCTTTCTACTTGCTTTTCCCTTTGGACAGTCACGTGACATGTGACCTCTTTCACCACAAGTCCAACATTCTCTACTATCTGGAGTATGTTGCTGCCTGCTTGATCCTGCACCACGACCTCTTTGACTCCCCCTGCCTTGAGACTGGTTTCCCCTGCCACCTGTATTGTTTTGATTTGATTGACCTTCCAGAAATTGGCCCATGCAACCCCTTGGGCCTCGACCACGACCTCTACCTCTACCTCTGTTGGAGTTAGAATAGAAGGCCTTTTCAGAATTATTTCTGCCATGAGAAGAAGATGTTTCAAGGTTCTTCTCCTCAAGAATAAGCATAGAAATCAAATCTTGGAACACGGGGATGTCGTCTCTTGTATTCATGGAAGACCGAAAATGTACATACTCATCTCCTAGACCATCCAAGCATGCACGGACAATGTCATCGTCTTCCACTGAGACTTTAATAGATCCAAGAGCCTCAATGATACTCTTGATCTTCAAAGCATAATCATTGATGGAGAGGTTGTTCCTCTTAACCTGATTTAGCTCCGACTTTAGTTGAAGCTTCCTGGCCTTGGTGTTCACCTCGAACACTCTGCCTAAGTTTTTCCATGCAATGGCGGGGGTTTCAGCATCCTGTAGATAGCCCATCATGCCATCTGTGATGCTCATAGAAAGCCAATACATCACTTTGCTCTGGCCTTGTTGCCAGTCCCTCAAAGCTTTCCTTTGTTCTGCTGTAGCATTTGCCTCGAGAATCTCTGGTTCCTTTTCATTGTCTCCTTCTACATAGTCCCAATAACCTTTTCCTTTTAGGAAATTTGTTATTCTGAACTTCCATGCAGGGTAGTTATTTTTCTCAAGCTTCTCAGTAACAATCTGACTGAAATCGTCAGACATCTTGAAGCAGTAAGACAAAATAGCTGCAATCTGCAAAAACCTTCAAATCTGCTGAACCTGCTATCGTGGTTCCTGTAACGCTTTCTACACTCAACGAGTGTCCACAATCAAGCGTACATACAACCACTGTACTTGTACAGTAAATCTCTGTACACTGCACTTTGGAGACCTGTTCAGACACTTGTGCGAAAAACAACCATTTGGATTGAAGCGAACCTGCAAACCTTGCTCAACCATTTGTCCAACAGAAACAAGATTCTTTGTAATGTTTGGGACATGAAGTACATCTGCTAAGTACTTTGATTTCCCACTCTTCGTATTTAGAGGTATGTCCCCTACATGAGCAATGGGGTGAGCTGTGTCATCTCCTGTCTGCACATAGCCTGACACATCTGGTTTGCGCATATCTCTAAACCACTCTCCACGAGACGTCATGTGATTAGAGGCACCTGAATCCACATGCCAAACATCATCTTGGGTGGAATTCTCTGCAGTCATTGTATTCATTACATGTTGCATAACAAACATGCGCTCGTTTTTGCTGTCATCTACATCTCTACTAGTAGATGCATAGTTGCCCTGTTCTCTCTTTCTACTTGCTTTTCCCTTTGGACAGTCACGTGACATGTGACCTCTTTCACCACAAGTCCAACATTCTCTACTATCTGGAGTATGTTGCTGCCTGCTTGATCCTGCACCACGACCTCTTTGACTCCCCCTGCCTTGAGACTGGTTTCCCCTGCCACTTGTATTGTTTTGATTTGATTGACCTTCCAGAAATTGGCCCATGCAACCCCTTGGGCCTCGACCACGACCTCTACCTCTACCTCTGTTGGAGTTAGAATAGAAGGCCTGTTCAGAATTATTTCTACCATGAGAAGAAGATGTTTCAAGGTTCTTCTCCTCAAGAATAAGCATAGAAATCAAATCTTGGAACACGGGGATGTCGTCTCTTGTATTCATGGAAGACCTAAAATGTACGAAGGGATTGTGATGCTCTTGCTCTCTTAGCCTCTCTTGCCTGCACCAGGCTCTGATACCATGTAAAGAATGAGGATGCAAGAGAGCTACACAAGACAAGCACAAAGCACACAGAGATGGAAAGCTTCTTCTTCTTCTTCACAGAAAAGAGAGTACAAAATGACTAAGTGCTAAAGCTGAAAAGTAGCACATATGTACATGCGGTCACTAAGTGTGAACTCGCTAGAAGCGTACTAGGCTGGCACTATAAGTGTAGTCCAGTTGTAGAATCACTGGCAGAGATCCTCCGTGTCGGTCACCTAACGCGCCAGTGAGTAAATGCCGTAAGCGGCCAAGACCCGTAGTGGATGCCAGCTCAAGGTGTAGAGCTCGACATCTCAACATGAATGAGGGTGGCCAACCATGCCAAAGTGAGGTGTTTGGGAGTGGCTCAAGATGTGAAGGTAAAGGTTATGGGAATTGAATGCCTCATTGATTTCTTTGTGATGAAAGCAAGTGAGAATTCTTACCTTGTCATTTTGGGGGGGGGGGGGGGGGGGGGGGGGGGGGGGGCATGGTTGCTTGCAATCGGAGCTAATCAGGATTGGGAGAAGGGCGTTTTCACATTGCTCGATTGAAAAAATGGTGGGTAGGTGGTGCTTGATTTGAAGACCAGGGGGAGCCACTTTCATCCTGCAAGTAGAAAGTGATGAAGGGGATTTGAGCACTAATTACGAGTACGAGACAAAATCAACCTATGATAAGGGATCTACCATCATTGAAGAAGAAGAGGAGAGCAATGAAGACCTGCTGAAGTAAGACATAGACCTATCAAGAAAACCATTTTTGAACTTTCTTGACTTACACTCACTAAAAGTCCACTTTTTCAATATTCCTTTTTTTCTACAGAAAAAAACCTTGTTCTCTCCTCCTCCTCCCTCTCCCTCCATGCGTCTCTCCTCCCCCCTCTCCCATCCCTCCCTCCCCTCTCCCTTTCTCCCTCTTTTCCTCCTTTGCTTCCTTAGGATTAACTACCATGGTGGTCAAGGACATCACAAGCAGTGTTCCTCCACCACTTACTCCGCACACCACAAGCTTATATATTTGCTTTCCCATTCAGCTTGCACCAAAGGTGGCACATGTGGGTAAGCAAAGATCATCACAAAGACTATCATGTTGTTGGTGACACTAATATCGACCTTTGGGTGGATGGCCATTTGTACCCATACGATCTTGTAAGCCACTTCCATCCAACAATTAATAGCCTCTTGATGTTTTTTCAATATATTGGGAGAGGAGATACATGCGTGTTAAGTTATTGCAAGCAGTTTTCTATGGGTGCAAGTGATTCTTTGCATTGGTGGATGCACCAATGTCAAACACTTTAGCTAAATACATTGGCATTATAAGAAAAAATTACCTCTTTGGAGAGAGGTTGCAACCCTCCAAGAAAAAATACAAGAGAAGGATGACAATGTTTTAAATCTTGGAAAGACCATCTCGCAGTTGAAAAAAACACCCTTGGTGCAAGAGAACACAAGCATACATTTGCATCCACCAAAACACTCGCACGTGCAGGTGGAGCATACAAACGACGAGTGACAACCACAAGGTGATTTTTTCTTTACTTTCTTTTACGTTTCTACTTCATACTAGTCACTCACTTGCTTTTAAGTTTCTACTTTATTCAAGAGGCATGTGGTGGATCAAGCCAAGATGATCAATCAAGTCAACCTTCTTACTAGTTGTCTCAATACATGTGATGTGATTTCCATCTTCTGTTCACTTGGGGTAAAGCGCATTATTGATAATGCCACCAAGGAGTTGATGCATAAATTGGAAAACGTGGTCAATGAAGGTGACATTCAACACCACGGTTGTGATGAAGTTGGGATCATCACTAATGCCTACAAGGCTATTTTTCAACTTCTTATTAAGGATGCTCTATGCAAGTGTGGCATTGTGGAGAACCTGTTTTTTGTTTCCACAAGGTCAACTTTGCAAAGAAAGCCACGAACAAATATATGCCTCTTGTGTTGGGCCATACATACACGTTGAGGACACAATGAATGCTTCACTTTATGTGGCATGCATGCCAAAGACAAGGGGAAAAGCTAAGAAAAATTGCACGTGATCTTTAGAGTAGGGCTTCACAACAAGCTATGCTTTGATCTATGAGTTACCGTCAAGAAGATGACATAATATACTCTTTTATTTCGGTTGTATTCTTGTTATCATAGACTATGATGACTAAGGTCTTGCATCCACTTGTTTTGCAACAGTGATTGGCACAAAGGTTTCTTTTGTGTTGAGATTCATGAAAGGTCAAAAAGATGAGAGGTTAGGTGTGTCACTCTAATAAATAAATCCCTATTGCAAACAAATCAAAGATATTTGATTGATCCAAGTCCCACCCTATCTTTCACTGTGCAATTAGAGAAAGATATATGGTGGTTGGGCACTATTAAGGTGCCCAAAGAGACCAATGGAGTATTTTCATGGATTTTTGCACGAACTCCATGGATTATAGAAGTAATACACTTCCAACATGTGGGTGAGAAGTTCAAGTTTGGGGACTTAGGTAGCTTAGATGTGGAGTGGTACTTGGGTGGTGGGGACTCAAAGAGACCATAAAGTTTTTTCTTGGCTTCAAACAAGGAGCCTCTTTCCTCTATCCTTGTCCATTTTGCACTCAAGGGTACAAACCTGGCAAACAAAAACCACAAAAGAACTCTGTAAAGGGTGGTACAAAGCTTCCAAGGCAAGAGGATGGAGATGAAGCTACTAACAATTATCTTTTAGAGATAAAGACAAGGACTGGAAAGCTTCTATTTTGAGATGCCCATTTTCAATGCATTGGATTGTGCACTAAAGGATAGAGTCCCATATTTCCATTTTCTCTATCTAATGTGCATTTTTGGCTGATGGGTCTTACTAGCACAACATTGGAGCAACACCAATCATTTCAAGTGGAGTTGGCAGATTTCACAAAGGTCTTCGTTGTTGCTTGGGGTGAGAACAATATCACACATTAAATGGTAAGCCATATCACATAGTGAAATTATTAAAAGAGGTTGCATCCTTCTCTCATGTAAACACCATATCATGTTTGCGTATGAAGCATTTTCTATGCACAAATATGGTTTGCTTGAGTTCTTTAGCACTCAGGGTATGGAGAAGTCCCATTATCAAGTGCGGGACTTTAAAAACACTCGCCATGGTGGTGGTGTGGTGCAATTAAATTATTTGAAAGAGATATTCAACTGGTTCTTTTGCACAACATTTGCTCATAAGCTCAGCATGCAGTGTGCCTGACGATCCAAGATTGCAAGGGAAGTGTGTAAATTGCATCGTCAAGGCTACAACAACAAGTGGCAATGATTGTCACAAGGCCTGCCAAGCATGTAGCATGGTGCCAACATAGGGTACAACAAGGGCTAGATTCATTGTTGCCAATAATTCATGCATGTCTGTAGATTTACTTTGATTAAAGTTTGGGCATGGGAAGCATCCCTTTAAAAATAAAAGCTAAAAAAAATAGTGTGAAAGGGTCCTTTTAAAATTAGGCCCTTTTAAATATAAGGTCCACTTACTTTTAACTTGTTAATTCTCTCATCCACATAAGTGAGCTCCCACACCACCCCACGGCGCACACAAACCAAACCACCAAAGAGCATCCACCCACCAACGCACACTCTCTAAGGTTACAAGAAGCCGAGTTGGGTGAGAAACACAAATAGACGTCCATAAATTTTGGGGGGTTTAGGGTGCTCCTCTAGCTCTGGGAAAGGTAATCGAGGAGAGGGCTCATCGCGGATGTAGGAGCAGTATCCCAATGCAAGACTGAAGGCCCATACCCAGTGATGGAGAGATAATGAAGAGAGACGATCATCTAAGACTGATAGAGAAAAGCCACCATTCCATTGCACAATCAAGAGGATCATGAGCACGAGACGTGCATATGGACAGTGAGTCAAAGGTAGAGCCACCATGGCAACATGCTCAGATTACATGCACACATCGAGTGACAGTGGTCAAGAAGACACTAGCCCGTGGGATGGGAGCTCTTCCCACACAACAAGATTGGCAGAGAAGGAGTGGCAAGGACAATGAGGAGGTTTCACCATCGGTAGAGTGAAGCATGTAAACTGCTACAAATCTAAGTTTCTTAAGAAGCCTAATTGCCATTTATTAGGAAATGTGCAAGTGTCCCTTGACAACCCCAACGCCATCCTAAGGTCACAAGGGTGTTTGTAGAAATTTGGCACTACTAAAAGACAACAGTGTTACTCGTTCATCGAGCCCTCTTTGCTCATATGATGAAGCAGGTGCTTCAAAGCTATGGAAATAAATACGCCCCACATCATGTTGTGTTAGAGGATACCAATCTTTGTGCCATACATGCCAAGAGAGTGACAATACAACCAAAGGTGCTTCAAAGCTATGGAAATAAATACGCCCCACATCATGTTGTGTTAGAGGATACCAATCTTTGTGCCATACATGCCAAGAGAGTGACAATACAACCAAAGGACATGCAACTTGTATGTCGATTGAAGCAACTTCAAACATTAACAGAAGTGGAATATATATTTTTTTATTAGCTATCCTACTTTTGTATCCCATCATTTTGTTGATGATTAAAACAATGGAATAAAATGAATTTTTAGGTTCTATATATCCACAAAGTTGCCTTATGAGCTAAAAAAAACTTGACATTTTTTTGTTTTTTCAATTTCACCATTAACCTTTCCCTTACACAACATTTTTGAACGTAAATTGTGTGAAAAAATGAGTCTTGTTTTTGGCCTTTTTTTTTTCTTTTGCAACTATACCACTCTAAACTTCATGTTTATGAGGTTTAGATTTCTAGAGAGCCAGACTTTGTAGTTTTCAACATGTTTTGACACTTCTAGGGAGAACTAAGTGTTAAAATTGAAAGATATGACCAAATTACAAGAATTGCCTAATCCTTTTTTTGGCCAAAATTACCACTTTTATGATTTTTTGGTGGCTTTCTTGATATCCAAATGCAATTTTGATTGTGTAAGTGTCATGTATAACATAAATCTAATTTTCATTGAGTTTTGGGGGACCTAATATTCTATAAAGCATAGTATATAATGATGGTTGAGTTTTTCGATTGTTGAAGAATGTGAGACATTTTATGTAGCAAGTGTAGCTTTCTCAATATTGCTAGTTTTTGAGGCCAATTGTGTGTATTTTGTAGGTAGTAACCATATATAATCATAAACTATAAATTTTGCTAGATATTGAGTAGTTTCTATGGGATTCTAGAGGTCATAATGCTAAACCCAATTTTGTCATGTTTGTTGTATTTAGCACTTCATCATTGTCCCCAAGGTTCCACCTAGTAAGAGCTCCATTATTCTTTTGACATGCTCCATGGCTCCTTTTGGATCCAAAGGCCCAAAGGGAACTAAGAAAACATGTATATAGTATCTGTATTGAGCGTGACTAGATAAACTTTGATGATAGGTTCGTAGAATGGCAAAAATGTAATTTTTTTGTACTTTCTTTTTGCCCCAAAAAAAGATAGTGAGGCAAAAGTAACCATATGGTTTGATCCCCAACCCATTGAAGCTAATGGGGAATTTTACTCATGCTGGGTAGTGACACTATTGGGGTGGGGTACAACCTACTAAAGGGGAGCGTACACTTATTGGCCCCCTTACCCTAGAAAACTTAGAGACATAATTGACCAGAATGTACAAGATAGAGGCAATTGCATATGTTTCATAATACTTCAATGAAGGGAAAAACATCATACATGTGGGGTGCCCAAAATTTTCTTAGCCATTTCTTGGCGTCTCTCATGTGCGCAACTCGTTGAGCAAGATGGAGTGTGTTATTGTATCAGGGTCAGTCTATTTTGGCAAGCACCTTGCCAAGGATCCCAAAGGCAGTACATGCCAGGGATCTATGCACTAGGAATTATAGAACATGAGCATTTTGGACAATAGTACTTAAGCACAAGACTTTGCTCGATGCCTTCAATGACCACGTCATGAAATGAACTTGGGGAGTGAATTCATTGTGTAAAATGGAAACATCATGAGGGGGGAGTTTTTCCAAAAGTTTTCCCGCACTTGCCGCTCATTCGCGTTGCAAACTCATTAAGATCCAAGACATTCCCAAGTCACAAACCAATCAAGGGTAAGAAAATAAAATTTAAGCTATGAAAAAATAGGGAAAGAAATTAAGATAGACTTTACCTCCTGCTCCTTGTCCTCCTGCTCTCTATTACCCTTGGCATCCAAGTAAACGCATGACTTGATTGCATTTAAAATATTGTGCTTATCAGAGGGGGGGGGGGGGGGGGGGGGGCATGCATTGGAGTAGGCATCCTTGCAACCACAACCTTGGCTTGCATGGATTGAAAATCTTCCTCTACCACATGCAATTTCTCTGCTACCAGAACCTCTTCACACATAAGTGCGATAGTGTTAGTGATAGAGTCGCCAAGGGCTAGGAGCTTGGTGTAAAGTGAATCTAGAGTGGAGTCTAGGGGAAATTGGGCACTAGTGCATAGCACACTCAGTAACTCATCCATGTGAATTCCGAAGGCTTTCTCCAAGTCATGAAAAAAAGGAAACTCATCTCCATCCACTTCCACTAATGATAAGCAGCTAATCTCTACTTCTGGGAAGCATTCTCTAGAGTGGCACTAGTGCTAGAAATAGCAATGGGTTTTTTCACCACTTCCTCGCGAGTTCCTTGGGGTAGTCAAGCAAAATCTCTTGGCCTTCAATGGCAGGGTTCACGGGGACACCTTGCGTCTCCTTGGCATCCTCCTTGATGATGGCCTCAATTTGCAAGTGTGGCAATCGCACCTCCTTTGAATTGAGTTCCTTGTTGACAATGAAGATGAAGGTAGCAATGCAAGAAAGGTACTCCACCCCAATTTGTGCTTACCCCTAAATCTTGCTAGTTCAGGACATTAATGGCCTGCATCAGTGGCAATCTCTTGAAACCATTTCAACCTCTTTGAAAAATAGGTGATCTCCTTTGTGAATGTAGTGCAAAAGGTCGCAAAGGAGCTTTCCTTTCCAACGATGGTTCAAGTTCCCACAGTTTCAAACACAGTGAGGGCTAGTAGCAGATGGTTGAATGTATACCCATGTGTTGTGGCATGCAAGTCTAGTGACCTCATCCTTTGGCCGCCTTTGCAAAGTAGAGCTTGCCATGTGTGAGTAATAGAAAGTAGGAGGACCTTGCAGCTTGTTGCTACAATGCAATTGGGAGAAGGGAAATGAGCTTGCTTGATGTGCCAATGGGAGGTGAGAGACAGAGAGAAGGGAAAGGAGCTTGGTTTGTGTTGCAATGGAGATAGCAGAAGATAAATGACCCTTGCTTGGTGTGGCAATGGGACATGGGAAGGGGAGAGAACAGAGAAGAGCTTCCTTGGTTTTGGAAGATAGTAGAGAGAGTGTGTTGGAATAGAGGGTGAGTGTGATAGTTGCAACAAAGGAGGGCTTGGGAAATGGGTTCTAGAGAGAGAAATTACTTTTTGGATATGGGATAGGTTGGGAGGGCTTTGGAGAGTAGAAAACGATGTTTCAAATTTTTTGGTTTTTGGGTGCACATTTTTTACTTTTGGAGGTCAAAACCTGTTTTAAGGAGGTGAGATTTGAGTTTTTTAAAACTTTCAAAATTTCAACTTTTTGAGGTTTTTTAAAAATTGGGCCAAAAAGGAGAAAAACTTGGAGGTTCCAAGTGGTCCCCCTCACTAATTGACACCTCAATTTTAGAGGGGATCTATGTTTGAAAATCGGCATTGCATGTTGGTGAAGATCACAACCGTTGATTTTGATAGATGTAAACTAAGTGTAAATGCAAGTAGATGTAAACTCATTGTGAACTTGTTGTAGAATGGGAGCATTGGATTTTGGAGGTAGCAAGTAGTGAATAGAGGATCCCCGATGAGCAATCCATGAGCTGTTAATAAGGGAGAAGCATTAAGAAAAATAAACGGCAAGCACTGGCAGGGAAAATTATTGTGCAACTACACATATGTGGGGAGGAAAAGAGGTTGACGAGCTGCACAACCATATTGGGGATAGTGAGCAAAGAAGGGGATTTGAAAGAGTGCCATATACAAAAAATCCACGATGTGCACGTAATAGAGGAGGGTATCGTAAAACAGTATCCGACACACAAACAGTATGGCAAAGGTGTAGATAAGGAAGGAGATCGATGATTGAGGCAGCTAGTCATCCAAGAGAGAGGGGTCCATCAAGAGTAAAAACCCCATTTTGACAATGAGGGGACCATCGAGAGAGGGGTCCATCAAGAGCAAAACCCCATTTTGACAATGAGGGGATTGTTGTTGTAGAGCATGAGAATGGGGTTGAGTGGCAACCAAAAGATGGTTGTCGAGTTGAATTGAAGAAGGGCATCAATAGTAGATTGGAGCAGCACGTTAAAGGGTGCATAGGGTTGACAAGAAGCGATAGAGAGAAGGCAACGTTATTTTCTTAGGAAGATTATTACTTAGTGATCCAAAGGCTCTTTTTGCCTCTATCTGGTTGCAAAAGCCACCACATGGCATATCAAAGCTTCAAATATAATTAAAATTTTATAAAAAAAGGCCGTGAAAAGTGACGTTGGTTGGCAAGCAAGCAATCACAAGTTCGTAGAGGCGCCAGGTCGGAGGTTCACAAAGGCAACAATTCACAGGTTTGCAAATGCGCATCAGTTTGGAGATGGGTTCAGGTAAGTCTCTGGCCATTCTTTGCTATAGAACATCTATAGAATATAACACGACATATACAAATTGAAGTACTGAAGTAAACAAGTACAAAGTTCAATGGAAATAGTGGTGATGAGCACACTGAATATGGTGTCTTCCTCTATGGAGACATTGAACTCAACATGCCCGTTATCATGTGACCTTGCATAGGGAAAGCAGCAGGAAAATGTATTGTTTGGTGAATGCAAGTTTGCAACATGGAGTTATCTTTCCAAGGCCAGATTCAAGCATCGGCAGGTCCCATGAACAGATTGGAAAGGCTCCTAGACTTCTTGAGGATAAACCCTACATATGATAGCATGCTAGTGCATGGCAGATGAGTTGCATAATTGGGGAGAGGCCCTACTTGGTCTACAAGGAGAGGATGCACTGCAAATAGGAAATTGGCTACAACATAAGGCATGAGAAAGAGTTGACGATCGAGCAGAGAATGATAGTGCAATTTTAACAAGGCAAAATTTATCGAAAATGCACCCATAACTCTTTATGTAGTGAACCTTCAACATAGAATATAAAATTAGATCTGCTTCTCTTTTAAGTTTAATCAATATGCCACATCTCCTGTATTTCTCTTATGCATGTTTTGTATTTGGTAGGGAGGACATATATTCACAACACTGGATGTTTCAATTGCACAAGCGTGACTCCAGCTCGACAACACTACAAGGTTTGTTATTTGTATCCAACACCCCATGACTATGTGTTTGCTTGGTGCAACACATAAATGCTACGGGCAGGGCACGGCTTCTGTTTCTTATAATTTTTTGGAGAGACCACAGTGCCAACTCTCCACCATACTTTCGTATGGCACCTCTGCATGACGTGCATTGTATACTTTGTAGTTTCAATATGTGACGTTTCATTCCAAGACGATATGTTTAACTATTCACATTGCTTTTTTGTAGCTTTACTCAAACATTCCTCCGGCTTGCACGATTGGATGAAATTTGTACATGATTACCAGGTTGGTAGTGTAGTTCAATTTTTATAGTCTATTTATGCTTTTTGTATTTTTGAGTAAACCTTCCTTAAGTTTAGTTTAGCCATATGTTTACCTCACCAGTGTTGCATGCTCAATTTTGATCCTCGTATCTATGTATCAAATAGACATGTATTTCTTTTCTCACAGTTTGGCAATTCAACCTATATATTGAAATAAAGGAAAATTGACTACGCTTAATTGAGAATAAGATGGGTGTCTCAAAGATGGTTCCACGATTTAGGGACTAAATGGTTGATGTAACTAGGTTGAACGGTAAAATCTGCAAACAACTACCAAAGTAGGTTAAGTTGCAACCCTTTTGCTCGATTCAATTACCCTCTTTAGTAGCCCTTTGTCATATATGGAGCACTATGGGACACAACTTGCTTTGTCCCAATGCTCATCAAGTTCCAAGCTAAGCTATTATTGGTGCCTATCAATTGGTTCTACTCATTTTCTCATGTCACCAACAAAACCCAAGCCGATAGCAATCACAACCAACTAACCAAGTAACCAGTTGCGCTCCAAAATCTATCAAATTATGTACGGCAAAGGCCCACCAAGCAAGACTAGTTGTGCCCATGGAGTGTGTAGAAAGCTTTAAACCCCCGTCGTTAGCATTTTAAAACGCTAGTTTCAAGGCTATACATTGTCAATGCTATGCACCCTCTCTGTGATTGTGCTCTAAAACGCTACCCAAAGTGGTACTTGGTAGCAACAACATCCAAGAAAACTCCCCCTCCTCTGTCCGACAGTATGTTGAAACGCTATCTTCAGCAATACCACTGACGATGAAGTCCTCCCCTTGTTGCAGCGTGTTGAAGCGCTGCTTGTTCCTTGGGCAAACACTTCTTTCTCTCCTAGCGTTTTGAAACGCACTTGGCATTGATTTCCCTTGGTGACAATTTCCCACCTTCACTTCTACATAGACAGCTATTGAAATGTTGCTACGTTTTTTCCACCATTGCAAAAAGTCACCCCCTATGTACCCTAGTCTGTTCAACCTCAAAGAGGCAGCCTCTTTTGTTTCAAAGGTGAAATTTAGAGAGGGCATCAGAGGCCCTTTGGTTTTTTGTAATCGGCTTTCGGAGGCATGTGTGTGGTTTGCAAGGGCAACCATTTTTGAATTGTCCTTGGAAAAATGGCTTGTAAGAGCTCAATGTGTTTGAAGCAGCTTGGAAAGAGAGGATTCCGTAGCTCAAATTTTTGAATAGCTAGTGGAGCAGCTTGGGGATTGTGCAGCCACCCCAAGGAATACAAGAAGGAAGTAAATCTTTCAAATCTTATATGTACATTATCCCCCCCCCCCCCCTCTTGCTCAACAACCAACAACTCGGATGACCAACGCCGACATATGGATTTGGAAAGTGTATCATCCATCACCCAATTAGTGGCCTATGCAAGGGAAAAGTTCTCAAGGAAACCATCAGTTTGTTTGGCTTGGGATTTTGAAGCCAAAGAAAATACATGAGTTTGCTAGAGGACAAAGAAAAAGTTACTCTTGACAAGGACAGTAGTACCAATACTCAATTAGCTACCTCGATACCCACAGGTCCGATAGCTGTTGCTGTAATGTGACACGATGCTTTGTTTGGAGTGGGAGTTTGAAGCCAAAGACAAAAGCGGGAACTTACAAAGAGACAAAGGCAAAGGAAAGCTGGACAGAGATAATGGTGATAAATATTTGATAGAGAAGATCAGCATGGCATGCATGGCGGCAACCACAGTGATCATGATGATAGATTTCTAGTCATGACCTAGTTTCTACCACTGGCTTTAGCTAGAGAGAGGCTTGTGAGTAGCAAAGAGGGGCCAAAAGTGCTCCCTGTAAATAATCTCGACCCTTGTGTTGGAGTTCAAGTTTTTGTTGTTTGAATTTGTGTGTCAGAGTTCAAGGAACATGCATCTGACAAGGAACCAATCAAATGTATCTAAAACACTATGGATGAGTGCACCAATTCATTTTTGTTGCCAGATTATGGACATGATGTGTTTCAAAGTTCATTTTCTTGGGAGGATTTTGGACATGATGTGTTCGCAGTTCAGGAATGGGGAATTTTGGACGTACTGTTGTGGTATATAGTTTAATATTCCATGAGGAGAACAATTCTCAAGATGGCATTCTTCTAAGGTAAAAAGTTGAGGGTAGCATAATCAAGGTGTATCCAGTAGTAGACATCACTGTTGGGGTGTCCATGGCAGCTTCTTCGTTGACTTGGGCAAGTTATGACATCTCAAGTGAACTGCCCAATGTGATCCCAAGATTTATTTTGGCTTTAGGTATTCATTTTACTTATTTGTCAAACTCTGGGTAGAACAATTTGCTAAGGTGACTATATAAGTACACCTTGCCCCTATTGTATAATCATTGAATCATTGCCAAGGTTGGCTAGTTCAATAGAAACTCTCTCTCTCTCTCTCTCTCTCTCTCTCTCTCTCTCTCTCTCTCTCTCTCTCTCTCTCTCTCTCTCTCTCTCTCTCTCTCTCGTGTATTCTCCCCGCTTGTGTACGCTTCTGCATCGTGTACTCTAACACACTCCCCACCTCCTCACAAGGTAAGAGGCCATTAAGAAGAGTAAGACTACTTTGTCTTATAACTATTTTGAGAGTATAGAGTGTGTTCACCACCCTCTTCATATTGGGACTCTAATTAACCTTAATCCCAAAGGGATCCTAGAGGGTTCAAATTTTTCCTAATGTAAGGCCTAAACTTTTAATCTTTGGAAGTGTTGTATCGTGTACACTTCCTATGCAGTGACTCCCATTGGTACCTTTGCACTCTTGGTGATCCCCACTCCGGGTTTTCATGTGTCTCTATAAGCAACACTTTTCTTTGCCCTCAATCAACATCACACCCTCTTGTCTTCGTACTTGTAGCCATAATGATCCATTCTAAATTCACACAACCATATGTACCTCTATATCCCAACACTAGGACAACCTTGCCCATCAATGATCATGTGGACATCATAGTAAGGGCTCTCTTGCCACCTTGAGAGCGTGGAGGACTCTACATGCATGAGCATGTGTGCTCTATCTGCATATGTGTAAGGTCATTGTTGAAGAACATCAAATATCCTGGCAGGCTGTGTAGTACAGCATTCTCCCACATGAAAGTGGTCTTCTCTCCTCACTAGTGAATTGCAATATAAGGACTCTTTTCTTAGTTGTATCGTTGTCGGCTCTTGAAGCTTTGCTAAAGGGTAAGGGTTTTGCCTCCTAGTAGCCACGCTTCACACAAAGAGCTTTCCCATTGTCACAGAAGTGATGATATGGCAACTAAACACAAGAGAGAGAAATAGATATCAAAATTGATGACATGGAAATTCAGTCATACGGTGTTGACATAACAGCTCTTAATTTATCACATGTTCTACAAAAATGACACTTGGAAATTTTTACACATTTGGAACTCTTTTGGGCATCAGCTATTTTGGAGCAATTGCTTTTGGAGTTGGTGCCAACTTTTAGACTTTTTTATTTTTGGGACTTTAAATATGATCCTTGGAAGTCAAATATAATAGATTAGTGCATGGTTGCATAGTGGTAGAGTGACTCCCTAGAAATT
Source organism: Adiantum capillus-veneris (assembly GCF_014529385.1). Classification (NCBI taxonomy): domain Eukaryota; kingdom Viridiplantae; phylum Streptophyta; class Polypodiopsida; order Polypodiales; family Pteridaceae; genus Adiantum; species Adiantum capillus-veneris. The sequence goes on along the minus strand of NC_140937.1, from coordinate 143,636,765 downwards.
GTACTACGTAATTGCTACTATAAGAAGAAGTATCGAATGGGGTGCCAAACTTTGGGGCTAGTGCATCTTGAAGTAGAACTCTACCACTTCATGTCATGACTACTTTGAGCTTCGAAGAGTTGCTATGAGATTTTGTCTTCTCCATGCCAAGCCGAATACAGTGGTATTAAAGATTCAATCACTTCTTCTTCTATGGAGGATTTGGTTCATGCCAAGCTGAGTACAGTGGTATCACAAATTCAATCAATTCTTCTTCTATGGAGGATTTGGTCCGTGACTTTTTGCAACACATGCTATGGATTCTAACAAAGAATATGACCAACAATGGGAACATGTCCTACCTAGAGTTTTGTGGGAAGATAACCAATGACACCAAAGATTCAAACAACAAATTGATAGATGAGGAATTTCATTACCTACTTTAGGAAAATTCTATCAAGGATCCACAGTTTTTATATCTTCACCCAGCAATTGCAAGTTAGCACTATGCAAAGCAATTGATGAAGTATGCAAAGGATCCAAATTTTTCAAATTTTTAAAGAATAAACTAATTCCAGAGCTCTATGAGAGGTGGCAAAAGGTCACCAATCCACCCTTCAAGTCGACAATGAAATTTGAAGCAAACCCAAAATCTGACAAGAAGCTCCTTCATTTGACAAAAGAGGACATTGAACGAGCTTTGGAGCACAAAATCAACAAACTATAAGAGCATTGAAAGCACTCATGCAAGGGATGAAAGTTTGAGTCTTTCCCCGGCTATCTAGGTTGACAATCTACCTTTAAAGAACTTACAAAGAAGGGGTCTACAAAGAAACACCACCAATGTGTTCACTTCGAAGACGACAGTAGCCCTTGTTCTTCCAATGAGGAAGACTAATAGGAATTGATAAAACAAAAACATCAAAAGAGAATATCTTGAGGAAGCTATAAGAACTCTCGCCGCACAAACATCGACACTACTTCTTCGTATAATTATGACTCTTACACCTTTGGGATCACCTTTAGCAAGAAAAGGGATCATTTAATTTGGGAACCAAGGTACGAAACTTTTGAGTGGAGAAAGGGCAAGAATGAATTCAAGGATGGGGTCCAAAGCATACAGTCCTACACTTTCACCGGCCATAAGGATACCCATCGAGCTTTGACTTTTATTCAGCAATTTGACACCGATTTCTTCAAAGGAAAGTTCACAAAATCCTAGAAGGGTCAAAAGGTTTCATCCAACTTGGAAGGGAATGCCCAAACCTGGTAGTCTACACTTTACTACATGGGAAAGCACATGGAAAGTAGGTGAAGTTCAAGAAGTTATTTTCACCTATTTGGTTAACACCTCATGTTGAAGCCGATGTTTTGGTGGCTTGGTGGCTTCATGAGCCAAGTACACGACCTTTAGGAGAAAGGCTTGATTGACATTGTACCTCACCTTTTTTTTCTCTAGTATCTCTTATTCAAAAGAAAGATATAACTTGGAAGATGTGTATTGATTACAGGAATCTCAATAAGACTACCATCAAAAAGTTTTTCCACTATCTAGGATTCATGATATACTTGATGTTCTACTTACTTCAATAGAATCCATCTTCAAAGTGGAAATCATCAAGATGGATTCTGTTGGTAATCTACTTGCTCTTGGAGATATATACAGGAATGCGTTCAAGATATCCTTCAGGTTGTGGGAGTATTTGGTGATGCCTTTTGGACTAGATCAGATCTTTAGAGGGTATCACCAGTTTGTGAAAACATTGTTTGATGACATATTAATTTTTCCAAATCCAAGACACATCATTGAGAGAATTTGTTGAGGTTGTTTCAAGCTTTGAGGGAGCACAAATTGGTTGTTAATTGGAAGAAAAGTGAGTTCTTTCTTTCACAGATACACTTCTTGGGATACAATGTCTCAATAGAGGATGTTAGCATGGATCTAATGAATGTGGCATCATTTTGAGATTGGCCTCCTTTACAGAATGTACATGATGTAAGGAGAGTTTTGGGATTATGCCTTATTATGAATGATTAATTCGGTAGTTTGTGGAGATTGCTTTGTCATTGCATATGTGAGGTCCCCAACCCGGAAGATTGGGGCGGGCGACTTGATAGATGCCTTCCTTTATCCTCAAGTTTCATTGACGACACCTTACTCCAATTCCACAAAGCAAAGATACGAACAACAGAAGAGAGGAGTCCTCTATCCATCATGATCGTGGTTGTAAGGGTCATACACCACAAGCCAGGTTGATAACTCAAGGATTCTAATGAAAGCTATTTTCTATAACATAAAAATGAAATCCCATTTACATATTTAGAATCCATAAACAACGCCTTTTTTTCAACATTTAAGAGTCATAGCCGTCATTCATAAACCCTAAATATGGTATGAGACTTAGTTTAAACTAGCTAGTATTCGTATGAAAAGTACCCGACTAATCATGTCCACTCGTTCATAGACATAGATCTGTTTGGATACTAGTCTCCCACTTTCCATACCACATAGAGCTATTGTTCTGCCTTCTTGAACTAACACTCCTCTAACTAATATTCCACTAACGTCAGTGAAAACTTCAAAGGCCTGATTGAAATTTGGTAGTTTTAGGTACGGTGTTGTCACATATTTCTTAGGTTGGTCAAACATTTCCTGGAGTAATGATTCCCATCTTATCTTCACTCTTTTCTTTATAAGTTTGGTCAAGGGTGAAGCAATCACCGCATAATCCTTTATAAAGGTTCTATAACAGCTTGTGTTTCCTAAGAATCCTCTAAGCTCACTTACATTAGACGGTTGTGGCCATTCAACAATGTCCCAAACTTTAACAGGGTCCACTGAGATTCCTTCATGCAAAATAATAAATTCCAAATACTCAATGCTTAGAGTGAAAAATGAACACTTTCTTATCTTTGCATAAATTTTATGTTCTCGAAGAATATCCAACACCTTCCTCGGGTGGTCTTCATGTTCTTCTTCATCCCTTGAGTAGATTAGAATATCATTATTTTTCACTCAATCCTTAGAGTGAAAAATGAACATTTTCTCATCTTCGCATAAATCTTATGTTCTCAAAGAATGTCAAACACCTTCCTCAGGTGGCCTTCATGTTCTTCTTCATCCCTTAAGTAGATCAGAATATCATCAAAGAAGACAAGAACAAATCATTCGGGTAAGGTCTGAAAATATCATGCATCGATCTATTGAATGTAGCCTTCATGTTCTTCTTCATCCTTTGAGTAGATTAGAATATCATCAAAGAAGACAAGAACAAAATAGTCTTGGTAAGGTCTAAAAATATCCTACATCAATCTATTGAATGTAGCCGGAGCATTAGTCACACCAAATGACATTACTATAAATACAAAATGTTCATATCGGGTGTTGAAAGTTGTCTTTGGAATATCTGATTCCTTTATTCTGATTTGATAGTAATTAGATCTTACATTTATCGTTGAGAAGACCTCGGAACCATGTAGCCTATCCTGCAATTCGTCGATTTGTGGTAGAGGATAGTTGTTCTTAGCTGTTACCTGGTTCAGTCCTGTGTAGTCAATGCATAGTCATAGAGTCCCATCTTTCTTCTTTTGAAAGAGTAATGGTGCTCCCCAACTTGTTTACTCGGTCTAATAAATCCATGTTCAATAAGTTGATGCTTCTATTAATTCAATGGCCTTTGGTATCGCCATTTTATAAGGTCCCTTTGATACTAGCTCACTTTCTGCAAGAATTTCTATCTCATGTTCAATCTCTCGATTGGGAGGAAGAGAGGTGAGGTCTTCAGGAAAGACATCTGAATATTCATGAAGCCAAGAGGATTCTGTAATGCTTGATTTTGAATCGACCTCGTTCAACCACAAATATTTGTTGTCCAGCTCGTATTCCTTTGAGTAGGCGGTGTCAGGAGTTTTTTGGAGCAAGTGATTGCGCATATGTACATACCCATGCATGGTGCATCGAATAAAGGATTGACCATTTTCCAGAGGCAGGTGGTTATGTGGGGCCCACATGTGTACAGGTAGGACAACATGTACATAGTGCATCGTTTTTTATTATCACCAGTACCAGTGTGCTTTTTCTACAATAATGAGGAGTTGATAGTGCGTAAAAATTCTCGAGGAAGCTATCCGCGGGTCAACGACATGAGGTAAGCATGTGCATCAGATGGCATCTAGTGGCGTCAGAACGTCGAATGGGGTCAATACTTGCACGTGGATACGTACGGACACAACGTGGGTGTTTTCTTGCGATAATTATGCAGAAAGGTCATCATGAGGACCATCTTTTGGGGCCACTTCATGTGGTGGCGGAATGCATTATTGGAAAAAGCTGAGTGCCAGGTGTGCGGAGGACACAAAAGGGTGACAACTATGCACTGCGAGGTCAGTTTTTGGCTTGTTCGGGGTCCGTTTGAGGTCAACTAAAAGGCCAAGGGTGCCCAACTAATAAAGCTAAGTGTGCAAACTGAAAAAACTTAGAGAAGACCAAAAAAAGAGTGGAGAGAAGAGGAAGAACAGACGCAACTGTGTTTTTGGGGATTTTGGAGCCTGTTTTGGCCGTAAACTGCTCATCCGAGGTCGGATTTGAGCGCTTTGACATTGTAGACTGGGGTTTTGGGCCATTCCAGAGGTGATGGCGCTGTCCATTTTGTCAAATTCCTCACTGTTTTTTTGCTATTTTGGCTGTGTAAGTTTCTCCTATGAGCGAAGCTTCTGCTCCAGTTTGTGATTGTATCTGGCATATTTTACCATATTGTGTGATCTATTTGCCCCATTAGTGTTGGCCCAAGCTCATTTGTATCTAAATATCAGAAATTCTTCTTTTTTTATCTGAGATTTTGGGTGTGTGTGTGTGTGTCTATCTCTCTCTGTGTGGAGTGGGTAAACGGGTAGTCTCTCTCCTCTCACTCCATCGGTGTGTTCCCTGTCTCGGCATGGTGGGTTGTGTAAACCGAGCGGTGCCCCATAGTGTGTGTGTATATCCTTCCAAGAGTGTGTGTCGGGTCATTATAGAGGCATTCTGTGTGTTTCCATCCCGCTCACATTCTTTTGGCGCCCCCACGGAGGATCTTCTTCGAGTACCTTCTGCTTCGAGCTTCAAGCTTCAAGCTTTGAGATTTGGGATTACAGGTTGTAGACTATAGGTTACAGGTTTCAGGGACAGGTACAGGTACATGTGATTCACACAAGTAGTACAGGTAGCTGGAGTACAGTGATACACTGGCAGTGGAAGTCACTTGCAGTTGTCATGGGTATGCATCATTTGGCGCCTGTTTGAGCTCATTGTCTGGTATGGTACGTTACTTGTGGAAACTGCCATTGTACGTCTTTGTGGAGCCATACTTGGTTTTATTTGGCAGTCCCAACCATTTCTGAGACTTAGTCTGGAAGATAGTCATTTCTGAGACTTGACTATACGAGATTTGCATTAGCCTTCGTGTGAGGGTCCATAGCGTGAGGTTTTATTGAGCTAGGGGATTCTCAAATGTGGAGATCCTTTCATTGATATAGGTAGCTAGAGCACCCTTTTCGTGACCTCGCCATAGGCTATGTATTAGTGGTTCCTATTTGATGCTCAGGTTCTATTGTTGGCAGTTTATGCATACATATACAATCTATATTTTGGGTTCTTACTGCTCTACTTCCGGGGAAACTCTGTCAAAATTTTTCCAAGTTATGATGGCTGGTGTTTTTCTCTTTTAAGCCATTTATACTGTTATGCTGCTGAAATTCTGGCAAAATCAAAGAATAAGTCAGGTGTGCTTTCTTTGGAGCTTCATGGTTGACTTTAATGGATGATCAAAATGGCCCTCAATTCACTCCTTTTCATTTAACTCAGAGAATCCACATAAATGTTCATGTGTCCAGGAAGATTTTTTTCCAGCAATGCATAGTCTTTATGTTCGGGCCAAGAAGATTACGAGAGATCCTGGAATGTCCCGAGTTTGGTCCAAAGCATTTGAAGAGGAGTTGCGTGTGGCTGATCCACCTGTAAGATTGAGTTGGGACAATCTAAGGCATGGATTAGAAGTGGAGTCTGTGAAGATAGAAGATCCTGAAAAAGTGTGGCAAGAAGTACAAAGTTTGGTGCAAAAAGAAGGTGAGCCAGTAGATGCGACATACGTAATTTTTCATTGGCATGGGAGCGAATGTGCAAGGCCTTAGCACCACAGGTACCCCCGTTTGACATGATGAAGAAGGACAGGTTCTTGGCTGGTCTTTGGGAGAATATACGTTGGAGAGTGGAGTTAAAGAAGCCTAGGACATATGAAGATGCACTAGAGGTGGCAAAGAACAAAGAGTGGAAGCTGAGGAAAATGAGGCAGCTAGGAGTAGAGTCTTTGCCCATGAGGTCTGAATTTCAGCCTATAGAGTCTTTACAAGGTCGCATGCCAGGGGTTCATCACGAACCAGTGGTTCCTGATACTACTCAGGTTATGCCAGCAGTGGTCACTACAGCAGTGCAAGATGATGGGCTAAGGCAAGACATGAGGCAAGTGGTAGATTTAATGAAGAATCTCATCCTAAACATGCTAGGTCAAGTGGGAAATAATCGAGGTCGAGGGAGGCTTTCAAATCAGCCAGGAGGTGAAGAAAGGCCTAGGAATGGTGTTGGACAAAGAAATGGTAGGTTCTGGAGGCAGACACCCACATGTTATAATTGTGGAGAGTTGGGTCACATCAGCCCGCAATGTGATAAGCCACCAAGGATGGGGGGAGATATGTATCCATTGCCAAGACAGGTGCTAACTAGGTCCAATGATTATGGCATCGAAATTAAGGGAGATGAAGGAACCAATGGATTAACCTAGGAGGAAAAGGGAAAGACAAAAGTGCTAAGTGTAGTCACCTTGGAGAAGGCATCAAAGCTAGAGGATACATTAGTGATGCCTATTGGGAAGAGGACAACAGAGGAAAAGGAAGGAAGAAGTGCCCCAAGTCCTAGCAAGAAGAAGGGAAAGAGCCATGAAGGCGAGGATGTCAAGGCCAAGAGGAAAAGGAGGGCTCGTCGCAAGTTTCATGTTTCAGATTTTCCACTAGGGGATGGGCAATTAAGCTATGACTTGAAGGAGGATCTGACAAGCAGGAAGGCAGATGTTACTTTTGGGCAGCTTATAGAGATGGTGCCTAAACTAAAGCGACAGTGGAAGAGGATGGTTAACCCAATGGAGAAAGAGTCAGAGAGAGGTTCAGTGAAGGTGTTGGCGATGGATGAGCTACCAGACATTTGTCCAATAGTAGATGTGTGGCATAAAAGGAAAAATCTGGGACAAGGCTATGTTCATGGCGGGGCCCAAATATGTGTGATAACACACTCATGCGTTGAGAAGATGGGTCTCACAGTGACTGGGGTGTCAGGCTTCCGGATCAGATTGGCAAACCATCAGAAAGTAAAATTTTTGGGTGTTGTAAAGAGCTTAGAAGTGGAGGCGTATGATGCAAAGGTGGTGGTTGATTTTCATGTGATGCCAGCGGGGTTGGGAGCATATCCTATTATACTGGGTAGACCGTGCAATGGGAGCTGTTCAAGATTGGAGACGTGGTACAATTAGCCTCTATGGAAAGATAGGTGCCAAGAAGCTCTATAATATGGACACAAGGAAACGATTGGAGGAGATTTATGAAGATGAGGATGAGTCTAGTGATGAAGACTATTCCACAGTGTCTGACGAGGACAGTGATAGTACTACCAGCAGTGATGAGGATGATGATGTTGCATTTCTTTTGATGGACAAAGGAATCCAGGAGTCTGGTTTAGTTGCATTTGCAAATGAGATTGAAGATGAAAGTGAAGGGCCTTATGAAGTGATTGAAGGGCTGATGCAAACCAAGGTTGAATTTCCAAAGAAGCAGGAATTGATGACACAAATGATTAGTGGAGACCTCTCAGCTCTGGAGAAGGAGATATATTTGCACATGTCGGTCTATGCCAAAGTAATTGATGGTTTTCTTGATGCAAAGTTGATATATGGCATCTCTACACGTTTTCCTTGGGAACCAGGTGGAAGCTTGATTATGTTTTTGAGGCAGGGAATGCAAAGTGTTTTTGTGTGGGATCTAAGTGGAATGAATATCTCTTTTTGCTGCTGCTGAGCATGAATGCTCTAGTAGGCTAGGGGATGGGCAAATTATGTCAGGAGATTTTTGGAGCAAGTTATTGTGCATATGTACATACCCATGCATGGTGCATCGAAATAAAGGATTACCCATTTTCCAGAGCCAGGTGGTTACGTGGGGCCCACATGTGTACAGGTAGGACAAGATGTACATAGTGCATCGATTTTTACTATCACCAGTACCAGTGTGTTTTTTCTACAATAATGAGGAGTTGATAGCGCGTAAAACTTCTCGAGGAATCTATCCGCGGGTCAACGACATGAGGTAAGCAGGTGCATCAGATGGCATCTAGTGGCGTCAGGACGTCGAATGGGGTCAATACTTGCACGTGGATACGTACGGACACAACGTGGGTGTTTTCTTGTGATAATTATGCAGAAAGGTCATCATGAGGACCATCTTTTGGGGCCATTTCACGTGGTGGCGGAATGCATTATTGGAAAAAGTTCAGTGCCGGGTGTGCGGAGGACGCGAAAGGGTGACAACTATGCACTGCGAGGTCAGTTTTTGGCATGTTCGGGGTCCGTTTGAGGTTAACTAAAAGGCCAAGGGTACCCAACTAATAAAGCTAAGTGTGGGAACTGAAAAAACAGAGAAAATACTAGAAAAAGAGTGGAGAGAAGAGGAAGAACAACTGCAACTGTGTTTTTGGGGATTTTGGAGCCTATTTTGGCCGTAAACTGCTCATCCGAGGTCGGATTTGAGCACTTTGACATTGTAGACTGGGGTTTTGGGCTGTTCCAGACGCAATGGCGCTGTCTAATTTGCCAAATTCCTCACTGTTTTTCTATTGTTTTGGCTGTGTAAGTTTCTCCTTGTGCGGAGGACGCAAAAGGGTGACAACTATGCACTGCGAGGTCAGTTTTTGGCATGTTCGGGGCTCGTTTGAGGTCAACTAAAAGGCCAAGGGTGCCCAACTAATAAAGATAAGTGTGGGAACTGGCAAAACAGAGATAAGACCAGAAAAATAGTGGAGAGAAGAGGAAGAACAGCCGCAACTGTGTTTTTGGGGATTTTGGAGCCTGTTTTGGCCGTAAACTGCTCATCCGAGGTCGGATTTGAGCACTTTGACATTGTAGACTGGGGTTTTGGGCTGTTCCAGACGCAATGGCGCTATCCATTTTGCCAAATTACTCATTGTTTTTTTGTTGTTTTGGCTGTGTATGTTTCTCCTATGAGCGAAGCTTGTGCTCCAGTTTGTGATTGTATTTGGCATATTTTACCATATTGTGTGAGCTATTTGCCCCATTGGTGTTGGCCCAAGCTCATTTGTATCTAAATATCAGAAATTCTCCTCTTTTGAGCTGAGATTTTGTGTGTGTGTGTGTGTGTGTGTGTGTGTGTGTGTGTGTGTGGAGTGGGTAAACGGGTAGTCTCACTCCATCGGTGTGTTCCCTGTCTCGGCCAGGTGGGTTGTGTAAGCCGAGTGGTGCCCCACAATGTGTGTCGGGTCATTATAGAGGTGTTCTGTGTGTTTCCATCCCGCTCACAGCGGTTTGCTTTAACTAATTGAATCATTGGAATTCCATTCTTTCCCTGTACTTTGACTTGCTTTGCTAACTATCTCAAACTGCCTTGGCCATAGTAAATGCTAGATTGGTTTCTAGATAATCAATCCATTCCAAGAATCCCATAATACATTCCAACTGGTAGGGTTCTAAAGAAAGCTGAACTAGCATGTCCTCATAGTTCAAGATCAAGGGTTCTACAGAATGTCATGATACCATGGTTTTCCTATTGTCCTGTTGTCATGGGTTTAGCTTGTTTTTTATTCAGGTTCAATTTTTGCAAGCATTTCAAGGATAGAAAACAATGAGTATTGCCACAATTGATGAGAAGATTAAAGGATTTATCTTGATGGGTGGCCGGTGTTTGAATAACGGTAAATTGTCTTTAAGCTCCAGGGTTGTCAATAGCTGCATAAATAGTTGCTCTCTCTTCTTCACCCAAGGGTAGGCTCTCCTATAGCTTCATGTGCATGGGCATTCCTACCTTGACCTCTTCCAAAGGCCATGGATGCTCTTCCTCGTCCTCTACCTCGTCCACTGTTATGTCCAAAAGGGCGGACTCCTCTATCTGCTTCAGTTTGCTGTTGTTGCTCTATTATTCAGACATGGACATGTATTCCGGTAATGTTCCACATGGTCTCCTTCTCCCTCTTTCTTTCTCGCATGCACACACCACACCGTGCACATGTACTCTTCAATTGGTATCAGAGCTTTGGTGACAACGGCGACAATCGACACGCGTGCGACGGCTTCCCGGTGAGACAAAAGCGACGGAGCTTGGCTATGGCAGCTTGAGCATAGCGGCAGCAGATCGGAGCCGTATCAGTGTGAATCAGCAAGATCTTGAACTCCTGGCGTGCATAGCCCCCCCTCGGAGAAGAGGAATCTTGAGAGAGCTCATGGCATCTTGGAGAGAAGGGATCTGTAGAGCTTGAAGCAATTGGGCAATGACACAAGTTGCAAAGGTTGGGAGCTTTGCAGAGCATTGTAAACTTTGGGAGATTGAAGAAATCGGGCACCGAGAGCAGGGCATCGACTTTCGGCATTACAAAAGAGTAGGAGGAAATGGGTAGTCAAAAATTTGATAGGCTTGGGCATGTCGAAGGGAAAATTGAGCCTTAACAAAGGCCGCATGGCAATTGCAAACAAAGAAAATTGACAAAGCTTAGCAGCGGGAATTGAGTGCAAGTCTCATCATCTTAGCTGGCAGAAGCAAAGGGGAGTGTGTGTTTTGAACACACACACACACACACAAAGTGGTTGGAGTTGATAGCAAATTGAGTAGGTGCAATTAAGGGAAAAATTGTGAGCTCACAAGCAGAGGAAATTGAGCATGGTGTAATCAGGCATTGCACAGGGGCAAGACAGCAGGTTGGTGTAATCGACCATTGCAAAGGGGGCAAGGGCAATTGGCCCGTGCAAGGTCAACAAAAAAGTTTCCACTTGTAGGCAGTGCTAGGGAAGCCCTGCAAAACCGAGCTAAAATCTGAGTATCGAGCAAGACTAAGGGGGTTCATCGGTGCAGCGTTGTAAGGTAGAGAAGTAGCAGGGGAGAAAGTGTGTGGCACACACACACACACACATAGTCTGACATAGCTGACAAAGAGAACGGATAGCTAATTTGACTTTAAAAACTTGTGTGTAAGGGTGCATTCACACACACCCACACAAGAGAGAGGGAAAGAGAAAGCGAGAGTGTGGAGCCGATATCGGTACCATGGAAAGTGAAAGAGCGAGAGTTTCAACTCTCTTAGTCGTGGCAACGAGAGCGGACGCATATTCTCTCGGCACGGGCGCACACGCACACAAATACAGACAGTGTGTGCGAACGAGCGAGTAAGCCCGAGCGTTCCCCGGTGTCGACCCTTTTTTTTGCTTCAGTGATTTTCCCTTTCGGCTCGGGACTATGACGTGTTCTTCTCGGCTTCGGCTCTCGGCAGCTTCACATCAGTATCGACACCGATTTTGGTGGCTACGACTTTGGCGTTTTCTCTCGGCATTGGCAACTCAATGATTTACGAAGACCTATGACATTGGTGAGCGTTTCCGTCCGACAACGAAAGGCGGCATCGACCAATTTTTTTCTCCACTTCGACATAGCGAGAGTGATTTGGCTCGCTCTAGCATAGCTTCGTCAGTGACGCCCCTCCCGCGCCCATTCCAGAGCAGTTTGGCTCCGTCATATACTCCCCAACCTTCCGACTTTGATTCGGCCATTTTGATTTTGACGACCTCTATTTCCAGCTTCAGCGGTCCATTCTGAAGCAATTTTTCTAGCGAGCGCGGCTCTTAGATGACAATTTCAAACACAGGCAATTGGTCGTGCTTTGCTCTTGGTTTCTGATTGACAACATTGTGTGCCAATTTCCAAGAGGTTTTGCTTGTCATGGATGCTTGAGAGTCAGTTGATCGCTGCCTGCATCATCGCCTACATCATCACTAGAAGGCTCTAGAAGAAGAAGAATGCAGACCTCTTACCGGAGCATCGACCCTATGATTGTGCTATAGAGCTTCAGGAGGGAACCCAACCCCCTTTTGGCCCAATATACAAGCTATCTCAAGATGAATTGGTAGAATTACGGAAAAATATTGATGAGAATCTTACTAAGGGGTTCATACGGCATTTAATGTCCCCAGCAAGAGCTCCAATACTCTTTGTAAAGAAGAAGGACGGAACTCTCCGGGTGTGCGTGGATTATAGGGGCCTAAACAAGATCACCGTCAAGAATCGCTATCCCCTTCCCTTGATCCCAGAGCTTCTTGAGCGCCTTGGCAAAGCAAGAATATTTACAAAAATAGATCTTCGTGGTGCTTACAACCTAGTAAGAATCAAAGAAGGTGATGAATGGAAAACACCTTTCGGACAAGGTATGGCCACTTTGAATATACCGTCATGCCATTTGGTCTCACAAATGCCCCATCTATTTTTCAACATTTAATGAACGATATCTTTTGGGAGTATTTGGATTATTTTGTGGTAATATATTTGCCCAAGGATCAAGAACAACATGAGCACCATGTACGATTAGTGCTTGAAAAGCTTTGTGCACCAAGGTTATATGCAAAGTTGGAGAAGTGCTCTTTTTATCAATCTAAGGTGGAATTTCTTGGTTATGTAATTTCTGAAAAGGGAATCTCCATGGATCCAAAGAAGGTTCAAACCATCCTTGATGTTACCATATACATGTGGTAGTGATGTGTGTGAACACACTAGGAACGTCGGGGCATTTTTTCCCTCTTTAGGAGGTTTTTTTCCCCTGTGCATTGTATATACGCCCATCATTCTAGGGCTATCTATCTTTCCATTGCACACTAAGTAATACACTCTCTATTGTGTGCCTTGAGCTTCCTTCGTTTTCTCCAAGCTATGTGCATTTCTCTGCAACCCTAATTCCAAAAATTGGTATCAGATCAGGTTGCATCCTCCCGGGCTTAGTCGCCAGCTGCTCTAGCACACGCCTGCTCACTTTCTCCGGTTTCAGTGAGCTTTGGCAAGCGTTCGTAGGTTGGCAAAAACTTCGAGCAAGCTCGTAGAGCTTGATTTGCTCAGATTTTTGATTCGGGCTCATTTCGGCCTTCGTTTCCACTACAGGCACGTCTACACATGCAATTTCGTCATTTTGTGCAGAATTTTTGTCAGTGCCTTTTTCTGCATAACATGTGCTTTACAGTCTACTACGGTGTGTGCTATATAGCACGTATTGTTCTCGCTCCATTTCTCCTATTTTCGGACAGTTTTCACATCAGGTGCAGCATTTACCATGGCTGACAACAACAACACAGATGTGTTCAAGATGTTTGCTGCTGAGGACAGGTTGGATGGGGACAATTACCCTATGTGGGCTTATATGATGCAACACGTTCTTGTGTCAAAGGGCGTTTGGAATATTGTGCAGGGCATTGATGTACGCCCTGGTTCTGAGGATGTAGGCGATGTTGAGGATGTTGTACGTCTTGCTGCTGTTAGAGTTGTTTTGCCTACGACAGAATAAGCTCGTTGGGATGTTAAGGATGCGCAGGCTCATGCATTGATTGTGTTGTTTGTGAAGCGCACCATTGTTCCTCACATCCGTTCAGCAAAATCTGCAAAACAGGCTTAGGATATTTTGGCTGGTCTTTATGCAAGTCGCAATGAGGCTAAAATTGCTTTGCTGCGTAAAGAGCTGGATTCAAAGATTATGCATGAGGAAGATGATATGGACACTTTCCTTGCTAGTGTCAAGGATATCAATGAGCAACTTATTTCTGCAGGTGAAGTCATTTCAGACAGTTCCCTTGTGCAGACTGTTCTTGATGCCTTACCAGATTCTTACCAGACTTTTGCTAGTACTTGGAGACTTATGACCCAAGGAAATCCAGAAGTTGTCAAGTTTGATGCATTATGCATATACCCAAGGAGGTCACTTAATAAAAATATAACCTATCACGTGAGTTCAACAGAAGGGTATTTAAAGTTCTTGAAACTTACAGAAATATATATACAGAAGGGCATTATTTTTTCAAATTTGAAAAAAACTTACAGATTTTAAAAGAAAAGGGTACATTATATTCTTAACAAAATTCACAGATAAGGGGTTTTACAAACATGTCTTGAACGCACGTGATATAGTAGTTTTACACATAGTAAACCCCCGGGGTGCACATAGCTGTTGCAAGAGTCACTTTCCAAAAAAACAGGACTAGACAATGTGTAGTTGAACATGCTTTTATTGCTTCTCAAAGAAAGGGTGGTAAAAGCAATGCAGCCACTTCTTATGGTTGTGCTGCGAGTGGCAAAACTTCTGTTCCTAATGCTTCTGCTTCTGTTGTTAGCTGTCTCATTATGTATGCAGCACGAGGCCGGATATTCAGTTTACAGTCTTAGAGATCAGCAGATTTATGCATAGCCCAAGGTCTAAACATTGGCAGGCTGTCAAGAGGATTTTCCGCTACTTTAGTGGCACTTTATATCTTGGCTTGTTTTATCCCAAGGGGGGATCATTGCCGCCAGACTTACATGCTTTTTCAAACTCAGATTGGGCTGGTTGTTTTGACATGAGAGTGTCCACAAGTGGTTTTTGTTTCATGCTTGGTAGTTCATGTATATCATGGTTGAGCAAGAAGCAACCTACTGTGGCCACTTCGAGTTGTGAGGCTGAGTACAGGGCAATCTTCATAGTTACGATTGAGTGTGTATGGCTCAGACGCCTTATGGCTGATTTGGGTGTTGGACAGGACACTGCCAACACTATCTACACTGACAGTCAGAGCGCATTGGCAGTTGCGAGGAACCCAGTTTTTCATGCTCGCACAAAGCACATTGAGGTGCATTACCACTATGCCAGGAGAGGCTCTCAGCAGAAGAGATCAGCTTGGCTTATGTGCCAACACAGGACAACCTTGCAGATCTTTTCACAAAGGCATTGTCTCTTGAGAAGCTTGAAGCTTTCCGCAAAGCTTTGGGCTTACTCCCCTTTGTGGACTAATCATGTCCTCAGGGCATGGCACTTCCCTTTACTCATGTGCCAGCTCTCGTTCACCGCATCACTCCAGGGGGGATTTGTTACCATATACATGTGGTAGTGATGTGTGTGAACACACTAGGACCGCCGGGGCATTTTTTTCCCTCTTTAGGAGGTTTTTTTCTGTTAAGTATGGAGCCTGATTTACCCTTGTAATTTTCTGTGGTAAAAGCGCACATTTGTAAGGCCCCCATTATGAGGAGAAGCCATTGTGCGTGAAGAAAAATCACTCGCCGGAAACCAAAATTTTCACGGCGGCGGAAGCCCCCGAGACTTTTTCTTCCTTTGCCGGAATATTCCTTTTCGCCGAAATATTATGGCCGGACGGCGGCCGAAAAGTGGTCGAAAAACAACCGGTACGGTTGGTCGGTGGCCGGTAGTCAATGGCCGGTGGCTCGTGGTCGGAAGTCAATGGCCGGTGGCCGGTGGCCGAATTCAAAAGCGGACTTGTCTTCTCAAGGGCGGACACACATGGGCGGATTGAAGGGTCTGATTTGGACTTATTCACACAAGGGCGGCTACACATGGCTGCCTCTCATAAGAGAGGGCAGCCCTTTTGGCCTATAAAAGGAGGCCATTTCTACACACATTTCATAGTGTGAAGTTGATGCAACAAGGTGAGTGTGAGGTGGTGAGAGTGAAGCAAGGTGGGAGCTCCATTAAGGGTATAATCCCTTTGTAAACTACTTCTTGTTTTGAAGTACTAAAGCCATTGAGTGGCTGCTTTCCCATGGACGTAGCCCACATTGGGTGAACCACGTATATCGTGTGTACTCTCTCTCTCTCTCTCTCTCTCTCTCTCTCTACTCTATAATCTCTCGTGTGTGAAATCTATCTCTCTCCATTAAGTAATCTACTCAAATATCTATTTAGCTACGTCATATTTCCTAACAACTGGTATCAGAGCAAGGTTTGCTCGTAGCTAAGTTATCTCAAGGAAAGGATTTCTTGAATTGAGTGGGAGTTATGGCAGAGGAAGGGAAGCTCAAGATTGAGAAGTTCAACAGCAAAAACTACCAACATTGGAAGATGCAGATTGAAGACTATCTCTACCAAAAGGACCTCTATTTTCCACTAGACGGTCTTGCAAAGAAGCCCGCAACAATGGCAGATGAAGCGTGGATTGTCCTTGATCGAAAGGCACTGGGAACAATCTGGTTAAGCTTGGCGTGAACGGTGGCCTTCAACGCTTCAGAGATGAAGACCACGAAAGACTTGATGAAGTCACTTGATGACTTCTACGAGAAACCATCGGCATCCAATAAGGTATTTCTTATGAAGCGCTTGTTCAATCTAAAGATGGCAGAGAATGGTTCAATTGTAGAACACCTAAATGACTTTAACACAAACATAAGTCAACTTCGATCGCTGAAAATAAATTTCGATGATGAAGTGCGAGCTCTCCTTATACTATCATCTCTATCGGATACTTGGGACAGCCTTGTGATGGCTGTAAGTAATTCTATTTCTGGCACAAATACTCTTAAGTTTGATGATGTTGTGGGCGTTCTCCTAAGTGAAGAAATACGAAGAAGGAGCACAGGATAATCATCAAGTGCTGCATTATCAATGGAAACAAGAGGAAGGCCTAAGGAGAGGTTCAAAAACCAAAAGGGTCGTGATCGCTCAAGACGAAGCAAGTCACGCATAAAGTCAATTCTTGAATGTTGGAACTGCGGCAAGAAGGGCCATGTCAAGAAGAATTGCTGGTCCAAGAAGAAGAAGGAGACCGAGTCTCAAGACAACAAGCCAAAATCGGAGGCCAATGTGGCAGGTAAAGTAGAGCAAGATGCTCTAATTCTCTCATTAGACAATGTGTCTAATTCCTGGATAATAGATTCAGGGGCTTCATTCCATGCGACACCACACAAGCAACATTTCCAAGATTACACCAAAGGTAATTTTGGGTATGTATACTTGGGAGATGATGAAGCTTGTGAGATTGTCGGCAAAGGTACAGTTTCTGTCAAAACTGCCTACTAACGGAAATGAATGGAAGCTTAAAGATGTTAGGCATGTTCCTTCTCTTCGGAAAAAATTGATCTCTACAGGACAATTGGACGATGAAGGTCACAACATTGCATTCGGAAACAAACGGTGGAAGATCTCAAAGGGATCTTTGGTGGTTGCTAAGGGAGAAAAGGTTGGTACACTTTACTTGTGTACTGTTAGCACGCAACCTTCAGATTGTGCAACAACTACAGAAGTTGACAGTGCGGTGTGGCACTACCGGCTTGGGCATATGAGTGCCAAAGGAATGAAAATCCTTCAAACAAAGAAGCTTCTACCAGGTTTGAAAGAAGTGGACTTAGAGTTCTGTGAAGATTGTGTTTATGGTAAACAAAAGAGGGTAAAATTTCAAAAATCAGGAAATGAAAGAAAAAATAAAAAACTTGAGTTGGTTCATTCTGATGTTTGGGGTCCTGCAAGTACACCATCACTTGGTGGCTCATTGTACTATGTAACATTCATAGACGATGCGACTAGAAAAACATGGGTTTATGTCATGAAGAATAAGTCCGATGTGTTTTCCATATTTCAAAGGTGGAAAGCCTTTGTGGAGAATGAAACAGGTACCAAAGTTAAATGCCTCAGATCCGACAATGGAGGTGAATATTGCAGCCAAGATTTTGTGCTAGCAATGGCATTCGGAGGCAAAGGACAACCCCAAGGACACCTCAACAAAATGGGATTTCGAAAAGGATGAACTGGACAATCATGGAGCGAGCACGAAGCATGCGGCTACATGCAGGCCTATCGCTTGAGCTTTGGGCGGAAGTTGTAAGTACGTCTATGCACTTAATCAACCTGTCACCCTCAACGACATTGGATGGGGGAGTTCCAGAAGAGGCATGGACAGGTAAACCGGTGAATTATGCTTTTCTCAAAGTGTTTGGGTGTGAGGCTTTCATGCACATAGATAGAAGCCTAAGATCAAAGCTAGATGCAAAGTCCAAAAAGTGTTTCTTCATTGGCTATGGAAAAGGTGACTTTGGGTATCGCCTATGGAATCCTGAAGATGGTAAAATCTTAAGGAGTAGGGATGTAATTTTTAACGAACAAAATATGTACAAAGATTACTTGGAAAGAAAACAAACAAAAGAAACAGGTGATGAGTACATGGAGCTTGAGGACGATGAAGACTCAAGGACTGCAAACGGGGACAATGTGCAACAACGTCAACCAATTGAGGAGCCTCAACCTATTCCCCGAAGATCTGCAAGATCAAGGAGACCTCCAGAAAGGTTTGTTCCTTCTTTCAACCATCTCTTGATCTCAGATTCTAGAGATCCGGAATCATATGAAGAAGCTATGCAACATGAATCCAAAGAAGAATGGACGAAGAGCATGCAAGTGGTGATGGACTCACTACATTGAAACCAAACATGGGAGTTGGTTGAGTTGCCTAAAGGTAAGCGGCCACTTCAAAACAAATGGGTGTACAAGGTGAACGAAGAAGAAGGTGGGAAGAAAAGGTACAAGTTTAGGCTTGTGGAAAAAGGGTTTTCTCAAAAGAAATGTGTTGACTTCAATGAAATATTTTCTCCTGTTGTAAAAATGAACTCAATTAGGCTTGTCTTAAGCCTTGTGGCTACTCATGATCTAAATCTCGAGCAAATGGATGTAAACACGACATTCCCTCACGGTGACTTAGAGGAGGAAATCTACATGCTTCAAGCAAAGCGGTATGAAGTAAAAGGTAAGGAGAAAATGGTTTGCAGATTAAAGAAGAGCTTGTATGGTTTAAAGCAAGCATCAAGACAATGGTACTTGAAGTTTGATCGATGGATGTTGGATCATGGATTCACAAGATGCAACTCGGATCACTGCATCTACACGAAGAATTTGGGAGATGGGAAATTCATCATCCTAATGTTGTATGTTGATGACATATTGATTGCAAGTGCTAACATGCAGGACATCAAAGACCTAAAAGAGGAGCTGTCTAAATCTTTTTCAATGAAATATTTAAGTTATGCAAAGAGGATACTTGGTATGAAAATATCAAGGGACAAGATGAAGAAGACAATAAAGATATCTCAAGAGGATTACATCAAGAAGGTACTAGAAAGGTTTGCAATGCAAAATGCAAAACCAGTTTCTACACCTTTGGCTGGTCACTTTAAACTAACAAAGGATATGTTTCCAAAAACACAAGAGAAGATAGCCTATATGTCTAAAGTTCCATATGCTACAGCGGTAGGTTCTCTAATGTATGCTATGGTCTGGACAAGGCTAGACATTGCACATGTAGTGGGAGTTGTGAGTAGGTTCATGGACAACCCAGGTAAATAGCATTCGCAAGCTATGAAGTGGATACTTAGGTATCTAAAAGGAAAAACAACAAATGTTTTGTATTTTGGAGAAACTGATATTTTTCTAGAAGGGTATGCTGATGCAGATATGGCAGGTGACAAAGATACTCGAAGGAGAACTACTGGCTATGTGTTCACGGTTGGAGGCACAACAGTAAGTTGGGCTTCAAAGCTGCAGAAAGTGGTCTCACTTTCTACCACGGAAGCAAAGTATGTAGCAATGATAGAGGCAAGCAAAGAAATTTTGTGGCTTCACAGATTCTTAGAAGAGCTTCGATTCAAACAAGACAATTGTGTCTTGTACAGTGATAGCCAAAGCGCTATCCATCTTGCAAAGAACTCATCCTTTCATTCAAGGACAAAGCACATTGAGGTAAGATATCACTTCATACGCACTCTTTTGAAAGAGGGACAGCTAAAGCTAGGAAAGGTGCATACAAGTGAAAATCCTGCAGACATGTTTACAAAGGTGGTCAACAAGGAGAAGTTGAGCTTTTGCTCATCTTCAATCGGCATTCAAGGATAAGAAGATAGGATGGAAAGCAGTCACAGGTTTGGTTTGGAGATCAGTCTCCAAGTGGGAGATTGTTAAGTATGGAGCCTGATTTACCCTTGTAATTTTCTGTGGTAAAAGCGCACATTTGTAGGCCCCCATTATGAGGAGAAGCCATCGTGCGTGAAGAAAAATCACTCGCCGGAAACCAAAATTTTCACGGCTAAAAATGAGGGGCAACTTTAGGGGCCTCGGGGGCGGAAGTCCCCGAGACTTTTTTTTTCCTTCACCGGAATATTCCTTTTCGCCGAAATATTATGGCCGGACGGCGGCCGGAAAGTGGTCGGAAAACAACCGGTACGGTTGGCCGGTGGCCGGTAGTCAATGGCCGGTGGCCGGTGGTCGGAAGTCAATGGCCGGTGGCCGGTGGCCGAATTCAAAAGCGGACTCGTCTTCTCAAGGGCGGCCACACATGGGCGGATTGAAGGGTCTGATTTGGACTTATTCACACAAGGGCGGCTACACATGGCTGCCTCTCATAAGAGAGGGCAGCCCTTTTGGCCTATAAAAGGAGGCCATTTCTACACACATTTCATAGTGTGAAGTTGATGCAACAAGGCGAGTGTGAGGTGGTGAGAGTGAAGCAAGGTGGGAGCTCCATTAAGGGTATAATCCCTTTGTAAACTACTTCTTGTTTTGAAGTACTAAAGCTCCATTTCTACACACATTTCATAGTGTGAAGTTGATGCAACAAGGCGAGTGTGAGGTGGTGAGAGTGAAGCAAGGTGGGAGCTCCATTAAGGGTATAATCCCTTTGTAAACTACTTCTTGTTTTGAAGTACTAAAGCCATTGAGTGGCTGCTTTCCCGTGGACGTAGCCCACATTGGGTGAACCACGTATATCGTGTGTACTCTCTCTCTCTCTCTCTCTCTCTCTCTCTCTCTCTCTCTACTCTATAATCTCTTGTGTGTGAAATCTATTTCTCTCCATTAAGTAATCTACTCAAATATCTATTTAGCTACGTCATATTTCCTAACATTTTTCCCCGTGCATTGTATATACGCCCATCATTCTAGGGCTATCTATCTTTCCATTGCACACTAAGTAATACACTCTCTATTGTGTGCCTTGAGCTTCCTTCGTCTTCTCCAAGCTGTATGCGTTTCTCTGCAACCCTAATTCCAACACTTGATTGGGAGACACCCACCTCGGTAACAGATGTTCAATGTTTCCTCGGATTTGTAAATTTTTATCGTATCTTTATATAGGGATACTCCAAGGTGGTTACAACACTCACAAGGTTGACAGGCCATATTAAGTTTGTCTGGGACTCAGAGGCCACGAAAGCATTTCAGACTCTCAAGCAAGCTTTCACAACCACACCCATTCTAATTCAGGCAGATCCTACAAATCCTTTCATCCTAGAAACTGGCGCTTCATATTTTTCCCTTGGCGCTATTCTATCCCAAGTAGGAGAGGATGGTCGAGTAGATCCAATGGCTTTTCATTCCCGCAAGTTCTCATCTACAGAAATCAATTATGAAATCCATGACAAAGAGCTCTTAGCAATCATCGACTCCTTCGACACTTGTTGGCGTCACCTACTTGAAGGAGCTCCTCATAAGATCACTGTCTATACAGATCACAAGAATTTGGAATACTTCATGACATCCCGCGTCTTGAATCATCGCCAAGCCGGGTGGAGTGGTATCCTATCAAGGTTTGATTTTCTTATCTCTTATAGACGTGGCCGTCAACAAGCTAAGCCAGATGCCTTATCAAGAAGATCCTACCTTGCACCTAGAGAAGGCGGCGCAGCCTTTGATCTCAACAAGAGTCAGTGATTTTGAAACCTGAGCAGGCATTAGGGAATTTCGGAGGTCATTTGGAGGGCCTTCTAAGAAAATATATTTTTTGCACTCTCTCTCTAGAAAAAATGGCAAATAATAGAGCTGGGTCTTTCATAGTAAAAGTTCAAAAAGTGTACTTTAAGTAGATTCCTTACTCTTCTGAACATTCGTTCGTAGTGATTGAGGGATAATCCTCTTTTCAGTTGCATTGAATGAACCTCGTCAATATGGAGGGAATGAGGCTAACATGGATGGACGAAGGCGCAACCGCTATTCACTTTCCATTAAACTTGCACATTTGGCTAATGGCGCACTCCTCAAATGGAACAAATGTTACCCAGAAATGAGCCAAATATCACCTTCACATTGATTTGGACAATGAGTACCAACCATTGATTAAGCATAGTAAAACAAACACACATATACCTCCCGCTTCCATAGACACGCTCAGAGCTCAGGGAGCTAAACACATAGATATCTGGACGAGAGGCTCTCTCTACCCTAAGAATCCAATGACTAATGCGTCTCCACCGTTTGTCAATCCTACAAGCTTATTGACCTTTGCTGGTGGTGGAGAAAAGGGCCTTCTGGGTTATTGTAAATCTCTTACAAGAGAAGATGAAACTTACAAGGGCATTCTCCAAGCTCAACAATGTGAGATTGTTCACCTTTCACATTTACATTCTACAGATCAGGTTACCATTTTGCAACACAAAACAGAGGTACAAGAACTGAAAGGAAAGGTGCAAAGTTGTCAAATGAAGGACACCATCTTGGGTGGTCGTATCCGAAAGAAGAAATTGCGCAATCTTGAAACATTGCAGGTTGCATCCGGAGGTCTCAAGAAAAGAATCCGAGCATTAAGGTGATGCTTCTTGGTTGGCTACATTGTCTTAGTTAAGTAATCTTTTTGTTTTTTCTTGTTATGCATTGTTTTCAAGTGCCTAAATAGTGTTAGCGAAGCAAATTTTCTGTTATTTACTTATGCATTGTCTTCATGTAGAGATTCAATCTATCCTGACAAGGAAAACATTGACCCCAAAGCCAATATAGGACCCATATTAAGGAAGCTAGCTTGGAGGGTGGCGGTGTGCAGAGAAAGCACTCTTCTGCGAGAAAAGCATCCGATCGGGTGTCCGTTGAGCTGCGAAGCTCTGAGGGCATGAGCAGCAGCAACAACGCCGGTGAGACTGAGTGTAGTCATGGGTGCAAAACACCGGTGATTGAGTGTAGTCTCGCAGGTGCAGAACGCCGGTGTGCAAAGAAAGCACTCTTCTGCGAGGCTAGTATCCGACCGGGTGTCCGTTAAGCTACGAAGCTCTGGGGGTAAGAGCAGTAGTAGCAACGCGGGTGACTGAGTGTAGTCGCGGGTGCAAAACGCTCTGTGTTGCAGTAGGTGCAACACATTGAGGGTGTAGTAGTGAGACATAGCGGGTGGAGGGAGGGCGATGATACAGTAAGTGGCGGGAGGGCGTAGCTGCGTGACATAGCAGGTGGCGGGATGGTGACAATACAACATGTGGTAAGGAGGGTGCAATTGCGTGACACAACAGGTGGCGGGAGGGCGAAGAATGGGGAGCGTGTAGCTTGTGATACCCATGAAGGTGCAGTTTGAGGCTGCAACAGAAACTGAGCATGAAGCGAAGGGACTGCCGAGGCGTCAGTTTAGGCACAGAATGCCGCGAGATGCTAGCAAGGTGGGGGCTGTAGGTACACCGCCATCCAGCCTTTGAATAGCCCTGCCAATTAAAACGGACCACGAAATAAAAGCATTCAAAACGCCGCTTTGAGAAGTACTAAGGGTTCACACACACACGGTTTTTAGAGTCGGGTTAAGTAGAAAGGTGTGCTTGGATGGAAAGTGAGAGGCAAAATGCGGAGCTACGCTGTACATCATGGAGTGCAAAAACACTCTTGAAAACTATAACGGTAGCCTAATAGACTACTCACAAACTTAGCGAGCGAAAGTAAGCGATTTTGCCAAACGTGGAAGAGGTGAGAGAAATGGAGAGCCAAAAAGTGGAAGGGAGGAGGGAAGGGGGGACTTTATGCAAATAGGTTAACACCAAACACTTTTCGCATTAAGCTCATCAATGGTGTAACCCATACAAGAGGTGTAGGAGGTTTCAAATAGGCATCCAATAGAGAGGGGGGTGAAGGGTTTCCCAAGGGAACAAGTACAGGGCATAAAGAGGAGGAGGCCTCTTCAATAGGCGAGAATTAACTCTTTAATGAGGTAGGACAAAAAAAGGGGAGGTTAAAAGAGTTGCCCCTGATTTTTTGGCCGTGAAAATTTTGGTTTCCGGCGAGTGATTTTTATTTTCGGCGAGTGATTTTCCTTCACGCACAATGGCGTCTCCTCATAATTGGGGCCTTACAAATGTGCGCTTTTACCACAGAAAATTACAAGGGGTAAATCAGGCTCCATACTTAACACTCTCTGCCTCCATCTTTCTTTGTGCTTCTCTCTCAGCTTCCTTTTTCTTTTGCCTCTCTTCATTTCTCTTCAATCTCTTGGCTTCCTGTGCTTTTGAAACGAGATCACCTAGTATTACCTTGATCACTTGGTATTACCTTGATCACTTTTGGTTTGATTTGTGGGCCAAATCTCCACTGTGTAGTTGTGGTGGTTGCTTGAGCACCAGGTGCTATGACAACAGGTGAGACCTGTTGATTTAGCAGCGGACCCCGATATTCTTCTTTACTTGTTCATGTTTCTTGTGTGGCTCTCTGTAGAGATGAGATTGATGGGGGATCCAGAAGAGGTGTGCGGTTGGCATGATTTGATGGTTCCAGATCACCAAAAATCTGCTGCATGGTGGTTTGATACTCTAAATTCGAAGGTTGGGAAGGATGTTGAGCATCTGGACTAGGTTGTGGTGTTGGGTAATCCACATGTGGTTGAGGTTGTGAATTTGAAGCGGTGGATTCAACATGAGCTCTTGGTTGCAGATTTAATGTGATGTGAGTGGTGATGGTAAGTTAAGCTAAACGCCACCATGATCCAAGCTCCTGAAGATTCTACTTTTCTTTCTAAGGTGAAGATGCAAATTGCCAAAGACTCTACTTGCTCAGAATATTGGACAACAAATACAAGGACAAGAGGTTAATGAGGACTTTCAAGAAATTGATGGACTAATTTACAATAAGGGTCTTCTCTATATTCCACCAGGACCAACACGCTTGGAGGTACTTCAGCAATGGCATGATCTTCCATCAGTAGGGCATTTTGGGGTTAATAAGACAATTGAGCTTCTCTACCGCGACTTTTGGTGGCCTTAAATGAAGAAGCTTGTCAAGGAGTATGTAGGCACTTGTGACACTTGCAATAGATTAAAGGCCCCTCGCCATTGTCCTCATGGGTTACTCCATCCCTTGCCCATTCCAACCAAACCATGGTCATCCATCTCCATGGATTTCATTGTAGAGCTACCCTTGTCACAAGGATTTGACTCCATTTTAGTAGTCGTGGATCGGTTTACAAAAATGACACACTTCATTCCAACCACTAAAACCATCACCAGCGAAGGTACAGCCAAACTCTTTCTACATCATATCTATCATTATCACGGATTACCGGATGACATAGTTTCTGATCAAGGCCCACAATTCATCTCTAGCTTTTGGAAAAGCTTATTCAAGCTACTCGGAGTACAAATAAACCTCTCCTCAGCCAATCACCCACAAAGTCATGGACAAACAGAGAGAGTAAATCAAGTTTTGGAACAGTATCTCCGTTGTACTATCAATTATCCCATGACACGTAAGTAATTCTTCAAATATTCTTTTGTGTCATACATTTTTATAGGTAATTTTGGTACTTGTTTTTGAGTGTAAGTGGATTCAGTCCATTTTTAGCTAATGAATCTTCTCATATCTTGTTGAGTAGTGACTCAATTTCTAC
This sequence comes from Adiantum capillus-veneris, assembly GCF_014529385.1. Classification (NCBI taxonomy): domain Eukaryota; kingdom Viridiplantae; phylum Streptophyta; class Polypodiopsida; order Polypodiales; family Pteridaceae; genus Adiantum; species Adiantum capillus-veneris. The sequence goes on along the minus strand of NC_140937.1, from coordinate 143,611,095 downwards.
TACTTCATCCCTAACCACGTGTTTGGAACTCTTTCCTTCCTTAGACTCGAGATGTACTTCCTATGGAGCGTGATTCTTATTCCCCTATATGATTGAGAAAACTAGATAGACACCAGTGTAGGAATGACAACATCATAGTGGGGAGTGGTTCATTCCCTTTCTTGAAACTTGGAGGTTATGAATTGTTGCTGCTTGATTTATTCTTTATTACACTTTCATACGAGTGAAGTTTGAAGCTACACAACTTAGCATGACCACTTTGTTTTATTCCAAATAAATGCAGATTGAAATTATAAAAAGGTTGTCTTGCTTGTTTTGTATGGCAGCCAAAATGTCACCGTGAGTACTTGTGGTGGTTGTGTATGTGTACAATACATGATTACGAAAGGCATTGGGATTGAGCTTGTATGGAAGTGTGATAAAGAATAAATCATGTATCAACTACTAATAACCTCCAAGTTCCAAGAATGTACCATAGTCTTAAGAAAGGGGATGAACAACCACTCCATACACAATGATCGTGTGAGTCCTTAGTCCTATGTTGATGTCTGCCTAGTTTTTCCAATCCTATAGGGTAATGCGGATGAAGATCCATAGGAAGTATATCTCGAGTCTAATGAAGGTAGGAGTTCCAAACACGTGGTTAGGGGTGAAGTAGTAAAAATTGAGCCCCTACTCAAGAGGATACGAGAAGATTCATTAGTTGGAAACAGAGCGACTCTGCTTACACACAAAAACAAGTATCAGAATTACCTATAAAAATGCATGACAAAAAATAAGATTTGAAGAATTACTTACGTGTCATGGGACTGGCTCGTAGATTGGAAGTAATGTAAAGAGAGCGCTAGTAGCCTCAAAATCCAACATCATGTGAATGTTGGACTCCAAGTCGATGTGATAAGGCATCGTGTTGAAAGTTGGGCCAAATGCCACCAACAACAAATTTGTCACGTGGTTTGCCTTGGATGAAAGTGAGGTCATCTAGCAAATCCAAGTTTGTGAGAGTCGAGACGTGTGCAATGGGGAAGGTTGGGCCGTCCTCCCAAGAGTCAACCTCAAATTTCCACATCCTCACTGAAAGAGCTTGATATATTAGGCAACCTGTCGCCAAAAAAATGCGATAATTCCACTCTATGACTCTATCAGAGGATGAGGTGGGGCGTAATGAAGGTTTGTCTACCTCTAAGCAAAAAAACCTGCCATCACACATGCAAAACCGCAAGAAAGTGCTAATAGGACTGATGTATCTGTATATGCTCATCCCTCAAACATCTAAATCATCGTTGCCTACTTCACTGGCCTCCTCCCAAGCAGCCTGCACCCAACTATTGTGAGATCTTTTATACGTAAAGAGGGGTTGTATTGGATCCCACACAATCACGTAGTAGTCATTGCTCGATACGCTTGCCACAAGTTGAACCTCCCAAGTCTTATCCTGGCTACAAGTGGAAGTGGAGGTAAATGGCGACATTGATGATTCCATGGATTCAACACCACCACCTTTTAATATGACCCAACGACAAATGATCAAATTAACCCTCCATCTGTGCATGCTTTTTGACATCCAAGGGGTAATGCATGAGGCCTAGGTTCGAAAATAGCCTAATGGCCAAGGAAAAAACCGAGAAGCATTGCAATGGGTAAACGATGTATGGACTCTCGCAGAATTCCCATCAATTTTGGCATGTGCAATCCTATAGTCACAAGGAATCCCTTTGTGCCACTCGAACTCCTCATCTATGTGTTGCCGACAACAATGCTCCTCATCAAGTTGCTGGCAGAGCGTAGAGAAAGAAAATCTGGAAATCGAAGCCTCCGAAAAACATGCTCGGTAAGTACCACTACCATTTTGGCAGGAAGGTCCATGAGGAACAAGGTGTCACAAATATGGAAGTGCAAACTTGGCAAGAACATGCCCAGTAAGAACCTGTCACTTTGACAGAGAGCTCCATGTCAAAAGAGGTGGCATGACGCTCACAGATGTTGTAAGTTAGAATGAAAATGAGAGGGAATGCTTACGTTAAGGGCCATCACTCATTTTACTCTAAAGCATTTATAGTGTAAATGATGAATGAAACAACCAGTAAATCATTAGATGAGTTCATTAAACATGGGGGGGGGGGGGGGGGGGGGGGGGAGGGAGAGCCCATCCACCATTGAAAGGAGACCAAAGAGAGGACAGAGGAACCTTAAATGGAATCTAGTCTCATCTCATTTTTGGCAAACGGAACAAGACGTTGTGTCCTCACAAAAGCACATTCATCATGCACGTGTGTTTGATTGTAGCCTACTATTGGCACGTAATGATAAAAAAAATAGATTGTTAGTTTTGCAATTTATTTATTGAGGTGTGTCACAATTCTGCCTTCCTCCTGCACCATCCTTAGGGCACCATGCATTCATTTGTCGGGAATTTAATAATGCTTGTCTCGACGGGGAGAGTAACACTCTAGGTCATATTCACATGCCAATGCACGAACTTCAATGATAAGTCAGAATGTTTCTTTAGTAATCTTTGACGCTCTTGTTAGTCAAGCCATGTTGGTACACATACCAACATATTGGTTAGTCACGGAATAGGTCTCAATTGTATCATTGGTACAATGCATCGCAACGTGTTGATTGTGTTTCGCACATGTGGTGCAGACCTTACATTCCCACACTTTTGATAATGCCCCTCTATGGTAACAATAATGGGTTTGCCCATGAAAAGGCTTTTGCTAATGTAAACATGATGTAAGGACAAGGCTATGGTTCATGTTGCCATACATTCACTCCTTATACGAGAGTATTGATCTGCTTCATGCTGATGGAGAAAACTGAATGCACCCCCTTGTTGCTAATGTGTGATGCCTATGCCAACCCATAATTCACGACTCTATAAAGAGCAATATTGTACTAACAAATGTGAAGAGAGATGTGTCTTCTTATGCCTTTTAGCTTTTGTTTATAGAAGCAACATTATACACATTATATGAAAAAGAAAAATGCAAAAGAAAGGGACACAAAATATTAGAAAAGAAAAATTTATATCATTTTATTTTTTACTAAATAAAACAAACTATTATTCACTTCAAAATGCTTTTAGAAAAGTTATAACAAAAATCAATTAAAGAAGATTATTTGACTAAAAATGGAAACATGTACTCAACTTTAAACCAACAAGAATAACACAACAAAAAGGCTTAATCTTAGAAATCAAACTCCACATAACCACTTCTAAAGTAGCAACTTTAAATCCTAAATGGAAGACACTTGAATTGAATACTATTACAAACCTACTAAACTAGGTATTGGTACAATCTTTTTTTCATTTGTTTTAAGGGGTATCATGGGTGATGCCCTGGGCTTGAAGGAGTGAAAAGTTTAAGGAAATGCAAAAGGAAAGGAAAACTGGGACATGGTGGGTCACACAATGGTCTCACCTTTTCCCCCTAAAGTTGGGGTGTAATACAAATATGGAAAGGAAAATTACCAAAATACCCTTGTATCTATTTTGAATGAATTGTTCAAGATTTTTTTATCTTTATTCCTTTTGAAAAATTGAGATCTATTTTTGAGTCCCGAATTACTTCGCCAAAAAGCAATCCATCTCCAAAACCTAGTTTTATCATCTTGTATTGATAGACAATCAATCTTCTTTTATGAAAAGCTACATTGTTTTTTGGGAATTCCGGAAAGGGCTCTAGGAATTTATGACAAACTATTGGGGGTGCTCTTTGAATTTTTGAAATTTGAGGGGTGGAGGTTGGCACGTGGAGAGAGAGAGAGAGAGAGAGAGAGAGAGAGAGAGAGAGCATGAATCGTGAGGAGCGACGAGAGGGGGAGATTTTTTTTGTAATACATCATGTGAAGACAATCGATGCATAGCACAAAGGAATGATGATCTACTACCTATGGTGGAGACAACGAGGTTGCAGGGAGTTCCAGTGTGTTTGGCAACAACCCTGCAATCTCTCTCTCTCTCTCTCTCTCTCTCTCTCTCTCTCTCTCTCAAACATAGACGCAGCCTGCATGGAATGGACAGATGGCCCAAGCTAGGGAATGTGCACGTTGCAGGGAATGGGGAGATGGGCCTTTCTATTTCTCTTATGCGAAGCATTAGCAGACTGGCCAAAAATGATGCAGAGCTTTAGTCTGTGTGTACAAGAAAAAGATCGAGCATGCATGGCTCTTGGCACCTAGAAGAAGCCAACAAATTCCCAAGGGCCAAATGTTTAAAGGCAGATGCACGTTCTTAGAGACGAGTGGAGGGACGGTGGGCAGTGGAGTCTCCAACTTAAGCGTGGAGAGCATTTTTTTGTTTTGGGGGGGGGGGGGGGGGGGACAAGTGGGAACATTGATGTGGAAGGTGGATTTGTCCAGATTCCACCTAATAGAAATGCAAAAGAGCCTGTAGTACGTAGTATGTAAAACATAACCAAAAGAGAACAAAGTTTAAAACTTGACAATACAAGACCCTTTTTTTTTTCAAAACGTATTATAAAGTCACCAATAGATTACAAATCAGTCTCAAGCTCAAGCTGAGCCTTGAGGGATAGAGGGTTACAACCGAGCTTAGTTACAAGTACCTAATAGCTAACTATTGTGGAGGGCATGATCGGATGGCGAGGGTTGCCCTAAGCAAATGATCCGGGCTATACCTTGTACTTACCACATATATTGTCTCCTTGCTTTCTTGTACAATCTCCGAGAAGCTAACCACATACAGGTCATTATCAAAGACATGACAGTCCGTGGCCTTCCAGATATTATTGAAGAAGTAGTATTTGACTATTTCAGTACAAATTAGAAGTGCAGAACTTCGAAACTGTTTGCCACCAAGACACAAATCCTTATTGAAATACCCAATCTTTCACGTTCTTTGTATCCATTTGCACATATTTCCTGCAAGGTCTCTAATAGCCGGGCATTCCATGAAAAGGTGGCAGAGGTCTTTGTTAGCTAATCTGCACAAAGAACATCAATCAGGTATGATACACGCGCTTGAATGTTGACACCTGTCGAGAAGGCCCCCCAAACGATTTCTAGCAATTGATATTACTATCCCAGAAGTGGCTCAGCCATTGATGTCCCTTTCTTGTTCATCCTTCTTGCAATTTCACTCCAATAAGGGTTCAAGATAACCCCAACAACTTAAGATAGCCACGGGGACCAATGCGAGATGGAGTTATGGAAGTATCTTGTAGCTTCACCCCATTCCAGTGCCCCTGTTTCTCTATTGCATTTTTGCACCATCTCTCTTGTGATACCACTCAGTCTTAAGCTAGCCCACCCAGGGGCTAAAAGTTTATTGTGCACCTCGATCCCTTTCCATTGACCACCTTCAGAGCAAAGTTTTGTCTTGTCAATCATATCCTTGGTCATGAGAGCCCAAGACTGGTCTTGATTTGCTATTGAGACCACAAACTTGGCACACAAGGCCTCAACATGAACAACAGGGTTGAGAATTCCAAGGCTACCTTGGACCATTGGTCAAGCGATACCTTCCCACTTTGCCCATTGCCACGGCGCCGCGGTTTTAGTGTTGTTCCTCCATAAGAATATTTTAATTGGTTTTGAAAACTCTTAATTACATTTGGCTATTTTGAGGAGCAGGCTGGTGAAGGCAATATAAGGAAGCATAAAAGAATTAATCACTCTGACCCGACTCTGGAAGGGGAGCAACACATACTCCTACTTTCTCATTTTCCTCTGAATCTTTTCAAGGACCCACTGGAACCTTTGCTTGTAACGTCCACCCCTAAGGGAGGCCTGAGATGCCTTAAGATCCTATCTTTAGACACAATCTCCCTTGAATAGACCGATAGGTCAAATGAGTCATTTTTTTGTTAGGGAGATCAGTCGCGACTTCTCAATATTACACTTTGACCGAGAAGCCACAACAAATGTCTTCACAATCTCAAGGACCTTTCTGAGCACTTAATGGCAAGCTTTGAAGAAGAGGATGGAGTCATTCGCAAACATCTTGGCGAGGAGCTGGTTGTTATCGGGAAGAGTTAATCATTGTATTTCCTCCCACTTAGCAGCAGCTTCAAGCATCGTTAATAGAGGATGCAATCCAATAGCAAAGAGAAGCGAGGCCAAGGAGCATCCTTTCTTGATTGATCTTTTGGCTTCAAAGGAGCCCACAATTCTATCATTGAACAACAGTTCCGAAAGGCTACTTGCACCTAGAGTGTGTATAACGTGACAGAGGAACAACCCAAAGCCCACTGATTTCATGACATCTTCAATGAAGGACCACACAATCCTATCATAAGCCTTGTCCAAATCTAGGTGCAGTCGAATGCACTATTGCTTCATGAAGGCTGGATACTCAATGCCAACCATTGATGTCAATATGTTGTCATAAATTGATCTTCCTTTGATAAACCGGTGCTGATGAGAAGAGATGACTCTATTAAGGAGGGTTGCCATTCTAAGAGCGACTCCCTTGGCAATGATTTTGTATGCAACTAACTTCATAGTTATGGGATGCCAATGCTTAAACTGCAAGTTGCAAACCTGTTTCGAGATAGTCTTGATAAGCCCTCTTTTCACATTGAGATCCAAGGATCCCTTGACAAGAGCCTGGTTAGCCAGACACGACGTGACCGGGACCTTGAGGTCCTCTCAGAACTCCTTGAAGAACTCAATGGTGAGACCTGTAAAGAATGAGGATGCAAGAGAGCTACACAAGACAAGCACAAAGCACACAAAGATGGAAAGCTTCTTCTTCTTCTTCACAGAAAAGAGAGTACAAAATGACTAAGTGCTAAAGCTGAAAAGTAGCACATATGTACATGCGGTCACTAAGTGTGAACTCGCTAGAAGCGTACTAGGCTGGCACTATAAGTGTAGTCCAGCTGTAGAATCACTGGCAGAGATCCTCCGTGTCGGTCACCTAACGCGCCAGTGAGTAAATGCCGTAAGCGGCCAAGACCCGTAGTGGATGCCAGCTCAAGGTGTAGAGCTCGACATCTCAACACTCCCCCTCGAGCTCTGCATGTCGCAGAGTCCAAGCATAGTCCGGAAACGTCGAAGCTTCTCAGCTTCGAGGGCCTTGGTAAAGATATCCGCTATCTGCTCCTCTGTGCTGACATAGACCAAGTCGATGTCGCCCGCCAACACTCGCTCTCGAACGTAGTGGTAATGGACCTCTATGTGTTTGGTCCTGGCATGGAACACTGGGTTCCTAGCCAACTGCATGCTGCTGAGGTTGTCACAATGGATGCAAATCTGCTGGTCCACCTACACTCCCAAGTCCTCAAGTAATGTGTGTAGCCAAGCTACCTCGCACGCCGCAACTGCTGCACCTCTGTACTCGGCCTCTGTGCTCGATAAAGCAACCGTAGGCTGCTTTTTGCTGCTCCAAGTAACAGCAGCACTCCCAAAAGAGAACATGAAGCCACTCGTAGATCTCCTATCAACAATGCTACCTGCCCAATCTGCATCTGTATACCCATACAATGCTAATGGTGCATCTGCTACATAGAACAATGCGTAGTCAAGAGTACCTTGCACATACCTAAGTGTGCGTCGTACTCCATCCAAATGTGGCTTCCTCGGAAGTTGCATGAACTGACTCTCCAAGCCTACTGTGTAGCTCAAGTGTGGCCTCGTGATAGTCAAGTAGATTAGACTACCCACAATCTTCCTGTACATGTTGACATCCTCAACAACATCACCCTTCTCTGCACTCAGCTTTGCATTCACATCCAAGGGAATAGAAATTGGCTTACAATCAGCCATACCATACTTTGACAACATGTCCAAAGCATACTGTCTCTGTGATAGCCATACACCCTCTGGAGTCCTGATCACTTCAATGCCAAGAAAGTAGCGCAACTCGCCTAAATCTTTCATTTCAAACTCTTGTTTGAGAAGACCCTTCACATGGTCAATCTCCATAGCATTGTCACCAACAATAATAAGGTCATCTACATATATGGTAATGACCACAATCCCCACATCACTCTCACGTACATAGAGTGAATGATCAGCATGAGCTCTCCTAAAACAAATACTGACAAGATACTTGGCAATCCTATCATACCATGCTCTAGAGCCCTGCTTCAAACCATACAAAGCTTTGAGAAGTCTGCATACATAATCTGGGTAACCTGGATCGACATAACCAGGTGGCTGATCCATATACACTTCCTCTTGCAACTCACCATTCAAGAAGGCATTCTTTACATCCATTTGATGCATAATCCATCCTCTAGATGCAGCCACTGCTATGACAGCTCTCACTGTCGTCATCTTTGCCACTGGAGCAAAGGTCTCCTCATAGTCTATGCCATACGTCTGTGCATAACCCTTTGCGACCAGCCTTGCCTTGTGACGCTCAATGTTACCATCAGCCTTATGCTTGGTTTTATACACCCATTTACAGCCAATAGCTTTCTTGCCACTTGGCAATGGCACCAACTCCCATGTATCATTTGCTTCCAATGCAGCCATCTCTTCATTCATTGCATCATCCCAATGCACATTTCCAACTGCATCCTCAAAACATGTGGGCTCCACATCCTGTATCACCTTAGCCATGTAGGCTTGGTGATGTGCTAGATACCCATCATAAGTCAATTTCTGAACTGGATTTCTGACTCTATTAGATCTGCGCGGTCCTGGGTCACTCCTTTGCCCTCTAGCATCTTCTTGTACTTTCCTTACACCAGGTGTCCTGACAGCCGGAATTCCAAATTCCTCATCAAGACTTTGTTAAGAACCATCTGAATCCATGTCTACATGTGAAAAACCTGATGATGCATCAACCATAAAGGGAGGTTCATCAACCTTTTCCTTTCCTTTTCGTGATACATTCCCTGTACCTGTTGGTGGAGTAACCTGCGTACGTAGTCTACCATTCCATGGTTTCTCAACAGAGCCACGAGAAGAGGACTCTTGTGGTCCACTCAAAACCTGTGACTGTGGCCTCACATTTTGTACAACCACATCATCTTTTACATCAGCCCCAATAGTGCCATGTGCATTACTGTACCAGCTGCTCATCTCATCAAAGACTACATCTCTGCTCACTCATAATTCTCGTGTAGTAGGTTTGTAGCACCTGTACCCCTTTTGTTCAAGGGAATATCCCACACGAATACATTTCTCTGCTTTAGGATCCAATTTCCTACGCAACTCATCTGGTACATGCACGTAAGCTATGCAGCCAAACACTTTCAAGTGTGCCAAATCAGGCTTTGTACCTGTAAACTTTTCCTCAGGTGTTACATCATGCACCGCGGCTGTAGGTGTCCTGTTCATAATGTACACAGCTGTATTTACAGCTTCAACCCAGAAATGATGAGGCATGTTCTTCTCATTCATCAATGCACGTGCAACCTCTGCAATGTGCCTGTTTTTCCTTTCTGCGACCCCATTCTGCTGTGGAGTATATCTGCATGTAAACTGCCTGTGTATACCATGCATTCGCAGAAAATCTGAAAAATCATTGGAGAAGTACTCTCCCCCTCCATCTGAACTCAATGTCTTGATTTGCATATCTGTCTCCTTCTCAATCATGACTTTGAAGTCTTGAAAGTGACCAAACACTTCACTTTTGTTACGCATGAAGTAGACCCATACTTTCCTTGTATGGTCATCAATGAAAGAGACATAATACCTGCAACCATGTATACTTGCAGTATCGGTTGGACCCCAAACATCTGTGTGCACCACCTCAAGTGGCTTTTTACATACATTGCGCTCATGTGGAAATGAGCCCTTTGACTGTTTTCCAAACTGGCATGCTGCACACACTTTATGCATACCATCCACCTTGAATTTGGGCAAACCTTTTACAATCTGTTTTGATTGCATGCTGCGCAATCTCTGCTCATTGACATGGCCAATGCGTTTGTGCCAAATGTCAACATCAGCCACAACACCTGTGCCCTGTGCAAATAATGCAGCTTTTACCTCAGGCATGTCTACATTCAGCGTAAACATTCTGCCCACACATTTTCCCTCTGTGATCAGCTTACAGCCATTCTGGAAATCTTCTACATAACAGCCATTTGGATTGAAGCGAACCTGCAAACCCTGCTCAACCATTTGTCCAACAGAAACAAGATTCTTTGTAATGTTTGGGACATGAAGTACATCTGCTAAGTGCTTTGATTTCCCACTCTTCATATTTAGAGGTATGTCCCCTACATGAGCAATGGGGTGAGCTGTGTCATCTCCTGTCTGCACATAGCCTGACACATCTGGTTTGCGCATATCTCTAAACCACTCTCCACGAGACGTCATGTGATTAGAGGCACCTGAATCCACATGCCAAACATCATCTTGGGTGGAATTCTCTGCAGTCATTGTATTCATTACATGTTGCATAACAAACATGCGCTCGTTTTTGCTGTCATCTGCATCTCTGCTAGTAGATGCATAGTTGCCCTGTTCTCTCTTTCTACTTGCTTTTCCCTTTGGACAGTCACGTGACATGTGACCTCTTTCACCACAAGTCCAACATTCTCTACTATCTGGAGTATGTTGCTGCCTGCTTGATCCTGCACCACAACCTCTTTGACTCCCCTTGCCTTGAGACTGGTTTCCCCTGCCACCTGTATTGTTTTGATTTGATTGACCTTCCAGAAATTGGCCCCTGCAACCCCTTGGGCCTCGACCACGACCTCTACCTCTACCTCTGTTGGAGTTAGAATAGAAGGCCTGTTCAGAATTATTTCTTCCATGAGAAGAAGATGTTTCAAGGTTCTTCTCCTCAAGAATAAGCATAGAAATCAAATCTTGGAACACGGGGATGTCGTCTCTTGTATTCATGGAAGACCTAAAATGTACATACTCATCTCCTAGACCATCCAAGCATGCACGGAGAATGTCATCGTCTTCCACTGAGACTTTAATAGATCCAAGAGCCTCAACGATACTCTTGATCTTCAAAGCATAATCATTGATGGAGAGGTTGTTCCTCTTAACCTGATTTAGCTCCGACTTTAGTTGAAGCTTCCTGGCCTTGGTGTTCACCTCGAACACTCTGCCTAAGTTTTTCCATGCAATGGCGGGGGTTTCAGCATCCTGTAGATAGCCCATCATGCCATCTATGATGCTCATAGAAAGCCAATACATCACTTTGCTCTGGCCTTGTTGCCAGTCCCTCAAAGCTTTCCTTTGTTCTGTTGTAGCATTTGCCTCGGGAATCTCTGGTTCCTTTTCATTGTCTCCTTCTACATAGTCCCAATAACCTTTTCCTTTTAGGAAATTTGTTATTCTGAACTTCCATGCAGGGTAGTTATTTTTCTCAAGCTTCTCAGTAACAATCTGACTGAAACCGTCAGACATCTTGAAGCACTAAGACAAAATAGCTGCAATCTGCAAAAACCTGCAAATCTGCTGAACCTGCTATCGTGGTTCCTGTAACGCTTTCTACACTCAACGAGTGTCCACAATCAAGCGTACATACAACCAATGTACTTGTACAGTAAATCTCTGTATACTGCACTTTGGAGACCTGTTCAGAAACTTGTGCGAAAAACGAGTGTCCACAATCAAGCGTACATACAACCACTGTACTTGTACAGTAAATCTCTGTATACTGCACTTTGGAGACCTGTTCAGAAACTTGTGCGAAAAACGAGTGTCCACAATCAAGCGTACATACAACCACTGTACTTGTACAGTAAATCTCTGTATACTGCACTTTGGAGACCTGTTCAGAAACTTGTGCGAAAAACGAGTGTCCAGAATCAAGCGTATATACAACCACTGTACTTGTACAGTAAATCTCTGTATACTGCACTTTGGAGACCTGTACCAGGCTCTGATACCATGTAAAGAATGAGGATGCAAGAGAGCTACACAAGACAAGCACAAAGCACACAAAGATGGAAAGCTTCTTCTTCTTCTTCACAGAAAAGAGAGTACAAAATGACTAAGCTAAAGCTGAAAAGTAGCACATATGTACATGCGGTCACTAAGTGTGAACTCGCTAGAAGCGTACTAGGCTGGCACTATAAGTGTAGTCCAGCTGTAGAATCACTGGGAGATATCCTCCGTGTCGGTCACCTAACGTGCCAGTGAGTAAATGCCGTAAGCGGCCAAGACCCGTAGTGGATGCCAGCTCAAGGTGTAGAGCTCGACATCTCAACAAGACCATCCCAACCAGGGGATTTCTCCTTTCTAAGAGCTTACAATGTAATCGAGCATTCATCTTCAGAGAAAGCCATCTCAAGCCGATTGGCTTCAGGTTGGGAGACTTTGCTGTTGACACTCTCAAGCAAGGTCGCTCTTGATTCATCCACCTCTTGAGAGCATGTCTCTGGTTGGCCAATGATTTGGCTAAGGTGATCGAGCATGAGCCTAGCCATTTTGTTTTGGTCTTGTGTAGCATTCCCATTCTCATCTATGAGCGAGTGGATGAAGCAGCGACTTTTCTTGATTTTCAATGCTTTAAAAAAATGTGCTTGATTAGCAGCCTTTGGATGGAGGAAGGTCTCTCGAAATAGCATTCTCACCCTCTTGACCTCGTCGAGCTGCTGCTCAGCACGTTGGCTTTCGCTTCCAACCACCATTTGTGTTTTTCTTCAAAGACCGGTCCAAAAGCTTTTTTGGAAGTCAGATTAGCAACTCCTCTTCAAGCTGCTTCTAGTGCTCTTCTCGAGCCTTTTCATCCGAGGGCCTGAGCTTTTGATCGCTTTTTGGATACTTCGAGCAAAGAGATCCCAAGCTTTAGGTTTTACATCTTTATTGAGTTTGCCCAAAGCTTTCTTGGTAAGTCTTTGAAATAGAGGGTCCTTAAATAGGTGTGCCCCAGTAACAGGTAGCTTCTTACTCCCCTTGGGGGTCTGACCCACCCCATTGACTTTCTTGAGTTCCAAGTGTAATAGTATATGGTCCGACATGCTTTTTGTTGGTACCACCTTCATTTCAAGTAGAAACGGGATGCAATCATCTTGGTGAGAGTAGTAGCACCTCTCAAGGCAGAAAGGCGTGAGGGCATATTGTAGGCTTGTGTACGTGAAGAACAAAATTCTATTCCAAGGACCCACGTCCCATAGGTCCAAAGACCCAACAATTTAGTTTTTTCAAAACCTGCCAACATACTGGCTGATCTTGTTCTATCCTTTCTCTTCTCCACCATATTAAAGTCCCTCATCAATAGCCACTCTCCTTCAATGGGGGTATCCCTAAGATGCATCCACAATTTGGCTCTATCCTTTGCATTGCAAGGGCCATATATGTTGACTATAGTGATAGTCTGATCTTCCCACACAATTCTCACTCCTAGGGCTCTCCCAGAGGGGTGATTAAGGACTACTTTGGGCTCCATTTCCTTGTCCACAATAGAGAGAACTCCACTGAACCCATCCACTCCCTCTCCATAGAAGACCAACTTCTTTCTCAATGCCTATTTTCTTTTGTTGCGAGCATCAAGATTATGTTCTTGAATGTCCCAACAATTAACTTCCTTCTCCTTTCTAACTTCCTCCCAGAATAGGGCATGCTTCTTTCTGGTCTTCAATCCTGGCTTCCATCATTGAGAGAGGGGAACAAACTCTTCAACGTTTGATCCCTCCCGGGTCCCCGCATTTGTGGACCTAGGAGGATGTGAAGGTTGCTCAGGGTCAAGGGTTTTCTTCTCTTACAACACTTCAAAGGGGTTTTGGAGCAGATGGCACGAGTCTCCTCTTTTAGTTTGATAGGGGGTGCGAAGAAGACTATCCCTTTAAAGGCTCCGTTATTCTCTGGTGCTATGAATTTTCTTTCCATCACCTTCACCCTTTTGGCCCTTTTTAGTCCTGAGATCTTCACAGCCCGACATAGTTGTTACTTTCAGAATCTTAGGTGTAGTTGCGGAAAACGCAAACGGATCAACTTTGCGGGGGCGTTCTAGGCATTGCACTGAGAAGCTTTGCACCTCAACCGTCCTTTCTTGAAATTTGGTGACTTCATTGTCACAAATCATAGCTTCTTTTTCCTCCCCTAATCTTGTCCCTGCGCAACCCTTTACTTGTTTCTCACCCTCTTCCACTATTGTTTTCTTGATAGGGACATGATTAATATCCCCATAATTAGGGGCCTGGGCTGTAGGCTCGGAGTTCGCTTTAGTCCTCATGGGGTAACCCTTGGCAAAGTGCCCCAATTTGTTGCACTCAAAGTACGCCCCAAAGTAAGTCCCAAAGTTGAGCGAAATAGTAATAAGACTAGCTCCAACGTTGATCACCATACATTTTAGTGGTGTCTTAGACCGATTCCATCCTATAAAAATTGGATTAAAGAACCTTCCTCGACCCTTCCTTTTAGGGACAAACAAGGGGTTGCCCACTTGATTGGCAAGCATCATGATATTATCCCGGAGCCAACTAGGCAGGCCAGCAAACTCCACCCAAATAGGATGGATCCTCTTAAGGGACTCAACAGACTCGAACATTGGCTCCCATGGTAGACCACAGAATGTTGTCTTGTTAAATGTAACGGGACCCTTACCAAGGAACTTTGAAACGTTGGATACCTCCTTGAATCTAACTAAGCAAAACCCCTTGGCTAGGTAAGTAGTATTTTCAATTTCTCCTCCATGCCCAAGGATTTGCGACCTTTGAATCCATTGCATCAACTCATATCTATTCACGATTCTCCCACTAAAGTTGAACACAAGCGTCAGCTGGGCTTGCATGGCTAGCTGTTTTTTAATCAAAGTTGGCAAAATCCCGACATTGACGGCCTCCATGACCTCCAACTGCTATGGCAGTGACTTCTTAAGAACGCAAAGGGATCAATGCGTTAGTCCGTCTTCAACTATGCCATCGCTTTCTGCATGTGAGAAAGGTCTTTTGGTACCATTCGAGCCGATATCCAGTTGCTTGAGTTCCTTAAGCTCTTGTGCAAGGTGAGTCCTAACATTCTTCAGACTTTCATGGCTTGTACCACTTGAAGTCTCAACAGTTGCGACAACATCGCCAGTTACCTTAGAGTCACGACCCTTCAAAATGCTTGCAAAAAATACTCCCGATCTGAGAGCTGCAGAACCCATTGCTACCTTGCTTTTATCTGAACAGATCATGCCCTGAGTCTCCCCTTCCTTGAGGGTTTTTACCTCAAAGTTATAGCCTTCAGACTTTTGGTCAACCATGTTTCCCTTTTCTTTAGTAGAGCAGCCCTTTTCAATCGACCCCCAGACCCCGTTGTCGAACACCCACCCCCCATCGATGGTCGTGATGTTGGCCTGGCGCCCTCATCTGTGAGGATGATCTCTTCATTGGTGCGAGTTTCCTAGCTTCTATGGCCCCTTTCCCCGTAACCGCATTTTGGGCTTGGCTTTGGCGTGGTTGAAAATATACGACCTTAACCTTACTACATTTCCAAACATGAAGAATACGATTATCACCTTTATCATTCATAGCTTGTTCAACAACTATGATATCTCTACTCATGTCATCAGTGCCCAATAGTAGTTGCAGGTTTGTATATGGTTCATTCATGATGTGATTATACTCTATAAAACCAATGATCTAAGTTCTATCACCCTCCGGGGTTGATGGTGGGCACTTCTCATGCATGACCTAATGTGTCATCGTCCTGCCACTAAGCCTCCCCACTCTGCCTTGCACTAACCAATGAACTAAGTTCTATCACCCTCCAGAGTTGATGGGCACTTCTCATGCATGACCTAATGTGTCATTGTCCCCCCACTATTCCTCCCCACGCTGCCTTGCACAAACTCAAGAATGTTTTAAAACTACCCATGTCGCCATTACCCAATAACCGCCCATACACAGAGCAATCCCAAAGGTGGGCCACCTTGCAACCATACACTATCCACTGCATAAAAGGTGGTGACTTTGCAAGAGAACCAAGTTGAGGGGTGTGAAGATTTACTTGGACCCTTCATCCTCTACAACCAGGTGCAAGAGGAGGACATAGACAACTAGGTCGCAGAGTTAAAAGTTTTTTTTGATATCAATAACACGTGCATGCCTCTCATGCCACCTGCATTCCACAATTTTACTGACTCTAGTTCGTGAAGTGTGATGGTTGTTGGTCACATGAGCTAGTTTTAGCTTGTGTTATGCACTATACCCACACACCCACGCCTATAGAATGTCACATATCTTCTATATTGGGTTTAGATTGCTATTAAAGTAATTTAAATCCTAGGCACTTATAAGGAGGTATCCAACTTGATGTAGATTCGTTGCAGGAGTTACGATCATACAAGAACTTTAGGCTTTTCAAGCTTTGTAAAATATCAAGCTATGTATGAAATGACCCCAAACTTAAGATGGAGAATACCGTTTGTACATGAGCTAAATTTGACTCTTGTTTCTAGGTCAATCACATGCATGTGTGGTAGGTGCAATCTAGATGCCGACAACAAGTGTCCTACATAGGGTACTTTAGTGGGGGCTGTTTGGCGGAAGAGGCAACAAGCGGCCGTGGCCAGAAGGACCATATTTTCTTGAGAAACCATTTTAAAATTCCTTTGTAAAGAAGCATCTCTAAGCCGAGAAATTGTCAAGGATGTATGATTATTCTTTTGGGAGCAATTGTATATCAGAGAGAGTCAATTTTAAGATTAGGGGCTTATGGCCGGACAAGCCATTTTTGCAAAGACCTAATCTATAAAGGTCATTTTCTGTAAATTTTGGAGAATCTTTTTGGATGAGAAACTGAGAAGACAGCGTACGAATGAGAGCTCCTTCTTGTTCAAACTTGTAATCTTCGCCATTGCGGCTATGGTAATCCAAATTCAGTTTTGATTATTGCATTGTGTTCCTCTCCTCTTGCTCTTTCCTTCAAGTATAATCATTCAATATTTGGTGAAAGTTTTCGACTATGTGTTTGAGGATTTAAATCGCTGTTTTGAGTGATTAGATGCGTGTTTTATGTCGCTTCGACCCTAGGAGGGGCTTTAGGGACCCTAAAACGACCCATTAGGATCAACTGTTCGCTGTTTTTGTCGACTTTGTGAGGAATGATCGCGATCGTGGTACCTCTCTAGAATGCTGTGACAATGATAGGATATGATCCTAATGTAAAGAATGAGGATGCAAGAGAGATACACAAGACAAGCACAAAGCACACAAAGATGGAAAGCTTCTTCTTCTTCTTCACAGAAAAGAGAGTACAAAATGTCTAAAGCTGAAAAGTAGCACATATGTACATGCGGTCACTAAGTGTGAACTTGCTAGAAGCGTACTAGGCTGGCACTATAAGTGTAGTCCAGCTGTAGAATCACTGGCAGAGATCCTCCGTGTCGATCACCTAACGCGCCAGTGAGTAAATGCCGTAAGCGGCCAAGACCCGTAGTGGATGCCAGCTCAAGGTGTAGAGCTCGACATCTCAACACTCCCCCTCGAGCTCTGCATGTCGCAGAGTCCAAGCATAGTCCGGAAACGTCGAAGCTTCTCAGCTCCGAGGGCCTTGGTAAAGATATCCGCTATCTGATCCTTTGTGCTAACGTAGACCAAGTCGATGTCGCCCGCCAACACTTGCTCTCGAACGTAGTGGTAATGAATCTCTATGTGTTTGGTCCTTGCATGGAACACTGGGTTCCTAGCCAACTGCATGTTGCTGAGGTTGTCACGATGGATGAAAATCTGCTGGTCCACCTGCACTCCCAAGTCCTCAAGTAATGTGCGTAGCCAAGCTACCTCGCACGCCGCAACTACTGCATCTCTGTACTCGGCCTCTGTGCTCGATAAAGCAACCGTAGGCTGCTTTTTGCTGCTCCAAGTAACAGCAGCACTCCCAAAAGAGAACATGAAGCCACTCGTAGATCTTCTATCAACAATGCTACCTGCCCAATCTGCATCTGTATACCCATACAATGCTAATGGTGCATCTGCTGCATAGAACAATGCGTAGTCAAGAGTACCTTGCACATACCTAAGTGTGCGTCGTACTCCATCCAAATGTGGCTTCCTCGGAAGCTTCATGAAGTGACTCTCCAAGCCTATTGTGTAGCTTAAGTCTGGCCTCGTGATAGTTAAGTAGATTAGACTACCCACAATCTTCCTGTACATGTTGACATCCTCAACAACATCACCCTTCTCTGCACTCAGCTTTGCATTCACATCCAAGGGAATAGAAATTGGCTTACAATCAGCCATACCATACTTTGACAACATGTCCAAAGCATACTGCCTCTGTGATAGCCATACACCCTCTGGAGTCCTGGTCACCTCAATGCCAAGAAAGTAGCGCAACTCGCCTAAATCTTTCATTTCAAACTCCTGTTTGAGAAGACCCTTCACATGGTCAATCTCCATAGCATTGTCACCAACAATAATAAGGTCATCTACATATATGGTAATGACCACAATCCCCACATCACTCTCACGTACATAGAGTGAATGATCAGCATGAGCTCTCCTAAAACCAATACTGACAAGATACTCGGAAATCATGTCATACCATGCTCTAGAGCCCTGCTTCAAACCATACAAAGCTTTGAGAAGTCTGCATACATAATCGGGGTAACCTGGAACGACATAACCAGGTGGCTGATCCATATACACTTCCTCTTGCAACTCACCATTCAAGAAGGCATTCTTTACATCCATTTGATGCATAATCCATCCTCTAGATGCAGCCACTGCTATGACAGCTCTCACAGTCGTCATCTTTGCCACTAGAGCAAAGGTCTCCTCATAGTCTATGCCATACGTCTTTGCATAACCCTTTGCGACCAGCCTTGCCTTGTGACGCTCAATGTTACCATCAGCCTTATGCTTGGTTTTATACACCCATTTACATCCAATAGCTTTCTTGCCACTTGGCAATGGCACCAACTCCCATGTGTCGTTTGCTTCAATTGCAGCCATCTCTTCATTCATTGCATCATCCCAATGCACATTTCCAACTGCATCCTCAAAACATGTGGGCTCCACATCCTGTATCACCTTAGCCATGTAGGCTTGGTGATGTGCTAGATACCCATCATAAGTCAATTTCTGAACTGGATTTCTGACTCTATTAGATCTGCGCGGTCCTGGGTCACTCCTTTTCCCTCTATCATCTTTTTGTACTTTCCTTACACAAGGTGTCCTGACAGCCGGGATTCCAAATTCCTCATCAAGACTTTGTTCAGAACCATCTGAATCCATGTCTACATGTGAAAAACCTGATGATGCATCAGCCATAAAGGGAGGTTAATCAACCTTTTCCTTTCCTTTTCGTGATACATTCCCTGTACCTGTTGGTGGAGTAACCTGCGTACGTAGTCTACCATTCCATGGTTTCTCAACAGAGCCACGAGAAGAGGACTCTTGTGGTCCACTCAAAACCTGTGACTGTGGCCTCACATTTTGTACAACCACATCATCTTTTACATCAGCCCCAATAGTGCCATGTGCATTACTGTACCAGCTGCTCATCTCATCAAAGACTACTTCTCTGCTCACTCGTAATTCTTGTGTAGTAGGATTGTAGCACCTGTACCCCTTTTGTTCAAGGGAATATCCCACAAGAATACATTTCTCTGCTTTAGGATCCAATTTCCTACGCAACTCATCTGGTACATGCACGTAAGCTATGCAGCCAAACACTTTCAAGTGTGCCAAATCAGGCTTTGTACCTGTAAACTTTTCCTCAGGTGTTACATCATGCACCGCAGCTGTAGGTGTCCTGTTCATAATGTACACAGATGTATTTACGGCTTCAGCCCAGAAATGATGAGGCATGTTCTTCTCATTCATCAATGCACGTGCAACCTCTGCAATGTGCCTGTTTTTCCTTTCTGCGACCCCATTCTGTTGTGGAGTATATCTACATGTAAACTGCCTGCGTATACCATGCATTCGCAGAAAATCTGAAAAATCATTGGAGAAGTACTCCCCCCCTCCATCTGACCTCAATGTCTTGATTTGCATATCTGTCTCCTTCTCAATCATGACTTTGAAGTCTTGAAAGTGACCAAACACTTCACTTTTGTTACGCATGAAGTAGACCCATACTTTCCTTGTATGGTCATCAATGAAAGAGACATAATACCTGCAACCATGTATACTTGCAGTATCAGTTGGACCCCAAACATCTGTGTGCACCACCTCAATTGGCTTTTTACATACATTGCGCTCATGTGGAAATGAGCCCTTTGACTGTTTTCCAAACTGGCATGCTGCACACACTTTATGCATACCATCCACCTTGAATTTGGGCAAACCTTTTACAATCTGTTTTGATTGCATGCTGCACAATCTCTGCTCATTGACATGGCCAATGTGTTTTTGCCAAATGTCAACATCAGCCACAACACCTGTGCCCTGTGAAAATAATGCATCTTTTACCTCAGGCATGTCTACATTCAGCGTAAACATTCGGCCCACACATTTGCCCTCTGTGATCAGCTTATAGCCATTCTGGAAATCTTCTACATAATATCCATTTGGATTGAAGCGAACTTGCAAACCCTGCTCAACCATTTGTCCAGCAGAAACAAGATTCTTTGTAATGTTTGGGACATGAAGTACATCTGCTAAGTACTTTGATTTCCCACTCTTCGTATTTAGAGGTATGTCCCCTACATGAGCAATGGGGTGAGCTGTGTCATCTCCTGTCTGCACATAGCCTGACACATCTGGTTTGCGCATATCTCTAAACCACTCTCCACGAGACGTCATGTGATTAGAGGCACCTGAATCCACATACCAAACATCATCTTGGGTGGAATTCTCTGCAGTCATTGTGTTCATTACATGCTACATAACAAATATGCGCTCGTTTTTGTTGTCATCTGCATCTCTGCTAGTAGATGCATAGTTGCCCTGTTCTCTCTTTCCACTTGCTTTTCCCTTTGAACAATCACGTGACATGTGACCTCTTTCGCCACAAGTCCAACATTCTCTGCTATCTGGAGTATGTTGCTGCCTCCTTGATCCTGCACCACGACCTCTTTGACTCCCCCTGCCTTGAGAGTGGTTTTCCCTGCTACCTGTATTGTTTTGATTTGATTGACCTTCCAGAAATTGGCCCCTGCAACCCCTTGGGCCTCGACCACGACCTCTACCTCTACCTCTGTTGGAGTTAGAATAGAAGGCCTGTTCAGAATTATTTCTGCCATGAGAAGAAGATGTGTCAAGGTTCTTTTCCTCAAGAATAAGCATAGAAATCAAATCTTGGAACACGGGAATGTCGTCTGTTGTATTCATGGAAGACCTAAAATGTACATACTCATCTCCTAGACCATCCAAGCATGCACGGACAATGTTATCGTCTTCCACTGAGACTTTAATAGATCCAAGAGCCTCAATGATACTCTTGATCTTCAAGGCATAATCATTGATTGAGAGGTTGTTCCTCTTAACTTGATTTAGCTCCGACTTCAGTTGAAGCTTCCTGGCCTTGGTGTTCACCTCGAACACTCTGCCTAAGTTTCTCCATGCAATGGTGGGGGTTTCAGCATCCTGTAGATAGCCCATCATGCCATCTGTGATGCTCATAGAAAGCCATTACATCACTTTGCTCTGGCCTTGTTGCCAGTCCCTTAAGCTTTACTTTGTTCTGCTGTAGCATTTGCCTTGGGAATCTCTGGTTCCTTTTCATTGTCTCCTTCTACATAGTCCCAATAACCTTTTACTTTTAGGAAATTTGTTATTCTGAACTTCCATGCAGGGTAGTTATTTTTCTCAAGCTTCTCAGTAACAATCTGACTGAAACCGTCAGACATTTTGAAGCACTAAGACAAAATAGCTGCAATCTGCAAAAACCTACAAATCTGCTAAACCTGCTATCGTGGTACCTGTAACGCTTTCTACACTCAACGAGTGTCCACAATCAAGCGTACATACAACCAATGTACTTGTACAGTAAATCTCTGTATACTGTACTTTGGAGACCTGTTCAGAAACTTGTGCGAAAAACCCCTAAAATTTTTCGTGGATTGCGAACGAAGGGATTGTGATGCTCTTGCTCTCTTAGCCTCTCTTGCCTGCACCAGGCTCTGATACCATGTAAAGAATGAGGATGCAAGAGAGATACACAAGACAAGAACAAATCACACAGAGATGGAAAGCTTCTTCTTCTTCTTCACAGAAAAGAGAGTACAAAATGACTAAGTGCTAAAGCTGAAAAGTAGCACATATGTACATGCGGTCACTAAGTGTGAACTCGCTAGAAGCGTACTAGGCTGGCACTATAAGTGTAGTCCAGCTGTAGAATCACTGGCAGAGATCCTCTATGTCGGTCACCTAACGCGCCAGTGAGTAAATGCCGTAAGCGGCCAAGACCCGTAGTGGATGCCAGCTCAAGGTGTAGAGCTCGACATCTCAACACCTAATAGTCCCCTGAAGCTTCCCTTCAAGTTTCGTGCGATTCCAAATAAATTTGCATGGTAAACGGGCATGACGACTGTAGAGCTAGGTAGAAGGACATAGTCAGATTACTTGGCAGTGATGCGTTTGATTTACTTGTAGAGATAGTAGTTGCATCTCATCGAGTTCACTTCATTAGGCTTGACAACCTAGTGAGTTTCCATGCCTCATCCGAGTCGATTCCCCTGTATTGATAAATATGTTGATGCTTGAGAGCTATGCTATGGACGTCCGTCGCGGCGACCCGCAAACATTGGCGCCGTTGCCGGGGAATGCACCTTAGGTTATGAGTGACTGAGTGCGCAGTTAGACTCCTTAATAAAGATCAATCCACAAATCCATTTTACACCTCAGTTAGGCTACTAGACAAGAGTTTAGAGCCTAGTGGAATCTAGAGCCAGTGGACCGGTCAGATCCTCTCTTAGGAGATTTAGGGAGCTGAGTGAACATGTTAAAGCATTTTTGCTCTTCAATTTCTCTAATTCGATTGAGTACTGAAATCTCACCCGAAATCTGTCGTGTTCGTTGTGTCTGATTCAAATTCTTATGTTTTTTCAGTTCTGTACTTAGGAGTAGGATAAGCAAATCACATTCCAATCAAATTTGGGGCAAAAGTTAGAGTCGAAAAACCAGAAAACCATAACCTTGGCCAAAAAGCCATAAGACTCTGAATTTCTGAAAATCTGACTAAACAGGGCTAAAAGTGATTCAAATAACATAGTGGTAGTACAAAACACAAGGAAACACTTGTCAGAGGGAGCAGACAAAATTTCATCTGATTTGGCTCAGGTACTATGATCGCGATCGGTGTACCTCAGTCTCAGAAGTGTACAAGATTTAACATGTGCCTTCCTGATAAGATTCTAAACAAGTTTGTCTAAAGCAACCACACTTAAAAACATCAAAAATCAAGGGGATCAGGCCACTTGGGTAAAACTAGCCTGACAGACCCAGAAACTACAAAATCTTGACTTTTGGTGATCCAAATGCAAAAAGACTTGGGGGATAGCCTTGAAACATCAATGTCTACAAGAATGCCAAATTTGGTCTGATTTGGACTCAGAAGTACGATCGCGATCGGTGTACCTCTGGCCTAGATCTAGCTCATTTTTGACTTGTTCATAAACCTAGGTTATACAAGATACCAGGAGTTTTCAAAACTCAAATTGGACATACTATCAATAATCTGCAAAAGAAATTGTGTTGAGATCATTTTGAAGTGTTGAATCTACTAACAGTTGGAATGATACAGTGATCTCATAGCCATCCAGTGTATTCATTTGTAGAGACCGGTCAAGTAACAGTCCATGCAGTCGCCAGAATTAGAAGATTTCTCCATCTCTAGGTAAGAGGTTTGGATTCGGTTAGTAAATCCCACTTTCTTCATGTTTTTGAGATTAGGAAAACAAATTAACACCCGACACCTAAATTTAGCGGATCAAACGAGTGTCGCGTCAACGGAGGAGAGTGTAAACCAAAGGATAGTACGCCCGTTATAACCGATCCTTGAAGAAGTCATTTCTGATACTTCTTCGGAGTACTTCACAGAACACTTGGGGCAAATAAAACTAAACGGGAGAGAAAACATGGCAGCAAGACCATCAGACCCCTTGGCCACACTAAAGCTATTGTTCATCAAGTATCAATATGACAACAAGCAAGGTGCCAAGATATACAAAGACGGTATGGACCGCTACTGTGTGAAAATAGAAGATAGACCAAGCGAGTTCAGGGACTTAGTGCCTGTAAGCTATAGCGGAGACAGGTACCTAGATGAAGAGGGTATCATGTATTTGGTAGTCCTGAATCCTAACATTGTAGACAAGTGGGGATTGATGGGCACAAAAGCCAAAATAGACGAGGAACATGAGGAAAGGGCTCCAACAATGAGCTTACCGAATGTGAAATTAAGGCGAGAAAACAAAACGATGCGAATCAACACGGATAATGTCTACTTGGGGTTATACAAGTATAATAATGGAGAGCAAGATCTCTATTATAGATGTGAGGAACCCTACGTCGAGGAGATGACTGAGCGGAAAAGACTTTATGTCTTCACCTACACCGAGGGAGTGGAAATGAAAATTGTCGCATATGACAAGTATGGAAGACGATATGCAGCAATCGATAAAAAAGAATTGGAGGGATATACGTACTTTGGGGGGCCACTTCACCAGTACTATGTCACTCCAAGCCCTCTTAGAACAGCACCTACAACTGTTGTGCCAGAACCGTTAATCACAGGTGGAGAGAGGACTCATGTAGCTGATTCTTTCAGTCGACCTCATTATTCGATGCCAAGCCCCATGGGAACGTTACATTCCAGAGAATTGATGGCTACGAATCGGGGTAGTACGGTTCCTATCTCTATACATACGGCTGTAGGTCCAACATTTACAGCTGTCCCATCACATTTGCCTCCTAGTAGTAGATTTGGGGTAGGCGAGCCAACGAGAGCAACCTACGACCTCCCTGATGTACGAGAACGATTAAGTCGGGACATGGGAGCAATGAGAGTGACCGCAGACCATAGACGGATCAGACCGTCCCAAGTAGCGAAGTGCATGCCAAAGAAGTATAGCGGCTCGGGGGATCCATATGCCCATGTATCGCTCTTCAAGCAAGTCTTAAGAGCGGAACAAATCACTGATTTCCATACTCAATACGAGGGATTCGGGCTGACCTTGGAAGGGACGGCCTTAACATGGTTTCAACCTTTAAACCCTAAAACTTGTCCAAATATTGAACATGTATTGCGCGAGTTCGCAGAAGAATTCTCAAAACGGGGTATAAAGCATAATACTGTATCGCAGATATATGCTTTTAAACAAAGGAAGAATGAAAACGTGAAGAAAGCAACCTTGAGATTCAAGAAATACATTGAGAGATGCCCCAGAAGAGAATTACCGCAGGACGAGAGATTGTCTGTGCTCTTCGTTGAAGGACTTAGGAATGAAACCTTGAAAAAGGACCTTCACTTGAAGACCTGTAGCACATTTCAGCAGGTTACAAGGGAAGCATTATATCTTGTCGACAACTGCAAAGCATATAGGTAAGTATCCAAGGATACTGATTCAATAGCCAGTGGCTCTTCATTGATTAAGAGCGAACCCTCTACCAAGAAAGATGCTCAGGCGTCCTTGATGCCGATAGCTGATCAATTGATAGAGGAGGTAACAAAGAGAATGCAACAACATGTGAGATCACATCCGTTGATGAGACAGTCTCAGACGAGGAAGTATGACGCATGCGGGGGAGATCATCCGATGCCATGGTGCACACAATAGCCGAAAGCTCCAGTTGCAAGTGGACGAGTACTGAAATGGTGTGCCATAGAGCAGAAATGGACGAATCATAGCCCTGAAGAGTGTTTTTATAACAAAAATTTTGTGAGGGAAAGACCGTATGGACCTCCAGCAGGACCATCCCAACCACCTCCCCCAAGGTATCAAGTTGGACCAAATATGAATTTGGTAGCGGGAGCGGACAGACCTCAACCTGTGTTGGGTCAACAACCTCCATTACCACAGGAAAATAGGGCCATGATTAGATACGCTCAACCTTGTGAAGCATCACCAGAAACGAATAGTACACTTCAAGTGTCTTATTACGAGGAACCAAATGAGCCTTACGTAACTGAACCCGAATCACAAATATACGCAGACGAAGCATATCAACCGTGGGAAAATAGTGAGGGTATGGCACCACCAACGTATATAGCACAACCTTCGAGAGATCAATATTTGGTAGACGAGAGAACGTTAATGTTCATTGCAAACCAGAATTACAAACCAAGAGGATATCCTAATAGAGCAGGACAACCTATGGGACCACCTCCTCAAAATCAACCAACAATTGGACAATGTTATAGCTGTGGAAGTACGGATCATTGGGAGCGTAACTGTCCTTTCAAGGGTGAAAGAGTAAAAATTTTTGGGTTTTGTGATGGATGTGGCGTGAATCACATATTACCAGATTTCCCGAAGAATCCGGACAACAAAGGAAAAGCGACTATGAATATTGTGGGGGTGATACCAAGCGCTAGCAGCGGATCAGAAACCGATCCCTTGATCCGAATCAACGTGATAACCAGAGCCCAAACCAAGGACTTAGGAAAAAACTAACCTTTGGAGGAAAAGGTCGAGTTGTCCATACCAACAGAAAAGGAGAGTTTATCCGTTAGAACTCAGCGAAAATCTTGGAAGGCAAAACGAAACAGGATGAAAACGAGAAGGTTGAAAACTCAAATTACCATGCAAAACGA
This sequence comes from Adiantum capillus-veneris, assembly GCF_014529385.1. NCBI lineage: Eukaryota > Viridiplantae > Streptophyta > Polypodiopsida > Polypodiales > Pteridaceae > Adiantum > Adiantum capillus-veneris. Next base: position 143,584,572 of record NC_140937.1, on the reverse strand, counting down.
GTTGCATGAAATGAAGGAGCAACTCAAACAAGAGAGAGAGAGAGAGAGAGAGAGAGAGAGAGAGAGAGAGAGAGAGAGAGTAAGACAACTGAGGTCAACAACAAACCGAGGAAAGCATCCTCAGGAGGATCAGTCTTGGTTGACAAAGTGCTAGAGCCGTTAGATGCTCTATTACAATCATACGAAGCAAGGCTAAAAACAAACCAAACCTTAGAGCAAAGATGGTTGACTTATCCTCAACCAGAAGTGGAAACAAAGCGTTTGGAAATGTGTAAACACCTTATTGAGACAGCCCAGGCGTTGATGGAACTTGAGATAGCTAGAACCCCAGAACAAGAAGTATTGATTCACAAAGAGCAAGAAAAACTAAAAATCGATGAACGAAAACAAGTAAACGAACCCAGGCCTGAAACAGTATTGCCATTGGATCATCGATTTGTGCCAAACACGAATGATGACGCTAAATCAATGACGATGATGCCAATTCTAGAGGTTGAAGAACAATGGCCACAACACTTATGGGAAACCATTAGAAATAGAAAGAATGGAAGCGCAACGTTACAATCTGCTCCAATTCCTGAAATTAACATGGATAATGGATTTTTTCTAGCCGATATACAATCGTTGTATGGGGATGCGGGAACGAAAATTTCGGTGGAAAGCAAAGCCCAATCCTTGAAAACCCTGCCTTCATTTATAGGTGAACATGAGGCACAATCGGAGATAAGGTTAGTTCCATCCTAGATGAGAACTATCCCACATATGGTTGACTCAAAGAGCCTTCAAGAGATGCTGTCGACACCTATAACATGCACCATCACGCTGTCCGAACTCTTGAGAGTCAAACCACATTTGTGGGAAGACATGGCGAAACATATGGAGCACAAGGGAGTAAATATTCCTCTTCCGACAAACCCTCCGGGAGAAGAAAACAAACGGGGAAGTCAACCCAAAGCCCGACCAATGCCCATAAACAAGGTCGGAGATTATTGTGAAGGAGAGGAGGGTAACACAACATTACCTGTTGAGTATCAGGATATAACAACAATACCTATCCTAGACAATGGAGCTGGAGTGGCGATTGCTACAAAGCAAATCTGGGAGAAGTGGGGCCGTCCAGCTCTCAGGAAAACTAGAATGAAACTGCAACTCGCAGATGGGTATGTAGAGAGGCCATTGGGGATCCTGGACCAAATAATTGTAACTTCGTATGGAATTAACTATGAGCACACCTTTGCCGTGGTGGATTTCGGAAAAACAAACAACTTTGACATTATTTTGGGACGACCATTCATGCGTCAACTGAAAATGATACAGGATTGGGGTTACGATCAAATCTACCTAAGGCACGAGGAACTAATAACGAAAATCAACATGAAGGATCACAGCTATAGAGACGTTGCGAAAACACCCGCGTAAGAATTTAATTCTACCACTGTAAATGAAAAAGAAATACCTGCGTGGATGCAAACAAAAGCGCATGTCTAGATGTGTGGAGCATCCGATTGTGATGAGATAATCAGACAGGAATGCGTTCTGGAAAGATCCGTCAAAGACGAGGCATATTTCCCAGAACCTTTCCCTGAACATTTATTTGAGCCATTCGGGTGGACTCAAATATTGTCAACCTTAGACGTATGTGTTAACGAATGCACGCCTACGAAATTTTGTGACGAAGAAGGGTACGACCTAGTAACATTGCAAATGGCTAGCGTTGTCCTTGAGTCGGGATCAGAGAGCGAGGAACAGGAAGAACCTCCACGTGAGACTGGTTGTAAACGAATAATTGATGAGGTATCTGTAGTGAACGATAGGATTCAAATAGAAGAGGAATTCATGGATTCACTTTACTGTAACCTTCCATCATTGGACGATGAAAACCAACTGATAGAGGCTCATGATGAAAGATCAAGCGCATCAGAGACGAACGGGAAATACAGGATAAGACAGGACAAATTTTACGAGTTTCATAACCAAAAACCTAGTCGACAGGAGTGGTATAAATCAAAGAGAACCAGAAAATCAAGGGCGAATAAGCATAATCCGATGCCTCTTGTCAATGATAGAACGGGATATCTAAAGCTTGTCAAAGCTGAGGATTGTGTCAAAGACGAGGTCACTGGCCGGTTTACCAAAACTAAACCATGGAAAAACAACAAGAAGAACAGACACGAAAAGTGGATGACTAAGTCGCAAAAGGAGAGGAAAACAGGGTATGGAATGACCAAAACAGAGAGGAAAACAGAGTACAATAAGCTCAAGCGAACCTTAGAGACATATGGACGACCGACTTTGAAACGAATGAGGACACGAGTTCTGACAAGATAAATGCCCCATCCCATTATAAGAAATATACCATACAAGATAGGAAAATCATAGTGCAACAACCTATGAGGGAATTGAAGGAACCGGGTACATCGTACGACAGTCCTGAAAAAGCCAAATGAATAGATCTAGCGGAGCCAGGAGAAGATCCAAAACCTGCATATATTTCCACGGATCTTACTGAAGAAGAGGAAAAGCTTTTGGTAACTACTCTTAAATAGTATAGAGATGTGTTTGCGTGGTCGTACAAAGATTTTAAGGGGGTGGATCCTAGTATCTATCAACACACGATACCCCTTAAAAATGATGCCAAACCCAGCAGACAACGTCCCTATACTTACAATGAAACATTTGCTAAAAAGATCAAGGAGGAGATAGATAAACTTAAGGAGGCACATTTTATTTACGAAATTGAGCACACCGATTGGGTTTCACCAATTGTGGTGGTCCCAAAGAAAAACGGAAAGTTGAGAGTGTGCGTCAATCTCAAGAAAGTAAACGCTGCTACAATTCGAGACAACTATCCCCTACCCATTACTGATCATGTAATAGAAAGGGTAGCTGGCAAAGAGTCTTATAGCTTCTTAGATGGCTTTTCGGGTTACAACCAACTCGCAATAAAGCCAGAGGATCAGCAAAAAACGGCTTTCGCAACTGAATGGGGTATTTTTGCATTCGGGTAATGGCTTTTGGCCTAACAAATGTACCGGCTACATTTCAGAGGCTAATGGGTCATGCTTTTAAAGAATATCTAAGACAATTCTTAGAAATTTACATGGATGACTTGTGCGTTCACTCCCTTGTAAGACTGGAGCACATAGAGCACTTGACCAAGGTGTTCGAAAAATGCAGGCTGTATTGGATTTGCCTGAATCCACAAAAATGCGTCTTCATGGTTAGACAGGGCAAAATACTGGGACATATAGTGTCCAAAAACAGGATTTCGACAGACATGGAGAAGATCAGCGTCATTGTTGATCTACCATGACCAGTAAAGGTGAAAGAGGTATAGGCATTTATGGGTCATTGTGGATATTATCGAAGATTTATCTACTCATACGCTATAATTGCAAAACCACTTTACGCGCTGATAACTAAATTTGAGTGGACAGAGGAGTGTGAAGAAGCTTTTCAAACATTGAAGCAGAGATTAATTTCCGCTCCAATATTGAAAGCTCTGGATTGGGAAAAGATCTTTCACATTCACGTGGATGCATCAGCGTATGCAATAGGATGCATACTTGCACAACCTGGAGAGAACAACATGGATTTTCCAATAAGTTACTCCAGTAGACAATTGAACAATGCAGAGAAGAATTACACGACAACTGAGAGGGAGGGATTAGGTATGGTCTATGCGGTGAAAAAGTTTAGACACTACTTACTTTCCAATAAATTTGTATTTTTCGTTGATCACCAAGCACTGCTGTACTTAGTAAACAAACCTTGCAGTACGGGAAGGTTGTTCGATGGTTCATCATACTACTTGAGTTTGATTTTACAGTAGTGGTCAAGAAAGGTACTACACACCAAAGAGCGGATCATTTATCTAGAATGATGCATAGAGAAAACCCTGTAGGAGTTGATGATGATCTACCAGATGTATATCTTTTCAACATAGAAATGGTTCCAAGATGGAGCGAGGACTTAATTCCTTTGCTGACTATCGGGTCTTTGAATATGACAAGACAACCATCTACCATTACAGCATCCAGATCATTGGTAATGTTGGTGGGCAGGCTATACAAACAGGGATCGGATCAAATCCTTAGGCTTTGTGTTGAATCTAGTGAACGGGAATTGTACCTAAACCAGGCTCATGTACAAACAACGGGAATTCACAATGGGCATGCACAGATGTACCAGATATTGATGAGAATGGGTGTGTATTGGCCAAAAATGCAACATAGTGTTCATATGCATGTCAAATCTTGTGTCAAATGCATGCTTCAAAAGCCAATAGAACACGCGACTCTATTCAGATTGTCTATAGCACCCCGATGGAGTAACTACATCATTGAATACCTCACCACCAGGATACTGCCTGAGGGGATGAGTAGATCACGAATCAAAACGATCATGAAAGAGGCAGCAAACTATGTACTGATTGAGGACGCTCTTTACAAGAGGGGAAAGGACCATCAATTGAGAATGTGCGCGACTGAAGAGGAATACACTCCTATCTTAGAGCAAGCACATAGTGGACAAGCTGGTGGACATTTCTTAGCTGACAAAACGGCCAAAGCAATTCTTATTGCAGGTATATGGTGGCCTACACTATTCATGGACGCTGAAGAGTTTGTGAAACGATGTGATGAGTGCCAGAAAATAAAAATTCCGAGAGCGCGAGACGATATGCCCTTAAGGCCAATGATGGGCACAAGAGCGTTTGCGAAATGGGGAATAGATTTTGTAGGACCGATAGCGCCTCCGGGGTATAAAACGCACGCTCAATACATTATAGTGGCAACAGATTATTTGACAAAATGGGTGGAAGCTAAAGCAACAGCCAGAAATGATGCAAAAATGACAGCACAGTTTTTGTACGAGAATATTTTCACCAGATATGGCTTACCAATTGAGCTCGTGAGTGATAGAGGCACTCACTTCATCAATGAAGTGATCGAATTCCTATTGGACGAATTCATGGTAATTCACAGGAAGTCTGCCCCGTATCGCCCACAAGCGAATGGCCAAGCAGAAAGTACGAATAAAATTTTGGTGACGATTCTCACCAAAATTGTCAGCGAATCGAGAGCTGACTAGGATTCAAAAGCTGCATTCATCTTTATGGGCGTATCGAGTAGCTTACAAAACATCCATCGGAACGACTCCTTTCAACATGGTTTATGGAATGCAAGCGATTTTGCCACTTGAATTCCTTATTCCCACACTTCGAGTCGCTAAACAATTAGAATGGACGGGCCATGAATTATCCAATCAAGTAGAATCCTAGAAAAACTGGATGAAACCAGATTGAGAGCCGTTGCATCAATCTACGCGCAAAAAAGAAATATGAAATCATTCTTTGATCAACATGTAATCACCAAGGAATTTGCTACTAGGGATTACGTCTTAATGTATACCCTAAAACAACATTCCCGGAAACTCAAAAAGCGAGGGAATGGACCCTACGTGATTCATGACATATCATCTAGCGGTGCCATCAAACTTGCGACATTAGAGGGAGAGGAAATGCCTAAATGGATTAGTGGTTGCAGACTAAAGAAATACAACTTGCCACTAACCACAGAGATGCTTGCCAAAATACACGCTGCGAAGGAGCGCAAGAACAAAGCAAAAGAAACAAAAGCTCAAGCGTAGGAGGAGGCCAAAGTCAAGATTTTAAAAAGAAAACAAACATTACAACAACAAAGACTTCCTCCACCATCGGATAAGGCACAAATTCCTTTATCTATCATACAAACTGATGAGCAATGGGAAACAGGATTTGATGTTCGAATCAATGTCAAACTCCCGCATGGCAGGTATCAACGAGTATTAATTGACACAGGTGCAAGAGTTAATGCAGTCAACTTCTCCACTTACAGGATGCTTACAGATGAACCCCTCGTGCAATCCACACATGATCTACAAGCGGCAAACGGTGCAACAATGCCAACAATGGGGATAGTAAACTTACCAATCAATCTTGATGGAAATAATTGCCCTCATCAATTTTTCGTAATGAAAGATGGAGAAATCAGAGAATCAATATGTTTAGGAGTTCCATGGATGAGAACGTACAATGCAGTCACTGAATGGTCAGAACACACATTGAGGTACACACACGACTCTAACAAGTACATGACTCCATTCGCCAAAACAGATCACTCGTGGCCAAGTATCCCCATCGACAATAAGCAACCGGCTATTCAACCAAAAACAACCCCAAAGGTTATTCAAAAGGTCTGGATAAGGAAGTCATTGCTGACCAACAAACCAAGCAAGATATGGCTACCTAAGGACAAACTCCAGACGGAAGCAACATCATCTCCAAAACCTTCAGAAGCTACTTCAAAGTGGAAATGGCAACCAAAAAAGGATAACACTAGAGTTTCAATGCCAGAGCTCGAAAGGAACACCAAAACTCAAAACAAGAAGCCTGAATCTTCTAGATGGAACTGGAAACCGATGAAAACTAAAGCAAAATCGGTAAAGATGCAGCCAACCACATATAAATGGGTTCCAAAAATAGTTGCCAACACAACACCCACAATCAAGGAAAGAGCAATTCAACTACAAGCTCTCATGTTCCATAAACAACTACCCTCGCCATCAAAAGCCACTGAACACTACATTCAGTTCCCACATCATGCACAGCATATTGTTACCCAACGCATTGTCTCAAACATCAGAATAGGACCACATTACACGGCCATGTATAGACACAGAGTTCAAAACCCATGCACATGCACCACACTTCGTCCGGGACTACTCAGACAAGGAAGGGGGGAGTAATTGATGAATCTGATGAATCTAGCAATAGTCAGGGCCATTAAGAGGTCCAATGTGTATATATTTACATAATGTGTGTTTTTTTTCATTATTTAGAGTTCAATTTAAAACAAATTCGATTAAAACCTGGCATTTTTAGTAGTTTTTTTTTTGTATCATCCGACTAGCATAATAGTGAGCTGCAATGACAAATCCGGAGCATTCGGATGCTTCTAGAGAAAATATATGCTTAGGAGTGAGTATAATAAGTTTGGCTAAATTTTCGCCAGTTAATAAGTATTTTCATTTTATTGTGTTTGATTTTCGTTAATAAAACATCTAAAATTAAAAAAAAATCTCGCTCAAAAGTGTCGGAATCAAGTTCTGGAAGAAAACGCCGAAGTATCATGATAAAATTATCAAGCATGGAAGATATGAAGCTAATCTGAGATGTCAAATTTCGGCCTCAATGATTGTGACTACATTCGCCAAAATCGCATCAAATGGTCATACGACGCCGGAATGATGAACGGTTCGACCCACAAGTGGTATGCAGATTAAATCAAGATCAATGGTGAGAAAAATCAACCCCGTGTTATGAAAATCTCGGGAAGATATAGGTCAGGTAGGCCAAATTCTAGCTCATTGTTCATTTTCACCTTTTGAGAGAGAAGGAGAGAGCTTTTTTGACCTAGAGTGAGCTACCTTGTTTCTGCCCCGTACGGACGGTCGGAGCCAGCGTTCCACACTAGATTTCACATGTATGCTCCCTATCAACTAAAGATCAAGTCTATTATGCATGCAAGCGTGAATCTTTGCACAAACGAGCGAAGGGATCGAATCAAAGTCGGATCGGGTCAAAGAGGTCGAGGGCCCTTAGAGGCATCCATACAAAACTTTTTTCAGCCACAGAACACATCAATGTGCTCCCCACAAGCTCAGGAACAAAGCCATGTGGTCAAAACCAAATTTGGTGGTGGTACACCGATCGCGATCGGTGTACTTCCCTGACAAAAACTGGGACAGATTTTGCAAAACACCTCCCCCCAGCCTCACCTACAACCTGCTGGAGTCAAAACCAATTTTGGTCTCCATGGTACGATCGCGATCGATGCCCCCACATGCAGGTTTTGCAACTTTTGAGTTGGCCCATGCTTGGAACTCAGTTAAAAGTACACCCTCTTGAATTTTCAAGGAAAATGCACAAATTTTGCTCATAGAATGGGCCCAATTTGTCAAACACAACCGAAAAGGGAAAATTTGACCTACAACTACCCAAATTTGGTTAAAATTGATGATGGATGGTTTGGAAGGAACACTTGTCTGACTAAGGGTCAGGACAGTTGCAGAAAACCTCAGATGGATCTCAGAATCTCCTACAAGTATAGATATGGTAATTTCAGTCTCGAATGATCACACAAAGCTAGAATTGGAGCAGAGGCAATGCCAAAACCAAAAGATCACTTAAGGATGCTCAAACATCACATGAATATCCAAGAAATGCCTGAAAAGTGCACAAATCTGGAAAACCTCCTAAGACAAGGTATAAAGTTCCTAATAAGGTCAAAATCAGACAATGGAGTAGGCTGATGGTAGCAGAACATCATGGGAGCAGTGGGAGCTCTAGAACTAACTCCAACTAACTCCAGGATCCAACCAAAATTCATCAGAAAAACCAAATATGGTTAGACTTAGTAAAATATGGTCAAATAGTGAAAAATTTCTCTAAATTGTTCATTTTAAGTCCAAACTTGAAAATAAATCATCAGTGGGCTAGGCAAGCATAGGACTTCATGACCATCTAGTTTCCCCCAAAAACAGGCTCTGTACTACGATCGCGATCGGTGTACCTCAAACCCAGAATTTGACCAAAACCTATTAGATACCTTGTACACATCTTGTTCAAGTCACCATCCAAGTTTCAAGCCAATTGGACATCAAAAACTCATAAAAAATCAGAGTCTAGTCCCAAAATCCCTTGTAACCCAGAAATGGGACCTGTAAACTCAAAAGTGGTTCAAAAGACACACAAAGTGGACCAAAATGACCCTCCAACTATCAGCAACCCACTCATATGATCAAATCTAAATTTGGCCTCTGTACTATGATCGCGATCGGTGTACCTTAGACCCAGAACTGGCTCAGATTTTTATCACTCATAGCTCTAGTCTTCCTAGTCCCACTGGTGAAATATGGACAAGAATGGATGAAATTTGTTCAAGTTATGATCAATTTTAACTTTTGAACTGTTTTTTACTAAAAGTCTAAATACGATTGATTGCAAAAGGGAAATTCTGACAGCTTGTGATTCTCCTGACACAGAATGCCTCGCCCAAAGACAGACAGGCAGTGGACAGCAGCACCATATGAAGTGGAGGAGCTTGCCACGAATGAGAAGGCTCACATCTCGGATGAAATATTGGCTCAAATCCCTGCCCACATCTTCATCTCAAAGTTTAAGGATGCTGATGGCGATTTGGTAAAGACAACTATCATGCCACGGGAGATATGGAATCTCCACCAAAGGCCAGAAGTAATAGAGGTTGTACGGGCGATACACTTGGAACAATTTTTCAGATTACAGCCATGGGGAACAGATTACATGAGGGCCCACGAACTCATGAGCTCGATACAATATGATGGGCAGGCAATGCTCACAGACAAAGATGGGTCAAAGGTTAAAGTAAAGATCACAAAGGAAATCATCAATGAAGCCTTGCATTTCCTCCCAGGGCAACACGATTTGTTAGCAAAGAGAAAGTCACTAGACAATGAGAAGGCATTCGTCAAAGCTAAGGGGAACAAATACAAATACAGCGACATGATCTACGGAGATCTGGAATTGCCGATGAGATTGATATCTCAGCATTTCAGAGTTCAAAAGCCTCCTCGCTACACAGAGCCAATCCTGCACATTTCCGTAGTCATGGCTCTAGCGACAGCAGAAAATAGGTCCATTCGTTGCGACTACGGATCTTATATTCTCGATAATCTGATTGAAGAAAATTTGAAAAGCTCTGCAAAAAACAAAACCTACATGAGTGCAGGGCCGATGCTAACCAGAATAGCATACCAGGATTTGGGAATGATCGAGGATTTGCCAGCTGCCAGCTCACAAACGGCCTTGATCCAGAAAGCTAAGCTGGTTGCACACTCTGTAAGGAAGACACCTGGCGCGACATTATCGCGCTCAACAAAGGCTACCAATAAAAGTTCAAGTGATGAAGAGAAAACGGAGAAAGAGGACGAAGGGAAGTCTCAGGAGTCTAAAGACAAAGTGCCTTCACAGTTTGAGGAAAGTGAGGAGGAGGATTCAATGAAGCCGCTCGAGAGAAAAAGAGGAGAGAGAAGTGCGATACCGCAGTCGGATATGCAAAAAGCATATGCGGAAGCCCAGAAAAGAGTCCAACAAAGACGCACAAAATTGCGGGCTGACAGACAAGCTCAAGCGATTGAAACGCAACAAGCACAGAAACGAAGACTCGAAAGGGAAAGGCAAGAAAGGATAGAAAATGCAACTCGCCTACGGGCTGAGAAGCAAAGATTGGAAGCAGAACAAAAGGCTGCGGAAGTGGACATATCCTCGCAGTCCACTAATCAAACGAAGGAAAAAGACGCGGTTGAAGAGAAAAATCAGGCGGAACACCTTAAGAAGATCCAGAGAGATAGGAATCTGGAAGCGCAACACACGGCGGATCTCACCCGCCAAAGAATAATCAAGATCCTAAAGAAAAGAAAAGCAAAAGCATCTACTTCGCAACAAGGCGAGGAAACTTCCAAAAGGAGACATGTGCGAGAAAAATCGAGTCCGCCTCCTCCCTCGCCTAGAAAATCACCTCCGCCCTCACCCAAATCTCCACCTCCTCCCCCTTCTCCATCAAACAAAAAACAGCCAACTCCTCCCCCTTCAACCTCGCAAAAGGAAGTTTTGCCACCTACAGAATCCATCGGATACCAAGAAGCATGCCAAGCAGTGGCTGGATTTGATTACAAGAAAACACTGCGGGAGTTAGAACGGAAGTTCCAGTGTCAGTATGTGGTGCTGAGTGAGAAAGAAAGGCAGGTACAGGAAGCCCGACAAAAGCAAGAATCAAGGCAAGAAGAGCTAGACAGCCTGAGAACGCGACTAGAACGCACAACGAAGGAAAGAGACCTTGAGCGGCAGCAGGCTCAGTCTTTGATCAGAGATTTGGTGGACGTCAGGACAGACCTGACAGCCAAAGAGAAGGAGTGCCAAGAGCTGACGGCAAGAGTCCAGAAAGCGACAGAGCAGCTTGCCTATGAGAGTGCAAGATTTTAAAGGCTTAGCAGCTCCTACAGCACTGTCAAGGACACTCTGAAGACTTTGATGGCTAATCAGGAACCTGCTGGAGCATTGGTCTCCACATCTGACAATGCCACAACAGCGAACACTATAGCAGCGCTAAAAGCAGAGCTAGAGCAAGAAAGGCTTCAAAGAAAGCTGCTCGTATCAGGAATGGTGGCCCAGACGGCGGCAAACGAGTTAAAATTAAAAGAAGTAGAGCAGCAACTTGCTCAAGCAAGCGCTGAACTACAGATTCAGAGACAGATCGGTGACACATTGTTAAAAGAAAAAGAAGATCTGCTTGTCCAACAGCAGATCAAAGCAGACAAAGCCCAGACTCAACCGCAACTGCTGCTTGGACACCATGCGACAGATTTTCCTAGAACCTCACACCAAGGGCAACAGGAGCAGGAATTTGAAGGGCCCGATCTGGACATACGAGATGAACTCAGTGAAAGCATTCCAGACATGCCAGAGGGGCCAGCCAAGGAGTATATGCTCTATGAAAAGAAGATACTGGAGTTAGTAGCCCTGGCATATTTACAACCAGAAGAGCAGGTGGAAGGTTTTAACCACGAATACCTCCCGTTTCATCTGCTATGCCATGAAGCGAATTTGTGGAAAGAAAAGATGTGGCCAGCCTTGCAACGAAACAAAGAAGGGGGTTACGAGGGCATTGCACTCACAGTGGAAGAAGCTCAGGTGCTTGTCGATGACCACCCCAAGTGGAGGCAGAAGTGGTTGGACAAGAGGCCACAGGATCTAACAAATTACCACAACGCTCCTCAACATATACAAATAGATCCTACATTCTGCCCTGTCACTCGAAGACGCATTTGGAAATATTTCACAACATGGAAGGGGTCGAGGCAGCACAAGCTAAATTACCCGGTTCTGACAGCGCAGCAACCCCCTACAGTGGCTTACATGGTCAGCACACTGAAATCAACAGTGACTTTGCTACGGGATGTCCCCGATTTGGCCTGCCAGATGTTAGTAAAGATAGCCCAGATGATCGTCACCTGCATCCAGGTGTTTAAAGACACTGAAGGCGACGATCATCCATGGAATCTGTTCTTGAAAGGACACAGAGGCATCTGCTGGAATCTACAGGATTCACCGCCATGGCACATCTTAATGGCCATGTACTCCACGCTAATGTACCTGCCATCACACTACCTGCAAACATTTGAAGAGGCCTTCGTCACAGGATTCTTCGAAATGGATTCAAGCATTTTCCATCCCATGGCGAAGGACCTCAAGGCAACGTACGTGGCATACCAACACACATTAGCAAAAAACCCATTCCGACAACACCAAGAAGCCCTCGAAGCCGTACTGCGAACGAGAAGCTTTTCAGCAACACTCGCTTCATTAGAGACACATCAACGGCCGAAGCACTGAACATGCATGAGGGCGTGCAAGGATCAGGAAGGGGGGAGTGTTTGGCGGAAGAGGCAACAGGCGGCTGTGGCCAGAAGGACCATATTTTCTTGAGAAACCATTGTAAAATTCCTTTGTAAAGAAGCATCTCTAAGCCGCGAAATTATCAAGGATGTATGATTATTCTTTTGGGAGCAATTGTATATTAGAGAGTCAGTTTTAAGATTAGGGGCTTATGGCCGGACAAGCCATTTTTGCAAAGACCTAATCTATAAAGGTCATTTTCTGTAAGTTTTGGAGAATCTTTTTGGATGAGAAACTGAGAAGACAGCGTACGAATGAGAGCTCCTTCTTGTTCAAACTTGTAATCTTCGCCATTGCGGCTACGGTAATCCAAATTCAGTTTTGATTATTGCATTGTGTTCCTCTCCTCTTGCTCTTTCCTTCAAGTATAATCATTCAAGATTCGGTGAAAGTTTTCGACTATGTGTTTGAGGCTTTAAATCGCTGTTTTGAGTGATTAGATGCGTGTTTTATGTCGCTTCGACCCTGGGAGGGGCTTTAGGGACCCTAAAACGACCCATTAGGATCAACTGTTTGCTGTTTTTGTCGACTTTGTGACGAACAATCGCGATCGTGGTACCTCTCTAGAATGCTGCGACAGTGATAATATATGATCCTAATAGTCCCCTAAAGCTTCCCTTCAAGTTTCGTGCGATTCTGAATAAATTTGCATGGTAAACGGGCATGACGACTGTAGAGCTAGGTAGAAGGACATAGCCAGATTACTTGGCAGTGATGCGTTTGATTTACTTGTAGAGATAGTAGTTGCATCTCATCGATTTCACTTCATTAGGCTTGACAACCTAGTGAGTTTCCATGCCTCATCCGAGTCCCTTCCTCTGTATTGATAAATATGTTGATGCTTGAGAGCTATGCTATGGATGTCCGTCGCGGCGACCCGCAAACAGGGGCACACACAAATGTGGGTAACTTGTTATTCTAAACGAATGCCTACCCCCCTTAAAGTTGAGCCTATTCGAGGTACCCCCTCACAATGATATATAGTCATGGTCAAGTTAAGTCTCTTAGTCTAAACTGAATTCCTATGAGCAGTGGCACTCTTAGTTTTTGGTAATAACACAATGGAACTCAAGTATGGTGAGATACATCTAAATGAGACCTATGACACACGTGAACGACACCTACCAAGCGATCATGGGATCATTCCAATTTATTTCCAAACATCAAGCCCAAACAGAGACTTTGACATGATATGTAAGGGCAAAATAGATAGACTCGGATAGCTATCTATGTATTTTGAGCAATTTAATTTAACTAATTTTGGCTAGTTTGTAGTCATTGGCTAGAAAGAAAGAATGAGTTCCAAGATGACTACCAAGAAGTGGTTAATCACTAATGTCGACATAGTACACTGATGTGGACACACACATATATGAGATAGTACAAAGCGTTTTGTAACAAAATAGAGAGCTTCTCTGCTAGAGTTTAGAGCAAGCCTCAAGGCAGCTATATACATATCTCTTCATTGTCTGTATGGGTACTAGGCAAATATTAAAATTGAACATCCATATTGCAAAGAAAAGGCAAACGCATTCACATGTTTGGTGATGTGTGCCTTGTAGGTACTGGTATATGGGAGTCTAATCCCAAATCTTGGAACACGATTGTCAAGGTGTAAGTAGGGATGCTTTGTAAGTAGGGATGCCTATAAAATTTACATGTGTCACTTAAGCGACGTGATGCTCATACAAGTTGTAAAGCGTCGTATACACGACAGCATCGCACTTCAAAAAAAAAAGCCCGAATTTGTCGTGGGAGCCATTTTTGCTCCCGCAATGAATAGAGGCCCCTACCGGCCATCTCTTCTTCGCCCCCACCCCATCTCTCTTCAGCGACCCCTACTAGCCATCTCTCCTTCGCCCTCACCCATCTCTCCTTCGTCGAGTACACACACACACACACACACACACACACACAGAGGATGAAATGAAATGGTATATTAACGTCTTCAAAAGGCCAAAATGACCTATCAGACCAAAAGGTTACAACCATGTGTGACTTTAGTACAATGTCCAAGGAACATAAAGATAAAATTAAATTAAGGTATTTAGAGTGGGCAGGTATGCAAGCATAACCTATATCCTCATCACATAATACATCAGCTTAAAACATATGGTGGTACATGAGGGCTAATGAGGTGCGCAATGGGGGAAGTACACAGTGGTGATCATCCCATGAGCTCCCTCGTGGGTCTCTATTAATGTCCTCCATGATCAGCTCTTAGGGGGGCTGGGGGGCGTGATTGATGTCGCTCAATGATGCTCTGTAGCCTCTAATGTAGACCGGGTGTAGACCTCATCTACGGTGTGAAGATCCTCGCATCCTCGAGGCTCGTGGGCGGCCAAGCTGGATGGTTCAATCAAGAAGAATGCCTTGATGAGGGTGTGACTAGGTAACTTGTGGTGGGCCATCCGAAGTAGCCATGTATCTGAAACCATGATGATGTATGTGCATACCAGCATGAGAGAGAGAGAGAGAGAGAGAGAGAGAGAGAGAGAGAGAGAGAGAGAGAGAGAGAGAGAGAGAGAGAGAGAGAGAGAGAGATGAAATGAAATGATATATTAACATCTTCAAAAGTCCAAATGACCTATAAGACCAATTTGCTACATATTGTTGAATTTGATACCATGTCTGAGTACAAAAAAAGAGACACTAAATTGAATGTAGAGGTGTTACTACCAATGGGTATGTATGATCACTGGTACAATGGGTGCCCAATACAAGAGAGCGATACAATGGGTGATTTTGGGAGTGCTTTGTGTATGGACGGTTATTGGGTAATGGTGAAACGGGTAGCTTTGAAACCTTCTTGAGTTTGTGCAAGGCAGAGTGGGGGGATGATGACACATTAGGTCATGCATGAGAAGTGCCCATCAACTCCGGAGGGTGATAGAACTTAGTTCATTGGTTTTGCAAGGTAGAGTGGGGATATATAGTGGGGGGACGATGACACATTAGGTCATGCATGAGAAGGGCCCATCAACTCTGGAGGGTGATAAAACTTATGTTATTGGTTTTATAGAGTAAGTTCACATCATGAATGAACCATATACAAACCTGCAATTATTGGGCACTAATGACATGAGTAGGGATATCGTAAGTGTTGTCCAAACTATGCATGATAAAGGTAATAATTTTATTCCTCATGTTTGGAAAAGTAGTAAGGGTAAGGTCGTATATTGTCAAGTTTTGAACTTTGTTCTTCTTTGGTTATGTTTTGTCTCTACTAGGTAGGTTTGTAGTAGTATTCAATTCAAGTAATTATCTTACATTAGGATTTAAATTTGTTATTTTAGAAGTTTTTATGTGGAGTATGATTTCTAGAATTAAGCCTTTTTGCTGTCTTATACTTGTTGGTTTAAAGTTGAGTACATGTTTTGAATTTTAGTCAAATAAGCTTCTTTAGTTGATTTTTCCTATGCCTTTACTAAAAGCGTTTTGAAGTTTACCATAATTACATATCCAAAAAAATGTGTGGCCCTCCAACCATTATGTAGCTAAGGTTCCGAACATACATTGTAGGGACAGGCCCCTAGTGCCCATCATGCAAGAGATTTTTCAATAAAGCTGGGTTACAAAAGGGTGTGATGGGTTGAAAAGTACCAAGATAGTGGTGAACATTTCTCCAAAATTTGATCTTTTTCAAAACCATTGCGACAAAATTTAGTCACTAGAGTTTTGTAGCAAGATGGGGGTCAAAGTGACAAAAAAGTATTGGTTTGTGTTGTGTTAGGATTACCTTACATGACCATTCATTCTGATGACCTATTATTGCATTGAAGTGTAGGGATTGATGGTAGATTTTTGTTTAGATGAAGTTTCTTATCAAGAATCCCTTCTGCATTTGGTGCTCATGACAAAATTGTGATGTATAATAACCTGATTTACCTCCTAGCCTCACCATTGATGATAGTGGCATTACCCTAGGTGTTAAGTAGGCCAAGCCATTGGATGTCATCAAAATACTTGTAGAAAAGTTTGAAGTCTTGTAGCCATGGCTTAAAGCTGAACTTGTATTTTAGGGCATTCATGTACAAGTTTGAGTCATTCGTTTGTTTGGAGCACTTATCTTGTGATTGTATCTACATTTGGAAGATGAGCCATGAATTGAGTTTAATAGCTCTCGTAGTGTCAAAGGATAGTTGGTTTTTATATGCTTCCATTGACCAAGAGCCAGTATTATATATATAGGGTATGAATTTCATGTGTGGGTTTGTAAGGTTCAGCAAACCATGTTCTCCTTTATGAGGAATGTTTTCATAATATTTTTTGACATGTCGAGTATAGTGATCTTATACTCTTGGATAGGTTTAGGATGATCTTATAGATAGAGTATACTATCCACCATGTTTGGATTTTCAAGTGGTCGCGTTGGATTGGTGGAGTCTGGTGCATGAGGAGGGGTATAAAAGCTGTAAAAATGCAAGCCATAAACAATGATGCTTGTGAGAAGCACCAATTTGAGCCACAGGATATCCATCTAGAGGACTTTTTATGGGCATTACAAGTAGCCATCAGGTATGAAAACGAGTATCGCTAAACATACCACCTTTGTTCATTGGTTGCTTGTGTAAGCTATACAGTACTACTAGTAGAATTTTTTTTTCAAACCTTCATAAGAAAACCCGCCCTAGTCTCACATTTGGAAATTAAAAGACAACTAGCTAAAAGAACCAACATAGACATGCTTTGTGATGGCTCAGGACTATGAAGATAAATCAAAAGCTTTGCCTCATTGGTTGCAACATTTTCAAAGATCTGTGTAGGCTCTTTGTACTCTTTCAATGAAGGACACGAAGTGACTTGTTTCTTCTATATACAAAACCTAAAAGGAATTAAAAGACACATCTGCCTTCACATTTTTTAGTACAATATTGCTCTTTATGTAGTCATGAATTATGTGTTGGCATAGGCATCAAGCATGAGCAACAAGGGGAGGGTGCATGTAGTTTTCTCCATAATCATGAAGCACATCAACACTAGTATAGGAGTGAATCTATGGCAACATGAACCATAGCCTTGTACTTACATCATGTTTACATTAGCAAAGCCTTTTCATGGGCAAACTTACAACATTTGTGAGCGCCGTGCCACCTTGTTTGACATGGAGCTCTCTGCCAAAATGACACAGATTCTTATCGGGCGTGTTCTTGTCAAGTTTGTACTTCCATATTTGTGAAACCTTGTTCCTCGTGGAGCTTCTTGCCGCAATGGTAGTGGTACTTACCAAACATGTTTCTCATAGGCTTGGAGTTCCAGATTTTCTCTATGTGCGCTCTACCAGCAGGTTGATGAGGAGCATTGTTGATGACAACACATGGATGAGGAGTTGGAGTGGTAGAGAGGGCTCCCTTGTGACTTTAGGATTGCGCACACTAAAGTTGATGGGCTTTCTATGAGAGTCCATCCATCTATTTCCCATTGCAATGCTTCTTGGGTTTTCTCCTTGTCCATTAGGCTATTTTCAAGCCTAGGACTCTAGCATTACCCCTTGGATGTCAATAGAGCATGTGCAAATGGAGGGTTGATTGGAGGCTTTTTCATTGGGTCATTTCAACATGTGGTGGTGTTGAATCCATGGAATTATCAAAGTCGCCATTTACCTCCACTTCCGCTTGTGGAAGTAGGGCAGGAGGAGATTTGGGAGGTTCAACGGGTAAGCATATCGAACAATGACTACTATGTGATTGTGTGGGATTTAATCCAACCCCTCTTTACCTATAGGAGATCTCACAATAGTTGGGTGCAAGCTGCTTGGGATGAGGCCAATGAAGTAGTCAACGATGATTTATATGTTAGAGGGATGAGCATATACATATAGAACAATCCTACTAGCACTTTGTGCAATTTTTCATGTGTGATGGCAGGTTCTTAGAATGTTATGCCCCACCTCATTGTCTAATAGAGTCATAGAGTGGAACGATCACATTTTCTTGGCGACATGTTGCCTAATAGTTCAGACTCTTTCAATGAGGATGTGGGAAGTTGAGGCTAACTCTTGGGAGATGGCCCACCTTCCCCATTGTACACGTCTAGACTCTCACAAGCTTGGATTTGCTAGATGACCTCACTTTCATCCAAGGAAAGCCACATGACACATTTGTGTTGGTGGCATTTGGTCCAACTTTCAACATCATGCATTATCTCATCTACCTGGAGGTCGACATTAATAGGGTGGTAGATCTTAAGGCTAATAGGGCTCTCTTTACGCTACTTCCCAGCTATGAGCCAGCCCCATGACACGTAAGTCATTCTTCAAATCTTGTTTTGTTTCATGCATTTTTATAGGTAATTTTGGTACTGTTTTTTGTGTGTGAGTGGAGTCAGTCCATTTTTAGCTACTGAATCTTCTCAAATTTTGTTGAGTAGGGGCTCAATTTCTACTACTTCATCCCTAACCACGTGTTTGGAACTCTTGCCTTCCTTAAACTCGAGATGTGCTTCCTATGGAGCGTGATCCTTATTCCCCTATAGGATTGGAAAAACTAGGTAGACATCAGCATAGGACTCACAACATCATAGTGGGGAGTGGCTCATCCCCTTTCTTGAGACTATGGAATATTCTTGAAACTTTGTAGGTCATGAACTACTGCTGCTCGATTTATTCTTTATTACACTTTCATACGAGTGAATTTTGAAGCTACACAACTCAGCATGACCACTTTGTTTTGTTCCAAATAAATGCAGATTGAAATTATAAAAAGGTTGTCTTGCTTGTTTTGTATGGCCGCCAAAATGTCACCGTGAGTACTTGTGGTGGTTGTGTATGTGTACAATACATGATTACGAAAGGCATTGGGATTGAGCCATAGCTCTATGGACAAGGATAGTTAGTTATAGCTCGTATGGAAGTGTGATACAGACTAAATCATGCAGCAACAACTAATAACCTCCGAGTTCCAAGAATGTACCATAGTCTTAAGAATGGGGATGAATGAACACTCCCTACACAATGATGTTATGAGTCCTTAGTCCTATGTTGATGTCTACCTAGTTTCTCCAATCCTATAGGGGAATGAGGATGAAGCTCCATAGGAAGCATATCTCGAGTCTAATGAAGGCAAGAGTTCACACATGGTTAGGGATGAAGTAGCAAAAATTGAGCCTCTACTCAAGAGGATATGAGAAGATTCATTAGCTGGAAGCATACCAACTCCTCTTACACACAAAAACCAGTATCAAAATTACCAATAAAAATGCATGACAAAAAAACAAGATTTGAAGAATTACTTACGTGTCATGGGGCTGGCTCGTAGATCAGAAGTAATGTAAAGAGAGCGCTAGTAGCCTCAAAATCCAACATCGTGTGAATGTCGGCCTCCAAGTCGATGAGATAAGGCATCATGTTGAAAGTTGGACAAAATGCCACCACCAACAAATTCGTCACATGGCTTGCTTTGGATGAAAGTGAGTTCATATAGAAAATTAATGAAAATGCGAGCTTTGCAGGATTGGGAGAGTAGAAAGCTAATTTGCAGGAATGACAATCATAAGAAGGTTGTCTTTGACATGAAGGAGCAATGCCAAGAGGAGCTACATGAAGAATCATCTCAAAGTGAGATGGAGGAAGGCTGGACCGATAGCACTTCAGAAGGAGAAAGTAGCGGCAACATTACTGAAGAGGAGTCTTCCATTGAAGTCATGGGGGTAAGGTTTAAGCCAAACAACCAAGAGACCTCTTG
This sequence comes from Adiantum capillus-veneris, assembly GCF_014529385.1. Classification (NCBI taxonomy): domain Eukaryota; kingdom Viridiplantae; phylum Streptophyta; class Polypodiopsida; order Polypodiales; family Pteridaceae; genus Adiantum; species Adiantum capillus-veneris. Next base: position 143,564,355 of record NC_140937.1, on the reverse strand, counting down.
CCCAGGTTTGGAAGAGGTAGGTTCCCAAGAGAACCAAAAAGTAGAATATGAAAGAATGCTAGAAGGTATGTTATCTACAACACTTACAAAGGATGAAAGAGAGGAGCTCAAAGGTGTGTTAAGGAAATTTCCTAGGCTTTTTGCTAAAGACTACACCGATGTGCGTGGAGTAGATGCTGTTCAACACAAAATTGAGTTGAAGCCAGAGGCCACACCTAAGGCTCAGAAGCTACGAAGGCTAGGAGTCATCAAGGAGCAGGCTTTACTCAAGGAGGTAAGAAAGCTTCTAGCAGCAGGTTTCATTTATCCAGTGGAGAATTCAGAGTGGGTCTCTCCTGTTGTTGTCACTCCTAAGAAAAACGGCAAGTGGAGGGTGTGTGTGGATTACCGTCCACTCAATGAGGCAACAAAAAGAGATCACTTTCCCCTCCCATTTCAAGATGAGATACTAAATGAGGTAGCTGGTCATGAGAAGTACACTGTGTGTGATGGCTACTCGGGTTACTTTCAAATAGGTATCGCATTGGAAGATCAGTTGAAAACAACCTTCATCACTCCTTGGGGTTGTTATGCTTTTAGAGTCATGCCATTTGGAGTGACAAATGCTCCTGCAACTTTCCAACGCTTCATGAACATGGTGTTTCAAGCATTCTTTGGAAAGTCCATTAGGGTTTTTATTGATGATTTTTGCATTTATAGCTCAAAATCATTGCATCTACAAAGGGTAGAAGAAGGTTTAAAGAAGCTCTATGACATGGGAGGTCAACTCAAGCCCGACAAGTGTCACATAGGTGAGGATGAAGTGATCTTGCTTGGTCACAAGGTTTCCTATAAAGGCATTGAGGTGGATCCTTCAAAGGCAAAGGCTCTTATTGAGCTCCCATCACCCAAGAATCTCAAAGAGGTCATCTCATTCATTCAAAAGGTGAAGTATATGTCACGCTTTATTCACTTAGCTTTGGAGTTGCTTCATCCTTTGCAAAAGTTGACACAACAAGTAGAATTTGCATGGTCTTATGAGCTTGAAGAGTACTTTTGTAACATTAAAGTCATTTTGTCAGAACTACCAACACTCATGCCTCCTTGTTGGGGGTACACATTCTTTGTTAGCTCTAGTGTTGGGAAGGAAACAATTGGTGCACTTTTACTACAACAAGATCCCCACAGTACCAGGATGCGACCCATCTACTTTGCTAGTAGGATCATGAATGCTTTGAAGAGAGGCTACACGGAGGCAGAACTCATGATGCTTTCTCTCATGTTTGCGGTGAGAAAGTTTAGATCCTACTTGCTACCAAAACCTTTTGTAATTCTCACTACTGCAGAAAATTTGTTTCCTTGGGTGTCATCTCAAATGAATCTTAGCACTAGGATCTCCAAGTGGATTATGGAATTGCAAGAGTTCCAATACTCTTTCAAGGTAGAAGATAGTGTGCGTGCACAATTGGCAGGGATCCTTACTTATAGGATACATGAGAAGGAGATTAAGGTGCCTGAAGTAAAGACCCTACCATTGCCACCACCTAAAAGTATTCCTAATGCTTTTACCTTATTCTTTGATGGAGCTTTTCGACGAAAGCTGGGAGAGGGCTAGTGTTGCTCAACCCAAGTGGGAGGTGGTCATGAAAGAGAAGGTCAATCTACCAGGTTCAACTAGCAACAATGAAGCAGAATACGACACACTACTTCATGGTTTAAAGATATGCATTGGCCAAGGTATACAACGTCTCATGGTAAAAGGGGATGCACTTCTCATTGTGAAGCAAATTTTAGGCATTTGGGCATGCAAGAATGAAAGCCTAAGGACAAAATTTCATGCCATTCATAGATTGTTTAATCAATTTGAAGAAGTGCAACTATATCATATTCCTAGGAAACAGAATGAAGATGCCGATTTACCTGCACATCAAGTAGTTACATGTGTTGACAAAGAAGTGCAGGTCATCATGGTGGCAGCAACTGTCAAGCAACCGAGATACTAGGGATTGGAGTCATTGACTCCCATTATTAGCTACATTTTGGAGGGTGAGTTTCCACAAGACTTCACGAAGGCTCAGAAGAGGAGACTCATGAAGAAGGCAAGTACGTATCTCTTCCTAGAAGGATCCCTCTATCAAAGAGAGAAGGATCAAGTGTGCAGAAGAGTACCAAATATCAAGGAGATTCCAGCCATTCTAAAAGGTTTGCATGAAGAGGCATGTGGTGGTCATTTTGCCCAAGAGTTAACTGTGAAGAAGATTTTGCTTGCGGGGTATATTTGGCCAAGTCTGCATGTGGATGTCCAACATTGGTGTAAAAGTTGTCACAATTGTCAGGTAAATGGGAATAGAATATTGGTTTATGGTCCAAGGCAAATCATGCTTGCAAATGGACCCTTTGAAAAGTGGGGCATTGATGCTATGGGTCCTTTGCCTAGGACAAAAAATGGTAAACTCGACATTCCTAGGACAAAAAATGGTAAACTCTACATTCTAGTGGCTATAGACTATATGACTATGTGGGTGGAAGCACAAAGTGTGGCAAAGGTAAATGAGAGGACAGTGAGCAAATTTGTCTACACTCACATTTGTTGTAGATTTGGCACACCTTTGGAGATTGTTTCTGATAATGGTCCAGGGTTTAGATAGGGCTTGCTCACATAAGTCTGTGAAGAACTTCACATTATACATCGTCATAGTACACCCTACTATCCCCAATCAAATGGTTTGGTAGAAAAATCTAATGGTGTCATTGCAGGTATCATTAGAAAGATGGTGAAAAACAAGACAAAGTTGTGGGATGACTTCTTGGATGGTGCCTTGTGGGCGTATCGAACCACATATAGGGAAGCCACGGAGTTCACACCATTTCACTTGGTCTATGGCCAAGAGGCTTTACAACCAATTGAGCTCAACATTCCAACAATGCGACTTCATGGCAAAGCAGCACAAGATGATCAAGAAGCATGGATGGATCGACTTCTTACCTTAGTTGAGCTTGAGTGGAAAAGAGAAGCAGAATACGAGTGCTACAAGAGGAAAGCCACACAGACGAAGGAAAAGCTTGACAAGAAACTGAAGGACAAAGGCATCAATGAAGGAGATCTTGTGCTAAGGTATGACAATCGACTCGATAATCGTTTTGATGCCAAGTTTGAAACTATATGGCACGGGCCATACATAGTCAAGAAGGCTTTCAATTCAAGTTACTATCAACTTATGGACTTGAATGGGAAAGAGCACTCTAGGAAGGTAAACGAGTATCGCTTGAAGCCTTATTTGAGTCGCCTTCTACCAAAGGATCTACCAAAGATTTGTCAAAGGGCAGCTGTCTCATGTAAGTATTGTTACATGAAGCATGAGTGTAACTCCAGCCAAAATTATGAGGGGCCAAACAATGAAGATCTCGTCAAGGACTCTGAAGCACTCTCTTTGGAAAAGATGCTCTATGATGGTACATGAATATACCATCATCCTGGGGGAGGGCTAATGATAGCCATTTTTTGGCTCTCCGTACTTGCCATAGTGAGTTAACCCACCCTACCAAAATCATCCAAACACTGTGGCTATCCCTACCATTTCATTGTATATAGGTGTGTGTGAGTTAGGAAACTTTTCCCACATCTTCTTAAAAACCCTCAATTAGCTAGTCTCACTGGGCTAGTTGAGCCAAAAAAATTAAAAATAAAATAAAAATTATAAGTATATTATGGCCCATTTGTGTGTAAATATTTCATTGTATATAGGGCCTAAATAAAAGGATTTTTCATAATTATTTTGGTATTTATTTATATATTTCTACCTATGGTGTGTTATTTATGCTATGTACATTGACTCACCATTACCATATTTTTTCTTACCATTTTGCATACTCTTTATTCCATATAAAAATAATTTCATGCAAGCTTCTCTTATTTTTGGTGTAACTCCATCCCAACAAAAATCCAAAAAAACTAGTTCTATTTATGTGTATATTTTTTCACTATTGTGATTCATCAAAATCAACTTCCTTCTATTGCTTGAATATCTTGGCCACCAATCTCCTTGTACTTAGGCTTGGGATCATCATGTGTAAACTTCTTCTTATAAACCCATTTGCAAGGTAAGATTTTCTTGCCTTCTAGAAATTCAACCAAGTCCCATGTCTCATTGTTGTTGACAATTGAGTTGTACTCAGATTATATGGACTGCTTGTATAATAACTAATATCTAATTCTCCTAAATAATTTTCTCATGTTAAACTGATCATTTAATATGGGGAAGTTCTAGGGAAGAAAAGCTAGAATATTGGTTAAGCTGGTAGACCAGCCATAATAGGGATCCAAAGGAGAGAAAATAGGGATCCAAAGGGGGGCCCATCTGCAAAAGAGCAATGTGCAACAATGGGCTTTAAAGACCCTAAGGTTCAGCCCATTAAGACTTCCAAAATGATAAGGTTACAAAATTCAAAGGTTGTGTCCAAAGGTCAAACACTAGGGAAATTGGATGCTTTGGTGTCTACCAAAAAAGTCTTCATGGCTCCTACATAGGAGGGGGTGAGCCTTGGAAGTAGGGGATGAGAGAGAAACACACACACACTCACAAGCTTCCTTTACACACACACACTCACAAGCTTCCTTTACACAAAGGGAATGAGGGACACATGTCATCTCCCTAGCCCAGATGCCCACAAGGTGTACTCAAATCCTATTGGATGGCCATGGAGGTGGACCAATGAGAATTAGGGTAGAGTAAATCTAGTTTAATATTTCAAAACACTTAATAAATAACCAATAAGAATTAAGCTCTCTAGAAGACTATTGGACAATCTCTCAAGGGGTCCAATGAGCATTCAGCAGACTAATGGCTTGACTGATTCCTATTGGTCAGGAGACAAAGGGATCCAATGAGAGTTTAGTTGCATTAATTAATTACTTAAATCTATCACAAAAGGGGAAAGGGGGACACATGTCAGAAGGCTATCACTTATGCCTCTCAATTTTCATTGGCTAAGCCTTGCATGGGCCAATGGGGTGCCTGCATGAGTAAAATGGATGAGGGGTCGACCGAGAGAGAGGGGGCTGAATTTCTCAAGGCATTATTCCACACACACTCACACTAGCTCATGTGTGAAGCAAGAAGACTCTCTCTCTCTCCTTCTCAAGCTTTAATGGAAAGCTCATCATCTACTCCAAGCTTGTGAGAAGGGAGGCCTACACCAACAACTCTTGGCTTTGTGATGCAAATCCAACCAAGAGCCAAGCTTCAATGCATGCTCATATCCTCTACCATGCTAATTACTAAGCTATGCTATGCTAATATGAGTGATTATGTGAGGAGATGTACATCTTTCTCATAAGACTACTCCTTCTTCCTCTCAATCTACTCTCATACCCCGCTAGTTCTCACCATCTTCGAAGGTGTGTGAGGTCTTGGGTCTAAGACCATGAGGGAATTGATGTTATGTTTTATAAGTGTTTGCTGGGTGCTTGAAGCTTCCATCTTAATTGCACTAGATAGTTATTGAAGGAACACAAAGAATTGTATTGTAAAATGTCTCCCTTGATGGGGGGAACCTATAATACAGAGCCTTTTGGAGGGGGGACCGGCTCCATGTAAATCCGGTCCTCAACTATTGTCAATAGCTTAATGTCTCTCTCTTTTGAAGTATTGTTCATGCCTATCTAACTAGGTGTTATGCTTTTTGTTGCTCTCTCCACCCAAGCACTCTTGTTATGCTCATTAGGAATCTATTCTAATGAAATTCTCACTATGTTCATGCTATTTTCTGCTACACACAAGTTACTAGTCCATTAAATGTATCACTACTCCCACTTGACCTTGTCATCCATTTGATTGGCTTCTCTATAACAAGATGGCTTACTATAGTCAATCAACATGACATAGTCCAACCCTGGCTGAAACCGCTCAGGGGGAAATGAGGATCTACCAGATCATTTCAGAGCTTGACTGTTGCTTTTGGCCTTGTCAATTGAAGCATTGCTAGTGGAAGGTACATCACTAGTCTTTTGAGTTGATTTTGAGTCAATTTTCTCGAATGTGACTTTTGTATAGTGAACCTCTTTGATAGGATTCTTGCGCATCTTCTAGTTGTAGAAGATAACATGTGAACTACGAATTACTTTGTGAGCTTTTTGGTGCTAGAGACAATATCTCATCTCTCCATCTACACCATAACCAAGGAAAATGGACTTGTGTGAATTGGGTCTAGGCTTTTCCAAAGCTCTTTGGGCACATGTACATACTTCTCGCTTTTAAAGACACACAAATGATCATAATATGGCTTCTTGCCAGTCCACAATTCCTCTAGAATCTAGTAATTCAATGATGTAGTAGGTGATTTGTTAATGATATGTATATATACCGTTGTTAGTACTACCTCGTCCAAAAACTTTGAGTCAGATTTGACATAGAATTCATTCTTGTGACTCGCTCCTAAATTATTAGATTTATCCTTTCTGTAATTCCATTATGATTAAGTGTGTAAGGTGTAGTAAGTTGCATGTTGATACATCTCTTGCTTCAAAAAATATTGAAATCCTTAGATGTATTCTCCACAAATATCTATCCTCAAGCTTTTGACCTTCTTGACAAACTAATTCTCTACCTATGCTAAGAATTTCTAGAAAGTAGAGAAGACTTGATCATTATGTCACAAAGGATAAACCAAAATATTTCTAGTGGGATCATCAATGAAAGTCACAAAATAGCTCCCTCTAAATACTTGGTCGACATAGGATAGCAAACGGCGGTATAGACAAGCTCTAGTGGTTGCAAACTCAATCAATGGCGATGAGGTGTTCCTAATTTGTTTACTATAGATGCAATGCTCATACATAGAAAAATTGGAATTACTTAACATAGGTATTTAAAATGCACTAGTGTTTCCATTCCCTTTTGTCTCATATGGCCTGGCCGGCTATGCCACAACTGAGTAGACGACATCTCAACTATAGATATACAATCCTTTTTAACATACAAACCAAACATGGAGTAAAGTGTTCCATGCTTTTAAAACCTAATAATCATAAGATTTCCCTTCTTGATTGACCATGAACCATTCCCAAAGGTGGTTGTGTAACCCAAGTTATCAAGCTGACCAACAGATATCAACCTCTTCGCTAATTTGGGAACATGTCTGATATTAATTCCGTGCGTGTCATTATGCATGACTAGCTTGATGTTTCTAGCACCATGTATCTCAATCTCATAGGCATCACCAAGATTCCTTTGCCATGAGTATGTGCATACATAGAGAACCATTCTCTATGAGATGTTACATGGAAAGTGACTCCAAACTCTATGACACAATTTTGATCAAAGCTAGCATCTTGTGCAATTAGAGCATTTGGATCAAGATCTTTTGTAAAGAATAAAACATGTGCGAAAGTTTGGGCCTCAAGCACATCTACAATCTTAAGAGACTCTAGCACATTGAGCTCCTCAATCTTAGCTTTGCCTTTGCCATCATTGTCAGATTACTTGCTATCTTGAGGCTTCTTTTTGTCTCTTTGCCATGCATGACTAATCTTTCTTCTAATGTACTTTCTTGTAGCAATGATAGCACTCAACATTACGCAAAGAACCTCTAGATTCTCTTTAAGAATTCCCATGATTCTTACTTTTGGCACGGTTATGAGACCTCTCTACCACTGGCAACATATGCATAACCTTGCTTTGGACGCTCCATAGACTTCTTGCGTATCTCTTCATTGAGTAGACGAGAAACTATAGGCCAGGTGTTCCTCAAGCACAGAGTTGCTAATCGCTATAGTAGACAAGATCCTCGTGGGAATACCTGCTCTAAAATAGCTCAATGGTACTCTTAAGTTCTCTAAAAAAATGCATCTATCAATGCATAACATCTCGAGTGAGTCTGCTACCGAAAACACTACCAAAAGTGGTTCTAAAAGCATTGTAGTTATTTTCAACCAAATCCATATCGTTGTGTCCAAAGTAGCTGACAAACTAGAGGAAATCAAGATCAATGTCTCAGCAAAACCATAAGTATCATACATGCTACCGATACGCATATGGCAAGCTGTAGCCTCTCTAGAAATTTCACAGTCTGGAAACACCTGTGAATTGCAAAATAGATGTATGCTCCGGCTATGTGCCCCCCTGTAAGCTTGCTCTGAGCCTGTGTGAAACTTGTATGTCGATGTAGATCTAAATCCGATGTTGTCTTCGATAGTCGGAAGAAAGTGCTAAAGGCACCGATGCTTGAAAATCAAAACACTAAAGCCAATTCTCTCATTGAACAAGTGCCAAAAGCCCCAAGTTGAACATCATGTTGGAATCTGGTATCGAAGAAAATTATCCCTCTGTGTTATTGAAGAAGAACCGAGACCGGGTGCCAATGGTAGGCCAGGAAAGGCCACTCATGTCGAAGGTGTCAAGGGAGGTCAAGGTTGAGATGGTGCCAAAAAACAAGGCTACGGGAGAGGAGAGCCAAGACATTCTCTCTTGCTCTTGCAATGTTGGAAACGTTGAAAATCCAAACAGTGGACTTGAGGTCGATGTTGAAATCAACAAAGCCGATGGAGGAGAGAGTCCGAGCCTCTCTCTCTCTCTCTATATATATAAGGATGCCCTTCAATTTTGAAATTTATTTAATTTCTCCAAGCTTTAGCATTTCAAGCTTCAAAATTTCTTAAGGTTGAATTGCAACATTCCTTAATTCCTCCAAGCCTTAGCATTCCAAAGGTTCAAGGAGGCTTGGAATACTTTGGATGTGGTCTTTATGCAAGTCACAATGAGGTTAAAATTGCACTGCTGCGTAAAGTGTTGGATTCAAAGATTGTGCAAGATGATGACATGGATACTTATCTTGTTGTTATCAAGGACAGCAATGAACAACTCATTTTTGCAGATGAAGTTATTTTTGACAGTCCACATGCAAACTATTCTCAATGCTTTGCCACTCTTACTAGACTTTTGTTAGTACTTGGAGACTTATGACCCAAGGAAACCCTCAAGCTGTCAGTTTGATGAATTATGCACATTGTTGTTACAAGAGTTTCTTCCAAGAAAGAACATGTCTAAACAACCTGAAATTAACAAGATTTTGTTGCTACTCAAAGAGTAGGTGGTAATAACAATGCAACCACTTCTCATGGTTATTATGTGAGTAGTTGTGTCTAGTGCTTCTGTTGGTAGCAACTTGTCTAGGAATTCTTGTAGACAAGGCAAGAAGAAGATGTGTTTCCATTATTGCTAGGCTAATGATCATTTGATAAAGCAATGTCCTAAGTTGAAAGCAAAAGAGTCCAAGAAGAAAGAGGTTGGATCTACTACTAGTGCAGCTAGTGTAGAATCTTTATGAAATGGAGATTGTGATATTGATGAAGATGCGGAGTGAGAATTTAGTGCAGAGTGTATTTATGATCCTTCTATTCATGATGAAGATGCAGAGTGGGCATTTAGTGTCAGTGTGTAGAGTGTACCTATGATCCTTCTATTCATGATGCATGTATGTTAGTTGCTAAAAAGTCTCATGTTTGGTACTTTGATAGTGGTGCTACAAAACACACTACTTTGCATTGTGACTTATTTGCCTCTTTCAAAGTTGTCCCTCACAGGAATACAGTCACTTGTGCCAACAATGCCTCTGATATGGTCAAGGGAGTTGGAAGGATTATGCTAACTACTAAAAATGGTAGTTCTTTCACACATGTTGATGTACTTTATGTATCGGTGGTAAAAGAAATACTTTTTGTATGTATCTGCACTTACAAGACTTTTTCTTGTTGTCAAATTTGTGGATGATAGATGTATAGTTCATGATCTCAATTTTGGTGATGAAATTGTGGCATTATGCTCCATGAATTGTATAAGCTTGCATTTTATGACAAGTGTTGGTAGAATTTTTCAAATGGAGTTATGGATTCAAGGGCTATTTTAGATGCCAAACTTTGGCATTCACGTTTTGGGCATCTGAATTTTGTCAGTTTGCAAAAATTTGTTATGGGCACTCCTTTGCCACCTCTTGAAGCACCCTCCAAGAATGTTTGTGAAAGATGTATTTTGCCTAAGATTCAATGTTCAAATTTTCAAGAGGATGGTCCAATAAGGGATACATGTAGGTTGCAACTTGTGCATAGTGATGTTTGTGGACCTATGCAAACTAGGTAATTACCTGTACTTCAAGACATATAGCACTCAAACTTTTCAAAGGATTATTCACTAAGGGCTACATGCAGGTTGCAACTTGTGCTTATTGATGTTTGTGGATCTATGCAAGCTTCATCCTTGGGTAATTATATGTACTTCATGACTTTCATTGATGATTACTCTAGGCATGCATGGGTGTATGTGCTTAAATCTTAGTCTAAAGTGTTCATGTGTTTTAAACAATTTTTGGTTATGGTTGAAAATGTCTCTTAATGTACTATGAGCATCCTCCATTCATATCGAGGAGGGAAATATATGTCTCATGAATTTAATGAATTTTTAGCTAGTCATAGGATAAAACACTGGGAGGGTGCACTATATAATCATGTTAATGTATAATGTGAGTTCGAAAGGAGGGGTTTTAAAATGCAAAAAAAAAAGGAAATTTAATAGAGATACATTAAAATAAGGGGTTTTTATATTCAATTTTGGGGGAAAATTTCCTAAAATAAGGGGTCATTTTATTCATTCAAACATGTTAAAAGATGGGTTTTTTTAATACCCCGCGTACGCACATTATATATCTACGAAGATATTGAAGACGACACTGTGAAAACCTCAAGAAAATTGGGCCGCAGTAGCATATCTAGTTCCGTCAAGGCAGAAGCACATTATTGTCAATTAAGCTTATATGATTGAAACACTAGATAGTAAAGTGGAGCTCCTACATGGATAAAAAACATAACTTGAATCATGCTAAAAAAGATATATATTCTACTAATGACCTACATCCACAAACATCACAGACATGGATCACAATCAAAAAGCACAATCAAGGAACAATAGCTACAAGTTGTGGGTTTCCATCCATATTCTTTGAGTACAAGGCTATTGCAATGTAGTGGCCACCTATGGTTGCAAAAATCAAAATCAACAACATGAGCTTTTAGTGTTTTGAGAAGATTCATAAAAGTGTAACAAAGTACCAAGTTGAAGACCATCTATGTCCCAAAATCATCCTCAAAAAGGCAACAACATGAGACCACATGAAGTCAAAGGCCACACGCATGTATGTGAAAGTGTAGCTTCACAATGAAACTAATTTCGAAGAGCTTGGGCAAATTTACAGGCCTCAACGAGCATTGCATCAACTTGACAAGCTCTCATTGCATAAAAGGGTGATATCACTCTGGGCATCATGTCTATGTAACATTACACTCTCTCTTCTCTTTTGGAAAGAACCTCACATTCAAGTGATGACGGCGATTGGAGAGCTAGGAATCAGAGCTCCAACCTCTCTACACAAGTAATGTGATTTGATACAAGGTCACCAAAGACAGGTTAGCTTACAAACGAGCTTCAAAACGCTTGCCTTAGAAGAAGCACAACTTGCTCTAGCTAAAGCCGTCTATTTCACTAGGGGATCATTGGCCATTGTCACCGGTGATGCATGTAAGTTAGCTTGGAAACTCATTGGGGAGTATGGTGCTGGATTTACTCCTCCAACATATCACCATATGAGAAACCAACTATTGGATAAATGTTACACAAGCACACAACATGATATTCAAAGGGTAATATTAAATGCAACAGAACAATCTGGATACACCATAGTTAGTGATGGTTCGTCCAATGTTCAAAGGCGGCCATTGATCAACATCATGCTTGTATGTCCTCGTGGTGAATGTTTTATCAAAACTGTGGATAGCTCTGGTCAAATAAAATCTTGCAGTTTTATAGCTGACATCATTGGCGACGCAGTTGAGGAACTTGGAAAAGAAAATGTTGTCCAAGTAATCATGGACAATGCCAAAAATTGCAGGGCTGCAGGTAGGATGCTTGAAAGTCGCTTCTCTCACCTATATAGTGTTGGTTGCAGTACACACAGCTTGAACTTGGTATTGCAAGATTGGTACAAGAGGGAGGACACAGAGTGGTTCAAATGGATAGTAGACAATGCTCGCTTAATAGTCAAGTTTGTTTTGAAGCGTCAGAGGGTTCTTGACATGTACCGTCAGAGGATGTCTACTATGTTAAAACTGCCGTGCAAAACTAGATTTTGCACCAAATACTATACGGTAGAATCACTAATAAAAAATAAGAATGCTGTGATGGAGACATTTTTTTGTGCCACTTTTTCAGAATGGGAGGCCGGTCAAAGGGAGAAGATAAAAAGCAAAATAGGGGTGATCAGAGATCTACTAGCTGATCGCTACTTCTGGGATGATGTGGTGGATGTGCACAATGTCATGATGCCAATTATGCTCGCATTACGCCAACTGGATTCTGCCTTGCCTAACATAGGTAAGGTGTGAATGGCTTGGTGGACTATTCAAGAAAGCCTTGCAAATCCAGAGGAGCCCCAGGAGCCAATTGTGAAGCCTTGGAAGACACCATTCACTCAAAAGAGGAGAGAAATTTTGAGAAAGTATGTGCATGGTCGATGGGTTGGAGCACATAGTCCACTACATAGCGAAGCTTTCTTATTGGATCCAGAGTATTGGGCAATGGAAATAGACAAACTTGATGAGGAGGTCTGGAAGACTTTTATGATGTGATAGGTAGGTTTTATGATGAGCATGCATCAGCTGTTACTGATCTTACGAAGTTTAAACTCAAAGAGGGTAAGTTTGGTACAGAATTTGTGTAGAAACTTGCCACAGAGCAGCCAGCGTGGAAGTGGTGGATGATGAATGGTGGTAGTGCACCCACCCTTAAACGCCTAGCTGTTAGAATCCTAGCCCAATGTGCATCCAATTCAAGTTCTGAGAGAAACTGGAGTACATATAAATATGTACATTCCACCATCAGAAACCGCCTTCTAAATTCAAGAGCTGAAAAATTGGTGTATATGTACTGCAACCATCGGCTATTGGCAAGAGTGCAAGCTGAGAACTACAAAGAGGAGATGCCGCGCTGGACTTATGATGTAACCAATGATGAGTTGGACGAAGACAGTGAGCTGCAAGGGGAATCTCATGAAGTAGAAACTACATGTACTTTAGAAGAGATTGAAGAGAATTTGGAAATTGAACCAACTTTGACCCGTCGCAGCAAGCGACGGTGGTTTAATTAATAGATTATCGAATCCATTGAGTGACTTCTGTTTAAGTTCAGAAACTGTTTATCTTATAAGTTTTTTTTAATATTTAGTTTAAGGTTTAGACATTTGCTTAATAATAAACGAAGCCCTTAAAAACCTTTACAAGGCCACAAATCACTATTAAAGCTTCATAATATACAAAGCCCTAACAAATCTTTGCATTATCACATATCATAATTGAAGCTGAAGTGAGGACAATTCACAATTCACTAATAAATTCTCGCAAGACAATGAGTAAATGTTTTCAAATGTTACAAAAACTATCCAAGTGATAGTGAAATATTTGTGAGAATATCTTCATTCTCCTGTTCACGCTGACCTTTAAGCTTATTATAGTCTTCAGACATTTTGAACATTGCATATAGCTTTTTGGATATCTCATACTCACATACAGCACAATGAAAGTTATTCATCATGCTTTGCATCAAGCATGATATATGGTACATATGTCCGCATGGCAAGCTGAAGTGACCACACCACTCATGAAAGAATGATCTACATATGGGCAAGGACCACCGTGCTCACCAGAAGCTGGAGGGGCCTCAATAGATGTTGGGTGCTCAATCAATGTGGCAGCATTTTGTTTTTTAATAGTCGCCTCTAACTCTTTTACGTGGCGAGATAGCACCTTCACCTCCCTTTGCAAGTCTCTATTTAGGGTTGCTTCTGCATGAGAGCCTTGTGTAGCTTGTGATGCTTGCCTCAGTTGAGTTTGAAGCTCCTCCTTAACTTGGTGCACTTCCATTGATGCACCTTCTAGTGCCAATGACATCTCTTGCCATGTGACGGTGATTGCACTACTGCGAATGTCCTCAACCGTCATGTGAGGTGTCCTTGAGCTGAAGTCCACTGCTTCACCCAAGACATAATGTATATATAACATCTTGTCAAACCACAATGGACAATCCATATGATGCATAGGATGACCCATAACATCGAGATATATGTTCTCTCCATTGTCTCGTATGTCTGCATTAATGCATTGTGATATCTTGAGTCGGCCTTTCTTGATGTTGTCATCTGCAACGCCTAGCCATATGGATTTGACCATTTCTCGGTCAATCCTAGTGTTCACCTCTTTCCATTGTGTATCCACTGGGAGCAACGAGCTACAATCCTAGTGTTCACCTCTTTCATTGTGTACCCACTGGGAGCAACGAGCTGCAATTCAAGCGGTGTCGTTCACTCCACCGCCTTGACACATGGATATGAGACACTCAAAAGCGCGCTTAGCCCTTTGATTATCATTATCCATATCCTGATTAAACACTATACTTCAGTAACGGCATACAAACTTAATGATAATCAATTGCTATAAGAGTAACCACCATTTTACGACAATCAATTGCTATAATTTTAACCACCATTTTACGACAATCAATTGATATTAGAATAACCACCATCTTACGACAATCAATTGATATAAGAGTAACCACCATTTTTTAAATCAATGAATGACAATTAGTGATTCCACGTGGCTTATTGCTTGAAACTTAAGAGAAAAAACAAAACTCATAGAAAATTTGTTGTCCATTGAGATATAACAAAGTGTTTTTATTACTCATACATCATCCATGGCGCATAAAACCCAATTTTTAAAAGTGCTTTTATAAGTCAAAAGTCTCAGAAAACCCTGCTTCATAAAGTACATCATATATCCATCAAAAAAAGGCTACACTCATTTCAGAGGGAGGGCGTAAGCATCGTTCTGGTTGGGCTTCAAATCTTTCTAATTCTTCGTCCAAAAGTGCCAAGGTCTTTCTGTATGTGGATTTCTTCCTCACCCAACCTTCCACAAAAATCCTAGATATGGCTTGTACCTCCACTAAAACCTTATGTTTGAACCAATCTGTGTTGTAGTAGTCAGAGACCTATCCACAAAACTTACAAAATTGCCATATCACCCAACCTATGGCGTACACATCTGTGGCCTTGGTCCATGGGCATGGGTGATTGCCATCTAGTAACTCAGGATCTCGCCAAGGATGAAGCTTTTGCCAGTTTTCATCGGTATTGTTGGTCTTTTGTGTCTCTAAGCCAACACGTAGAGCCAATCCCCAATCAATTATTCCAATACGGGGAGTGAGATCCTTGGTAAAGTCCAACATGATGTTCCATGGATGGAGATCATTGTGGATCCCTCCCTTGTCATGTGCAAATCTCAATGCCTTCACCAAGTCATGGATCAACGAGGGAGCATGATTGCACAGGCTCTTGATACGTGTTTTCTTGTCTTCAGAGGGCTGCTCCCATTTAAAGTCTTCAGGGATCTTTCCTTTCCCCTCTTGATGCGCTACAAGCGTCGTGAAAGAGCCATGTGGAAGGGGCACTGTCTCCATAAGATCACCTAAAGTTCCCCCATTGAAGTAGGGGAATATCAGAAACCATGGCAATGTTACAGAGTGGGCAATACTCCTCACAATCCCTCTATGGTTGAGATCTACCCCACTTTCTGATGCAAAGCTTTTCCACTGATGCTTGGCCTGTCCTTTGAACTCCTTGGCACAATAAGTATTCGTTGCAGGAAGGAAACTAATCCCTTTGATTTGAACTTGCCACCCTGTGCCATAAGCCCCTGACCCAAGTTTCTTGATCTTTTTAATGGACTTATTTGGGGCCCAGAGTCATACTACATTTAGAATTGTATATACTGCTCTCCAGGTGACTGGCAGAAGCAGTAGAACCCAATGTTCCCTCAATGGCAGCCTCCTCAATAAACGGTTCTCTAACTTGGCTGCTCCCCATAACTCTGGTGATAGCCATTTTCATTTTCTTGCTTAGGCAAAACTGTGTGTCTATGTGGGATGCTCGCCTTGAACTCTCCTTTTCAGCTCTCCATCTAGTGTTCAAATGCTCTAGCTTACCCTTGTCTACTTCTTGAGGGCATTCCTCTTTCAAATCAGAGGCCACCTTGGGCAAATTGCCCACCCAACTGCTCAGTAATGAGATTATTGATTCGGTTGTTTTGTCTGGATATAACAACAACATTTTGCGGGCAATCTCACTATATAATGATTGCAATCTAGACTCATCTGCAACAATCTGCGCTATATCGTCGGGATCTAGTGCACTGACGATCGTAATCAACAATTGTCTAATTTTCTTTTTGAACTCTATCATTGAAGAAGTAGAAGGATCCATTTTGCCTGCAATGGTATTATTGCAAACAACACATTGTGAAATATAACTATGTGCCACTGCATTTGGATCTTTTCTACGTGAAAGAAAAAGTGCAGTATAGACCATAGATCTCGTACGCTTTTGCAGTGACACACCTAATCGCAATTGCAACCATGTGCCAATGCCTCACCGTATGACAACTTACAAACAGATGCTCCTGTCATTCTAGCAGCAACACACCTAGTCGCAATTGCAACCATGTGCCGAAGCATGAACGACTGGGAGCAACATAAAACATAGTCACCCTACGCTTTTGCAATGACACACCTAGCCGCAATTGCAACCATGTGCCAGTGCATCCACGCACGGTGACTTATTTCAAATAGATGCTCCTGTCATTCTAGCAGCAACACACCTAGTCGCAATTGCAACCATGTGCCGAAGCATGAATGATTGGGAGCAACATAAAACATAGTCACCCTACGCTTTTGCAATGACACACCTAGCCGTAATTGCAACCATGTTCCAGTGCATCCACGCACGGTGACTTCTTTCAAACAGATGCTCCTGTCATTCTAGTAGCAACACACCTAGTAGCAATTGCAACCATGTGCCGAAGCATGAATGACTGGGAGTAACATAAAACATAGTCACCCTACGCTTTTGCAATGACACACCTAGCCACAATTGCAACCATGTGCCAGTGCATCCACGCACGATGAAGTCTTTCAAACAGATGCTCCTGTCATTCTAGCAGCAACACACCTAGTCGCAATTGCAACCATGTGCCGAAGCATGAATGACTGGGAGCAACATAAAACATAGTCATCCTACGCTTTTGCAATGACACACCTAGTCGCAATTGCAACCATGTGCCAGTGGTCGAGGAACTTGAGAGAGAGAGTCAGATAGAGGAAGGGAGACGTGAATTTTAATGTTGTATGAACACTTTTAAGAGACCTCAAAGATATATAAGAGAGACAAAGAGAGAGAGAGACTTAGTTCTAATGCACATGTTCAACACCTACTTAGCTTGTCAACACCCTATTCAAAGCAGTTTTTTTGTTTTTTGTTTTTAAATAGGCTCCAGTAGGCTATAGGAAGCTAGATAACCACCACATATGGCCTTGGTGAAACTAGTCCAAATCAATCCGAGCCAGTGCAGACCGGTTCCAGCATGAGATTGTGGATCCGACCGGTGTTGCGGTGAGGTAAAGCAGTGCTATGGGGTAGTATTTTGTTTTTGTTTTCTATAATTGGCTTCTTGGTTAAACTCAATCGCATTTTATGAAAAAAAAAAATCGAGGCATGTTGGAGAAGCAGCCAGACAGTCGGAACACGTTCACAACGTCACGTAAAAATAAAATCACAGGCAGGCTGCACTACTCCTTTAATCGTACACGCATAGTGTAGAGTTATATAGCAATGGCATGTTGCGTAGAGGAACTGGGTTCAAGAAGTGTGCACTGCAACCGCATTGACCTTTTGGTCAACTAGTCTCAACCGGTTTCAATTCACCGGCAAAACCGGCTCAATTTGCCATGCCACGCAAGAAAGCTAGCCGATATATAACCAAATCCCTTGCTAGAGAGATCAAGTTACATGATGTATAGTTTACGGGATCCTTGTTCACAGCAAACATCCGTCCATCCTTTTCCGCGAATGTTGTTGATCCACCCTCTCGCCCTCTTCCGTGCAAGCTTGTAAGTTTTGTTCAACCCTAAGAGGACAAGTAGTCGATCGATTTCTTTAAGTCTTTAAGTCTTTTTAACAATTGTTTTGTTTTTGAAGCAATAAGCTCTTTGGACAAGATCAAGTAGATAACCTTAGAGCATGTGGTTGATGATCTAGCTATTGTCAAGGTGCAAAAATATGCTTGGATGTTAGTACATATTTATCATGGGTAGAATAGATGAAAGTCTTTATCGTACTCTACAACTACTTATCACGATTCACAGTGTTATCACATTATGTCTTTTTTTTCCTTATCATTTTTTAAAATCTCATTAATTTATAAATAAATTTAATGAAGGACTTGCTCGTTATTTTTGTTTCTTGAAAAAATTCGCTCACCATCTTGTAAAACTCTTGTGCACATAAGTGAAATGAAGAACGTATACTTCCGAATCAATCAATAAGCTCGAGCTCTATTCTATTGTCATTGGTTTCCTTAAGGCGGTTGATTGTTGTTGTTGTTAGGCATTCCATTCCTTGTAAAGGGTGGATTCCTTGGTTTGAAATCCCCTTGGTTCCACAGTACATGAAGGTTTTCTTATGGAAGGTTATTTAGGGTGGTCTACTGACGGGGGTCAAGATTCAGGAGAGAGGGATTGGGTATGATTGATGCTTGGGGTGCAGGTTAGCTAGTGAATATTTGGCCCACCTGTTCATGGACTGCCCAACTATAAAAGGCCTAGCAGGGAAAGTATGCAAGCGGGTCCAGAGAACATGGAAAATTAGTTTTTTCAAGACTGACCTTTGCCTTGGAAGTAAAAATTCAAGTAGTCCTGCACTCCTTGTCAACACTCAGATCGTCAGATACTTCTTCTTTCATAATGTATGGCAGACAAGGAACCGCCGTGTTTTTGAAGGAGGATTTGAGGTGGCAAGCTTCGCAAAAATTATACAAGAAAGCAAAGTGCTAATATGGGCACTCGGGCGCAAGCATCACTCAGAGGATTGGTCTAGGACTACTTGTGCCTTGTTGTCAGCAGACGGAATGCCTAGGATGGGGGCAAATATTGGCCATCGATAAATAAAAGATCTCAGAATGACAAGAGTATGAGCTTTGTGTATCAAGGATGTGGAGGTGGGGTGGTAGGGGTGGCTGCCCTGATAGCTGTTGTAATTTTGATCCCTGGATGTTGTCATGGCTTAACATGAGCATGACAAAACCTTGTAATTTTTTGGGCTGCTAATATAATCCACTCACAATTGTGAGTTTTGCTATTAAAAAAATCCCCTTGGTTTTGTGGTGGTCACTGATTCTAAAAAGAGTTTTTTTGTGTTGCAACAACATGTATGGGTGGTAATTATTGAAGTTCCTAGGAGAATAATAGCCTGCACTCATAGCCTCATTTGGTATTCCAAATTCAAAATTCTATGGATCATCAACAAAAGGGCATTTGGTTTATTTTTTTAGAAAGTTCTAGTTCAGTAGGCTTATAGACGTCTAAGAAATTTATAATCCTTAAACTCCCACGTTGAGTTTTCAATGGATTGTGGAGTCCAAGGAGGAAGCAAGCTACCTTGACTTCCCGAGTCATTCCGGTTGGAGCATACTTGACTAAGGTCAAGAAGCGTTGATAGTATAGCTCGAGGTCTCTGGTGCTTGTATCCAAAAACTTGTTCATACGATGCCTTTTTTTTTATTAATTCTCATTTTAAGAGAGTTTTAATTAATATCCAAGTTAACGTGGCTTGTTTGACATGGATCTCACCGCAATAGTCCTTTCACCAATACTTGGTGGTTTTTTCAAGCTCAATGGCTTTGTTCTCTATGGATGAATGAGCCAAGTCGAAAGAGCCATCCATGCATATATTTAAGTGTCTCCTCAAGAGGTGCAATGCTACCGGGTCTAGAAAACTTGGGATTTGCTTCACCATATAAATACCAACGGAAGAAAGTGTTTGGGACTACACAGTCAGTGCTCACCCTCAACCGTGTCCCACTTGGTTTTAACAAAATGATGGACCTCCATGTCAGTTTGAAGGTGATTTCCAATTAGTGGTCGAGAAAAAATATTATCCCACAACTCTCGTGAAAGATGAGTAGTCATCTATACACACAACTCCCGTGAAAGATGAGTAGTCATATATTATGAATCATCAAGACACATAAAGATGCAAAACAACAACATGTAAAGGATTTGGTTGTTCGCAATGGTACACTACTAGGTAATTGTAACTAAGCTCGGATGCAACCCTCTGTTCCTTTAGACTCGGCGTGAGCTTGAGGCTGATTCGTATATCTATTGGTGACCATATAATACAATCACTCACATTTGTGAGTTTTGCAAAGGAAAAAAAAAGATGCAAAAACATAACCCTCTTTTAACTGAAAATGAAAGAAAGTACTACATTCACACGAGGTAAGGTGCATAAATATGCAAGGGATCTATAAATCATATTTTGGATCCGATAATGCATGGCCGTCCCTTTTATTTAGTTATGTCTCTCATCTCAAACAAAGGTTAGGGCTTCTCTCTAAGCGCTAAGAGCTACTTTCTCTTCGTTATACCGAGATCCAATGAATACAATTTACATGGGCATGTTTCTCATCTAAATACTCTCCATAGAAATAGTCATTGTTGGTTGCTACAAGTAATGAGTCGTTTGATACCGAGAGCCCATGATAACCTGGAAACCCCAGCTCTGTCAGCTTCTAGAAATTTATCTTAACAATTTGAAGGATTTTGCAAGGTCGACGAGGGGCATCTACGATAAAATTTAAGGGCATTTTGCAGACAGGAGCTAGCTTGCTTGGTTGAGTACTTGTCCTCCGTCACAAGGGTGATGGGTTCAAGCTTGGTTGAACAACCGAGTGAATGCCCGAAGGTGTGCTTTGTATCATTACCCATGGGAAGTGTGGGCATTGCTAAAAAAAGAATTCTAAGGACATTTTGGGAAGTTTTAGCAAGTAAGCATGTCCATTCAATGCTTTTCCAATGGCATGTGGTTGAGATTCTTTCACTCTAGGGTTAGTTTTCTCGGCAGGTCTAGGTGGCGACAAATTCGAGAGGCTTCCCTCTGTCGGTCAGAGCACCAGGTGGTGCCATTTCGAGAGCAACACTGGGCGGCTCTCTCAAGCTTGGGCAGTGCAACCTCTCTCTCTCTCTCTCTCTCTCTCTCTCTCTCTCTCTCTCTCTATATATATATATATATATATATATATATATATATATATATATATATATATATATATATATATATATATATATATATATATATATATATATATATATATATATATATATATATCTACTTAACATATTATGGCAGACGAGTTACCATGCCACGTGTCAACTTCTGCACGTTCTCAGCTAAGGAACAAAAAAAAATTTAAACGGCGGCGCTGCACTGGAGGGCGGCTCTGCATAGACTTGAAGTACATTCAAGTACGCTGCGCCAGGGAACCCCATTCCTTCTCAGTGAAGTACAAGCGACTCGCGAGAGAGAACCTCATTTAGTCATTAGCTGCGCTACATTCCCTGCTGAGAGAGAGAGAGAGAGAGAGAGAGAGAGAGAGAGAGAGAGAGAGAGAGAGAGAGAGAGAGAGAGAGAGAGAGAGAGAGAGAGAGAGAGAGAGAGAGGAAGAAGAAGATGCAGAGGAGGAAGGCTTGGTATGGTCTCTCTCTCTCTCTCTTTCTCTCTCCTCTCCCCC
Organism: Adiantum capillus-veneris; assembly: GCF_014529385.1. NCBI lineage: Eukaryota > Viridiplantae > Streptophyta > Polypodiopsida > Polypodiales > Pteridaceae > Adiantum > Adiantum capillus-veneris. Next base: position 143,542,658 of record NC_140937.1, on the reverse strand, counting down.
CCCCCTTTTGCTTGCATGTACTTGCTTGTCTGCATCTGCATCTCTCACTACCTCCCCCCCCTTCACGTCACTGTCCCTCAGCATGGCAGTGTCCCTCCACACGTCGTAGGCAGCTTCGTCATACCAGCAGGGCACCTGCAAAATCTGTCTGATGATGCTGAGCTTGACATGGCAGCCTTCGGAAGCTCGAACTCGACAGGAGACTTTGCATGAGGCAAGCCCTTTCTCGCTTGCAAAGGGGATGGAGAGAGTGCTACAGTTGCTGCAATCCCTAAAGCAAAGGCACCTCATTATCTTGCAGCTGTAGCGGCGTCAACTTTGAAGATGGAGTGGCGTCAAGCTTGCTGGAGCGGCAGTCCAGCTCAGTCTCCCTCTTGCTCCCACAACGGCCCTGCATTCCCACTCTCTCTCCGTCCTGCTCCTGCCATCGTGATCATCTTGCTGAAGATGCTCCCTCCTGCTCCCGCAACAGCCCTGCATTCCCGCTCTCTCTCCGTCCTGCTTCCGCCATGGCATTGGCGCACGCATGCAGATGCCATGCACACTCATGTTGGGCACGTCGAGCTCCGCCACTGCCATGGCGGGCTGCAGAGAGTCGCCACCGCAGAAGCATGCCGACGTCTCTCTCTCTCTCTCTCTCTCTCTCTCTCTCTCTCTCTCTCTCTCTCTCTCTCTAGCTGCGTCTTCTTTCTTTTTTATTAGGCAATAGGCAATGTCTATGCATATGCCCTTGAGAGAACAAAGGGGGCAAGGGAACCTACATCACTGGTCTTCATCACTCGGTGACTCCATATGTGTGTGTATGTTTTTTTTTGAGACACATGCAATATGGCAGAGAGCTCTCTTAAAAATCTATATTTTTATTGTTGGCAGCAAGTGTGCAAGCCAAGGAGAGTGGAGTCGTGTTGTGGTGAGCAATTCAATCAATTAGTGCAGCCATGTAAAATGTGTTGGCTAATTTTTTTTTCAATTTAATTATTTGATTTGTTGATTATTTGTGAGAGAGAGAGAGAGAGAGAGAGAGAGAGAGAGAGAGAGAGAGAGAGATGTTTTAGTAAGTTAGGTTAATGTAATGGAAAGAAATGAAATCAATTGAAATTGAAATGTTATTAACGTCTTTAAAAGGCCAAAATGACCTATGAGACCAAAGAGAGAGAGAGAGAGAGAGAGAGAGAGAGAGAGAGAGAGAGAGAGAGAGAGAGAGAGAGAGAGAGATTTGACAAGTAACCGGAAATGAATTGATATTAACGTTTTCAAAAAGCTAAAAGTTCCATGAGACCAAATTGTTACATAATTGTGAAGATAGATCAAACGAAATGAAATGAGACCAATTTGTACAAAATTGTGAATGTTTTGACCTAAACTTAGGTAAATTAGGTTATATTAGCGTCTTCAAAAGGCCAAAATCAACTGAGTCCAAACTATTACAAAACTGTGTATCTGATACCATGTTTGGGTGCTAAAAAACTAGAACATACTACTACTACTACTATAATCCATCCTCATTTGCACTCTAGATATCGAGAGAAGATGGCTCAGAAATGTTATATTAACGTCTTTAAAAGGCCAAAATGACCTATGAGACCAGAGAGAGAGAGAGAGAGAGAGAGAGAGAGCCAAAATTGTGCATCTAATACCATGTTTGGGTGCTAAAAGCTAAGGTAAATTAGGTTATATTACCGTCTACAAAATACAAGATAGAGAGATAGAAATGAATTGATATTAACGTTTTCAAAAGGCTAAAAGTTCGATGAGACCAAACTGTTACATAATTGTGAAGATAGATCGAAAGAAATGAATAAAATGAAATGTTCTACTAATGTATGAGACCAATTTGTTACAAATTTGTGAATGTTTTGACCTAAGCTTAGGTAAATTAGGTTATGTTAACGTCTTCAAAAGGCCAAAATCAACTATGAGTCCAAACTGTTACAAAACTGTGTATCTGATACCATGTCTGGGTGCTTAAAAACTAGAAAATACTACTACTACTACTATAATCCATCCTCATTTGCACTCTAGATATCGAGAGAAGATGGCTCAGAAATGTTATATTAACGTCTTTAAAAGGCCAAAATGACCTATTAGACGAGAGAGAGAGAGAGAGAGAGAGAGAGAGAGAGAGAGAGAGAGAGAGAGAGAGAGAGAGAGAGAGAGAGAGAGAGAGAGAGAGAGAGAGAGAGAGAGAGAGAGAGAGAGAGAGAGAGAGCCAAAACTATGAATCTAATACCATGTTTGGGTGCTAAAAGCTTAGGTAAACTAGGTTATATTAACGTCTTCAAAAGGCCAAAATCAACTATGAGTCCAAACTGTTACAAAACTGTGTATCTGATACCATGTCTGAGTGCTAAAAAAGTAGAAAATACTACTACTACTACTATAATCCATCCTCATTTGCACTCTAGATATCGAGAGAAGATAGCTTAGAAATGTTATATTGACGTCTTTAAAAGGCCAAAATGACCTATGAGACCAGAGAGAGAAAGAGAGAGAGCCAAAACTGTGAATCTAATACCATGTCTGGGTGCTAAAAGACTAGAACAAAAATACTACTACTATTACTAGAATCCATCCTCATTTGCACTCTAGATTTCAAGAGTATGGCTCAAATCCTCTGTTGTACTCTCTGCTATGTAGCCCCATAGCTACATAGTAGAGAACTAGAGTGCTACGTTAGCTACATTCGCATTGAATTGAGATCGAACAAAATATTGGAAACTATGAGAGAGAGAGAGATTTTTCATGAAAGTGTGTTAGATTTTTCTACCTGAGAGTGTTTAGGATACCGATCGTCGTGGTTCACAGGTGTACCTCTGCATAAATTGGATACCGATCGTAGTGCTTCAGAGGAGTACCTCGCCAAAAACCACAAGAAGTGTTAGAGTTTTGTCAAGCTCAATGTTGATGATCATACAAGATGTGAATGTTATTAATTGTTTGTTGTTCCATTTTTATGTAAAAAAAAAGAAAGAAAACATGCAAGTCTCCTTGCATGGGGGAGTTTGCACAGTCCTCCCCAATTTTTATAATACGAGGGAACATGCCATTCCCACAGCAACATGCAATTTTTAGTGTGTTCATTGACTGCATTCTCAGTGTCAAAAATCAAAAAATGATAATGCTTACTCACCGCGCGAATGAATGTATATCGCCAATGCGCTTCCTTATATCAGCGATGTTGAGTATCTCCTGCACTTAACATGAAAGCGTAGGTGATTGCATCTCGAGAGATGCCCTCTCATCTTAGATGTTGAAAACAACCCAAAACTTCCTGCCCTGTAAGGCCCTGCCGGCCCTTGTTGGGAAAATCCTACACAATCAGCGTCTTGCATAGTGCCACATGCCTTCAAAATTCAAGCATAGGTGATTGCATCTGGAGAGATGCCATCTTTTGCATCAGGTGAAAACATCCCACAGTTGTCCTTATTGAGCATATCCCACAATCAGTGTGTTCGAAGGAACAACATTCCGAACATGAAGCTCGTCAAGCACTTTTTTGAGTCATCTTAAGTATTTGGCATACATGTCGAGTAAGCAACAACCTTTGACTTAAAATATCATCATGGATTCCTTGCATCTTGGGTAATGCCGCATGATTTTTAGATGCTAGTGTACGTAAGTGATTGCATCTGGAGAGATGCCATCTCTTTGCATCTGCTAAAAATAGCCTGGAGCTTCCTGGCCCTGTCCTGTTGGGCATATCTCGCAATCAATACACTCCAAGAGACGACATTTCGAACAAGAAGCACCTCAAGCATGTTTTCTTTCTGAGGCAGACCACATTTGCCATACATGTCAACCAGTCGACCAGTCGACCAAGTTAGTGTCAAGTACGAAAGCGTAGGTGATTGCATCTCGAGAGATGCCCTCTCTAAGGCATGTGGTACTATGCAAGATGTTGATTGTGCAGGATTTGCCCAACAAGGGTCGACAAGCATAGGTGATTGCATCTGGAGAGATGCCATCTCTTCGCAGTAGGTGAAAACAGCCCACAGTTGTCCTTATTGAGCATATCTTGCAATCAGTGTGTTCGAAGGAACAACATTCCGGACATGAAGCTTGTCAAGAACTTTTCTGAGTCATCTTAAGTATTTGGCATACATGTCCACCAAGCAACAACCTTTGACTAAAAATATCATCATGGATTCCTTGCATCTTGGGTAATGCCGTATGATTTTTAGATGCTAGTGTATGTAAGTGATTGCATCTGGAGAGATGCCATCTCTTTGCATCTGCTGAAAATAGCCTGGAGCTTCCTGGCCCTGTCCTGTTGGACATATCTCGCAATTAATACACTCCAAGAGACGACATTTCGAACATGAAGCTCCTCAAGCATGTTTTCTTTCTAAAGTAGACCACATTTGCCATACATGTTGAGGTGACCAAGTTAGTGTCAAGCACGAAAGCATAGGTGATTGCATCTCGAGAGATGCCCTCTCTTCTCAGATGTTGAAAACAACCCAAAAGCTTCCTGCCCTGTTGCGCAAATTCTGCAAATCAGCATGTTGCATAGTGCCACATGCCTTCAAAATGCAAGCATAGGTGATTGCATCTGGAGAGATTCCATCTCTTTGCATTCGCCATGCTGAGCTATGACACACGCGAGGTGGTTGGTGATGAGAGAGATGGTGCACTGGTGAATTGTTGAGGGAGGGCCATGCTTGCCCACAGATGTGCGGACCTTCAGAATAGCACAAGAAAAGCAACGTTCAAAACGAAAAGCCATGTGATGAGAGGGATGGCACACTGGTGAATTGTTGAGGGAGGCCCATGCTTGCTCACAGATGTGCGGACCTTCAGAACAACGCAAGAAAAGCAACGTTCAAAACGAAAAGCCACATGATGAAAGGGATGGCGCACTGGTGAATTGTTGAGGGAGGCCCATGCTTGCTCACAGATGTGCGGACCTTCAGAACAGCGCAAGAAAAGCAATGTTCAAAACGAAAAGCCACGTGATGAGAGGGATGGCGCACTGGTGAATTGTTGAGGGAGGCCCATGCTTGCTCACAGATGTGCGGACCTTCAGAACAGCGCAAGAAAAGCAACGTTCAAAACGAAAAGCCACGTGATGAGAGGGATGGCACGCTGGTGAATTGTTGAGGGAGGCCCATGCTTGCTCACAGATGTGCGGACCTTCAGAACGGCGCAAGAAAAGTAACGTTCAGCATGAAAAGCCATGTGGACAAAGGGATATGAGAGGGATGGCGCACTGGTGAATTGTTGAGGGAGGCCCATGCTTGCTCACAGATGTGTGGACCTTCAGAATAGCACAAGAAAAGCAACGTTCAAAACGAAAAGCCACGTGATGAGAGGGATGGCGCACTGGTGAATTGTTGAGGGAGCCCCATGCTTGCTCACAGATGTGCGGACCTTCAGAACAACGCAAGAAAATCAATGTTCAAAACGAAAAGCCACGTGATGAGAGGGATGGCACGCTGGTGAATTGTTGAGGGAGGCCCATGCTTGCTCACAGATGTGCGGACCTTCAGAACGGCGCAAGAAAAGTAACGTTCAGCATGAAAAGCCATGTGGACAAAGGGATATGAGAGGGATGGCGCACTGGTGAATTGTTGAGGGAGGCCCATGCTTGCTCACAGATGTGTGGACCTTCAGAATAGCACAAGAAAAGCAACGTTCAAAACGAAAAGCCACGTGATGAGAGGGATGGCGCACTGGTGAATTGTTGAGGGAGCCCCATGCTTGCTCACAGATGTGCGGACCTTCAGAACAACGCAAGAAAATCAATGTTCAAAACGAAAAGCCACGTGATGAGAGGGATGGCGCACTGGTGAATTGTTGAGGGAGGCTCATGCTTGCTCACAGATGTGCGGACCTTTTGAACAACGCAAGAAAAGCAACGTTCAAAACGAAAAGCCACGTGATGAGAGGGATGGCACGCTGGTGAATTGTTGAGGGAGGCCCATGCTTGCTCACAGATGTGCGGACCTTCAGAACAACGCAAGAAAAGCAACGTTCATCATGAAAAGCCACGTGGAAAGAGGGATGAGAGGGATGGCACACTGGTGAATTGTTGAGGGAGGCCCATGCTTGCTCACAGATGTGCGGACCTTCAGAACATCCCAAGAAAATAAACGTTCAAAACGAAAAGCCACGTGATGAGAGGGATGGCGCACTGGTGAATTGTTGAGGGAGCCCCATGCTTGATCACAGATGTGCGGACCTTGAGAACAACGCAAGAAAAGCAACGTTCAAAACGAAAAGCCACGTGATGAGAGGGATGGCGCACTGGTGAATTGTTGAGGGAGGCCCATGCTTGCTCACTTATGTGCGGACCTTCAGAAGGTGCAAGAAAAGCAACGTTCAGCATGAAAAGCCACGTGGACAAAGGAGAGGGCAGAATTGAGATTTTGGGTCCTACGCTAACGTAGTAAAGAAATAGCTACATAGTAGAGAAAGAAATGAAATGAAATGAAATGTTATACTAATGTTTTCAAAAGGCCAAAATGATCTATGAGACCAATTTGTTACAATATTGTAAATGTTTTGACCTAAACTTAGGTAAATTAGGTTATATTAACGTCTTCAAAAGGCCAAAATCAATTATGAGTCCAAACTGTTACAAAACTGTGTGTCTGATACCATGTCTGGGTGTTTAAAAACTAGAAAAGACTACTACTACTACTATAATCCATCCGGCATTTGCACTCTAGATATTGAGAGAAGATGGCTCAGAAATGTTATATTAACGTCTTTAAAAGGCCAAAATGACCTATGAGACCACACACACACACACACACACACACACACACACACACACACACACACACACACACAGCCAAAACTGTGAATCTAATACCATGTTTGGGTGCTAAAAGCGTAGGTAAATTAGGTTATATTAACGTCTTCAAAAGGCCAAAATCAACTATGAGTCCAAATTGTTACAAAATTGTGTATCTGATACCATGTCTGGGTGCTAAAAAAGTAGAAAATACTACTACTACTACTATAATCCATCCTCATTTGCACTCTAGATATCGAGAGAAGATGGCTTAGAAATGTTATATTAACGTCTTTAAAAGGCCAAAATGACCTATGAGACCAGAGAGAGAGAGAGAGAGAGAGAGAGAGAGAGAGAGAGAGAGAGAGAGAGAGAGAGAGAGAGAGAGAGAGAGAGAGAGAGAGCCAAAACTGTGAATCTAATACCATGTCTGGGTGCTAAAAGACTAGAACAAAAATACTACTACTATTACTAGAATCCATCCTCATTTGCACTCTAGATTTCGAGAGTATGGCTCAAATCCTCTATTGTACTCTCTACTATGTAGCCCCATAGCTACATAGTAGAGAAAGAAATGAAATGAAATGAAATATTATACTAATGTTTTCAAAAGGCCAAAATGATCTATGAGACCAATTTGTTACAAAATTGTGAATGTTTTGACCTGAACTTAGGTAAATTAGGTCAAAAGGCCAAAATAACCTATCAGACCAAACTGTTAGAAAAAATGTGAAGATAGAGAGAAAGAAATGAAATGTTCTACTAATATTCACAATTAGGTCAAAAGGCCGCATACACGCGTGCATGCTACACAACCACACACAAACAAAGAGAGAGAGAGAGAGAGAGAGAGAGAGAGAGAGAGAGAGAGAGAGAGAGAGAGAGAGAAGAAGAAGAAGAAAAAGACCAAAGTGAATAAAATTAAAGATAAGCGAGAGAGATGGAGGGAGGGAGGGACATAGGGAGAGGTAAATGTGAGTAACAATTCCATCCAAAGATGTAGATTTTACTATCATAGAGAGGGTTTCCAAAGATCTCGGGCTTGACGTAAATGCCTAGAGCAATTCCAATAGACCTTAGAGATTCTTGCATAGTCTTGAAAATCAAGGCATGATACTCAAAAGGCAATCCCAAGAGATCCTTCATACTGAACTAAGATGGTATCTTTGTCTTCACCCTAATAAGGAAGAGTTTTTTAGGGTCCTGTCTATGGAAGTATTAAAGGATCTATCTAATGATAGGCCCTCCAAATCTAGCTATGATATTCCAATGATAGTTAACATAACCAGTTTGTCACTCTCATACGAATAGTTTCAAAAGATCCCAAGGATATTATAAGTGCCCTGTTGTAAGAAAATCAAGAGGGAATTTGGATAATCAACATCTTATTCTTAACAATAAGATAAAACACCTGATTGTTCTATACATCGTGCCGAGTTTGGTAATTGTGATGTGAGATTATCCATAGTTTGATCACCAAAAGGTGACCACATGGATAGAAGATCACATGAAACCATTATAGATTTCAAAAAGGGTTTGATAGAGAGAATAACACGTGTGATTGAAAGATCCAGTACTGCGGCCGAACCCTATAAATTTTAGATATAAAGTGTGTGTGTGTGTGTGTGTGTGTGTGTGTGTGAGAGAGAGAGAGAGAGAGAGAGAGATGGAAAGGGAGAGAGAGGGATAGGAAACAGACTTAGAAACATACTTATTTAAAGAGGCATATTGTAAAGTCAAGTTTTGTGGATGAAGTCCTAGAGCAACTACACTTACAATGTCTCTCTCTTTTTTCTTAGGAACTTTATGGCACCTAGGGTATCTGCTGAATGTTTTGGTCATGGATTGGAAGTGATGGAGATAGTAATGAATCATATAATGATTCACTACTCTCTGGAAAACAAAGCTAACTTCTTTCAAAGCATTTTTCGAGGTTTCTTTCCGGGTGTTACTATAGAACAAGCTTGGAGAACCTACGACCGCACTTCCATGACTCGAGATGGAACACCCTTTCACCAGGTGTTTGTCAGAATCCAGAATGATCCCAGTCAATGGTTTCGCAACCTACGCCTTTTGCAGATTCGAGTAAATATGGGATACTCAGATTCCCTCTACCTTGATTCTGAGTTAGGTTGTTGTTCTATATCTGAAGTTTATAGAAAAATCAATGCGCTAAAGAGCATTGTAGGACCTGATAAGATAGAGAATCATAAGGAGCCTATTTTCAAGCGTCCCAGTGCTAAACGCTCTTTTCCCATTTTCCAATGTAGATGGGGTTGATTATGTATTGAGAAAAACTTTTATCTACTGAACAAAAGTGATTCTTGAGTATTTTGGTTTGTTTTCCACTTCTCATGCAATCCTTTGTTGTTTTTCACATCTAGATAGAGATGATGTATTTTTTTAATTCTAAAATAGCAGGCACTTAAAAAGTGAATATTCTACGAGGGTTACTTTTTAATTTACAAGAATTCAAACCTTCTCTTTGGTTGTCACATTTCTCCTTGCAACCACTTTAGGTTTTTCTGTACAGTAAAATGGAGATTAGTTGTGCCATTCCATTGGCTATTGCAACCAACGGCTTCATATCTTCTGGGATAGCTGTAAGTGCATCAGCAGGTGAAGAGGAGATACTATCATCTCTTCCTACTATTTGCAATGTGCATGCAGCAAAGAGAGCAGCTCGAAATGTCGGGAGGAATAGTGCATCTGCTAATGAACGGGAGATACTTTCATCTCTTCGTATTCGAAACATGCGTGCGGCAAAGAGAGCAGCTCAAAATGTCAAGTGGAATTCGAAGAAGAAAATTATTGAAACCTTGCTAGAGATCAAAGCATCCTGCAATAGGATGGAGACAATGCAAACCAATGTCTCGAATGTGGTTGAAAATTTAACCTCTGCATTGGAGATTGAAAGTGGGATACTATGGAAATTGCGAGAAGAGACAAAAGCATCAAACTTGCAGAGACTAGAGAGTGAGGCATACATGAGAGAGAGACTTTCCAAAGTTGAGGATTCTCAAAAGATGATATTGGCATCTATTGAGAATTCGAAAAGAGGCTTTGCGGAGTCAACGTGAATCAAAAGGACGAATGCAAGACAATAATCTACGACAAATCGTGCCAGGATTTAGAAGTATCGTCAACAAGCTTGGTGCTTTGACAAAGGTTCAAGGTTCAAGACTTTCAGCTATCCGAGCTGCCTCAAATAAATTAAGTGCTTTGGCTAGATTAGTTCGACCAAAGCAGCGTCAAGTTTCTCAACGACCTAATCCTACTAATGGTAGAAATATGTAATGTTTTTTTGTATCTTCATCAAAATGTTCTTTTTAATTGAGTCAATCCGTTGTGTCAAATGTATTTAGTCCTACTTATGGTAGAAATATATAATGCTATGTTGTATCTTCATCAAACTGTACTTTTTAATTGAGTCACTATCAATGTGTCAAATGTATTTAGGTTAGAGAATATAATTAGATGTTCCTTTTTATATCGATTTTCTATTATGCATAAGAATGTCTTTTTAGTGATTGACCAAAATTATAGCAAGTATATTATATTATAATATGATATCTATTTGCACTTGATTTCATAGATGGTATCTGGACCACGCATATTATCACCTGGTCATGCACGACATAGTCGACTGTGTGATGATTCCAAAAGGCGAGGCGCCAAATAGCACGAGAGAGAACAAGACATGCACTACAAAGTACTATTGGAACTTTATTGGAGTGCAATGAAAGGCAGAGCATACATGATGTACATGAAGGAAACTCTGAAGCCATGAATGTTGGGACAACAATGAACATAGTAGAGGGAAACTATTCTAAAGTAGAAAAGCATTTTTTGTCCATCCGCTTTGAATATCCAATGTCACTCCTTTTACATCACAAGTCTATGGCACCAGTTCTATCCAAAAAGTGTGTGTTGCACAACTTAGGACGCTTAGATTTTGTTTGCTCCAAATGTGGAGCAAAGGCATGGAAGGACGAAGGAAATACTATCCAAATATTTGTGGGTAAATATTGTTGCTCTGATGGAAGAGTTCGATTACTTCCTTTGAATGAGCCACCAAATGAATTGAAAGATTTGATGAGCTCAACCACAACAAGAAGTAGACAGTTCTTACAAAACATTCGGGGATACAATAATGCATTGGAATTTGTGTCTCTTGGTGCCCATATCGATGAGACTATTAATTATGGTGGGAGAGGTGTATACACTTTTAAGGTTCATGGCTCTGTCTATCATAGCATTGGTTCTTTAGCGCCTGCTGAAGGACAAAATGAAGTTCCACGCTTTGCACAATTATATTTTTTTGATACCGAACATGATTTGAGCAACAGATTGCATCATGTTTCAAATTTAGATCGTAGTATTCTAGAGTGTCTACAATTGATGATGCATAGAGTAAATCCCTATGCAAATGCTCTACGATCTGCTGCTTCTTTGTCTGGAGATGCTATTGTACCCAATATGAGGATAGTTATTGCGGAGCATCATTGTGATGGTTGGCAATATCTTGCTCCAAGGGGTTCAGAGGTTGCTGCAATTATGCCAGGACAAGGGGATGATAGAAATATTGGCTATGGCAACATTGTACTGAATTTTTGACACGGGGGCTTGAAAAGAATCTCCAGCATGCATCGAGCTTACATGTCCTTATTGTATGTTTTATTATTTCCAAGTGGAGAGGATGGGTGGCATCTTTATTTACATACTACCGATGGAAAAAAATGAGTCAAAAGCAATATTATGCCTTTCGCTTAACAAATAAGAGATGATACCGTGGAGTGTCTTCTTCGAGGGGGTATGCTATTACAACAGTATGTTGTGGATGCTTATAGTACTCTAGAGGAGTCACGGCTTTTGTGGATGCAAAATAACCAAAAAACACTTCGTGGTGAAGTGTACCAAGGTTTGGTGGACATGGTTGAGGCTAGAGATGGCTTAGAGAGGGCTGAAGGTCAAAATGTTGGCCGTAGAATTGTTTTGCCTTCATCTTTTATTGGAGGTCCAAGATATATGTGCCAACTATTTCAAGATGCAATGGAAATTGTTTGTAGTAGGGGTAAACCGGATCTCTTCATCACATTCACATGTAATCCACGATGAAAGGAAATAGATGATGCATTACTACCTGGACAAAGTGTTGTTGATCATCCTGATCTGACTATACGAGTGTTTTATCAGAAGTTCCAAGATATGATGCATTTACTTATCAAGCAAGCCATGTTTGGGGAGGTGATTGGACATATTTCAATGATTGAGTTTCAGAAGAGAGGTCTTCCTCATGCTCATATATTGTTGATACTTGCATCTTAATATAAACCCATAGATACATTACACTATGACAAGTTGGTTTGTACAGAGCTCCCTGATCACAAGAATGTGTTTCCAGAATTATTTGATGTAGTGAGTCGTTGTAATGTTCATGGGCCATGTGGTCCTTTGAACCCAAGTTCTCCATGTATGGTTGATGGAAAGTGTAGATTTAAGTTTCCACAAACATTTTCTACGTCTACAAATGTAAACGAAAGTGGATATCCTGTGTACATGAGACGAGATGATGGAAGGTTTGTTCCGTCTATAAATTACAATTTAGATAATCATTGGGTTGTACCTTATAGCCCCCTCTTATCACTAAGATACCAAGCCCATATTAATGTGGAGATCTGCTCAACTATCACTGCTGTGAAATATCTTTATAAGTATGTCTACAAGGGATATGATTGAGCTACTATTGTTCTTCAAGATTGTGAAGGAGCTACTGATCAGATCAAGAGTTATCTCAATGCACGTTATGTTTCTTCATCTAAGGCTATGTGGAGAATATTTGGATTCAACATGCATAGTGAAAGGCCAGCTATTCAACGATTGCAAGTACACCTTCCATTGCAGAATATGGTTACATTTCAAGATGGTGATGATGTATCACATTTACTGGATAATGAGAAAAATAAAAAAACTACCTTGACAAAATGGTTTGTTGCAAATAAAAACTATCCAGAAGCAAATAGCTTCACATATACTGACTTTCCAAATGGTTGGGTATGGAATAAAAGTCGAAAGACATGGTCTCCACGACAACAGGGTGTTTCTATTGTGAGAATGTATAATATTGTCCCTACTGCTGGTGAGGTTTATTACCTACGAATGCTTCTCAATATTTGCAAGGGATGTAAGTCTTTTGAAGACTTACGGATGTATGATGGTCACATTTATGATACATACAAGGAGGCATGTATAGCTAGAGGATTATTGCAAGATGATGAAGAATGGTCACTTTGCCTCCAAGAGGTATCTTTTTTTCAAAATGAAATGCAGTTGAGACAACTATTTGCAATCATATTAGTCTTTTGTGAGCCACTTCACCCGGCTACTCTTTGGGACAGGTTTTGTACCGAATTTTGTGAGGACTATGTTTATACCCTAAGGATGCGTATTTCAGATGGAAGCGTGCGATTTGATGTGGAAAAAAATCAAGCTTTGCTTCATATAGAATGCTTTTTGCAACAACATGGCAAGAGGCTTTGCGATTATATGTTGCCTGCAAAAATAGACTCAATAATGGTATCCTTAAGTGAAAATGGTGTTATGGCTGAAGAAACAATGTTCAACGTTGATGAATAGTGTAGTATAACAGATTGTATGGAGACTTCCTTAAATGAGGATCAACGAGATGCTTACCACCGAGTGCTACAAGCTGTTGACACACATTCAGGGAAGGTATTTTTCCTAGATGGTCCTGGTGGCTCAGGAAAAACTTACTTATATAATGCACTTCTTTCACGAGTGCGAGGAAGTTGTAGAGTTTCTCTTTCATGTGCATCCTTGGGTATTGCAGCCTTGCTTTTGAGTAATGGAAGAACTGCTCATTCTAGGTTTAAGATACCTTTGAAGGTTCACTCTGAAGCAACTGCAATATAAAGGTAAATAGTCAACTTGCAAAACTTCTAAGGAATGTAGCTTTATTTATATGGGATGAAGCTCCCATGACACATCGCTATGCATTTGAAGCAGTGGACAGAACTTTAAGAGATATTATGCAGCGAGATACTTTGTTTGGTGGAAAAGTCATTTTGCTTGGAGGTGACTTTCGACAAATACTACCTGTTGTACCAAAAGGTAGTCGTACAGACATTGTAAATTCTTCGTTGTGTCATTCTCACATATGGAAATATACGAAGATATTGAGGCTTACTAGAAATATGCATATACTTGATTGCGGTTCAAATTCACTTCAACAAAGTTTTTCCCGTTGGGTGCTTGATATTGGCAATGGGGTTATGGATGATGGAGGAGATTTAGACAGAGTCAAAATACCTTCACACATGATGCTTCCAGGAAATAGTTTGGCAGATCTTCTAAGCTTTATATATGGAGATTTGTGTCATGTGCAAGATCATGCAACTTTTTTCAGAGATCGAGCAATACTTGCTCCGCGGAATAAAGAGGTGGATTTAATTAATGACTATGCATTGCATAGAATGCATGGAGATTGCAAAGAGTATTTGAGTGCAGATTCAATTTGTATGTCGAGGAAAACACACATTTGTACACAATTGAATATCTTAATAGCCTTACTCTTGGTGGTGCTTTTCCACATCATGCTTTAGTCTTGAAAGAAAATGCTCCTATCTGCGAAATTTGGATCCAAGACGTGGATTATGCAACGGAACCAGATTAATATGCAAGAAATTTCATCATAAGATAATTGAGGCAGAGATAGTTACAAGATCGAATATTGGAGAGAGAGTTTTTCTTCCAAGGATTGACTTTATTATTAGAAACCAACAGGGGCTTCCATTTCAAATGAAGCGTCGTGAGTTTCCAATAAGTCTTGCTTTTGGGATGACTATCAACAAAGCACAAGGACAAACACTTGGAATTCTTGGTCTATATCTTGCATCATCGATCTTCTCTCATGGACAGTTGTATGTTGCAATGTCACGTGTACGAAGTACAACTTCTATGAGGATTGTTGTCAATACTGAAAACACTCAAGTGGAGTGTTACTACACTCCAAACATTGTATTCAAGGATGAATTACAACTAGCAAGCTCATAACAATAAGTTCAAATTGACATTGTGGCTCTCACTTAAAGTCAGACACACTTGATGTTAAATTTTATTCATATCTCTTAGATTAAAGTATTGCCCACAGATGGATCCTCGACGCAGTGCCTCCTATGTACTGGGTCACATCACTGAATTCATTCGAGGTATTTATCTTCTTTTTTAAATTAGTTTATTACCTTGACCTATTATTTTCTTGAGAAGATTGGCTTATACATTGACTTACTCTGTTGAAGATCCACCGCAATGGAGGGGAAGAGTTCCTGCTATGTTTTTGGTGATCTTATTTGATCAAACTCATATTATATTGTAAGAGTTTTTATATATGGTATATTTGTAGTTTTAAGCTTTTATTGCTCTACATAATTCATGGATGCCTTTGCAGAGATCACTCTTATCGAGGTTTTATCATCGTAGGCATTTATGAAATGCTATACTTAGGAAGAGATATGTCCATGGAAGTTCTTGGATATTATCATGTTGCCTTTTCTTCGAACCACGAGCATCGTCAAATTCAAGTTAACATTTGGTTTGTGAGTGACGAGAGGCCAACCAATGCACAATAGGTGGGGGTGGTTGGAGACCACACTACACCATATCTATTGAGCATATTTACTCAAGTTGAAACACCACCCCGTATCTTGCAAAGAAAAACAACATAGGTCCTTGGACTTATAGAATCCCTAATGTGGTCTCTCAAAGGCTACACTTTGAATAACTGTTTTGTATTGTCTCTTTGTGAAGTTATGAAATTTCAAAGTCTTTTGAATTGCTTTCATTCCCCTCTCTCTCTCTCTCTCTCTCTCTCTCTCTCTCTCTCTCTCTCTCTCTCTCTCTCTCTCTCTCTTAAATCCTTCACTAGAACAAAAGAAAGAAAGGACATGGTTCTCTACGGCATGATCATCAAAGTCTTCTTTATTCTATTTCATCTTTATTCCTCTTAAACTTCCAACTCTGTGCTGTTAGAGCAGATAAAGAATGGCACGATACATCATGGTTTCGTACACCCTCAATGATGTACCTACTTATATTAGAGGTATGTAAATGTAAAATCTTATCTTTGTTACTTACTTTTACAAAAAATGAGAACTTTGTGGCCTTTATTTTGTATGTTTACACGTGTTATATTTTTTCTAGATCCTCCATTGTGGAGGGGTCCTGCACATGCTGAGGATATTGGTAATATTATCGAGGATTTTGAGATCCTTCGGTACGTATAGCTTGAATTTGAATCCATATGACGTTAAATGTGTTGTTACTTTTTATGTCTGAATGGTTGGTTGTTATTTTCATTGCAGGCTTCAATATTATTGCAGACATTCTGTCTTGGTATTATATGAAACACAATATTTTAGAAGTGTTGTAGGTTATTATCACATAGAGTTTGATATAGATGATATGCAAATCACTATACGAGAGTTAGGTATGCAACGGCCTCTCAATTGCAACTTTTCATACGGTCCCTATGGAGTGAATGAATGGATGTTTAGAATCTATTCTTTGGGTGAATCACCTCGACGCCTCGGTCGCAGTTTTCGATGTGTCGGACCTTGGATCTTGAGAGTTCCAAGTAGAGTGTATGTGTCATAGGCTCAACTTCTCTAGATCATCGAACACTTTGATCCATTGTCTATGCATGCTAAGTACCATATTTTTTTAGTTATTGGTGGCTTATTGAAGTGGGTTTTTATATATTAGATAGGTTAATGAGAGAGAATGAGTGTGTGTATGTTTGTGTGTGTGTGTGTGTGTGTGAGAGAGAGAGAGAGAGAGAGAGAGATTTGCGAATTGCTGATGTAGGTTAATATGGGTCATGATGTATTGGCTATTCTCCCAATACATATAAGGATGATTATATATTTGAAAGTTAAGGAAGAGTACATTTGTCAAGGATATGGTACATGGTGTTGGTGGCATCATTGGGTGTATTCATATGTTGATGGGTGGTATGGAAATTGTGGACGGTTAAGCATTTCACTATGCAAAGTGTCACAAATATTGAGCGAAATAAAATTGATGAGAGTCCTACAAGAACTACATATGGTTGATATTTATTATGTCAATGTTTGTGGTTGTGATATTAAGTTGCGAAAGATATATCACAATCACAAATCTTACATTTCGGATGAAGAGCTTGAAATTTTGAAATTAATTGTGAAGTTTATCAATGGGGTATATTGGAGCGATCCTAAACTGTCCAATTATAGAATAGAATATGAGTTCTTGTAAGCAAAAAAATTGGAATGTTAAAAAGACTTTGACCTAATGAAGCTCTTGACACTTTTTGGCATGACAATCAGTAATTGAAGTATTTGTATTGTGCTTATACTTTTTTAAAGTGTTTAAGTGGCCATGTTGATCATCTCTCTCTCTCTCTCTCTCTCTCTCTCTCTCTCTCTCTCTCTCTCTCTCTCTCTCTCTCTCTCTCTCTCTCTCACACACACACACACACACACACACACACATTTTAAGCTTTGAGTACTAATGTTGTTTTCTTTTCTTGCAGCCAATTAAATGGCCCACGAAATTGTGAATATTTTTCCAAGTGTTAAAAAATTTATTATTGATGCCTTTGAAGAAAATTTGTTACCTGCTGAACGGGGATGGCAATGGGCATGGGAAGTGATTGAGAAAAACTACAATGTTTGGGGGGCATATATAGATGAAGAGTTGGACACGATTTACATCAAGTTGCTTGATCCCTATTTCTTTCCCAACATTAGGCTAATGCTCTTAAAGCAAGAGCTTGGGATGATTCGTCATTACAAGATTTACTTGAGTTGGGTTCAAAAAATAGATTTAAGAGAAGTTTGTAGATCCCCAGCTCAATATCTTGATACTGTTGAAATAGCACGACTAAGAGTGCTATGCAGATATGTTCCTGAGCCTTTTTGGCAATAATGTAAACTATTTTTTTATGTAAAGTGTCGATCGTGTGTGTGTCATTGAGAGATGTATAAAGATGCACACACACTCAAACACATATAGAGTGAGGTGGTAAGAGCGAGCGAGGCCCGCCGGTAGGCGGGGCGCACGAGCTAGTAGATATATACACACACACACATATATATATACATATATATATATATATATATATATATATATATATATATATATGCATCTCTAGCTTGCATCCTGTTTTACAAGCGGTTGCGGTGTATCTATTGCAGCACAAGTAGGGGTTGGGGATGGAACAAGGCGAGGCAGTGGACGTAGAGTGCCTGCGTGGGCGTGCAGACTGACGTGGAGGGAGGGAGCTCGTAGGAGTTTTTGCTGACCTGGAGGTGAGGATCTCCAAAACAAACTTTCTTTCTTTTTGAGTGGGCCAAAAAAAGATTTATCTACTTAATTTTGGGAAAAGGCCAATATGACCCGTCAAGAATCCCAAGTGCTTTGTACATTGTATATAGGAGTTGAAGACAGCACAAACACGTACATCATATAATGAAATATTTCTTCTTCACCCTTCATCATCCAATCAGCTCTAGCATGGTTGCTCTTAGATAAGTTTACACTTGGGATTTGTGCCTTACTCCCATGGAAATTTATTCAACTATTCGAAAAATTGTAGTTGATTAGTTGACCATGTATTATCTTTGATAAAAAATAAACCAAGAATAAACTCACATTCTTGCCGACCTTTTTGCAAATGCTCAATCCATTGGTCCTACCATTTGAACCATCATTGTAGTGCCTCTATGTTCTTTGTTGAAACATGAACTAGCCACTATTCTTTGGTACGTATCAGTTGATTTGTACTCTCTTCTTCTACAATTGCTGAAAATCTTGAGGCTTTACATATGTAAGAACCAACTTTGTAGTGTACTTTTGCAAGATCTACTTCTAATGGAAAAGGCAAGATCACTCTCTATCTTCCATAACAATGCATGAGCCACCATTGAATGCTATTCTTATTGCCAACCAGTTTTGCTTGTCCCATCTAACATGAATCATGCAAAATCAGGTGGCTCTTATCCACATTGTTCCATGGTTGCATTGAAACTTCTCCAAAACAAGACTTGGCACTCTTGATACTCTTATTCTACTTCATAAACTTGCAATGCTCACATTCTTGCACCATCAATTGAACATTGCTAAAGACAATGTTTCATATTCTCAACCATATGCACAAGCATACCATCAATCATACATGGATCATGACACTCTTACAGACATCTATCCTATGTGTATGGTCAAATTGAGTGCAAACATTCCTTAAATGATCTTGCCCAATTTCCCTCATTCCACACCTAATGCAGGAACTTTTGTAGACATCTTGGAAAGGTAACACTTTTTTTGGCCACTATCTTGACCCAAGAATTTACTACCATGGAAAAAGAGAAACATACAACATCGTTGTAGGCACGTTGTAGGTGACGAAGATGTCCCCGCCTTGACTTGCCAAATGACATGTAGAATTGCTAAATGATACTCACATGCATCGAAGCATTCAAAGATATTGATAAAGCAGAACACCCTTGGGAAGTATTTTTAGAAGGCAAGGATGGCATCAACTAGAATATGGAGATAGAAGCCCCCTCAAAGATTATCATTATGGCAATGTATGCAAGGCTGATGTTTCTACAATACATGGAAATCTTTAAAGCAGCCTTCACAATGGGATAATTTGAGATGGAATCCACCATCTTCAACCCACTCATTAGATACTTGCAAGCAAGGCATGCAACTTATCAGAGCACACTATTAAGCAACCCTTTCAAAGATCTTTCAATCAAGATAGAAATTATTACTAGGGCATCAAAGTTCAACAAAGTTTTTAAGACTTTATAGAAGTGGCAGTTTGACTACTTGAAGCTTCCACGACTTTCACAAGAATGTGCAATGACTAGGAAGGGGGAGTGCTTGGCTGATGTAGCTAACGACCACCCTCATAGTCAGGTTGCACTTTGTCAAAGCATCATTTTTTAATGTAATTTATCATTTTTTTTAAAGAAGATTTGTAAAAGAGTCTATGTAATTTTGATCCAAAAAGTTGTGCACTCTGAGCTTCATCATTCTATCCTAAGCGCAAATCCATGTGAGCTGGGGTTGGCCATTTGAAAATCCCTAGGTATATAAGCCAAAAGCTTTAGCTTGAAACGGACCCTTATCTTTTGGACATTGAAGAGCTCTCTATAGGTACATTCAATCAGCTACTCACCTATGACTTGTAATAATCCATTTTTCTCATGATCTGGTAATCCAAACTCCATTATGAGTAGTGCATTGTGTTCTTTGTCTCTTGCTCTACATTTCAAGTTTTTTTGTGTGGTATGCTGCTATCTGTATGTGAGTGTTATCTGTAAATTTGAGAGTTGTAATCACTATTTTTAAAGTTTTTACCATAGGAGAGTGATATAAGAACTTAGGGTGACTTGTTTATGTTGTTTTTTTCCAATTTTTTGGACCTTGTTCATGATGGATCATGATTTTGGTTCCTTATCATACGAACACCAAATTTTGTAGGCTTGTGCCCTTAGACCTAATATAGCTTAGATAGGACAATTATTTATGTTGTTTTCACTTTTCCTATTTGTGACACTCACATGTAGTTGGTGAGTTGGCTACAACTTTCTTAGATAATACACTATGATTATGAAGGAGCATCACTACTAGAGTCTTTGTAACATATTGGTGCTAGGCATACATAACTTTTTGGCTTTTTTTGGGATCAATATAAGTGTCTTTATTTGCACACATATGCGGATCACAAATAGGAAAAGTGAAAACAACACAAATAATTGACACTCAAAAAGGGATTTTTGCTTCAGATCTTCTTGGAGACTTTGAGTGACGCTATACTCAACTATCACAAATTGAACAAGCTTCCTTGGATAGGGAGAAGGTAGAACTTTTCCTACAAGCAACAGACAAAGAAATAGAAGAAAAGTTAGAGCTTCTCTTGGAAGACAAAGATACATAACAAGGTTTGAAGACAAGGTGGAATGATGTATAAGATGCAGTCTCCCTATTGGATTGAAAAGGCAACGCAGAAGAGACAAGATGGTAGTCAACAACGATGCTCCAATTTTTGCTATTACTGAGAAGCATCCAAAACCTACTATCATAGATTCTAAGGATGATGGATATATGCTTGAAAAACTTGTGAAGGGCATATGCAAGATGTAATTAAAGCTAGCAAGGCTTGAAGAAAAGGGGCAAACATCTGGACAGTCTCGTCAAGTCAAAGATCTCAAAACAGAGAGGGGTTTGTAAATAAGTGCATATGGTGTGACAACCCAAACCATCCAAGAAGGGATTTTGAAAGCTTCAAATATGCCTTGGGTAAAGATCTTGTCTTCTTCAAAGAGGAAAATATACATCTTAGTGAAACAGGGAAGCCCTTGCCAACTAACTTCAGCAAAGGAGGGATGAAAAGCTAGTTGAGGACATGGCAACCAATCATGCCATCTCAATGGTTAAAGCAGCAGTATTTGGCTTGAAGGTTGGTCAAGTCATGCTTAAAGGATCAAAATTTATTGAAGACGTGAGTGAGGATGGTGAAGATGTCTGTCCATTTGCGATGGAGTTAGCTATAAAGGGAAAGTTGACTAAAGAGATCTTGCATGAAGCTGGAAATTGTATCCGCCTTAAGACTGGGTGGAATGACATGTAGATTCATTGTCAGTGCATGCCTATATTTTTGCAAAGTGTTGAGCCAACAAGGCACTTGTTGAAGAAAAACATAGGAGAGAAAATGGGGATGAAGGTCCCTCAAAGAGGTCCACTAGAGGTGGAGGAAGAAAGGATTTGGGTCCCTCTCAAGAGCCCATGGCAAGGGAATCTCCATCACAAGAAGTACCAATGAGGGATGTTTCACCAAAGGAAAAGCAAGATAAAGAAAAGATCAAAGGAGGAAGGAAGTGTATTCTATGGGGGATTTGTACGCAGGGTATGATCAGTTCCTACTGGAAATGGAAAGCAGGGACTTGACTACCAGGAGAACACCCTTGGGTTTGGTAGGGATGTTCACTTTACCACAAGGAGCAACCAAATCCGTTGTGCACATGATGAACAGTATGAATAAATTGCTATGTGACTACCTACCTCAAATTACAATGCCCTTCCTTGATGACATGCCAATCAAAGGATGTGCCTTCGCTAAAAAAGATGAGGTTCTAGATTTGAGGGGGTGCCGTAAATATGTGGCAAACCACATCAATGATTGTGACAGAATTTTAACAAGGTTGGAAGAAATGAACCTTACATTATTTGGGAAAAAGTCGGTGTTTGGGGTTAAAGAAATATTAGTGGGACATCTTTGTAATCCTCATGGCCGCCGACCTTTTCCAACTAAAGTGGATGCGATACATAGGATGAAAGAATTATGCATAAATATCATGGAGGTGAGATGATTTCTAGGCGCATGTGTCTTCTATCTCATATGGATTCCATATTATACATGTCGTAGATCCTCTTTATCAATTTCTAAGGAAAAACCAAAGGTTTCAATGGAATGATGTATATGTAAAAGCTATGAGAAAGTTGAAGCAATTGCTACTGTCTTCACCAACTTTGAGGAAGGTTGACCATGAGTGTGGAAGACCGGTGATTGTGATAGTGGACACTAGTCCAACGGGGATTTGATGCAATGGAAAAGACAATGAGGAGAAATACACGTATGTGGTGAGGTTTGGGGCCAAGGTTCTAAGCTCTCACCAAAGAGCATCCACAGGTAAAAAGGGAGTCATGGGAAGTGGTTACAACATCAAAGTGTGACAAAGAGTACTTAATTGGAGCATCTATAGTTGTGGAGACCAATTGCTTACCACTTCTAGGGATGATTTCAAGTTGTTCTACTCCTGACATTGCTATGCTTAGGTGGACTGCTTATATAAAGTCCTTGAACCCATAATTAAATCACATTGCAGGAAAAGATAATCCAATGGAAGATATTCTTTCAAGGGCAAGGTATGACGATGAGGATTATATGATCAATGAGGAAGAAGATGTGTGCACAAAATTCTACACAATTTCTCATGCAAAGTGCGATGATATATGCATTGTATCCTCACTTGAGTTCTTCTCAAAGGAGTTTTATGAGGACAAACGACTGCTCATAGGTCACTATGTGAATACTTTACAAAAGCAAGCTGATTGGACTGAAGAAAAATTCAAAAGGATCATAAAGAAATCATATGGATACTTCTTGTGGGATGGCTACCTATGGAAACATCCTAAAAGAAGAGATGGGACTCCATTGCGAGTAGTATGTGAAAGCCTACTCATCTCAAAATTATCGAAGAGATTCATGAAAGCCTATATGCTGGACATCAAGGTGTATGGGCTACTTTTTCCAAAGTGAAAGAAAGATATTTGTGGAAAGGCATGTATAAGGATGTAGAAGATTTTGTGGAGTCTTGTGTAACATGCCTAATGCATTCCAATGTACGCCATCATGATGGATTGCATCATACATACCCATTAGCCATGCACTATAAATGGGTTGTTGATCTAGTCACAAGGCCTTTAGGACTTTGGCAAATGAGATACTTGGTACTTGCACAAGAAGACTTGACAAATCAAGTGGAAGGGCATGCATTGAGGAAAAAAACTACAGAAGCCGTTGGTGCAGTCAAAGTGTGTCGATGCTAGAAGGCGGCATGGACAGGTGTGTACAGGCAAGCAAAAGCATGGCAAAGGACTGAAGCAGCTAGGAAGATCTGGGGATGACAGGTGGCAGCGAAAATGTATGCATGATGCGGCTTATAGGCTAGGGAATGCTCCATAATGGGCTAATTAGGGTATCAGGTGAAGGAGATGCAAAGTGCAGCCTTTGGGTCCAAAAATGAAGAGCTTGAAGTGCTGAAGGAGTAGGTCCAGACGGCTCATCAAACCGAGATACGGAGCCCAAGTTATTGAAGGTTGAAGTTCGGTGGTTTCCAGATTCTTGCCAGATAGGGCAGTGGGAGATAGGTGGTCCAAGTGGAGCTTGAGGTATAGATGTGTAGAGCTCAATTCATGGAGCCTACTCGTCTTTTCAGATTGCGGATCGGAGCCATGGTTTGCAAGATATGATCATTTGAAGTTTTTTCGGGGGTCGGGTCTGAGCCCACTTGGCCGCAGTGGAGAATGTTCCATCTGGCATCTTCTGAGCCTCGACGAAGTTATAGAGCAGGGAGTACATCATACAGAGCTAGCAAGAAGTGACTCCATGCCAAACGGAGTCCGGAGCGGAAAGATATGGCAGTCCGAAAACTCAGCGTCTTTGTCCGGAGTTCATGGCAGATGATTTGATCGTGTTTTGGTGGCCTCGGATCTTGGGCCTGAAAAGGTCGAATAGCGGTGCGGATTATGGAGAAGCAAGGTGGCAGTGCAAGATTTCACCCGGGCTTTGCGGCTCAGTAGTATGATATGGGAGCAGAGAATGGGAGTCAGGCAAAGGCAAGCTAAAAAAGTTTTTTGGTTAAAGAAAAAAATAATGAGTTTTTGAAGCCCTTGAGGCTCAAGGCTTAGGGGAGATGCCACATGGAGGGGGCCTATAACCCACATGTGCGGGCGGGAGCTCAGGGATTGTAGTACATATAGTAGGGCGTGGCCCCTTCATTGCTACACAAGAGGAGTAAGGGGAGCTCCCCTCCCCACAGCTATGGCGCGCGAGGTAGGGCGCTGCTCTGGCGCTGCAGTGGCGTTTGTCGGCAGTTTTGGGTGATGGTGGCACCCGCGGGCAGCCACATGGCGGTGCTGTTGTTGAGATCATTAATGACGTGGCAGGCAGCCAAGAGGTTGTGCCCGCGCCCGTTGAAGGACAAATCTTTTGAGGACAAGGGTGTACCCCCCCCCCCCCCCCCCCCCCCCCCCCCAATAGCGACATCGCTATTGCATTGGCAAGGGAGGGGTCCCACAACTGTGCCAGTGGAGCAAGGAAGAGAGAGAAGTTCCAAAGCCGGCCAATAGGCCTATCCGGCAACAAGGGCCAAGCTGGTCGGTCAAATTGGGCGGACAAAAAAGACCAAGGTGTCCACCATGTAAATCTTTCCAAAATAAACTAGGCCAAGTGTTGGCAATGCATAAAAATTCTAAAAGAAGCTCCAAATGAAGTGCACGACATGGAAGCACACCACATTTTTCTTTTTTGGGACTCTTAGGCACACCCCTATAAAAAGAGGGTTTTGTTCATTTTTTGGGGTCTTTTGGACCAGTTGGCTTTTTTGCCTATGTGAGTAAGTGAACGTTGGAAGCTTGTGTGCTGCTAAGCTTGCCATTGAAGCTGCATACATCGGTTGTACTACTCTCTATGCAATAATACCACTCACTTGCCCCAATCCCGTGTGTTGCTTCTCCCCATCCCCTCCTCTTCTCTCACTCTTCGTGTATTGGCCATTACTTGCAGAGGGTTTGCCTGCAACTTGAAGGGTGCTATCAAGAGGGCAGATTAGGAGTGTTTTGTGATTCAGAAAGGGCGAGTTGAGCAGTGTGGGTGTTTTTGTGTTGTGGGTGTTTTTTGCAAGGTGTGAGGTAGTTGTTTTGTATGTTAAAGCGGAGTTGTTAGTGCAAATAAGCCAATTTGAAGGTGTTTTTTGAGAGGTTAGGGGTGCTATGGAATCCCTAGGCTATAGAAAGGCAAGTATTTTGTGTGTTGGGTGTGTTCCCTGTTCCCCCTCTCCACCGTTTGTAAATTTTTGCTTGAAGATGTAATTTTCCACTATGGTTGTGTGGGAAAGATATTTGTTGATAGAGGTGATTTAGATGCAGATGAAGCAAGGTATTTCTTTGCAAGGATTGTTATCAAGCTAGCCTTGACCTGTGCTTATAATCCATAGGGAAATGGAAAAGTGAAAAAGGACATCCTCCTATCGTCAAACCTTTGGCTAAGGCATGCAAAGGTAAAATGTGTGAATGGCCAAGGTTGCTACCATATGCATTATGGCCTGATCGTACAACTCATAGCTCAGTGATTGGTTACATGCCTATTGAGTTGATGTATGGTCAAAAGCCAGTCGTGCCAATTGAGGATGTAGTTCCTACTTGGAACATGCTACCTTGGGAATATGGTGTAAGCAAGGAAAATCTATTTGCAATGCACATAAGGCAATTGGAAAGAATACATGAAGACATAGAGATTGCAAATTCTCGACTGAAGGATGCAAGAGTAAAGAATAGATATAGGTCTGATAAAAGACATAGGTTTCGACCAAAGCCTATTGATGAGGGTGATTGGGTCCTAATGTATGATAGTAGCCTTGACAACCAACACACCACACAAAGAAAGTTTTCAAAAATGTGGTTTGGTCCATATGTTGTCAAACATGTGCATGGAAATGCTACATATACCTTGAGGGAGCTCGATGGAACAGACCTCAAAGTTCCCATAGCAGGCAAAAGAACCGAGATGTTCAAGAGTAGACATGATAATGATCCTTTTGATTCACAGCAAAATGATGACAAAGAACCTAATGACATTTCCATGGATGAGGATGAAGAAGCAGAGGATGATCTTCCAAAATTTGTAGAAGATGAAAATGACATCCAAATATTTGTGGATCTTAATGAGAAGATCAAACCTACATAAGCAAAATGTTGGCAAATGCCAGAGGATGTGCAGGTTCAGAGGGGGTGGATGTTGTGCCCTGGCACGTACATAGTGTGAAATAAAAAATTTCACCTCACTTTTGACACTTCTCAGTGCATGGAAAGAAAATAAATAATGTACTTTAGGTTCAAGGAAAAAGATATGTACATAGATGCTAAGCAAATGGGTAACACCATACCCATTGTACATATGCAAGCTTTCAATAAGTCAATAAAGAGCTCTATTTCCGTCTACATGATTTTTGTTAAAGATTCTCAAAATGAACCTAATGCTTTAACAAAAGAAAATATAAACAATCACAAAGAATTAGAGTTATCCAATTTTCTCAAGGGGTTTCAAGATGTCTTTATTGACGACATCCCTTGTGAGCTACCTCTTAAACGAGGCAATGATGACCATACAATTGAACTTCTTCCAGGAAGTTCGCCGCCTAATAAACTGTTACCATATACATGTGGTAGTGATGTGTGTGAACACACTAGGACAGCCGGGGCATTTTTTCCCTCTTTAGGAGGTTTTTTCCCCCAAGCATTCACTCTAGGGCTATCCATCTTTCCATTGCACACTAAGTAATACACTCTCTATTGTGTGCCTTGAGCTTCCTTCGTCTTCTCCAAGCTGTGTCGGTTTCTCTGCAACCCTAATTCCAACAATTGGTATCAGAGCAGGTTACATCCTCCCGGGCTTAGTCGCCAGCTGGTCCAGCACACGCCTCTCCAATTAAAGTGAGGTTTGGCGAGTTTTCGCAGGTCAACAAATATTTCGGGCAAGCTCATAGATCTTAGTCTACTCTGATTTTTCATTCGGACTCATTTGGCGTTTGTTTCCACTACAGGCAGTGCTGCACAAGCTATTTCGTCATTTTGTGCAAAATTTCTGTCAGTGCCATTTTTTGCATAACATGTGCCTTACAGTCTACTACGGTTTGTGCTATATAGCACGTGTTGTTCCCGCTTTGCTTCTCCTCTTTCCGGGCAGTTTTCACATCAGGTGCAGCATTTACCATGGGTGACAACAACACAAATGTGTTCAAGATGTTTGCTGCTGCTGAGGACAGGTTGGATGGGGACAATTACCCTATGTGGGCTTACATGTTCTTTTGTCAAAGGGCGTCTGGAATATTGTGTAGGGCATTGATGTACGTCGTGGTTCTGAGGATGCAGGCGATGTTGAGGATGTTGCAGGTCTTGCTGAAAGTATTGCTGTTATTACAGTTGTTTTGCCTACGGTAGAAAAATCTCATTAGGATGTAAAGGATGCACAGGCTCATGCATTGATTGTGTTTTCTGTGAAGTGCACCATTGTTCCTCACATTCGTTCAGAAAAATCTGCAAAACAGGCTTGGGATATTCTAGCAAGTCTTTATGCAAGCCGCAATGAGGCTAAAATTTCTTTGCTGCGTAAAGAGCTAGAGTCGAAGATTATGCATGAGGAAAATGTTATGGACGCTTTCCTTGCTGGTGTTAAGGATACCAATGAGCAACTTATTTCTGCAGGTGAAGTCATTTGAGACAGTTTCCTTGTGCAAACTGTTCTTGATGCCTTACCAGATTCTTACCAGACTTTTGCTAGTACTTCGAGACTTATGACCCAAGGAAATCCAGAAGTTGTCAAGTTTGATGCATTATGCACATTGCTGTTGCAAGAGTCAATTTCTAGAAAAAAACAGGACTAGACAGCATGCAGTTGAACAAGCTTTTATTGGTTCTCAAAGAAAGGGTGGTAATAGTAATGCAGCCACTCCTTATGGTTCTGTTGCGAGTGGCAAAACTTCTGTTCCTAATTCTTCTGCTGGTAGTAATTCGTCTAGAAATTCTGGTGGTTAGGGCAAAAAGAAAATGGGTTGCCATTATTATAAATCTAATGATCACTTGATCAAGTCGTGTCCTAAGTTGAAGGCCAAAGAGGCTAAGAAGAAAGAGGATGGTTTCACTGCAAATGCTGGTTCCACTACAAATGCAACCATTGTTGGGTCTTCTGTAAAAGGAGACTGTAATATTGATGTTGATGCAAAATGGGCTTTTAGCACAGAGTGCACTTACAATCCTGTTGTCCATGATGCATGCTTGTCAATTGGTGCAGATTCACATGTGTGGTATTTCGACAGTGGTGCTACAAAGCACATTACCTCACATCGTAAATTGTTCACCTCTCTCGAGTCTGTCCCTCATGGGAATTCAGTCACTTGTGCCAACAATGCCTCTTATCCGGTTCAGGGAGTTGGAAAGATTGTGCTTACTACTGCTAATGGCAGTTCCTTCACACTTGTTGGTGCACTTTATGTACGTGGGATCAAGAAAAATCTCTTGTTTGTATCCGCACTTACTAGACTTGGACTTGTAGTCAAATTTGTGGATGACAAATGTACTATTCATGATCTCCGTTTTGGTGATGAAATTGTTGCATCTGGTCTTTTGTGCCGTGGGCTGTATAAGCTCACTTTGTATGACAAGTGTGGAGCAAATTTTGCAAATGCTGTTGCAAAT
This sequence comes from Adiantum capillus-veneris, assembly GCF_014529385.1. NCBI lineage: Eukaryota > Viridiplantae > Streptophyta > Polypodiopsida > Polypodiales > Pteridaceae > Adiantum > Adiantum capillus-veneris. The sequence goes on along the minus strand of NC_140937.1, from coordinate 143,513,818 downwards.
TCAAGGGCTATTTCAGATGCAAAACTTTGGCATGCACATTTTGGTCATCTGAATTTTTCCAGTTTGCTGCGTTTGCAGAAATTTGATATGGTTGCTTCTTTGCCACCTCTTGAAGCACCTGTCAAACATGTTTGTGAAGGCTGTATTCTGGGTAAAATGCAGTGTTCTAAGTTTCCAAAGGATGGTTCTGTTAGGGCCACATGCAGGTTGCAGCTTATACATAGTGATGTTTGTGGGCCCATGCAAACTCCGTCCTTGGGCAATTACCTGTACTTCGTGACTTTCATTGATGATTACTCCAGGCATGCATGGGTATTTCCTCTTAAATCAAAGTCCGAAGTTTTTATGTGCTTCAAAAAATTTCTGGCTATGGCTGAAAATGTCTCGAAATGTACTATGGACACCCTCCGTTCCGATCGAGGGGGGAAGTACATGTCTCATGAATTCAATGCATTTCTAGCTAGTCGTGGGATAAAACACCAATGTACAATGCCTTATACACCTCAACAAAATGGTGTTGCTGAGAGGAAAAATAGGTCACTTACGAAAATGGCACGATGTATGGTCAAAAGTCAAGCTTTGCCGCATTCTTTTTGTCTTGAGGCCATCATGTGTGCCACTTATGTACTAAACAGGAGTCCTACGAAAGCTTTATAGTCTATTACTCCATATGAAGCATGGCATGATAGAAAGATTTATATTGAGAACATGCGTGTTTTTGGTTGTTTGGCATATGCTTCACAAGCACAGCGCATAAAATTGGATGATAAGGCTGTCAAATGTATTTTTGTTGGTTATAGTGCTGAAAGAAAAGGTTACAGGTTGTATCATCCGCAAAAAAAACATATTTTGGTTTCACGGGATGTAGTGTTTGTGGAAGATTCTGTTCATCCCTTGCTGTCATGTACTAGGGACAATAATGTCAGCTCACAACACATTTATGACACTTTGTTGCCTCTTTTTGGTGGTGGAAATACGAATGTAAGTTCCAATGAGACAAATGTACAGCCTATGGGTGTTTCTGAAAATGTTACAGATCAGCCTATTACTGATGTAGATGTACATGATGTACTTGATGAGGAAAGGGCTGAAAATGAGCAGGCTAGAGGTATGCCAAAATGGCTGGTGCACACTTTGTGTGACTCGTTCAGGCTCTTGCCATGCATCTTATGCATCCGATTGTTATGCTTTGGCTGTGTCTAGCTTACATGATGTTGAGGAGCCTCTGTCTTTTGATGAAGGACAGAATTCAAAAAATTGGATGCCTACCATGCAATCAGAATATGATCCACTTATAGAAAATGACACATGGACTTTATGTGATTTGCCTCCTGGTAAAAAGGCCATTGGTACGAAGTGGGTTTACAAGTTGAAACGCAAGCTGGATGGTGAGATCGATCAACATAAGGCTCGACTTGTTGCAAAGGGTTATGCACAGCAAAAAGGCATAGATTATGAAGAGACTTTTGCTCCCACTTGTCGTATGACTACTGTGCGTTTTCTATGTGCATTGGCAGCTCATTTTGGTTGGGATGTACATCAATGAGACATTGTTACTACTTTCTTGAATGGTGACATATTTGAGGAAGTTATGTAATGCAGCCTCGCGGTTTTGACATAAAAGGACAAGAGGACAAAGTGTGCAGATGTAAGAAGGCTTTGTATGGGTTGAAGCAATCTCCTCGTGCTTGGTATGAGAAAGATGACACTCATTTGGTCAAACGAGGCTTTCATAATAGTCCAACAGAAAGCACATTGTATGTAAAGTGTGAGGGTGATGTACTTCTCATTGTGGTTCTTTATGTAGATGATTTGTTGATCACTGGACCAGATGAGAGACATATTGCTGAATTTAAGGCTGATTTGAATGCTACTTTCAAGATCAAAGATTTGGCGTTGTTGCATCATTATTTGGGCATACAGTTTAAGCAGTGTGATGGTGGTATTGCCTTGTGTCAGAAAAGTTACATAGAGACATTTCTATGTAAGTTTGGACTTGAGGATTGCAAACCTATTGACACTCCCATGGAAACAAGTTTGAAGTTGAGTCTACATGATGTTGGTGATCCTGCTGACGTCATTCTTTACTAAACTGATGTTGGTTGCCTCATTTATGTATGCAACACGAGGCCAGATATTCAGTTTGCAGTCTCACAGGTGAGCAGATTTATGCATAGCCCAGGGTCTAAGCATTGGCACACTGTCAAGAGGATTTTCCGCTACGTTAGTGGCACTTTACATCTTAGCTTGTTTTATCCCAAGGGGGGATCATGCTTTTTCGGACTCAGATTGGGCTGGTTGTTTTGACACGTGAGTGTCCACAAGTGGTTTTTGTTTCATGCTTGGCAGTTCATGTATATCATGGTTGAGCAAGAAGCAACCTGCTGTAGCCACTTCGAGTTGTGAGGCTGAGTACAGGGCAGTCTTCACAGCTACGATTGAGTGTGTATGGCTCAGATGCCTTATGGATGATTTGGGTGTTGGACATGACACTGCCAACACTATCTACACTGAAAATCAGAGCGCATTGGCAGTTGCGAGGAACCCAGTTTTTCATGCTCTCACAAAGCACATTGAGGTGCATTACCATTATGTCAGGGAGAGGCTATCAGCAAGAGAGATCCGCTTGGCTTATGTGCCAACACAGGACAACCTTGCATATCTTTTCACAAAGGCATTGTCTTGTGAGAAGCTTGAAGCTTTCCGCAAATCTTTGGGCTTACTCCCCCAAAGGTCAAAGCTTAGGAAATTTGGATGCTTTGTGTGTGTCCCAAAAGTCTTCAACCATCCCTTCATAGGAGGGGGTGAGCCCTAGAAGTAGGAGATGAAAGAGAAACTCACACACACACAAGCTCCCTTTACACAAAGGGAAATAGGGACACATGTCAGCTCCCTAGCCCAAATGCCCACAAGGTGTACTCAAATCCTATTGGATGGCCTTGGAGGTGGACCAATGATAATTAAGCTAGAGTAAATCTAGTTTAATTAATTAAAAAACACTTAATAAAAGAACCAATAAGAATTAAGCTCTCTAGAAGACTATTTGACAATCTCCCAAAGGGTCCAATGAGCATTTAGCAGCCCAATGGCTTTCCTGATTCCTATTGGCCATGAGGCAAAGGGGTCCAATGAGAGTTTATTTGAATTAAAACCTTCTTTCTCTCAATCTACTCTCATACCCCACTAGCTCTCACCATCGTCAAAGGTGTGTGAGGTCTTGGGTCTGAGACCGTGAGGGAATTGATGTTGTGTTTGATAAGTGTTTTGATTAGTGTATGAAGTTTTCATCTTCATTGCACTAGCTAGTAGTGAAGGAACACAAAGAATTGTATTGTAAAATGTCTCTCTTGATGGGAGAAATCATAATACAAAGCCTTTTGGAGGGGGGACCGCCGGCTCCATGCAAATCCAGTCCTCAACTGTTATCAATTGCTTAATTTCTCTCGCTTTTGAAGTATTGTTCATGCTATCTAACTAGGTGTTATGCTTTTTGTTGCTCTCTCCAGCCAAGTACTCTTGTTATTCTCATTAGGAAGCTATTCTAATGAAATTCTCACTATGTTCATGCTATTTTCCGCTACACACAAGTTACTAGACCATTAAATGTTACGTTGGCATTAGAGCACAAGGTTTCTCTTTTCTTGCTCAAGAAGGGAGGTCCTCAAGCTAGCTATAAATGGTTGGTACTATTAATTGCATGTTAGTAAGTAGAGTAGGGATTTTTCAGCCTTGCAGTGTGCCTACCTTTGTGCAGTTAACGGGGCATCACCGTCGAGAGCTATGGTCTGAATAGTGGAGTCTTATGGGGCTTGCCTATGGCTTAACCACTATTGAGCTATTAGAAGCTTGACAAGAGTCAGTGATTTTTTGGTGTTGAACGACCCTCTCTTCTATTCCTTGCAATTAATGGTATTCGAGCCACGAGTACAATAGCTTTGAGTGCTTTTTCTAAAGGGGTAAAGAGGAGTAGCAACTAGGGCTTGAAGTGCCAAAGTACACCTAAAAAGTTTACACCTAAAAGTTGTTAGAATGGCTAACAATAGTAAAGAGAGTGAAATTAATGTTGATAACTTTGATTTTGCTAATGAGAAAGATACTAATGATGCCCCAATGTTTGTTAACTATCTTGTTTCTAGGCTTCAACAAGCCATGGGCAATCCATCCTTCCAAAGTGAAGTGCAACGACAGCTTCATGCTCATGGAATCCTTCAAGCTCCCCACCATGACGAGAGAGCACCTAGGAGGCCTCCTTGGGAGACTTCCAAAAGAGGCATGTCTCCGATTCAAGAAGAAGAAGAGGATCCATATGAAGGGCTTAAAAATTTGCTCCTTGATGACGCATCTCCTTCTCAAAGGAGAATTCAGGAGCCTCCACCGAAGGAACGAGAAAGAAGCGAGTATCCCGCCACCTCAGTGGAGATGGCTCCACGAAGACGGCAGGATAAACGCTCTCCATCACCTCCAAAACGGAGAAGACCATTGCATAATTCTCCAAACTGTTAAGTATGGAGCCTGATTTACCTTGTAATTTTCTGTGGTAAAAGCGCACATTTGTAAGGCCCCCATTATGAGGATAAGCCATCGTGCGTGAAGGAAAATCACTCGCCGGAAACTAAAATTTTCACGGCCAAAAATCAAGGGCAACTTTAGGGGCCTCGGGGGCAGAAGCCCCCGATACTTTTTTTTTCCCTCGCCGGAATATTCATTTTTGCCGGAATATTATGGCCGGACGGCAGTCGAAAAGTGGTCGGAAAACAACCGGTCGGTTGGCCGGTGGTCGGAAGTCAATGGCCGGTGGCCGAATGCAAAAGCGGACTTGTCTTCTCAAGGGCGGCCACACGTGGGCGGATTGAAGGGTCCGATTTGGACTTATCTACATAAGGGCAGCTACACATGGCTGCCTCTCATGAGAGAGGACATCCCTTTTTGGCCTATAAAAGGAGGCCATTTCTACACACATTTCATAGTGTGAAGTTGATGCAACAAGGTGAGTGTGAGGTGGTGAGAGTGAAGCAAGGCGGGAGCTCCATTAAGGGTATAATCCCTTTGTAAACTACTTCTGGTTTTGAAGTACTAGAGCCATTGAGTGGCTGCTTTCCCGTGGACATAGCCCACATTGGGTGAACCACGTATATCGTGTGTACTCTCTCTCTCTCTCTCTCTCTCTCTCTCTCTCTCTCTCTCTCTCTACTCTATAATCTCGTGTATGTAAATCTATCTCTCTCCATTAAGTAATCTACTCAATTATCTATTTAGCTACATCTTATTTCCTAACAACTGGTATCAAAGCACGGTTTGCTCGTAGCTAAATTATCTCAAGGAAAGGATTACTTGAATTGAGTGGGAGTTATGACGGAGGAAGGGAAGCTCAAGATTGAGAAGTTCAAAGGCAAAAACTACCAACATTGGAAGATGCAGATTGAAGACTATCTCTACCAGAAGGACCTCTATTTGCCACTAGGCGGTCTTGCAAAGAAGCCCGCAACAATGGCAGATGAAGCATGGATTGTCCTTGATCGAAAGACACTGGGAACAATCCGGTTAAGCTTGGCGTCAACGGTGGCCTTCAATGTTTCAGAGATGAAGACCACGGAGGACTTGATGAAGTCACTTGACGACTTCTACGAGAAACCATCGGCATCCAATAAGGTATTTCTTATGAAGCGCTTGTTCAATCTAAAGATGGCAGATAATGGTTCAGTTGCAGAACACCTAAATGAATTTAACACAAACATAAGTCAACTTCGATCAGTGAAAATCAATTTCGATGACGAAGTGCGAGCTCTCCTTATACTATCATCTCTACCGGATAGTTGGGACAGCCTTGTGATGGATATAAGTAATTTTATCTCTGGTACAAATACTCTTAAGTTTGATGATGTTGTGGGTGTTCTCCTAAGCGAGGAAATACGAAGTAGAAGCACAGGAGAATCATCAAGTGCTGCATTGTCAGTGGAAACAAGAGGAAGGCCTAAGGAGAGGTTCAAAAGCCAAAAGGGTCGTGATCGCTCAAGACGGAGCAAGTCACGCACAAAGTCAATTCTTGAATGTTGGAACTGCGGCAAGAAGGGCCACGTCAAGAAGGATTGCTGGGCCAAGAAGAAGAAGGAGACTGAGTCTCAAGACAACAAGCCAACATCGGAGGCCAATGTGGCAGGTAAAGTAGAGCAAGATGCTCTAATTCTCTCATTAGACAATGTGTCTAATTCCTGGATAGTAGATTCCGGGGCTTCATTCCATGCGACACCACACAAGCAACATTTCCAAGACTACACCAAAGGTAATTTTGGGTATGTATACTTGGGAGATGATGAAGCTTGTGAGATTGTCGGCAAAGGTACAGTTTCTGTCAAAACTGCTAACGGAAATGAATGGAATCTTAAAGACATGTTCCTTCTCTTCGCAAAAATTTGATCTCTACAGGACAATTGGATGATGAAGGTCACAACATTGCATTTGGAAACAAACGGTGGAAGATCTCAAAGGGATCTTTGGTGGTTTCCAAGGGAGAAAAAGTCGGTACACTTTACTTGTGTACTGTTAGCACGCAACCTTCAGCTTGTGCAGCAACTACAGAAGTTGACAGTGCGGTGTGGCACTACTGACTTGGGCATATGAGTGCCAAAGGAATGCAAATCCTTCAAACAAATAAGCTTCTACCAGGTTTGAAAGAAGTGGACTTAGAGTTTTGTGAAGATTGTGTTTATGGTAAACAAAAGAGGGTAAAATTACAAAAATCAGGAAATATAAGAAAAATTAAAAAACTTGAGTTGGTTCATTCTGATGTTTGGGGTCCTGCAAGTACACCATCACTTGGTGGCTCATTGTACTATGTAACATTCATAGACGATGCGACTAGAAAAACATGGGTTTATGTCATGAAGAATAAATCCGATGTATTTTCCATATTTCAAAGGTGGAAAGCCTTTGTGGAGAATGAAACAGGTACCAAGGTTAAATGCCTCAGATCCGACAATGGAGGCGAATATTGCAACCAAGCTTTTGAAATCTTTTGTGCTAGCAATGGCATTCGGAGGCAAAGGACAACCCCAAGGACACCTCAACAAAATGGGATTTCGGAAAGGATGAACAGGACAATCATGGAGCGAGCACGAAGCATGCGGCTACATGCAAGCCTACCGCTTGAGCTTTGGGCGCAAGCTGTAAGTACGTCTGTGTACTTAATCAATCGGTCACCCTCAACGGCATTGGATGGGGGAGTTCCAGAAGAGGTATGGACAGGTAAACCGTGTTGAGATGTCGAGCTCTACACCTTGAGCTGACATCCCCTATGGGTCTTGGCCGCTTACGGCATTTACTCACTGGCGCGTTAGGTGACCGACACGGAGGATCTCTGCCAGTGATTCTACAGCTGTACTACACTTATAGTGCCAGCCTAGTACGCTTCTAGCGAGTTCACACTTAGTGACTGCATGTACATATGTGCTACTTTTCAGCTTTAGCACTTAGTCATTTTGTACTCTCTTTTTTGTGAAGAAGAAGAAGAAGCTTTCCATCTCTGTGTGCTTTGTGCTTGTCTTGTGTAGCTCTCTTGCATCCTCATTCTTTACATGGTATCAGAGCCTGGTGCAGGCAAGAGAGGCTAAGAGAGCAAGAGCATCACAATCCCTTCGTTCGCAATCCACGACCAGATGCCGAAGGCGCCTCGCCCAACGAAAATTTTTTTAGGGGTTTTTCGCACAAGTTTCTGAACAGGTCTTCAAAGTGCAGTTTTTAGGAGAATTCCACCCAAGATGATGTTTGGTATGTGGATTCGGGTGCCTCTAATCACATGATGTCTCATGGAGAGTGGTTTAGAGATATGCGCAAACCAGATGGGTCAGGCTATGTGCAGACAGGAGATGACACAGCTCACCCCATTGCTCATGTAGGAGACATACCTCTAAATACGAAGAGTGGGAAATCAAAGTACTTAGCAGATGTACTTCATGTCCCAAACATTACAAAGAATCTTGTTTCTGTTGGAAAAATGGTTGAGCAGGGTTTGCGGGTTCGCTTCAATCCAAATGGTTGTTATGTAGAAGATTTCCAGAATGGCTGTAAGCTGAGCACAGAGGGCAAATGTGTGGGCAGAATGTTTAAGCTGAATGTAGACATGCCTGAGGTAAAAGCTGCATTATTTGCACAGGGCACAGGTGTTGTGGCTGATGTTGACATTTGGCACAAACGCATTGGCCATGTCAATGAGCAGAGATTGCGCAGCTTGCAATCAAAACAGATTGTAAAAGGTTTGCCCAAATTCAAGGTGGATGGTATGCATAAAGTGTGTGTAGCATGCCAGTTTGGAAAACAGTCAAAGCGCTCATTTCCACATGAGCGCAATGTATGTAAAAAGCCCCTTGAGGTGGTGCACACAGATGTTTGGGGTCCAACCGATACTGCAAGTATACATGGTTGCAGGTATTATGTCTCTTTCATTGATGACCATACAAGGAAAGTATGGGTCTACTTCATGCGTAACAAAAGTGAAGTGTTTGGTCACTTTCAGGACTTCAAAGTCATGATTGAGAAGGAGAAAAATATGCAAATCAAGACATTGAGGTTAGATGGAGGGGGAGAGTACTTCTCCAATGATTTTTTAGATTTTCTGCGAATGCATGGTATACGCAGGCAGTTTACATGCAAATATACTCCACAACAGAATGGGGTCGCAGAAAGGAAAAACAGGCACATTGCAGAGGTTGCACGTGCATTGATGAAGGAGAAGAACATGCCTCATCATTTCTGGGCTGAAGCCGTAAATACAACTGTGTAAATTATGAACAGGACACCTACAGTTGCGGTGCATGATGTAACACCTGAGGAAAAGTTTACAGGTACAAAGCCTGATTTGGCACACTTGAAAGTGTTTGGCTGCATGGCTTACGTGCATGTACCAGATGAGTTGCGTAGGAAATTGGATCCTAAAGCAGAGAAATGCATTCTTGTGGGATATTCCCTTGAACAAAATGGGCACAGGTGCTACAATCCTACTACACGAGAATTACGAGTGAGCAGAGATGTAGTCTTTGATGAGATGAGCAGCTGGTACAATAATGCACATGGCACTATTGGGGCTGATGTAAAAGATGATGTGGTTGTACAAAATGTGAGGCCACAGTCACAGGTTTTGAGTGGACCACAAGAGTCCTCTTCTCGTGGCTCTGTTGAGAAACCATGGAATGGTAGACTATGTACGCAGGTTACTCCACCAACAGGTACAGGGAATGTATCACGAAAAGGAAAGGAAAAGGTTGATGAACCTCCCTTTATGGTTGATGCATCATCAGGTTTTTCACATGTAGACATGGATTCAGATGGTTCTGAACAAAGTCTTGATGAGGAATTTGGAATTCCGGCTGTCAGGACACCTGGTGTAAGGAAAGTACAAGAAGATGCTAGAGGGCAAAGGAGTGACCCAGGATCGCGCAGATCTAATAGAGTCAGAAATCCATTTCAGAAATTGACTTATGATGGGTATCTAGCGCATCACCAAGCCTACATGGCTAAGGTGATACAGGATGTGGAGCCCACATGTTTTGAGGATGCAGTTGGAAATGTGCATTGGGATGATGCAATGAATCAAGAGATGGCTGCATTGGAAGCAAACGAAACATGGGAGTTGGTGCCATTGCCAAGTGGCAAGAAAGCTATTGGCTGTAAATGGGTGTATAAAACCAAGCATAAGTCTGATGGTAACATTGAGCGTCACAAGGCAAGGCTGGTCGCAAAGGGTTATGCACAGACGTATGGCATAGACTATGAGGAGACCTTTCCTCCAGTGGCAAAGATGACGACTGTGAGAGCTGTCATAGCAGTGGCTGCATCTAGAGGATGGATTATGCATCAAATGGATGTAAAGAATGCCTTCTTGAATGGTGAGTTGCAAGAGGAAGTGTATATGGATCAGCCACCTGGTTATGTCGATCCAGGTTACCCAGATTATGTATGCAGACTTCTCAAAGCTTTGTATGGTTTGAAGCAGGGCTCTAGAGCATGGTATGACAGGATTGCCAAGTATCTTATCAGTATTGGTTTTAGGAGAGATCATGCTGATCATTCACTCTATGTACGTGAGAGTGATGTGGGGATTGTGGTCATTACCATATATATAGATGACCTTATTATTGTTGGTGACAATGCTATGGAGATTGACCATGTGAAGGGTCTTCTCAAACAGGAGTTTGAAATGAAAGATTTAGGCGAGTTGCGCTACTTTCTTGGCATTGAGGTGATCAAGACTCTAGAGGGTGTATGGCTATCACAGAGACAGTATGCTTTGGACATGTTGTCAAAGTATGGTATGGCTGATTGTAAGCCAATTTCTATTCCCTTGGATGTGAATGCAAAGCTGAGTGCAGAGAAGGGTGATGTTGTTGAGGATGTCAACATGTACAGGAAGATTGTGGGTAGTTTAATCTACTTGACTATCACGAGGCCAGACTTGAGCTACACAGTAGGCTTGGAGAGTCAGTTCATGCAGCTTCCGAGGAAGCCACATTTGGATGGAGTACGACGCACACTTAGGCATGTGCAAGGTAATCTTGACTACGCATTGTTCTATGCAGCAGATGCACCATTAGCATTGTATGGGTATACAGATGCAGATTGGGCAGGTAGCATTGTTGATAGGAGATCTACGAGTGGCTTCATGTTCTCTTTTGGGAGTGTTGCTATTACTTGGAGTAGCAAAAAGCAGCCTACGGTTGCTTTATCGAGCACAGAGGCCGAGTACAGAGGTGCAGCAGTTGCGGCGTGCGAGGTAGCTTGGCTACGCACATTACTTGAGGACTTGGGAGTGCAGGTGGACCAGCAGATTTTCATCCATTGTGACAACCTCAGCAGCATGCAGTTGGCTAGGAACCCAGTGTTCCATGCCACGACCAAACACATAGAGGTCCATTACCACTACGTTCGAGAGCGAGTGTTGGCGGGCGACATCGACTTGGTCTACGTCAGCACAGAGGAGCAGATAGCGGATATCTTTACCAAGGCCCTCGGAGCTGAGAAGCTTCGACGTTTCCGGACTATGCTTGGACTCTACGACATGCAAAGCTCGAGGGGGAGTGTTGAGATGTCGAGCTCTACACCTTGAGCTGACATCCACTACGGGTCTTGGCCGCTTACGGCATTTACTCACTGGCGCATTAGGTGACCGACACGGAGGATCTCTGCAAGTAATTCTACAGCTGGACTACACTTATAGTGCCAGCCTAGTATGCTTCTAGCGAGTTCACACTAAGTGACCGCATGTACATATGTGCTACTTTTCAACTTTAGCACTTAGTCATTTTGTACTCTCTTTTCTGTGAAGAAGAAGAAGAAGCTTTCCATCTCTGTGTGCTTTGTGCTTGTCTTGTGTAGCTCTCTTGCATCCTCATTCTTTACAAACCGGTGAATTATGCATTTCTCAAAGTGTTTGGGTGTGAGGCTTTCATGCACATAGATAGAAGCCTAAGATCAAAGCTAGATGCAAAGTCCAAAAAGTGTTTCTTCATTGGCTATGGAGAAGGGGACTTTGGGTATCGCCTATGGAATCCTGAAGATGGTAAAATCTTAAGGAGTAGGGATGTAATTTTTAACGAAAAAAATATGTACAAAGATTACTTGGAAAGAAAACAAACAAAAGAAATAGGTGATGAGTACATGGAGCTTGAGGACGAAGACTCAAGGACTGCAAACGGTGACAATGTGCAACAACGTCAACCAAATGAGGAGCCTCAACCTATTCCCCGAAGATCTACAAGAGCAAGTAGACCTCCTGAAAGGTTTGTTCCTTCCTTCAACCATCTCTTGATCTCAGATTTTGGAGAGCCAGAATCATATGAAGAAGCTATGCAACATGAATCCAAAGAAGAATGGACAAAAAGCATGCAAGTGGAGATGGACTCACTACATCGCAACCAAACATGGGAGTTGGTTGAGTTGCCTAAAGGTAAGCGGGCACTTCAAAACAAATGGGCGTACAAGCTGAAGGAAGAAGAAGGTGGGAAGAAAAGGTACAAGTCTAGGCTTGTGGGGTAAAAGGGTTTTCTCAAAAGAAAGGTATTGACTTCAATGAAATATTTTCTCTTGTTGTAAAAATGAACTCAATTAGGCTTGTCTTAAGCCTTGTGGCTACTCATGATCTAAATCTCGAGAAAATGGATATAAATACGGCATTCCCTCACGGTGACTTAGAGGAGGAAATCTACATGCTTCAACCAAAGGGGTATGAAGTAAAAGGTAAGGAGAAAATGGTTTGCAGATTAAAGAAGAGCTTGTATGGTTTAAAGCAAGCATCAAGACAATGGTACTTGAAGTTTGATCGATGGATGGTAGATCATGGATTCACAAGATGCAACTTGGATCACTGCGTCTACACGAAGAATTTGGGAGATGGGAAATTCATCATCCTAATGTTGTATGTTGATGACATGTTGATTGCAAGTGCTAATATGCAGGACATCAAAGACCTAAAAGAGGAGATGTCTAAATCTTTTTCAATGAAAGATTTAGGTGTTGCAAAGAGGATACTTGGTATGAAAATATCAAGGGACAGGACAAAGAAGACAATAAATCTATCTCAAGAAGATTACATCAAGAAGGTACTAGAAAGGTTTGCAATGCAAAATGCAAAAATGGTTTTGCAATGAAAAATTCAAAACCAGTTTCTACACCTTTGGCTGGTCACTTTAAACTAACGAAGGATATGTGTCCAAAGACACAAGAGGAGATAGCCTATATGTCTAAAGTTCCATATGCTGCAGCGGTAGGTTCTCTAATGTATGCTATGGTCTGGAGAAGGCCAGACATTGCACATGCAGTGGGAGTTGTGAGTAGGTTCATGGACAACCCAGGTAAAGAGCATTAGCAAGCTGTGAAGTGGATACTTAGGTATCTAAAATGGACAACAACAAATGCTTTGTAATTTGGAGAAACTGATATTTTTCTAGAAGGGTATGCTGATGCAGATATGGCATGTGACAAAGATACTCGAAGGAGCACTATTGGCTATGTGTTCACGGTTGGAGGCATAGCAGTAAGCTGGGCTTCAAAGCTACAGAAAGTGGTTTCACTTTCTACCACAGAAGCAGAGTATGTGGCAATGACGGAGGCAAGCAAGAAATTTTGTGGCTTCACAGATTCTTAGAAGAGCTTGGATTCAAACAAGACAATTGTGTCTTGTACAGTGATAGCCAAAGCGCTATCCATCTTGCGAAGAACTCAGGCTTTCACTCAAGGACAAAGCACATTGAGGTGAGATATCACTTCATACGCACTCTTTTGGAAGAGGGATAGCTAAAGCTAGGAAAGGTGCATACAAGTGAAAATCCTACATACATGTTTACAAAGGTGGTCAACAAGGAGAAGTTGAGCTTTTGCTCATCCTCAATCGGCATTCAAGGATAAGAAGCCAGGATGGAAAGCAGTCACAGGTTTGGTTTTGAGATCAGTCTCCAAGTGGGAGATTGTTAAGTATGGAGCATGATTTACCTTGTAATTTTCCGTGGTAAAAGCGCACATTTGTAAGGCCCCCATTAGGAGGAGAAGCCATCATACGTGAAGGAAAATCACTCGTCGGAAACCAAAATTTTCACGGCCAAAAATTAGGGGCAACTTTAGGGGCCTCGGGGACAGAAGCCCTTGAGACTTTTTTTTCCCCTCGCCGGAATATTCCTTTTTGCTGGAATATTATGGCCGGACGGCGGGGTCAAAAAGTGGTCGGAAAACAACTAGTTGGTTGGCCGGTGGCCGGTAGTCAATGGCCGGTGGCAGGTGCTCGGAAGTCAATGGTTGGTGGCCGGTGGCCGAATTCAAAAGCGGACTTGTCTTCTCAAGGGTGGCCACACGTGGGCGGATTGAAGGGTCCGATTTGGACTTATCTACACAATGGCGGCTACACATGGCTGCCTCTCATGAGAGAGGGCATTCCTTTTTGGCCTATAAAAAGAGGCCATTTCTACACACATTTCATAGTGTGAAGTTGATGCAACAAGGTGAGTGTGAGGTGGTGAGAGTGAATCAAGGCGGAAGCTCCATTAAGGGTATAATCCCTTTGTAAACTACTTCTTGTTTTGAAGTACTAAAGCCATTGAGTGGCTGCTTTCCCGTGGACGTAGCCCACATTGGGTGAACCACTTATATCGTGTGTACTCTCTCTCTATCTCTCTCTCTCTCTCTCTCTAATCTCGTGTATGTAAATCTGTCTCTCTCCATTAAGTAATCTACTCAATTATCTATTTAGCTATGTCTTATTTCCTAACACAAACCATACCTCAAAGAGGGATGACAAAAAGCAAGAGAAGAAAAAGGTGAGAAAGAGGACACCCTCTTCTCCATCTTCTTCATCCTCTGCCTCTTATGAAAGTATGGTGAAGACAATAAAGATCAAGGCAAGAAAAAGGGGAGAAAGAGGTCGCCCTCTTCTCCATCTTCCTCAAATTCTTCATCTTCTGAAGAAAGTGATGGTGCAACCTTTGAACCATAAAAAAGAAGAGGCCATAGGAAATCCAATGCCGCTTGGAAGAGGTCGTCCAAGCTCAAGAACTTTAAAGAGGGAGGGAAGAGCATCTCTTTCCTTACCGACAATGGCACCTTTGGTGCTATGGACAAAGTCTTGGCCTTTATCCAACAATTTGATGCAGCGTTTGGAGATGAGGGCTTCACAGAGTCCTCTAAGCTACACCATGTAGCTATGCACTTTCAAAAGTCTGTCAGACAATGGTGGTCTAGCCTACGGGCCAACGGTGAATCTCCACGAACATGGAAAGCTTTAAGAGCTTCCATTATAAAGCATTTTTTGGCCACCGATGCCAAAGACAAAGTACTCACCGAATGGCGAAGCTTGAAGCTATCTCCCTACGAATCCATTCACAAATATGTAGACAAGTTTTGGGATTTACAACTCAAAGCCATTTTCTTCAAGAAGTTGGATTTTGGAGAGCAAAAGCAACAATTTTGTGCGGGCTTAACTGAAGAAATGGCGGAGTATGTCAACTCCCAAAGGCCACGGACAATATCGGTGGTTATACACCATACTATCGTGGCCTCTCGAATCAATTTCCAAACGAAGGCTAAAAGAAATTCTAAGTGCACAAAAAACAAGGGTTCCAATGAGCCTAAGGGGAAGGAAAAGGTCCAAAACACTACAAGAGGTTGTGTGCTCTTGTGACGCTGTTAGCGACGGAAATATACTGGGTTTTTATAACCCTCGGCATCGCTAAAACCGTCGCTATAAGCGTCGCTATATAGAGACGCTCATAGCGACGGTTATAGAGACGTTTACACAGAAGTCTATAGCGACGCTCATAGCGACGCTACAGAGCCATAAATAGCGACGGTTATAGCGACGCCCGAGAGAAATGTTTTTTGGTGACAGGGCATTGAATGCCCTGCCACTCATCAACCATATTGTACTTGATTCACTTTTTTAAAAAAGTGCAAGGGTAGATAATAGACCCAAAATAGTCACCCACAAGACGCAATGTTTGCAAAATTGACAAGCGTAAAATTGACAATTGTACACATCATAGGCAAAATGAATTGATTGGCAAATGTAATAATGACAATTGTACAACATCATAGGCATAAAGAATTGATTGGCAAAATGAACTGCGGTGACAAATGTAATAATATACATGGTTCAAAAAGACGTATAAAATCCGTCTCATGATACATAAGCTATGAGAAACCCTAAACTAATGCTATCTAGCTACGGCTAAACTGACGTCGTCTAGTCAGACGTCTCATCGCGTCCAAGCGGCGTATCTGTCGGATTCTGCAAAAAAAGACAATAAGACAGCTTTCAGTAAGTATAAACATATAACGACATTTATAAAACAATACAAAAAATAGAAAAGAGTAAACCCTAATACTAACCATGCCGCCGCGAGAACTGAGAATGTCCATCAGGGAGTTTAAGCCCTTCCTGCCTGCATACTCGCGCTCGTACGGTGTAGGATCACGTTCTGTCATCGACCACTGTCAAAACATACAAAGATTTCATTATGTTAGAATTAAAAAACTCATAAACCCTAAACTATCGAACATAAAGAGCAATGCGAAAACACTTACAAAATTGGCCTCAAATGATGCCCATCCACCGCTCCCCAAGTGGTGCGCGCTCCCTGCCTCTACTCGCGCTCTGGCTGCATCCTTTTGTTGCTTCCACTTGTCAGGGTTCTCGCGCGCTGCTTTCTTCGCATTCTTCCAATCTTCTTTGGCTAGTCAATCTGGCCTGTTCCACCCATGCTTGATTGCTTTTTGCACTTCGGAACGCTTGTGTTTGCAGTATTCGCGCATTCGAATCTTCATCAGGTCTTCATTGCAGCACTGATCCCGTGTTGGAACGGGAAACTCATCATGAAGTATGCTGATGACTCTGTTTTTTAAATCACTTGGTACTTCACTCCATTTGTTTAGTATGTAGTGTCTAAACAGCTGAGAGCAAATACCACGCATGCGCGAGATCACCTTCTTGCCGTCATCATCCATGATGATGCCGCCGCTGAAGTCGACGGAGTAAGGCAAGCCCTCTGGCCGGTGACGCGTGAACGTGGGTGTCTCGGCAGGGGTCTCTAGCGGCGTGTCGATGGGGATACGGACGTCAGGTGTCTCCACCAGCGTCTGGGCTCCGAAGCGAGGAGTGTCAAGTGGGGTGGCTCCTGGCGGAGTAGGTAGAGGTGTGTAGCTGCTAGGAACAGTCAGCCGCGCAAAACCTGGCATAGATGGCGATGCTGTGGCTGGTGTGGGGGCGGGCAAAGAAGGGGAGGGTAAAGAGCCTCGTCGAACACGAGGCTCTATCGAGGCATCGGCGGTGAAATCCCCACAACAACCGCCACCACCACCACTAGAGCGCCGGTGTCTAGACGAGTTTGAGTGGCCGTTCAAACGTTTAGAAATAAAGTCACTAGCTAGTCATACATTGCAAACTTACCTTGGTCGCGCAACCCCAAGAGTACTCCCACTCTTCCTCAGTCACTTCATCACCGCATTGTTGTGCGCTTTTCAATTGGTTGTGCAACCATCTTAAGCTCATGAATGTTGGTAGGCTCTCCAGAATCGTCGGATAGTGCATTGGTGGTCGTCTTCCCCGTCTCCACTCAATTCGTGCCCTTTGTCGCTCTTGCTTTGCATCCTCATATTGTGAAATCCACTTTTGCATCACTGGATTGTGAAGCATGAAAAATAGGTTGATTTTAGCCTCTAGATCTTCCGTCATCTTCTTCTCAACATCGAGATTGCACATGACAATCCCAGATATGCGCTCATCATCTATGGTTCGCCATAGCGTGTCCCGGGCTTTATCAAATCCGTCTAGCCACTCTCCAATGTACACTAGGGACTCTGATACCAACCAACCTTCTGCCATGCTACCCTGCGGACGTGCCTTTTGACGCACATATCCCTTAAGCGTTTTCATGAAACGTTCTAAGAAGACCGGTAAAATAAACTGTAAAGTATGTGCAGCAATGATATAAAAGTCCACATTTTATGCAATGATATTAAAGTCCACTATGAACGTACCTGACACATTTTATGCCAATCGTGTGACTTCAAACCGGTAAGCTTTCCTTCTTTAGTAAAACACGTTCGGAGCGAGTGCATTACGCCAGTGGGGGTCCGCAAAGATCGAATGGTCTCTTTTACTTTGCGTTCTTGGGATCCTGTGAAAATCCATGGTGCTTTAGGGAGTTTTATCGATCCATCAGACGCTGTTTGCGGCCAATATTGCTCCATACGATCCACATTTCTAAGGTCAACTCTGGCTCCCAAAGTATCTTTCTTGCCGGTCAGATGGTCCCATAGTAGATTACCCACATTCTTGAATATGTGCATTGGATCGAGCAAGTGATTGATCATGAGTCGGGGCCAGTATGGTAACTCGTACCATAGAGATAGTCTCTTCATCCCTGGAGGCAATTCGTCATCGCACATCTCCTTCTGCTCTAACCATGCTTGTGCAGACATCCTTGGTGGCTCTCTTCCCAAAAAGCCGTCGCGTAACACATGATTCTCTGGAAGATACGCTTGATGACCTTCGTAGATTTGCTTCTTCAGTGAGGGCACCCTACGTGCATTCAGTCTAGGTCCACATGTGACACATGCTCTGTATCCGCTTGTTTGAAGCCCTGCATGTATCCACATGATAATAGATCAACTATGGGAAAAAACAAGATTTACAGTTTCTGAGTGAGGAGTGTCAATAGATCATCTGAGCATTCTGTTAGCCCGGGATAGTCATGCATGGTCCACATTAGAATGCCTCTGATCAAAGCATTCCGTCGTCTTGTGTGTCGGCTCCTATCCACCACCTCTATGCCAATCCACAATTGTTGTAGCTCTTCCAATAGTGGACAAAGATACACATCCATATTCTCCACTTTATATCGCCCTGGCACAATCAAGCTTAGCCATAGGTGCCCCTTCTTCATAGTCAACCACGGGGGAATGTTGTAGTTGACGATGACAACGGGCCATACACTGTAAGATGTTGATCTTTGACCAAGTGGATTTATGCCATCCATAGCCAGGCCTAAGCACAAATTTCGAGCTTCCCTGGCAAAATCCGACCATGTTCCATCCATATGTTTCCAGGCTGCGCAATCTGTAGGAATTCGTAGCACACCATCCGAAGATTTATTCTCCTCATGCCATGATGCTAGGGCGGCCATGGACTTACATTCGAAGAAATGCTTGATGCGAGGAAGCAGAGGAAAATGTCGCAAAACCTTTTGTGGAATTTTTGTCCCGTGGAGATCTACTCGATATCTTTCGGAATCACATTTCGGACACTTCTCCATGTCTATGTATTCCCCTCTGAAAAGAATGCAGTCATTAGGACAAGCGTGGATAGAATTGTAATCCATCCCCAAGTTTCGCAAAATCTTTCTTGCTTCATCTCGGGAATCTAGCATCACATTGTCAGTTGGTAGTATGTGCTCTTTAAGCAATCTACACAACATAAAAATACGATACAGTCGTGTAAAAATCTATCAGATCATTATACATTTAGAGTTTTATTAAAGTAAACTAATTGTAATAGATCACCTGAAAAGCGCTGTTGGGTTGCAAGATTGCTGCTTGTTGGCCAGCGTCAGAGTCCGACGAGTTATAATTGGCAACAACTCGATCTATAATAGATGGATTGAACTCGCCAAATTCACGAACGTGCTGCAAAGAAACACGTCTTGTCCGTCGCACAGCATGCTTGCATTGATTACAAGGACATAAGACCCTCGTTGAGAGATAGGTGTTTCGGTTGGACGGTCCCACATCCTCGTCACTACTCATAATGAGGATAAAAATCTTATAACCTGGACAAAAAATTTAATATTCTATTGGCATTCTTCGTCTTATCTCTCTCTCTCTCTCTCTCTCTCTCTCTCTCTCTCTCTCTCTCTCTCTCTCTCTCTCTCTCTCTCTCTACCTCACATTCTCTAGTCATGTCCAATCCCCGCACACCTCGGTCTAGAGGTGCATGGAGATCAGAACCACCGGGTTATAATCTCGTCTTTATTGGTCAATACCTATATTTGTGGGTACAAGAAATCTACAGACCCACGTCTACATGATACTGCATGTAGTGGACAAAACCCCTTTGCCTCTTCTCTAGCTGTAGCACTTCACAGCATCTTAACATCTTTTCACAGTAGATCTTTTCATTGTTCGTCTAACTCTAAACCCTAAACCGTAAGTAATTCTTGCGTGGACTCGATCTAACGTAAATAAGCGTAAATCTAACTAAAAATAAACCTAAATCTAATTTAACATAAGTCTACATCTAACCTAATCTTTAACGTCTTTTGGGATAGTTTCCTACGACGTTAAAACTCTCTTCTTCTTGTGTGTGTGTGTGTGTGTGTGTGTGTGTGTGTGTGTGTGTGTGTGTGTGTGTGTGTGTGTGTGTGTGTGTGTGTGTGTGTGTGTGTGTGTAAACCTAAATAAACCTAAGTCTAATCTAATATAACATAAATCTAAATCTAACGTAAATTATGTTATATTAAAAACAAAGAACTAAACTAACAGGGATTATAAGAACCTTAAAACTGATTTAACACATAATTTTTCACATAACTCGGCAAGAGTTGGCATTCTCATCACTAAAGATGTGAGAGTTAACTTCCGGCGGTGACGCTGCCTCATCTCCATCCACATCTGACGACAACAATTGGCCCTTTGGACCGTTCTTGCTCTTGTTACTAACTTTGAAGTTGCTGTTGAATGACTAGAGGTTGTCTAGATGGTCATTGTCGGGGATGTAGTGACTCTTGCCGCCCTGAAGATCCACCTTCTTCCCTATCTTCTGAAGACATTTCACCAGTACTTTTGGATTGACGGAGCCCACCATGAGTGAAGGCAGCAATACCCTATATTCCATTGAGGGCTTTCTTCACCCGCTTCATGCAGGCATCGCAGTCTATGGAGACCTAAATCTAATCTAATATAATGTAAATCTAAATCTAGCGTAAATAAACGTAAATCTAACTAAAAATAAACCTAAATCTAATCTAATTTAACTTAAATAAACCTAAATCTAATTTAACGTAATTCTACATCTAACCTAATCTTTAACATCTTTTAGGATAGTTTCCTACGACGTTATAACTCTCTTCTTCTTGTGTGTGTGCGCGTGTGTGGATGTGTGTGCCAATAAAAAGAGATAAATGGTATAACCTTTCTATCACCCATGCCAAGTATGATAGATTGGTTATGCCATTTCCCTCTTGAATAATAGGTCTTGAGTTCAACTCCTCGTCGGCTAGATCTTTAGGTCTTTTAATTTTAATTAGTTTCCTACGACGTTAAATTAGTTTCTCTCTCTTTCTCTCTCAATGTGTGTGCGTTTTTTTGTTTATGCATGTTTTCTCTCTCTTTTCCTCTCTCAATGTGTGCGTTTTTTGTTTATGCATGTTCTCTCTCTCTTTTCCTCTCTCAATGTGTGCGTTTTTTGTTTATGCATGCTCTCTCTCTCTTTTCCTCTCTCAATGTGTGTGTGCATTCTTTGTTTATGAATGTGTGTGTGCGTTTTTGTTTATGTTTGTACTCTCTCTCTCTCTCTCTCTCTCTCTCTCTCTCTCTCTCTCTCTCTCTCAAAAACACTATGTGTGTGTGTGTGTGTGTGTGTGTGTGTGTGTGTGTGTGTGTGTGTGTGAGAGAGAGAGAGAGAGAGAGAGAGGGAGAGAGAAAGAGGGGAAGGGAACATGAGAGTGAGGAGAGGGAAGGAGCATACCTGGCTCTCCTTCCTCTCCTCGTGTGTGTGTGTGTGTGTGTGTGTGTGTGTGTGTGTGTGTGTGTGTGTGTGGAGAAGAAAGAGAGAGAGAGAGAGAGAGAGAGGGAGAGCGTTACCTGCTCCTTGCTTGAGGCCGCCGAAAAACTCAGATCTGAGATCTGAGTTTTTGGGCGCTCTCTATTATTTTTTTTACCCCAGCCGGCGTCGCTATGAGCGTCGCAAATTTACAAGTAAATTTGCGACGCTCATAGCGACGCCGGGATTTTTTTTTTTGAGCGTCGCTGTGTGAGCGTCGCTAATATGAATAGCCTCTTGTAGTGAAAGTCTCCGAAGGGCAACTCCAACAAAGCTAAAGAGAAGGGAGTTTATAAAGACAAAAATAAACTCTCTCCTGAAGAGCTTGAGCATTATCGCAAGGATAACCACTGTTTCAAGTGTGGCGAGCAAGGGCATGCGTACTGCACTTGTCCCCAAAAGAACACCCGCCATGAACCTCCTAGAGCTACCTTGGTCGAAATCCAAGAGGAGGAAATTCACCACAAAGAATCTCCTCTATGCCATGCTCTGGAAAAGGTAAGAGAACATGATGCTTTTATTCTCTTTGACCCTGGTTCTACTCACAATTTTATATCTATAGAGTTGGCCACCAAGCTAGGAATACAAGCCTACAAGATGGGAGATGTCCTACCCGCAGACGGTGCTTTCAAGGGGCAAGAAGCTTCTGTCACTCCCTTAATCGGGAAATTGAGGCTCCATGTCCAAAACTATGTGGACAAAGAAGACTTCTTTATCTCTCCTCTCAAGCATGAGGATGTAATCCTAGGGGCACCATGGTTTGATCTCATGGCTACCAATGTTAAAGTCTGTGAAAGGAGAATCTCCTTTAAGTTCAAGGAAAAAGATATGTATATAGATGGTAAGGAAATGGGTAACAGTATACCCATTGTACATACACAAGCTCTATTTCCGTCTACATGATTTTTGTTAAAGATTCTCAAAATGAACCTAATGTTTTAGCAAAAGAAAATATACACAATCAAAAGGAATTAGAGTTATCCAATTTTCTCAAGGGGTTTCAGGATGTCTTTATTGACGACATCCCTTGTGGGCTACCTCCTAAACGAGGTAATGATAACCATGCAATTGAACTTCTTCCATAAAGTTCACCGCCTAACAAACCTCCTTATAGAGTTTCTCAAGCTCAACAAGAGGAGATTATGCGGCAAGTGCATGGGTTAGTCGAGAAGGGCATGGTTAGGCCTAGCTCATCTCCACTTTGTTCTCCTGTGCTACTAGTGCAAAAGAAAGACGGCACATATCATATGTGTGTCGACTATAGAGCACTAAATAGGATCACTATCAAAAATAGGTTTCCCGTTCCATGGGTAGAAGACCTATTTGATAAGCTACAAGGGTCCACCTACTTCAGTAGGATTGACCTAAAAAGTGGCTATCATCAAATGAGGATAGTTGATCAAGACATTGTAAAGACCGCATTTCGCACTACGTTTGGTCTTTACAAATACATTGTCATGCCTTTTGGCTTGACCAAAGTACCAGCCACATTCAACTGCTTGATGTAGAAGCTATTCAGGCCTCACTGAACCTTTACTGGAGTGTTCTTTGATGATATTATCATCTACTCTAATTCATTAGATGAACACAAGCAACACCTCCAAGTAATATTTCAAGTTCTAAGAGAGAATAAACTTTATGTTAATCGAAAGAAAAATGGTTTTTTCTTACAAGAGATTCAGTATTTTGGTCATATTATCTCTCAAGATGGCATCCAAATGGATCCATCAAAGTTAGATGAATAAAAGGATGTCCTAAACCAAGGAATCTTCATGGATTAAGAAGCTTTATAGGTATGTGTGCATACTATAGACGCTTCATAGGAAAGCTCTCACTAATAGCAGGACCATTACATGACCTAACAAAGAAAAACGCTAGGTACACATGGTTTGCCAAGGATAACAATGCTTTCGAAATGCTTAAAGAAAAGCTTATCTCTCAACCTATGCTTACACTAAAAGATCTCTCAAAGCCATTTGAGGTCCAATGTGATGCTTGTGGTGATTGCCGTGGAGCTATTTTGCTTCAATAAGGGCACGCCATAGGCTATGAAAGTCAAAGGCTGGACCCTATTGAGCAAGCTCTAGGCATATATGAAAAGGAACTCCTTGCAGTTCTACATGCCTTAGACTCATGGAATCACTATTTATTGGGGACTCCTTTCATTCTGCAAACGAATCGACAAAGTCTTAAGTACTTCATGACGCAGACCAAGCTCTCTGACAAACAAATGAGGTGGGCAAATTTTCTTTTGAAATTTCATTTTCATATTTCTCACATTGCTGGCAAGCATAATCAAGTAGCCGATGCACTCTCAAGATGGCCGAGAGTGAATGAGTTTCCATAGCAACTCACAATGATCTATCTTCTATGATTGATGAGTATGCTATTGATCCTAATTTTAGAGATGTGATTTCAGCCCTTGCACTAGGGAAGAAAGAGGAACCATTTACTTTACAAGATGGTTATCTTGTATGTGGCAATAGACTATGCGTTACTAGCTCACTACATGAGAAAGTAATGTATGAATCTCATGCTCCTCCTTATGCAGGGCATAGAGGGATTCAATCTATCCTAAAGGGGATGGAAACATATTTCTATTGGCCTACCATGAAAGAAAACATACAAGAGTATGTCTCTAAATGTGTGGTATGCCAAAAGACGAAGTTTGATAGAGGGAAGCAACTTGGATTGCTTCAAGCTTTGCCAATCCCTAATTCACCATGGGAGAGCATATCCATGGATTTTATCTTTGGATTGCCTAAGTCTATCCATGGGAATACGGGAATATGGACGATAGTAGACAGGTTCAGTAAACAAGCTCATTTTATACCTATCAAAAAGACTATCAAATCCCATCAAATGGCAACCCTCTTCATTTCACAAATCTTCAAGTACCATGGCTTGCCAATGTCCATAGTGTCGGATAGAGATCCTAGAATGACCAATAATTTTTGGAAGGGTCTCTTTGAGAATTTAGGAACAAGGCTAAACTTCTCTTCAGCCTATCACCCACAAACGGATGGCCAAAGTGAAATAGCTAACCTAACAATCCTCAATCTACTAAAAGACTATGTAACGGAAGTAGATCAAATATCCCAATGGGAGAAGTACTTACCCTTAGTGGAGTATGCGTACAATAAAACTGTACATACTTCCACAGGAAAAGCACCTTTTGAGGTAATTGAGGGAAGATAAAAAAGTCCCTTGCTACTTAAGGTACACGGGAAGATCTTCGCTGCAGATGAGTATAGCCGAGACCTACAAGAATCTTTCCAAAAGATTAAGGATGCTATATCTATCTCACAGCAAAGGAAAAAGGCTGCTGCTAACAAGCACAGAAGAGCCCAAGCCTTTAAAGAAAATGATTGGGTCTTATTAAAATTTCCCAAGGCTCGATTAAGGCACACGACAGGCAAGAATCCTACGGGACAGCAAAAGTACTATGCTAAGTTAGCAAAAAGGTACTATGGTCCCTTCCAGATTCTTAGGCCAATCCATGAGATGTCCTATCAACTCAAGTTGCCCAACCATTGGCTCATACACAATGCTTTCTATGTGAGCCTACTAAAGCCTTACAAAGGAGAGCCACCTCAAGAACCAACTATTGAAGACCCACCGGAGATCGAGGACCAAGAAGAAGTGTTGCAGCCCGAGTCCATTCTCCGACATGAAGACAAGGTACTAAGAGGAGGTAAGACTATCAATGATATCTTATTAAGTTTAACAATTATCCTTTTGAAGATGCTAGATGGATGCAAGGCATACAATTAAAGGATAACCTAAACCTTGTCAATGATTACAATATTTCCCTAGAGTAAGCAAATGTACAAATGTTAAAAATGAACAAAGTTTTTGTCTTATAAGACTCTCTTTTTCTGTATTGTGCACAAAAATGAAGTAGTATGCATGCTTAGATCAAGTTTGCAGAGACGATGTCTCCCAAACACCAAGTAGAGCTTGTCACTCTACTATGGAAGCTTGAGAGGACTAATGTGCACACATGCTTGCGGCACCTTCGGCTCTCAAGCGCCAAATGGACTAGTCATCCATTCTGGAAAGATGTCGTAGGGTAACATAGGGATCCTCTACCCACTAGGAAAGGGACTAATGAATATGCTTTATCTTCTCTACCCCATAGTCGAGGACGACTATGATTTCAAGAGAGAGGTAATGTCATAATATTCAATATGTAATTCTCCTAAATGATTTTCTCATGTTAAAATATTCACTTAATATGGGGAAGTGCCAGGGGAGAAAAAGCTAGAATATTGGTTAAGCTAGCAGACCGGCCACAGTAGGTATCCAAAGGAGCAAAAATAGGGATCCAAAGGGGGGGCCATATGAAAAAGAGAAACGTGCAACAATGGGCTTGAAAGACCCTAAGGTTCAGCCCATTAAGACTTCCAAAATTCTAAGGTTCCAAAATTCAAAGGTTGTGTCCAAAGGTCAAAGCTTAGGAAATTTGGATGCTTTGTGTGTGTCCCAAAAGTCTTCAACCATCCCTACATAGGAGGGGGCAAGCCCTAAAAGTAGGAGATGAAAGAGAAAATCTCTCTCTCTCTCTCTCTCTCTCTCTCTCTCTCTCTCTCTCTCTCTCTCTCTCTCTCTCACACACACACACACACACACACACACACACACACACACACACACACACACACACACACACACACGCACGCACACACATACACAAGCTCCCTTTACACAAAGGGAATGAGGGACACATTTCAACTCCCTAGCCCAAATGCCCACAAGGTGTACTCAATTCCTATTGGATGGCCTTGGAGGTGGACCAATGAGAATTAAGCTAGAGTAAATCTAGTTTAATTAATTTAAAAACACTTAATAAAAGAACCAATAAGAATTAAGCTCTCTAGAAGACTATTGGACAATCTCCCAAGGGGTCCAATGAGCATTCAGCAGCCCAATGGCTTGCCTGATTCCTATTGGCCATGAGGCAAAGGGGTCCAATGAGAGTTTAGTTGAATTAAATAATTACTTAAAGCTCTCACAAAAGGGGAAAGGGGGACACATGTCAGAAGGCTATCACTTATGCTGCTTAATTTCCATTGGCTAGGCCCGGGGAGGTCCAATAGGGCTGTAGCATGAGCATTTAGCAAGGGGGGTCGACCAAGAGAGAGAGGGGGTTGGTTTTTGCAAGGAATTATCACACACACACTCACACAATCTCATATGTGAAGAAAAGAAGACTCTCTCCCCTTCTCAAGCTTTAATGGAAAGCTTACCACCTACTCCAAGCTTGTGAGAAGGGAGGCCTACACCAACAACTCTTGGCTTTGTGATGAAAATCCAACCAAGAGCCAAGCTTCAATGCATGTTCATCTCCTCTACCATGCTAATTACTAAGCTAAGCTATGCTAATATGAGTGATAATGTGAGGAGATGTACATCTTTCTTGTAAGAATACTCCTTCCTCTCAATCTACTCTCATACCCCGCTATCTCTCACCATATTCAAAGGTGTGTGAGGTCTTGGGTCTGAGACCGTGAGGGAATTAATGTTGTGTTTGATAAGTGTTTTGCTTAGTTTACAAAGTTTCCATCTTCATTGCACTAGCTAGTATTGAAGGAACACAAAGAATTGTATTGTAAAATGTCTCTCTTGATGGGAGAAACCATAATACAAAGCCTTTTGGAGGGGGGACTGGCTCCATGCAAATCCGGTCCTCAACTGTTGTCAATTGCTTAATTTCTCTGTCTTTGAAGTATTGTTCATGCTATCTAACTAGGTGTTGTGATTTTTGTCGCTCTCTCCACCGAAGCACTCTTGTTATTTTCATTAGGAAGCTATTCTAATGAATGCTCACTATGTTCATGCTATTTTCCACTACACACAAGTTACTAGACCATTAAATGTTACATAAAAATGTCATGCCACAATGAGAGATGATGGAGGTATGCCTACAGGACCCCTCTTGCTTGCTTCGCATTGTGTTGTGACAAAAAAATTGTCGTGCCATAACATGAACTAAGTGGTGTTGTTGGTTGAGAGCCCTCCATGTCATGCTATATTCTAACAATCATGCCCACCACCCTCCCCCAATTCAGCGTGCATGATGATTCCGTTTGTCCTTCATGTACGTGGTGCACACTTCCCACGGCCAACCATCTCCCACAATGAATGAGACTAGTAAATATAGTTCCTGCTTTTTTTTAATACCCTACGATGTGTAATGATGATGTTCTATGTGCATATATAACGCCTCTATTTCTGAGACCAATGTTGCTAAGACTTTTGTTCTCTCCTCTTAGAGGCAAGTTTTGTGCGTTTGCTCTTCTATTGCTCAATTTTCTTCTTTTAATTCCACATATCTTTTTTCAACAAAATTTGGGCTTTTCCTATCTTGCACAAAGCAGACAGCAAGAAAAGTATACCCACAACTTGGCCAACCATCTTCTTCATATGTTGCAAGAAAAACCTTACCCAATTTATGTGCAACTATGAGGAATCAAAGGTGTGAGCAAAACTGAGGTGTTTTACTTGAGTTCTGCAAACTCCATATGCATATTTCACTCGCCATCCCTAAGTTGCCTTTGTAGAGCGTTGTGTGCGAGATCTACAAATGAGCCAACCTCAATTTCAGGTGGGTCAAAAGTACAATAGGTTGCCTTCACAAAGCAATCAAAGACTTTCTAATTGTACTTTTCCAAGATAGCTACGTGCTTAAACCCATGCCCACAAAGTGACAATGAAACCCCGAGAGATCAATTCCCTAAGGCTCTTGCGGTTTAGGTATGACAAGACCCTTCTGTTGGTGACAATTTTTTATAGGAAAATGAACAACATTTTGGCAATTCCACCGATTGTGAAGGTAACAAAAGTGAATACCACCCAACACACGTATGGCATGCGTTTGAATGTGCAACGGGTCCAAGAATCAGAAAATGAAGAGTCCTATGGTGAGTCAAATGAAATGAGATGTTGGCTATTGATGAAGCCAACAAGGAAGCCCTCATTTTCCTTGGTCCCCATTATGATGTTTTTGTATGATTAGGCATTTTATACTTTTCCTTTGGGCCTCGGGAGATTACCATATTGTGAGACTATGTCAAGGAGATGACATACCAAATTACAAATTTTGGTCTATGGTATGTAATATTTGTTTTGCAAAGTGTGGTTTCTAATTCAAACATGTCTAGTCACCTCATCATTTTTTTTCCTACTCACAGCATGCTAGTCGCTAAGCTCTAGAAGAATCATTAATCCGCTCATCTCAAAGAACACCTCCTTGATTGATGTCATTGATTGGTTTCAATCCATGGACACGACCAAGGTTTTACTTCTAGCTTAGAATTAAAAATAAGTGTTGTCTTTTTGGTCATTGTTTAGATATTGTGTCTATATGAATAACGACTAAATTCAATTATTGATGCAAATACTTCTCATTGGAGGCTTGTTGGTGTTTCTACCTTGCAAATTTAGTACACAAGTTCCACATGATTGTCCGGAGGTAATTGTCCATTATTTTATTTTACAATTTTGATAGCACATGTCATCAACAAGTCTATATAGAAACTTGTGATAACACATGTAGTCACCCTCTACATAATACTACATGCCTATTTAGAAACTTGTGGCTGCCATGGAAGCATTGACCCAAGAGAAAATCTAGAAGGACATGTCAATTTTGAGTTGCAAGGTGCTGAATAAGACAACTAACATTCTTGTGGATAGAGAGTTCTTGCCATGGAGCCTTTGTTAGACCACATTGATGCTGAGGAGCGTAAAAGTGTAATTGTAATATTTTTTTTGGTAATCCTTATACAAATGATCAATTACTGAGGTTGAATTCATTTGCAAGTTCGAAACTTAGTAAATTATTTTGATGTTCATGTTGAGTTCTTGAGGATGACAATGGTCCAAAGTATGATTAATCTTGTGGAGATGCATCACGAAGGAGCACCCGATGCATTTATCCCACCACAACCAAGGCCACAACCATGGCCTCCACCTCTGAGGTACACATTGAAGATTGCACGGTGTGTGCGGAGTGCAAGAGAGAAGAAGAAGAGCAGATACAAAGTGTTGATGGAGCTCTCAGTGAGGATTCAGAATTACCTCACTACTCCTTATTGTTCTATATGATCAAAAGAGTATCATCTCCATGCAATGTGTGAGACCCTCTGAGGGTAGGCTCTTGGTGAGAGCATCTGTAGGGTTGTCATCCTTATGAACCGTTAGCAGAGCAAGATAACTTGGATATCATTTTTTGGAGCTTTCATTGTAAAAATACTTATTATTTTGATGAATCGGGAATATTGTAACTCCTACTTTATAAATGAACATTGTAATTGATGAGTCGGGGCTACAAGCTTCGAGATTGTATCAAGCTGTCTTTAGTTAGAGCTCCCAGATTATTAGTTTTGACCACAAAAACCTTGGCTAAGGTATAAAAGCCAACTTTTGTAAGATTTTCACAAGTTTAGCGTGAGCTAACGACGCTCACTTCTCTCCTTCTTGTGCTTCCTACTCCCTTCTGGGTTGTCACATTGCAGTGCAGTCTATTGCGTTGCAACCGCAGGTAAGAGCTCTACGCATTGACGTAAGCATTTCATGGTAATCCGGAGCTTTTGGCATCGCCGGCCTGGGGTCTAATTTCATCATAAGTAGGAATTTAAGCTTTAAAATCAAAAACTAAGTATAGGCGGGGTATTGGGGCAGCATTGCTAAGCATTTAGATGCATTTTGGGTCAAAAACGACTAGGTCAAAAACTCACTACTGTTAATAATCGTGATTTTTGCACTTGACCTAAAGTGAGATTTGAGACCATAAGCATGTGCGTTTAGGTCTTATAAACATGTCCGAGAAGTTTTGTAATGTTTGGATGCCATTTGATGCTGTAACGGATGTGATTTGTTTGTCAATGAGCAATTAGCTTTTGGTGATTTCAATCATTTGAGTGTAGCTTGAGTTAGATGCGATTTGTTTGTTGTTTTTCAAGAGATTGACAACCTCTTGTAGCCTCTATGCACTAGTCAAGTCAGCTTTGTCCCATGGATTGACAATTATATTTGTGGTTCTCGCTACATCTGCAATAAAATAGGAGTGAGGTTAGACACCCGTCCCACATTTGGCGCCAGTGCCGGGGATCGAAGAGACCTAAACTAGGGAAAAACACGAGCATCTTGTGAAGCTATCCTTTAACTTCCTCTAGGATCTCCTAGAGTAAAAACTTTCTTTTTAAAACCGCATAGCTTAAGATTGTTGTCTTTTGCTGTGTAGAGGTAGCTTGGAAGTAAGCGTACTTGCTAAGTACCTTTTAGGATTGTAGGATTGTAGGATTAATGTAGGATTTTGAGAATGATTGATGGACGAGACAAGTCTTAAGATCAAGTGTCAAAAAACCATAAAAAACAAGGAAACGAGTGTTTATGGATACTTTCCACAACCCCATCGCAGTAGAATCTAGGAGCAGGGTAAGTAGAATCCAAGGTGGAATTTAGAACATTGCTCCCTCCAAAAGAATCAATTGTGAGTTGTTTACGTGAAGTTGCAAAATTTCAGGTCTATGGCTAGAAATAGCATCAAAAGACTGTCAACCACTGAATCCGGCTAGAGAGTATGCTTTAAAAGTTGTATGAACCAGTGGGTAAGCTTAAGGACGCATTGAGGTAAAAAATTCAAGAGTTTGCAAAAATTCAGATTATTTACTTTTTCTTGAAATTTCAGGTCAAATTAATTTTTGTCTTAACTCAGAGGCTTAAAATAGCTCATGAAAAGACTGTCCAATGAAAAAGTTCAAAAAAGTGCTTATTTTAGGCTTAAAGTAAATAATCACGATTATTTACTTTCAGCTCAAAAGTGACCAAGGTTGATATCAGAGACTCTATGCATGTGTACAAACATCTTTTGTAAAGGTCCATAGAATTTGGATCGCCAAACTAACTAAAAACTTGGTAAAAACTGAATTCTGTACTGATTGTCAAGAACTTGAATGTAAATTGAATTTTTTTTGTTCAAACTCAATGAAACTTGACTCATAGGCTTATATTGGTGTGATAGACAAGTGTACATGCTCAGTTGACCAAAAAGATTACCAGTAATAAATAATCACGATTATTTACTTTTCTTCCATTTTTTTCCTTTTTTGACCAACCCAACATACCACTAGTTTTAGCATGTTGTATTAAACCCACAAACCAAATTTGGTAAGATTTGGATCATTGGATTGAAAATTGTGGCCAAATTTGCAAAGTCAGTCTGCAGACACAAAACTGATGACCATTTGAACACAAATTATCCAAACTTGTTGAAACTTGTCTAGGAAACTTAAGGTGAGCTGCTAAACAGATCTATGTCAAGATTGTGGCAAAAACTTGCACAAAAATAGCAGGAGTAAATAATCGCAATTATTTACATCTCCTACAAAATTTGATATCGTTGCACATTTTTGAGTATACCACAAGGTCAAACACATCAAGTAGACCACACAAATCAATTTTGGTGAAATTTGGATCACAAAAGTGAGACTTAAGCCAGATTCTTGAAAACTGAGTCTGTTGCGGACACGAAACAGTTAACTTGAACAAATTTTGTTCAAACTTAGTGAAACTTGTCCAAAGACCTTAACAAGTTGCATACTTGGCAAAGCAAGCCAAAAAGTATAAACAATTGAGAAAAGCAAATAATCATGATAATCACGATTATTTACTATCGATACACAGAGACAGGCTTTTTGACTTTTGAACTTATACAATGTTAGACCAATATAATACAAGGCCACCGGGAAATTTTGGGTTCAATCGGATCCATATTAGTACATATCCACTCAGTTTCCAGGTTGCTGATTAGTCATTTGTCTTTTTGCAAAAGTAAAATTTGAAAGTCTCAACTGCTGACTCACTTAACTCGATTTGAAGTGATACACATAGACCAATCACAATAGTTAGCAAAAATTGTACAATCTTTGTGAAAGAATAGCTAACTTGTTAAAAATTGATACAGGGTTGCAGACAAGAAATTGAAAGCTTGACAGAAGTGCAATCAAGTCAAGTGTAAGAAGCTGACAACAAGTCAATCCGAATCCGATGGTAAGTACCCTATGCAGGGCTTCTCAATTCTATATGAACCTCAGATCTGGTCATATACTAGTAAATCAAGGTATATTTGGAGAGACCACTAGTAGGGTATCCATCAAAGAGAGTGTGAATCAAGGCGATCACTTAAACACTATCTTTGAAGAAGTCTCAGACACTTTTTCAAAATCAACATCTGAAATGTCTTCCTATTTGATTCATTCAGAAACCGGAACGACAGTGCGATATAAGCACATACTCTCTTTTTATAAGAATAATCTCCATGGAGCTCAGGTTTACCTGGATCCTAGTGAAGAGTATGCTATTTGCATTGATGACCATGACATAGAGTTTGAAGAGGAAATCAAGGAAAACAAATAAGGAAAAATATACATGGATAAAAACGGAACTCGGTATCTACAAGTTGAAAACCCTAACGTAATAGACAAATGGGGTTAGAGGTAAATACCATAATTCTAGATATGGCAACAAAAGAAGGATCACCAACTTTAGAATTCGAAGGATACGATCAAGTTGATTTGAAGCCTTTGAAACGGCTTAGTACGGATAATCCTAGGATCGTAGTCTATTGCTGGGAGGATAGAAATGTCAAAGATCTTCTCTGGACTTCTCATACCAAATCCGGACAATTAACACACATGAAGCTCACCTATATCTTCAAAATCAAAGACAAGGGTTCAATAGATCTACCAACCTACTTGTTTAGGGATTGTTATAACAATAACTTTGTTATGATGACTCCTGAGGAGGTGGAACAAACCAAATACCAAGGGTACTCCATAAGGGGTTGGATATTGGGCTAAGGATCAAAAACTATTCCAAGAGACGAACTTCGCGAGAGATATTTTGAGAGTGATGTTAAAAAACCAAAAACCACCTCATCACGAAGAAAACCGAGTGACACTAAAGCCAGTCCAGGGCTACATGAGTCACTATTTTCAATAGACTGGTTTGAAGGACTCGAAACAGGACCAACTACCAGGAGACCGAGAGTTGAACGAAATGGACGTGTCAGACCAACTGATTTTAAAAAATAGGTCAGAAAAAACAATAGATCTAGGGATCCATATGAACACTTAGCAAGATTTAAGCAAGTGCTAAGAGCAGAACGCATATGTTGAGCCGAAGGACAACACAGCCACACTTTTGCAACTATTCATTGTAATAAATGTCTTGCCAACATTATTTTTCATTGAGCCAATCATTTGTAATTAGCGGGACTCGATTGAGTTTCCAGATTGTATTTCATTCAAGTAGGCAAGATAGTTGTGCCTGCATTTGTAAGTAGAGATGATTTCACACCTCCAAGGCTGAGGTATAAAAGCCAACTTTTGTAAACCTAAGGGGAGACTTATCATTAATCAAAAGTTGAGTTTTTGAGCGCCGTGACTGTGTCTGAGAGAGAGTGAGAGAGAGAGAGTCTTATCCTCTTGCTACACGAGCTACGGAGCAGCCATTAGAGAAGTGACACCGCCATTGCAATAGCGACGGCGAGGGCTACGCACCAATACCAAGCGTGCGTGCAATCAGCTTCTACGCGAGGCGATCTCCCACGAGCTTCTTTGTGAGTTTTCTATTGATCTGTGTGTCGGAATTCAGCGTGCTATATATCGATAGAACCACAGCGAGTAGAACTACACATTAGAACCATCGAATTCGAGATTCGGTGACTTGTAATTTTTGGCCTGTCTTCATACGCGATTACCACACGGAGTGTTTGTAGGTTGAGATTAGAGTGTAAATTCATAGGGTACTGTCCTTACCTGGTGTATAAACTCCCCTTTGAGTTTGAGGCTAATTCGATGACTTTTGATCATGTTTCGGATAGCGTTTTCTCGTAGGACAGATTTCAGTCATTTGCATTTTTAGAACTTAGATTTGATTTCCTTGGTAGTGATTGTCTCTAGAAGGTCGAGTAGGTGATTGACACCCATCTATTTGTTTCCATGCGCATGCGGGTCAAGCTCCATCCTCGTCTGACATTCTTGTTTGATTGGCTGAGTTCTCGCTATTACAGCATCCGCTAGCGGCGTAAACGCCCAACAGCATATTTGATTTCCATACTTAATTCGAGAGATTTGGAATGACATTAGAAGGAAAAGCACTGACATGGTTCCAAAACATTCCACCAAGGTCAATCATGGACTTAAATACATTAGCTCAAGGATTTGTAGCTGCATGTTCCAAAATGGGGATCACACACAATACGATAGCTCAAATCTATAGCTTCAAACAGAAACAAGGTGAATCTGTTAGGGATTGTGCAACTAGAATGAAGCAATACATTGCACGATGCCCAGAGATAGAGATACCTATAGAAGAAAGACTAGTATCATTGTTTCTAGAGGGACTACTAAACAAAGAACTTCATGCTATACTGTATAGCAAGAAACATATGACCCTAGAAGAGTGTGTGTCAGATGCTATTGACTTAGGAGACAATTGTGATATTTTCAATGAAGAAAATATCCCTAAGGATAGCCAAAGCGAGAAAATAGCATCCACCAAACCAGCACAAGTGGGAATGGGTGCTGGCAGCTCCGCTTACAGCCATAGAAGACATGCTCAAAAGGATGAATGACATGATGATAGCATGCAAAAAGCACCTATGAGGGGACCAGGACAAGGGATACCTCAACAACGACAACCAATTAGGCCACAAAAATGGTGTGCAATGGAAGGTAAATGGACCAACCATGAGACCAATGAGTGCTATTACCAACCAAAGTATGATGGGAATCTTCAATACGTGCCTATGAGGCCACAAGGACAACCCATGTACAGATATCAGCCTAATATAGCCCCAGCTCAAAGACATCGATGGGTATGGAAAGACTCAGCCTCTGTTGGGTCAACAACCTCCATATCCTGGACATAATGCAATACCTGTAAAGTACATGCACTTAGAGGGAGTCATAGATGAACAAGATTTAATGCCTGTTACACCCTATCTTGAGCCTAGTCCATCTACAGTAATGGTAGAAGAAGATCGGTATAATTCACATCCACCACCAATGGAAGAACCTGTGACTTATACTACACCAAAGCTTGCACCGATGTACTATGTAGCTAATCAAGGTGTTAGACCTCCGATGGTAAGACCCATGATTAATCCAAGAACTGGAAACTATCATAATTGTGGTGCAGATGATCATTGGAAAAATGAATGCCCAGATCCTGACAAGAACCTTAAGCCATTTGAAGCTTATTGCATACGATGTTGCAAAAAGGGAGGACACTTCCCTGAAGATTGTCCAAAAAAATCCTTTAAACAAGGGTAAAACAATAGTGAACGTAGACCAAGTGATACCTAGTAGCTCATCTGAGAGTGAACCGGTTGTTCCAATCAAGGTAATCACCAGAGCCCAAGCTAAAAAAAAGAAACATAATTTCTCTGATAATTCGGAGAATACTAAAATTTCCTCTCAAAAGACCAAGAGAAGCAGAAGCAAAAGGTATGAGAAGAGAAAATAGAAACAAAGGACTGAAATCAAGGAGAAAGCAAAGAAATTATTCCAGGAAAAAATGAAAGAAACTAGAAGCAAAATCAAGGAAACCACCGTGAAATCTAGAGGATCAATTTTGGTAGACAAAATTTTTGAGCCAATTAATGCAGCCTTGGAAGCTTACCAAGTGGGACTTAAAGCAGACCAAAACATGAAAAACAAATGGAAAAACTATCCTTCTCTAGATATGGAAGCAGCTAAGCTTGAAGCTTATCAATATTTGGTAAGAATCACTCAAGAGATGCTCGGAAAACAAAAACCCAAGCTCGAAAGTATGGCAAAACCTGAAGAGCTTGTGGTAGAAACCAGTAAAGAAAAATCCGAAGTGGTGGTATAACCCCACCTGAAAACAAAAGAGCCAGAACTTATAGTGCCAAACATTGAAGATTTCTTAGATGGAATTCCATTCGTAGAAGAAGACTGGCTAGGACACTTATGAGAAACAATTAGAGAGATTAATGATGGGAGTCTAACTCTGAAGTCAGCTCCTATAGAGGAAGTTTGGTTAGACAATCTACCTCCTTATATGGACATGGATGTACAATCCTTATATGGGGATTGCGGCTCTGAAGCTTTAGGAATGTCTAAACCATTGACTTTGAAAACATTACCCTCTTACTTGGGAGATAACAAAGATGAATCCATAGTGTGTAAAACCACTCAGATAAAGAGAGCGGAACATACCCTAGAGGTAGACAACATCCATTCAATCATGTCTACATCCATTCAATGCACTCTTACTTTAGGAGAACTGTTAAAAATCAGACTATATTTATGGAATGATCTACAAAAAACTCTAGAGAAGGTGGGGATGACAGGGCTAATTGCAAAAAAAGTGAGAAAATTGAAACACAAATTGGATAACAAAGAGATTTAATCTGTTGTGCCAATGAAAAAAGTCGGAGAATACTACGAAGGGGAAGAAGGAAACACAACCCTTCCAGTGAGATATAATGATATAGAAACCATGGAAATACTGGATAGTGGGGCAGGCATAGCCATAGAAGCAATATGGGAATCATCGGGCAACTAGCCATTAGACAAACTCGAATGAAATTGCAATTGGCTGATGGACACATCGAAAGACCCTTATGACTTCTTGAAAAAGTGATACTTAATTCCTGTGGGATTGAATATCAACACACTTTTGCCATTGTGGACTTTGGAAAGAAACTCAATTATGAAATCATCTTGGGAAGACCTTTCATGCGACAAGTACAACTTATCCAGGATTGGGGAAACAAATATCTGTACTTGAAGCAAGTGGGATCAATAACAAGGGTTAATCTAAAAGATCACACTTATCAAGATGTAATGAAAATGCCCATACAAGAATTTGACTTAAGTCTCTTCGGTTGAAAGTAAGCTTCCATCTTGGTTGAGCAAAGACACACCTATGTGGATGTGCGGAGCCTCAGAAAATGGGAGCTTAAAAAGAGAAGAATGTATCTTAGAAAGGGATTTCATAGACGAAGCTTATGTACTTGAACCCTTTCCAGAGCATTTGTTTGAGCCATTTGAGTGGACTCAAATTTTAGCAACAGTGGATGTATGTGTAAATACTTCTATGCCTACCCAATTTTGCAATGAGGACGGCTATGTCATAATTCCCATACAAATGACCTCAACCCTTCACATTGAAGACGAAATTCAAGAATCCAAGGACTTGATAAAAGCTCAACAAGTCTTTTCAGACCTCTACTATGATGCAACATATGAGTTAAAAGAGCATTCAGCTACCTCAGATGATTTGGGGTCAGAAAAAGAACCTGTGAGAGCTAAACTACTCATGAAAGAAGGGGAGAAAAGGTTTTTGGACTTTTGAAACCAGAAACCAAGAAGACAGAAATGGTATAGAAGGAAAAGAGACACAAGAAACTTGAAAGCTAGATCTATGCCATTAATCTCCAGTAGAACATAGTTTTTGATGCAAATAGATGCACATGATTGTGTCAAAGACAAAATCACTGGTAGATATCCTTTAAACAAAAAGCAAGAAATATCGAAAACATTTAAAAAAACGATAAAGGAAACTCAAGAAAAACCTAAATACCAAGACAAGGATTCAACCATGACACGAGTTGAACGGAGAAAGAAATATCAAGAGTTGAAAAAAGCTCTAAAGAAGATATATACAATTGAAATGGAAACCACTGAGAAGGAAGGTAAGTACGTAATGAGTGTTCCTTTCCATTACAAAAAATATACTCTCAAGACTAAAAAATCATAGTTGAACAACCTCTCAGGGAACTACGAAAACAGGGCAAGTCCTACGAAGGACCTGAAAATGCAAAAAAGATAGATCTGGCTGAACCAGGAGAAGAGCCTATACCTACCTACATTACAAATGACCTGACGGACGAAGAAGAAGAGCTTTTGTTAATCTTGCTGAAGAATACCAAGATATCTTTGCTTGGTCTTATAAGGATCTCAAGGGAGTTGATCCAAAAATCTGTCAACATACCTTACCTATCAGAGATGATGTGAAACCAAGTATACAAAGGCCATACACATATAATGAAACATTTGCCAGGAAGATCAAAAAAGAGATTGAAAAACTAAAGGAGGCCAAATTCATTTATGAAATTGAACACATAGATTGGGTTTTTCCAATTGTGGTAGTACCCAAGAAAAATGGAAAAGTACGGGTGTGTGTCAATCTCAAGAAAGTGAATGCAGCTACCATTAGAGACAACTTTCCTCTTCCAATCACTGAGCATGTTTTGGAACGAGTTGCAAGAAAAGAAGCTTACAGCTTTTTAGATGGATTTTTGGGATACAATCAACCTTTGGTTGACCCCAAAGATCAGCATAAAACTGCCTTTGCAACTGAATGGGGTATTTTTGCCTATCGGGTTATGCCTTTTGGGTTAACTAATGCTCTTGCCACCTTTCAAAGATTGATGAGCCGTGCTTTTAAAGAATACCTTCAAAATTTCTTGGAAGTATATATGGATGATCTATACGTACATTCATCAATCCGGGCCGATCATTTTGAACACATCAAAAAGGTTTTCAAAAAATGTAGACTTTATAGGATTTGCTTAAATCTTGAAAAGTGCACGTTTATTGATAGACAAGGAAAAATTCTTGGACATATAGTGTCTAAAAATGGCATAGCTACTAATATGGATAAAATTCATGCTATTGTTCATTTTCCTAGATCGACAATAGTCAAGGAGGTTCAAGCGTTCATGGCACATTGTGGATATTACAGATGATTCATTTACATGTACGCTATAGTTGCAAAACCCATGTACAACTTGATTACACTCTTTGAATGGACTGATGAGTGTGAAGAATCCTTCATGAAGCTTAAGCAAGCTCTCACTTTAGCTCCAATATTAAAAGCACCACCTTGGAATAAGATATTCCACATACATATAGATGCTTCTAATTTTTCCATTGGGTGTATACTAGCTCAACCAAGAGACGAGAAACTTGATTTTCCTATTTCTTATGCTAGTAGATAGTTGAATATGATAGAGAAAAACTATACAACCACCAAAAGGAAAGGATTAGGGATGATTTATGCCGTGAAAAAGTATAGACATTACCTATTAGCCAACAAATTAGTGTTCTTTATGGACCACCAAACCTTATTGTACTTGGTCAACAAACCATGCAACACAGGAAGAATAGTAAGATGGTTCATCATTCTTTTGGAATTTGACTTCACTGTAGTTGCAAAAAAGGCACCACTCATCAAAGAGCAGATCATTTGTGAAAGATTGTTTTAGGAGAACCACCTGAGGGGGTAGACGATGATCTACCAGATGCATATCTGTTCTCTGTGGAAATGATACTCAAGCAGTCCGGGGTGGGCAACAAGAAGAGCAACCTCTAGACACCCTTCAAGGCTCCCGTGCTGCTCAATGAGGCTGGGGCACAACACAACACAACAAACCCCCATCCAAATTTCAACTACACAAGGGGCACCACCTAGTTTAAGAGCGAACTAGGACGCAAAAGAGGAGAATCGTTAGAGCAACACACAAACAAGCAAGGAATTTACACTAACCCTAACACCAATGGAACACTCTCACATACTAAAACACGAGAGAGAGAGAGAGAGAGAGAGAGATGGTGCTCGGGCTGCTTTGAAGTGTATCGTTAATGATCAAGCAAACATAAA
The DNA here is from genome assembly GCF_014529385.1 of Adiantum capillus-veneris. Taxonomy (NCBI): domain Eukaryota; kingdom Viridiplantae; phylum Streptophyta; class Polypodiopsida; order Polypodiales; family Pteridaceae; genus Adiantum; species Adiantum capillus-veneris. The sequence goes on along the minus strand of NC_140937.1, from coordinate 143,473,827 downwards.
TATATATATGTAAGAAAGAGAGAAAAAGGGGGAGAGGGTGCTTGTTGCATTAATACCTTCTTACAAATCTGTCATGACAAATCAAAGTGAGATTAGTATTTGTTCAACATAGCTTGCGTAAATTTCACCACAACGCATCATAAGAAAAAACCACCCCAATCACTGTCTTAAGGCCAGGGGAGTCCTCTCCACCCTGTCGCCCTCTTACAGTATGTGGGATTTATGGCTAGATTGATGACAACACCAGAGACAAGCTATCAAGAACTTAACAAAAAACACCAAGACACTTACGCATCATTGTTGTCCATTACTTCACGTTGGAAGGGAGACAAAGTATCCAAGCTTAGTCCAAATCCACCCTCCTTGATTCAGCAAATGTTGGGCTTACACTAGTAGGAGAAATGATAGATTTCCTACTCTCAATTGAATGAACACTCTCTCTCTTACAAATGGCATAGAGTTCCCTTGCTAATCCCCTATTACAACACATGCACATGCATAAGACAATGAGCTTCCACTCAAGAGCTCCTTCTAGAGAGGTTGAGCTTGGCTTCTCAAGCTATAGCATAGTGCTCTTGCTTATGGCTCCCCCCTTTTGTGCTAGCTACACCCTCCTTTTATAGAAATTTTGAAGGCTAGGGTTACTCCTCTAACCATGGTTGGGTTAGATTTTCAGCAATTTATCTAATTTCTTTTGCTTGGAATTATCAAGAAGTTGGTGGGGAAAGAGAGAGGAGAGAAATGGAGGTAATAGGACTTTTCATAGTGGGTTAGTGTTAGTAGAGTTAGTATTAATTTACAAATGGAATTGGATATTTACAATGGGAGTATCCATGTAGGATACAAATAAGGAAGAAAAACTCTTAAGAGGTAAGAAAAGGTGGATTTCTTACAAGGTTGATGCTCCAAGTGTCTTGAGTAGGGCCAATTTTGACGCTTGTTGACGGTCCACTAGCTTTGACGGTACATTTTTTCTCCACTCTTGACCTTCCTTGAGAGACAAGGTAATTGAAGCTGAGTAATCAACCACCATGATGCTGTCTTTTAAGAGAAGAGGCTGAATTTTGTGGTTTTTTTGATAGATATGGGTAAATTGGAGGAGGAAAAATGAGACTAGGTGGTCAATTTTGGAATGGAATTGTGTGTGGGAGGTATGAGTTCACCATGGTTTCTCTTATTCTTCAAGGTTGAGGAGAAGGTGAGTAGGGTGCAGAGAGGAGTGGTGAGAGAGGTGGGGATGATGAGTGGAGAAGTATGTGTGAAAGAGGAAAATGATAAAGTGGAAGAGAGAGTGTGGCTGCATAGCATGGGAAACCTGGGGTCCACTAATAAAATCATAGCTCACAGCTCGTAGCTCAAAAAAATATGAAAAAATTTGAGGCAAAAGTTCAGCCCACGAGCTACAACTTTTGTTTGTATCACCTTTTCAAATTCGGAGAGCAAGTGAACTTTAAAAATTCAGCAAAACCGACCGTTTTTTTCCACTGCACAAGGTCCTTGTGGGGTCCTTCTTTGGATGATTCTTTTGAATACCTCCAAGAGTGAGCCTTCCATAGTGCATGTATGCATGCCACCTACCCTTGACCTTATTTGGTAGGTCTATAATTGAAGATATTGTTGAGAACATGATATAAGTGAATAGTACAACTAAGAAAATCAAATATTGAGGGGTCTAAAAAATATGTACATGTCAAATATAAATAATATAAGTGGAAAAAATATAAAGGGGTCAAAAGAAATCTCTCTCATTACGAGGCTACCATAAAAAGATAAATATTTTGGGTGTTCTAATTTTTTAGAAAAAAAAAATAGATGTAGGAAGGGAAAAATCACAATAGTGAAAAATATACACATAAATAAAACTAGTTTTTTTGGATTTTTGTTGGGGTGGAGTTACACCAAATATAAGAGAAGCTTACATGAAAATATTTCTATATGGAATAAAGAATATGAAAAATGGTAAGAAAAATTGTGGTTATGGTGAGGCAATGTACAGAGCATAAATAACACACACCTAGGTAGAAATATTTAAATAAATACCAAAATAATTATGAAAAAATCTTTTATTTAGGCCCTATATACAAAGAAATATTTACATACGCATGGGCCATAATATACTTATATTTTTTATTTTATTTTTATTTTTTTGGCTCAACTAGCCCAATGACTAGCTAATTGAGGGTTTTTTAAGAAGATATGGGAAAACTCCCGTGACTCACGCACGCCTATGTACAGTGAAATGGTAGGGATAGCCACAGTGTTTGGGTGATTTTGGTAGGGTGAGGTAACTCACTGTGGCAATTACAAAGAGCCGAAAAATGGCTATCATTAGCCCTCCCCTTGGATGATGGTATATTCATGTACCATCATAAAGCATCTTTTCCAAAGAGAGTGCTTCAGAGTCCTTGACGAGATCTTTATTGTTTGGCCCCTCAGAATTTTGGCTAGAGTTACACTTATGCTTCATGTAACAATACTTACATGAGACAGTGGCCTTTTGACAGATCTTTGGTAGATCCTTTGGTAGAAGGCGACTCAAATAGGGCTTCAAGCGATACCCGTTTACTTTCCTGGAGTGCTCTTTACCATTCAAGTCCATAAGCTGATAGTAACTTGAATTGAAAGCCTTCTTGACTATGTATGGCCCTTGCCATCTTGTTTCAAATTTGGTATCAAAACGATTATCGAGTCGATTGTCATACCTTAGCACAAGATCTCCTTCATTGATGCCTTTGTCCTTCAGTTTCTTGTCAAGCTTCTCCTTTGTCTGTGTGGCTTTCCTCTTATAGCACTCCATGTCGAGACTCTCCGCAATTCCAACATTGCAAGACTCTCCTAGGTCGTGGATCTCGCTCTTCAGGCTTCTTTGCTTGTCCCTTTGGACCTACAGCTTGTGCAAGGTGAATTGACAGGCTGCTTAAAGATTCGTTTAACTTCTCAATTACTTCCATCGTTACCTCAGGAAGCTCCCTTGATGTTGATGCTTGTGACTTACCTTTGGGTCTAAGACCTTCTATTGGAACCTCTCCCCTTAAGCACTTGAGTTTCCTATATTTCTCAGCAGCCCTAGTTTCAGCTGCATCAAAGGTAGCAGGTGCACCCGCCTCAACTTTTACCTTAAGGTCAGGAAAGAGTCCGGCTATGAACCTCTCCTTCTTTAGAAATTCTGCACCATCACCAGGGTTAGCAACATTTCGTATCCATAGAGCCCAAAGACGTAGGAACTCTTGCTTGTACAACTAGTAGTCATCTAAGTCTTTTTGCTTATGAGAAACAATGTCTTGCCATAATTTTTGAGTGTTTTGGGGATCAAAGAAGTATTTCTTGAAACGATTCAAAACTTCTGTGTAATTCCCCTTAACTTCCTCAGGCAAAGAGTCAAACCAAGTGCTAGCATCTTTCCTAAGGACCACCTCAAACATTTCTACACGTTCTTGATCAGTTATTATCCTCTTGATACGGCAAGACATCTTGAAATTCGCTAAAAATAATTCAGCATCCTCTCCAGGCTCTCCAAAGAAAAGAGGATACCCAGACATTTGGCGTTGGCTTTCCATTGAATTGATTTCAAAGTGACACCCGTTTTTGTTTTTCTTTCTTAAAAAGATTTACACAATAATGTATCTAGCTTGCAATCTATTCTACAACAAAATAAAGATATTCACATCAAACGGCCTTTGATAATCAATAAGAGGTAGGATGACAGGGTTTGGTGATGCGAGAATTTCTCCTACTCTTTGGGCACCAAACATGAACACCATACGTTGTTGAAAATGGATTTTCCTACTAATTGCAATGTTTATTCTAATGTGTGGAGTGAAATGGAAGGGGAAAACCTCTATTCCTGGGCCATTATCCATGGTCTATGCATGAACTAATGCTTAAAACAAAACAAAAATATAGACGTCCAAACTAAGGTCGTACCTAATGAGAGGCAAAATAAAAAGATTTACTGAAGCGTTTATCTCGGCCAACCTAAGAGGACCTAAAATTCTACGAATGACACGTTGAAATTGCAACTTAGTACTAACAATTATGTGTACCTTTTGCCTTGCAATGGGAATGAAGGGATCATACAAATTTTCGTGATTCATGCAAACTACTTGACTATGCTAAAGGTTGATTCTGCACAAAAAAACACAAGCCGTCCTCAGTGGGGGCACCAATTTGAAGCGGTCCGGGGCGGGCAACAAGAAGAGCAACCTCTAGACACCCTTCAAGGCTCCCGTGCTGCTCAATGGGGCTGGGGCACAACACAACACAACAAACCCCCATCCAAATTTCAACTACACAAGGGGCACCACCTAGTTTAAGAGCAAACTAGGACGCAAAAGAGGAGAATCGTTAGAGCAACCCACAAACAAGCAAGGAATTTACACTAACCCTAACACCAATGGAACACTCTCACACACTAAACCACGAGAGAGAGAGAGAGAGAGAGAGAGAGAGAGAGATGGTGCTCGGACTGCTTTGAAGTGTATTGTTAATGATCAAGCAAACATAAATATATATATGTAAGAAAGAGAGAAAAAGGGGGAGAGGGTGCTTGTTGCATTAATACCTTCTTACAAATCTGTCATGACAAATCAAAGTGAGATTAGTATTTGTTCAACATAGCTTGCGTAAATTTCACCACAACGCATCACAAGAAAAAACCACCCCAATCACTGTCTTAAGGCCAGGGGAGTCCTCTCCACCCTGTCGCCCTCTTACAGTATGTGGGATTTATGACTAGATTGATGACAACACCAGAGACAAGCTATCAAGAACTTAACAAAAAACACCAAGACACTTACGCATCATTGTTGTCCATTACTTCACGTTGGAAGGGAGACAAAGTATCCAAGCTTAGTCCAAATCCACCCTCCTTGATTCAGCAAATGTTGGGCTTACACTAGTAGGAGAAATGATAGATTTCCTACTCTCAATTGAATGAACACTCTCTCTCTTACAAATGGCATAGAGTTCCCTTGCTAATCCCCTATTACAACACATGCACATGCATAAGACAATGAGCTTCCACTCAAGAGCTCCTTCTAGAGAGGTTGAGCTTGGCTTCTCAAGCTATAGCATAGTGCTCTTGCTTATGGCTCCCCCCTTTTGTGCTAGCTACACCCTCCTTTTATAGCAATTTTGAAGGCTAGGGTTACTCCTCTAACCATGGTTCGGTTAGATTTTCAGCAATTTATCTAATTTCTTTTGCTTGGAATTATCAAGAAGTTGGTGGGGAAAGAGAGAGGAGAGAAATGGAGGTGATAGGACTTTTCATAGTGGGTTAGTGTTAGTAGAGTTAGTATTAATTTACAAATGGAATTGGATATTTACAATGGGAGTATCCATGTAGGATACAAATAATGAAGAAAAACTCTTAAGAGGTAAGAAAAGGTGGATTTTTTACAAGGTTGATGCTCCAAGTGTCTTGAGTAGGGCCAATTTTGACGCTTGTTGACGGTCCACTAGCTTTGACGGTACATTTTTTCTCCACTCTTGACCTTCCTTGAGAGACAAGGTAATTGAAGCTGAGTAATCAACCACCATGATGCTGTCTTTTAAGAGAAGAGGCTGAATTTTGTGGTTTTTTTGATAGATATGGGTAAATTGGAGGAGGAAAAATGAGACTAGGTGGTCAATTTTGGAATGGAATTGTGTGTGGGAGGTATGAGTTCACCATGGTTTCTCTTATTCTTCAAGGTTGAGGAGAAGGTGAGTAGGGTGCAGAGAGGAGTGGTGAGAGAGGTGGGGATGATGAGTGGAGAAGTATGTGTGAAAGAGGAAAATGATAAAGTGGAAGAGAGAGTGTGGCTGCATAGCATGGGAAACCTGGGGTCCACTAATAAAATCATAGCTCACAGCTCGTAGCTCAAAACAATATGAAAAAATTTGAGGCAAAAGTTCAGCCCACGAGCTACAACTTTTGTTTGTATCACCTTTTCAAATTCGGAGAGCAAGTGAACTTTAAAAATTCAGCAAAACCGACCATTTTTTTCCACTGCACAAGGTCCTTGTGGGGTCCTTCTTTGGATGATTCTTTTGAATACCTCCAAGAGTGAGCCTTCCATAGTGCATGTATGCATGCCACCTACCCTTGACCTTATTTGGTAGGTCTATAATTGAAGATATTGTTGAGAACATGATATAAGTGAATAGTACAACTAAGAAAATCAAATATTGAGGGGTCTAAAAAATATGTATATGTCAAATATAAATAATATAAGTGGAAAAATATAAAGGGGTCAAAAGAAATCTCTCTCATTACGAGATTACCATAAAAAGATAAATATTTTTGGTGTTCTAATTTTTTAGAAAAAAAAAATAGATGTAGGAAGGGAAAAATCACAATAGTGAAAAAATATACACATAAATAAAACTAGTTTTTTTGGATTTTTGTTGGGGTGGAGTTACACCAAATATAAGAGAAGCTTACATGAAAATATTTCTATATGGAATAAAGAATATGAAAAATGGTAAGAAAAATTGTGGTAATGGTGAGGCAATGTACAGAGCATAAATAACACACACCTAAGTAGAAATATTTAAATAAATACCAAAATAATTATGAAAAAATCTTTTATTTAGGCCCTATATACAAAGAAATATTTACATACTCATGGGCCATAATATACTTATATTTTTTATTTTATTTTTATTTTTTTGGCTCAACTAGCCCAATGACTAGCTAATTGAGGGTTTTTTAAGAAGATATGGGAAAAGTCCCGTGACTCACGCACGGCTATGTACAGTGAAATGGTAAGGATAGCCACAGTGTTTGGGTGATTTTGGTAGGGTGAGGTAACTCACTTTGGCAATTACAAAGAGGCAAAAAATGGCTATCAATACCTAGATGGTCAGAAAACATGGTATCATTGATGACCATAGCTCAAGTGGATTTGCAAATGCCACTTCCTATTACAATTGGATTAATTGAGCAATCATCTATGTATCAATTACTAGCTGGAAGGTTTTACAAAAGAAATCGAGATGGAGTATTACTGTTGTGCATTAATCCTGAGGAGAAAATCCAATACCTAAGTCAAGCACATATCACCATAGTAGGACTTCACTTTGCGGAAAACAAGCTAGAATGCCAACCCGTGTAGTTAGAATGCCCTTAAGACCAATGATGGGGCTAGAGCATTTGCAAAATAGGGTATAGACTTTGTTGGGCCAATACAGCCACCTGCTTATAGAACCCAAGCTCAATATATCATTGTAGCTACGGACTATTGACCAAGTGAGCAGAGGCTAAAGCAACTCCAAAGAATGATGCCAGAACCACAACCGCATTCTTATATGAGTACGTGTTCACAAGATATGGATTGCCAATAGAAATTATCAGTGATAGGGGAACTCATTTCCTCAATGAGCTAATTGAGTATCTAATTAATGAATTTATGGTCATCCATAACAAATAAGCTCCTTATCACCCACAAGCAAATGGACAAGCTGAGCATACAAATAAAATCCTTAGCTCGGTATTGACTAAAGTGGTTAGTTCAGGAAGGACATATTGGGAAATGAATCTCCATGCCACTCTATGGGCTTATAGAGTTTCATTCAAGACAGCTTTAAATGCTACACCCTTTAACCTTGTTTATGGTCTTAATGCCACTGCCAATAAAATTTCTATTGCCAACACTAAGGGTAGCTAAGAATCTTGAGTGGACTGGACATGAATTGTCAGAAAGACTTGAAGATCTAGAAAATCTTATGAGAAAAGGAACACTGTTGTAGCTCACATCTATGCACAAAAGCAGAAACAAAAAAAAAATTTGATTCCCAGTTAATAACAAAAATCTTCAAAAAAGGGAACTTAGTTTTAGTCTATTCCCTTAAGCAACACATTCCCAAGTTTAAGAAAAAGGAAAACGGACTGTTTATCATTGAAGATGTATCTCCAAGTGCAGCAGTTAAGTTGTCCACCCTAGATGGTGAACCAATGGCTAATTGAATGAGTGGATGCCGTTTAAAGAAGTACATTTTGCCACTAACCAATGAATTGCTAGAAAAGATGCATGCAGCTAAGCAAAGAAAGATAAAATGACAGCAGGTTATTGATGAAGCCCAAGAAGAAGCTTGGCTTTGAAAAGCTGCTCTAAAAAATCAACAAAATACCTATTCCCATCAACACTCTGAAACCAGATGACTGACAATGGGAATTACAAAAAGATGCAGTATCAACAGATGATGAATGGTTAGATGGAATGGACCTTCGTATCAAAGTACAACTAAACAATCATAGCACAAATGCATTGGTTGATACAGGATCTCGAGTTAATGCAATCAGTTATTCCATGTACAAGAAAGAAACAAGTCAGTCTTTGACAACAGGAATAGCGACTATTAAAGAATGCAACAAGAACCCAACACCAACATTGGGAGTAGTCAACTTAAATGTTATAGTACATGGATGTTCATGCCCTCATCAATTTATATCTTACCAGATGAACACATGAATGAGATAATGATTCTTGGAATCTCATGGATGCGGACATACAAGGCAGTACTAGATTGGGATACCAATCAGCTCAAGCTATCACCTAAAGACGGACAATTCATTGTTCCAATTGCACCAAGCAAGGAGGAATGGAAGGGAGGTTACCAATAGAGCAAACCACAAAGCAATCAATCTTCTCCATCCTATAGACAAGGAAATGCTACAAGTAGCATGCAAGGAGTCAGGCAAATTTGGGTACCAAAAGCACAGCTTAAAGACAAGCCGATTCACATTTGGGTGGGTGCCCAAAACATTATCTACTGTACCAAACATGGTTCCAAGGTTCAAAACACAAAGAAGATCATCTCCAAGCAAGAAACCTAACATGAAATGGATTTGGAAGAAAAAGGAGCACTTATCTTCTCCGCAAACTACAAAATCGATGAAGCAATGGAGAGTTAAGTCTCAAAAGACACAGCCACAACATTCTGACTAAAACAAACCAAGATACTAGTGGCAAGTAAAAGCTCGACAACCATCATTATTGATACCGATAGCTCGGGAAATCAGCATGCCAAAGCATCCTGATGGTACAATCAAGCAAAGAGCACACAAGCTACAAGAGTTGCTCTTTGGAAGACAACAAAAGAAAACCTCGACATCAGAAACCCTTGAGTTAATTACTCAAGACCCAACTCTTGCACATCATAATGGTTTTAACTGCATTGATCTTCAAAGCATGGTAGAGCCAACCAAGGCTATGCATAGACATGATTGTTCAACCCATGCACACAGTCATCCCGGAGTACGCCATCTAGGAGGGGTGGAAGGGAACTAAGTAATCAAGGGCAAAGTATGAAGAGGGAGGAAAAAGTGGTGAGTGTAAATAGTGTATATGTTATAAAAAAACCATCAAAAATTGATCTTTTTTTGTTATTTTTTAATTATTTTTCTTGATACTGGGACATAAAAATGGAGAAATCCACCAAAAAATAACAAATCTCTGTTTTTCAATGGATTTTCTTAATTATTGGATTTTTACTTTGATTTTTTAGCACATTGTATTATTTTCTTTGATTTTTTAATAAACAGGTCAAAAATTAATAATAAATAGCAAATGAGCTCAGATAGAGAAATTGAAGATACGTTGATGATCAAAAGGACAAGGCAAACACAAAAAATTTCACTCAAGTCGACAGATGAAAGCGAGAAGCCTAAATTAGGCTGCCAAAGCCTACTTTCGCAAATTCTTGCAGAATGAGCAACCGGAATCTGATTGAGGAAATTTTTGAGTTTAACATAGATTTCACGGCCTAGTAGGACTAACGGGGGAATTTGGGGAGAAATGGTTTGGGAAGTCCGAGTATAGATATCCAAGGTAGTCTAAAATCACCTAGTCGCCATTGGAGAAGAGAGCTTTCAACCTTCTTCGCGCGCGATTTTCGGAGTCCATTGTCGTCCGTTTACATCGCCGTCTCACACAAGACATGAGGGGTAAGTTCTATGCTTATCAATGATCAATTTTATATGGTCGGTAGCAAGTCTAAGATCAAGGAAAAAAACCTAGAAACCCAATAGTGCATGAAGTCCTACGATCAAAAATTGACCATAGCGGCCTATCAGCTCAACCAAATTGGACGAGACTTGAATTGTAGCATGCCCCCATATAATAGAACACTTCTATATCACCAGTTGACCATTCAGTAGGGGTCAAGGGGGGTCCCGAGTAGAAAAGCTAGGTTTTTGCCAGATGCCAAAATTGGATTCTGACTCCACAGACATCTTATACATTGGGTCTATACACAATGTACATGAATAGTTTCATGAAAATAGTCAAGGTAAGCTCTCGAAAAGCAGAAAATAGCTCGAAGGCTACAAAGCATCAAATTTGACATGCGAAGTCAAACTGACTCCAAATGGGCCAAAATTGGATGGGTAGCTTCAAGACTATGTAGTGGACAAGTATATAGCTTCAAAAGTGACTAACCAACTCCAAAGACCATGTAGTCACAAAAATCGGTGTTTTTAGAGTTGACAAAGAATGAAGTGATGCCTACACGATAAAACTTTACCAAATTCAATTTAGGACTTATTTTAGGTGTATTAAATATGTCTAGGTCAAAAATTGTCAAGTTAAGCAAAAAGAATTAACTGTTATAAATAATCAGGATTATTTACTTTTGTAATTTTTTGGCTTGAAAATGGTACCTTCACCTAACCTATCACTTGTACACACCTATTACATGCCACATTTCAAGTATGAGCCAAAATGATCAAGGAAAACTTGGAAAATTGTCAAAAAAATGCAAAAAGCCCTTCTAATCCAAATTTTGAGTTATCTGTCACATTTTTTGATCCAAATCACCCCATATCTCATATACAGAGTCTACATCATGCATAGAACCAAGTTGCAACAGAAAATGTGCATTTTGATGAAAAATTTAATAATCGCGATTATTTACTTCTTGCCAAAATGGGGGAAAATTGCAACTTTGATCTTATGGCACCAAAGCACATGATGTCCCAAGTCCATTGACCAAGTTTAAGCAAAATTGGATCTCAAAATCTCAAAAATACCTTTATATCTATTGTTTCAGAGACTAAAAGCCTAAATTTGGCACCATTTCCACCCAGTGCACTCAAATGAGCCCACACTTCACTCAGAGCACCCAAATACTATATATTTTAAGCCTATCATGTCAAAAATGCAAAAAGTTAGAAAAAATCCTCAACTGTAAATAATCACGATTATTTACTTTTGTTGCAAATTTTTGCATGAACTGTATGATTTTGATCTTTACATGTTTTTATGCATCTATACATGCTCCAAAATTGATTTGAAGCAAATTGGACTCAATTTGTCTCAACAATTCAGACTCAAGGGCAAAATTTGTAGTATTTTCTAAGTTTAGCACTGTATTCACTTAACAGGAGCAATGCAATCTGCCAAGAAGGTCAAGAAAAGGGTGTCCCAAAAAGAGAAGCTGCAAGAGCTGCCACCCTACCAACTGGACCCAAGTTCAGTAAAGATGGCCAAGGCAACATACTTGTCAAGAGAACAGCTTGAGAAAAACAGCACAACGGTTTTCATAGACATGTTTAAGAGTGAAGAAGGACACCAAGTAGAGTTGCAGCTGCTACCGAAAGAGATATATGATGTAGCTGCCAAGCCAGACACAAAGGAAGCTAAGAGAAGGTTGGGCCTTAGAGACTTCTACAACCAAGAACCATGCGGCGTAGATTTCTAGAAAGCCTATGAGCTACTATCTACAATTAAAGAAGATGGGTCATCCCAAATTATTGACCAACAAGGGCAGAAAGTTCAAGTGGTAATCAAAAAGGAAATTGTGACTGAGGCACTAAAGTTGCCGACTGAAGAGACGACAATGCGGGCCCGAGACAGAAAGACAGCAAGGCACATTCACCAAGGAGACTGCTGCTGCAACTTTTGCCGACCTCATCCAAAGGCAAGTGGAAGAACTAGCACGTTTGTACCATCAACACTTGCACTTCTTAGCAAAGAGACCGCCACGGTACACCACCCCAAATCATGCAATTGCGACTACCTTCACCCAAGTGTTGAATTCGACAACCAGGCAACCGATTGATCATGTGCAGTATGTGCTAACGAAGGGCACCAAAAAAGAAGGTAAAATCACATATCTGGGTGCACCTGAAGTACTGACATACCATGCTATTGGCATAACCAAGAATTTGCCACCAGCCCCAGATCAGAACACATGGATTGTGTCTGTACAACCTTCTCCCAGAACCACCCGTTCATCGAAGAGAGTTTATAAGTCAGATGAAGAATTGACAGAAAGCTCTCATGAAGCTCATAGCAGTGAGAGCTCAGACAACAAGGAGAGAAGGACCAGAATTGAAGAGATGAAGAAGAAAGTTGTAGCTGCACACCAAGAGGAACCTCAGCAAAAGAAGGCGAGGTTTGAAAGAAAAAAAAAAACTTATGAAAGAAGCCGCCAAGCTGCAGGTGAGGACCCAGAAAGGTGGGTTCCAAAAGAGATAAGGGGTCCCATAACCAAAAACCTTGCAAGGAAAGAAGCAGAGGACCCCACAAACTTTCTTGACTGCATGTATGCAGAAGTAGAGGCCCTAAAGTTAAAAGAAGCTCAAGAAGCTGAGAGGAAAGCAAGAGAAGATGTAGCAGAACAACAAAGATAGGCAAAGGCTACAGAACAAAGTGAGACACAGCACGACCAAGAAGAAATGTCTCCAAAGCCCACCTCACCTACTACGGAGCAAGAAGAACACCCAATGCCAAGCCCTCACCCTTCACCAATAGTTAGACCCAATGAGGGCGAGAACGCCAAATAAAAAGAACATGAACACTAGGAACAGGTAGCAGCCAATTTTGAGCAGCCCAAAGCAACAGAAACAGAGACAAATACTTTTACGACCACTCAACAAGAAACAACAGAGGCATCCACAAAGTCTCAAGCCACAGAAGCAGTCGAGGCAACTGCAACGACTCAAGGAGAGGTAGAACCCCGCCACAACCACAAGCAGCCACCACAGAACCACTTAAAGAGCCACAAGATGAAATTGTTGAAGCATCTCGACAACCTACAAAGTCTGAAGACTGGGAAATAAACGATGAAGTCATCCTAGCCAGGCAGATGCTGGTGATGACCAAAAAAATATGAACAGCAGCATTGAGCCGCAATGCTAAGGCTAGAGAGCTGGAAATGGTCATCGATGCTCTACAAGGAGAGATAGATGACAGGATGAATGTCATCTCAGATCTACAAAGACAAGTCCAAGAGCTAAAAACTGAAACCAAACAACACGAGCTTGCCAAAGAAAAGCAGCAGAAAGAAATGGAGGAGCTGGGAGAACTTTTAACCAAGTTATCCGATGCATGCAAGACCAAAGAATACCAGCTGACAGAGGCAACGAATGAACTCCTAACCACGACTCTGTCAGTACAGAAGATCCAAGTGCAGCTTGATGTGGCGAATACTTCTCTACAATACTTAGAGCAAAGGATCAATGATCATGCAGCTTTCTTGAGACAGATGAGGGAAAATCCTACTATCGCTTCTATAAAAGGTCCATATGAAGTTTATAAGGCTTTGGAAAAGAGGAATAAGAATCTAGAGCTAGAGCTAAAGCTAGAGCAATCACAGAGAAAAGACCTTGCACTGATGCGGGTCCAATGAGAAGAGCAACTGCTCAAGGAGATAGTAGAGCTGCTGTGAGAGGGACAACCAGAGACACAGGAAGAAGCAGGTATCTCTGAGCAACCAACTATCAAAATTCCCTCAGTCTCTTTTGCTAAGATGGAAACACAACCAACAGAGGATCTAGAAGAAGAATATTTTTAGGTACCACTCACATATGCTGAGCAGGTGCCCATGGTCCAGCTTTCTAAAGCTAAGGAAGATGCACTCAAAGAACATGTTGCCCAAGAGATAGATGCAGAATGGAAAGCAGTGATGGATTGGGAGTTGCGAATTTTCCACTCACTCAATGTCACTCAACCCACTCCCAACCAAATCAATGCACAATGGCATCAGCAATCATTACCATACCCTCTGATCAAGGTAGAGCTGTTACAGGTAAAATAAATACTATATAAAGATATGCAAGCAGAGGGCATAGAGGATGTCCACCCCAAGTGGAGAAAGAGCTGGTTGAACAAGAATCCAAGATATCTGATTCTATTCACAAGAGCACCTGCAACGCTACAGAAAGACGTTGTTGGGAAACAAGCAAACTGAAACATCTCTATAGTGATGTCACCCAAGAGCGTTGAAAGATAATTACAAGACACCAAAAGCTTTGCAAAACCTTTTGAAATACCACAAGTCCAATAGGAGTAGAACCTTGGGAATTTACTAGCCGTCGCCCACCCAAGAGACTATGTCACATAGGAGCAAAACCCTATCAAAGCACTGATTTACAGCACACGCCGACCAATGTAGATGAATACAAGAGCCTATCCTTTCACAATCAAACATCAAAAACCCATAACTTCAACATCAATTCCACAATTCATAGATACATGCCCTTCGAATCTGTCTACACACAATTTGCCACTAGGCTGCCATAGCCATAACCCTGCAGAGAACTAGTCGTAACCTGAAGAGCACAACTCCAATTGGGGCACTTTAAAGCTTGAAAAAAAGATTGAAAAATGACTGGTGAGAAAGCTGAAGATGAACAAAATTGATTCCATATGCCTCCATGAGCAAAATTGACGCGAACAGAAAGCTGTCCCAACACGACTACACGTAGAGAAGGCTAGTCGGGGCAAAAACTGCATCCAAGAGCACCAAGGAGACACAACGAGCTAAAACCTGAAAATTTCTAATGTTTTTCTGAATGTTTTTAAGTTTGTACATGATTTTTAGTTATATACAAGACTCACTTCAAAAAACTCACTCACGGGCACTTACAGTAGCCCGACAGTTGTCACTAGACTAGCAACTTGCAGTGCATGTACATGTGCTTGCTAAAAAACCCACAAAAAGAAATCCCACACACCCTTTTGACATCGGGTGTCATGTTCATATGTACAAATTTACAAAAAACGGGGTGTCAGAAATGTGCCCAACATAGTTTTCCACACCCCAGCCTGCTAGATCATTCATGATCAGCAACACAAAAGAGATCCTATAAACCACATGAGAGAGTCTTCACTTCATCTTAATCATTAGCCACACGATCAGTAAATTCTTCAAAAGAAGGCGCATCCTCAATCACAGTCATCAACCTTGCAATATACTTCTTCAACCTGTAGCCATTCACACGTGCTTTATGTGGGGTACCATCCAAGTCAGCAAGCTGATATGTGCCATTTGGAAACCTGTTTAAGACCAAGAAAGGACCTTGCCACTTGATTTGAAAATTATTTTGAAAAGTTCTATCAAGCTTACTATTTTAACGAAGCACCATGTCACCCTTCTTGATGTCCTTGTCCTTTACCTTCTCATTTGCCTTTGCTTGATTCTTCTTCAAGACCTGCTCATAATGCTCAAAAGCCAACAACCTATCCAGTTGTACACATTGCAAATATAGAAGCCTTTCCTTGAATGCATTATTGGGCTCTTCTTCAAGCTTTACCATCATCTTCAAGGCTGATATCTCCACCTCAATAGGAAGTAAATCCTCTTTGCCAAAAACTAGATGGAAGGGAGAAAAATCAGTACCTGATTTGATGGCAGTCCTATAAGCCCATAGAGCACAAGGTAGCTCTAAATCCCAAGTCTTCACATTGTTTCTTGTCATCTTTGTAAGCATCCTTATAATCTCTCCATTAAATCTTTCATTCATGCCATTGCATTGGGGATAATATGGAGTAGTAAACCTGCGATGCACATGAAGCTTCTCACATAGATAATACACCAACTCTCCCCTGAAACCTGGACCCTTGTCAGAAAGTAACTCCAATGGCATGCCAAATTTGCAGCAAATATCTTCATATATAAATAAGGAAACATCTTTACTCGTGATGTGCTTAACAGCTTTGGCTTCGGCCCACCTGGATAGATAGTCAACAGCAGTAAGTATGTAACATTTGCCTCTAGTTGTCATAGGTAGAGGACCTATTGCATCAATACCCCACTTCTCAAACACATCATGAGCCACAATGGTGCCTCCAATTTCTGATTTGAGAACCCTATTTTCCATGCTTTGACACTCTTTACAAGACTTGCACCAATGATGAACAACACGTTGAACACTTGGCCACACATAACCCTCCTCCAAGACTTTATGCAAAGTGATCTTTGAAGCAAAGTGACCACCACAAGAACCCTCATGATTCTCCTCTAAAATTTTGTAAATTTCCTCTTTCCAAGGCAATTTTCTCATCACTAGATCAGCCCCCTTCATATACAAGGCATCACCAAGTAGCACATACCTTTTGGCACGACGTAGGAAGGCGTACTTTTTTGGCTTCTCCAACTCTGATGAAAGCATACCTATTTGTAGAAACTCTTCCTCCATCTCTAAAGCTTCCCTTCCCAAATAAAGAGGAGAATCAATCCTTATCACATACAATTGCCCAATTGAAGCTTGCGCTGCACCATGTGCTTCTTCATTTTGAGACCTGTCCACATGCCTTAAACTCCAAGCTTCAAAATGTTTAAGCAGATTCTTCGCTTGAAAACACATATTTTTCAGCCTTGGATTCTTTCTTTGACACACCCCAAGTACTTGCTTAACCACCAAAAGAGCATCACCTCTTACCCTCACACGATGGATGCCAAGCTCAAGGCAAAGGTTGAGACCTTTCGCCAAAGTAGCATACTCAGCTTCATTGTTGCTTTGTGCGGTAAGTTTCAAACACCTTTTAGTTACCAAAGCACCTTGAGGATCATAAACTACCACACCTCTTGAAGCTTCACCATGCGCTTTCTTGTAAGAGCCATCAAAAAAAAATAGATAGGCATTGTCTATGTCAGGAGCTTCCATGTGTTGCTTCTTCACTGCATCCTCCTTAAGAAGAAGAGGGCTTTCCTTATAGGTAAGCAAATCAGTCAATGTAGCCCTACGGTACTCTCCTCAACAAGAAAAGAGAATTGGAATTCTTGTAGCTCCACAATCCACTTCATGAGCCTCTTTGACAAAGTAGGGCTATTCACCAATTGAGGTCGAATAGTGTAGCTAGTGTGGAATGTGAATGGTTTAGGAAGAAGGTAGTGCCTAAACCTTCTACATGCATAAATCACACTCACCATAATGAGCTCCACTTCAATATAGCCTCTTTCCACCTCTAGCTTCACGCTGCTAGCACAATAGATAGGCTTCATGTAGTGGGAATTGTTGCCTCGTTGAAGAAGCATAGCTCCAATAGCATCGTCACCTACTGATGGATTCACATAAAAATCCTTATCCCAATTAGGAGCTTGCATAGCAGGAAGAGAACCAAGAACCTCTTTGATACCTTGAAAAACCTCTTCACATTCATTTGTCCATTGTAGAGGATCCAACCTTGCTACTTGTTGGAGAGGATAAAGAAGTTGAGAGGACAAAGGAATGAACCTTTCCATATACTTCACCTTTTGAATAAAAGTAGAAAGTTTCTTTGTATCTTTAGGTGATGGGAGGAGCACCAAAGCCTTCACTTTGTCAGGATCCGCTTCAATCCCATTCTCTGAGATCATATGCTCCAAAAACTTCACTCTTGGTTGAGCAAGATGACATTTCTTTGGGTTGAGTTGACCTCCACTTTCATCATATTGCTTCAATGCCATCCCAAGATTTGCACAATGATCCTTTCTAGAGCTATAAACACATAAGTCATCAATAAGATCCTTCACAAACTTGCCAAGAAAGGGAGAGAACACCTTGTTGACGCGCTTTTGATACCACGCACAGCCATTCATAAGACCAAAAGGAAGCACACAATAACAAAAGCATCCCCATGGTGTGATAAATGTGGTCTTCTTTCAATCTTCTAAATCCAAGGTGAGCTGAAAATATCCAGAGAATCCGTCACATACACTATACCTCTCATGCCCTGCAATAGAATCAAGTATGTCATCTATGAAAGGAAGAGGGTAAGGATCCCTCTTCATGGCTGCGTTTAGGGGCTTAAAATCAACACATATCCTCCACTTTACATCCTTCTTGGGTGTGACAACAACAGGACTCACCCATTCTGCAGTGTTCACAGGACATATGAAACCTGCTTCAAGAAGCTTGCCTACCTCTTCCTTTAAAGCATTAAGTTGTACCTGTCCCATTCTCCTTAGCTTTTGGCGTACGGGCTGAGCTCCTTCCTTGATTGGAATGTGGATTTCCTCTCCCTTAAAGCCTCTAATTTCCTCATAAGAAGTGATGAATAAATGGGGAAATTGTTGTATCATATGTAGGTACTCACCCTTCTCATGAGTAGTCAAGTCGGGAGACAACATACCTTGTATCAGCTCCTGTTTGACATTAGGTTGAACTTTCGGTTGCATCAGCTCTTCAATTTGCTCATAAGGACCAGATATATCCTCATTATCCATAAGGCCAAGAAATATTTGTTTCTCATCATGCTCTTCTTCAAGAAACAAGGAGGAAACATCTAGATCACTATCGCTGCTATCTTCCACTTCACTGCCATCATCCCCATTGTCTTCTTCTTCACTTGAGGACTCTTCTTCATCACTTTTCTCATCAAAATCAGCATCCAAAGATTGCTTTCTAGCCCTATCAAAGCTCTTCTTATCACTCCTTCTATTGTAGAGAGTGATGGTACCATGTCCCCAATCCTGTATAGCTTTGGTTGCTTGTAACCATGGTCTTCCAAGGATGAGAGGGAAAGCACCAATACCTACGGGCATAACATGGAAATTGACCAGCACTTTAACATCAAATACATCCACTTCTAAGTCCTTAATAACTCCCAAGCACCTCACCCTTGATTGGTTGGCAAGCTTTATGAGAAAATTTGAATTCTTCACCATGTTGAGTCCCAACTTTGATACACAAGCTTGAGTAATAACACATACCTATGCACCTCCATCAATATAAGCCTCTCCAATGTACTTCCTCTTATGCCATGCATCCATAGTAGGACATATATCAGGTAGCTCATTCAAAGACAGGACTCTCACTGACCCCCTTGCAGGCTCCTTCTTCATGGGGTTGACTACATGCTTCCATTGCCTCTTTAACTTGGGACACATCTCCATGAGTTTCCCAAAGGTAACATCAGCCTTTCTACCCACCAAATCAGCCCATAAACTATAATTTGGTTGCCCTTCTCCCAAAGGAAATTCAGATGCATTGTAATGTTTCCTGGGCTTTCTCTTCTTCTTCTCTTTACATGTACCTGTTTCAAACTGTTTCCCTCTTTTATGGTTGGGACTTGCATCACTCATGTCATGATCTCTTGTAACCCTCTTACCTACCGGCATGACCATAGCTCCCAAATCATCCTCTTTCTTCTCCAAACAAATTATGCTTACCACTTTTGTTTTGCCCTTCTCTTCAGCTGTCAAACCGCTTGGACCTGCTTCCCCCTTAATCTCAATACCATAATCTTGAGCTCGAGAAGGAATTTGTGGAGGAAGAGGAAACATGTCACCACCCATTCTCTTTGGCTTGTCACATTGAGGGCTTTTATGAAACATTTGTAACATTGAAACATATCCCCTCTTCCAGCTATGCCTCTTCCTCTACCACCTGTATAACCCTCATTGCTTCCATAACCACGTCCATATCCATAGCTTTGACCTCTTCCACGTCCCATCATATGCACACTAAGATTCTTCATAAGACCTACAACCTCTTGCATCTCCTTGCGGAAGGCATTCACATCATGAGAAGCTTCTGATCATAACCTGGCTCCCTGATGAGGACCCTTGTTTGCTCTACCGCTTTCACTTCAAGCTTTGGCTCGACATTGATTCCAAGTTGATGAAGACGCCACAACCACAAGCAGTCACCACAGAACCACTTAAAGAGCCACAAGCTGAAATTGTTGAAACATCTCGACATCCTACAAAGTTTGAAGACTGGGAAATAAACGATGAAGTCATCCTAGCCAAGCAGATGCTGGTGATGACCAAAAAAATATGAACAACAGCATTGAGCCGCAATGCTAAGGCTAGAGAGCTGGAAATGCTCATCGGTGCTCTATAAGAAGAGCTAGATGACAGGATGAATGTCATCTCAGATCTACAAGTCCAAGAGCTGAAAGCTGAAGCCGAACAACACCAGCTTGCCAAAGAAAAGCAGCAGAAAGAAATGGAGGAGCTGGGAGAACTTTTAACCAAGTTATCCGATGCATGCAAGACCAAAGAATACCAACTGATAGAGGCAACGAATGAACTCCTAACCACGACACTATCAGTACAGAAGATCCAAGTGCAGCTTGATGTGGCGAATGCTTCTCTACAATACTTAGAGCAAAGGATCAATGATCAGGCCTCTTTCTTGAGACAGATGAGGGAAAATCCTACTATCGCTTCTATAAAAGGTCCATATGAAGTTTATAAGGCTTTGGAAAAGAGGAATAAGAATCTAGAGCTAGAGCTAAAGCTAGAGCAATCACAGAGAAAAGACCTTGCACTGATGCGGGTCCAATGAGAAGAGCAACTGCTTAAGGAGATAGTAGAGCTGCTGTGAGAGGGACAACCAGAGACACAGGAAGAATCAGGTATCTCTGAGCAACCAACTATCAAAATTCCCTCAGTCTCTTTTGCTAAGATGGAAACATAACCAACAGAGGATCTAGAAGAAGAATATTTTTAGGTACCACTCACATATGCTGAGCAGGTGCCCATGGTCCAGCTTTCTAAAGCTAAGGAAGATGCACTCAAAGAACATGTTGCCCAAGAGATAGATGCAGATTGGAAAGCAGTGATGGATTGGGAGTTGCGAATTCTCCACTCAGTCAATGTCACTCAATCCACTCCCAACCAAATCAATGCACAGTGGCATTAGCAATCATTACCATACCCTCTGATCAAGGTAGAGCTGTTACAGGTAAAATAAAGACTATATAAAGATATGCAAGCAGAGGGCATAGAGGATGTCCACCCCAAGTGGAGAAAGAGTTGGTTGAACAAGAATCCAAGATATCTGATTCTATTCACAAGAGCACCTGCAACGCTACAGAAAGACGTTGTTGGGAAACAAGCAAACTGAAACATCTCTATAGTGATGTCACCCAAGAGCGTTGAAAGATAATTACAAGACACCAAAATCTTTGCAAAACCTTTTGAAACACCACAAGTCCAATAGGAGTAGAACCTTGGGAATTTACTAGCCGTCGCCCACCCAAGAGACTATGTCACATAGGAACAAAACCCTGTCAAAGCACGGATTTACAGCACACACCGACCAATGTAGATGAATACAAGAGCCTCTCCTTTCACAATCAAACATCAAAAACCCATAACTTCAACATCAATTCCACAATTCATAGATACATGCCCTTCGAATCTGTCTACACACAATTTGCCACTAGGCTGCCATAGCCATAACCCTGCAGAGAACTAGTCGTAACCTGAAGAGCACAACTCCAATTGGGGCACTTTAAATCTTGAAAAAAATATTGAAAAATTATTGGTGAGAAATCTGAAGATGACCAAAAATGATTCCATATGCCTCCATGAGCAAAATTGACGCGAACAGAAAGCTGTCCCAACACGACTACACGTAGAGAAGGCTAGTCGGGGCAAAAAACAGCATCCAAGAGCACCAAGGAGACACAACGAGCTAAAACCTGCAAATTTCTGATGTTTTGCTGAAATTTTTTAAGTTTGTACATGATTTTTAGTTATATACAAGGCTCACTTCAAAAAACTCACTCACGGGCACTTACAGTAGCCTGACAGCTGTCACTAGACTAGCGACTTGCAGTGTATGTACATATGCTTACTAAAGCAAGCTAAAAAACCCACAAAAATAAAACCCACACACCCTTTTGATATCAGGTTTTATGTCCGTATGTACAAATTTACAAAAAACGGGGTGTTAGAAATGTGCCCAACAACGCAACATTTTGTCATGTACCAAGGGTAAGGACATGGCGAGCAATTGAAGCACTGAGAAAGAAGTGGCCTACATGGCTGAACTATCCACGATTGCCAGCTCCAGAGTAGGGACCGGCAACATAGGAGTACATGGTGCAAACCCTAACGGGTGCCATGACTTTCTTTAAAAGCCTTCTTGACCTCTCATGTGCCATGCTATACAAGATCTGCCAAATGCTGCTCACATGTATTGAAGCTTTTCATGAGCCAGAGCAAGCAGGAGCACCATGGATGTCATTCCTTGAAGGAAATAAGGGTCTCTGCTACGACCTAAGCGGCCAGCCTTCCGAAGAAGTCCTTTACGGCTTCTACGCCCAATGCATGTTTTTGCCCTCAAGCAATATGTTGGCGTTTGAGGAAGCATTTTATACATGGCTCTTCAATTCACGAACGAAGATATTTGGGCTAGTGATAAACAACCTCACATCCAGATTTTTTGGCTACTCAGCCATTGAGCTTAAAAACAGAGTCACCATGCTATTCTTGCACGTTCCTAACAAAGAGAGAAGACTCAAATATGAGAAAGCATTCCACGCGCTTAAATACTACCTCACCAGCCGTCAACCCGAAGACTACTTCAGTCCATGAATCTGTGTTAAGGGATGACACAATCCCTGAATCTGTGTTAAGGGACGACACAGTCGACGAGGGAGAGAATGTTAGCAGCAAGCTAACTCAGATATCATTTTTTGGAGCTTTCATTGTAAAAACACTTATTATTTTGATGAATCAAGAATATTGTAACTCTTACTTTCTAGATTAACATTGTAATTGATGAGTCGGGGCTACAAGCTTCCAGATTTTATCAACCTGTCTTTAGTTAGAGCTCCCAGATTATTAGTTTTGACCACAAAAACCTTAGTTAAGGTATAAAAGTCAATTTTTGTAAGTTTTGGATAATAGAAACACAGCGTGAGCTAACGACACTCACTTCTCTCCTTCTTGTGCTTCTTAGTCCCTTCCCGGTTGTCACATTGTAGTGCAGTCTGTTTTGTTGTAATTGCAGGTAAGAGCTCTACGCATTGACATAAGCGTTTCATGGTAATCCGTCCCTAATTTCATCATAATTAGGAATTTAAGCTTTAAAATAAAAAACTAAGTATAGACGGGATATTGGGGCATCATTGCTAAGCATTTAGATGCATTCTAGGTCAAAAACTCAATGCTGTTAATAATCGCAATTTTCTTGACCTAAAGTGAGATTTGAGACCATAAGCATGTGTGCTTAGGTTTTATAAACACGTCCTAGAAGTTTTGTAACGTTTGGATGTCGTTTGATGTAACGGATGTGATTTGTTTGTCAATGAGTGATTAGATTTTGGTGATTTCACTCATTTGAGTGTAGCTTTAGTTAGATGCGAGTTGTTTGTTGTTTCTAAGAGATTGACAACCTCTTGTAGCCTCTATGCACTAGTCGAGTCAGCTTCATCCCATGGATTGACAATTATATTCGTGGTTCTCACTACGTTTGCAATAAGATAGGAGTGAGGTTAGACACCCGTCCCACATGAACCTTGAATATCTCAATGTGCTTGCTAGCCAATATGTCTCATATCACATGATAATGGACTTTTATGTGTTTTGACTTGGAGTGAAACACATGATTCTTTGCTTATGCAATTGCACTCTAACTATCACAATGCAACATTGGAGTCTGAGTAATGCCAAGATCTCCCACTAGGTGAGCTAATCATACAACTTCCTTGCTAGCATCAAAATTGCCGCGTACTTTTCCTTGGTGGTAAAAGATGACGTGCAATTTCAGAGATGTGATCTTAATGAAACGGATTCCGTAATCGATAGGAAAACATAGCCAGATGTGGATCTTCTACTATCCACACAACCTGCATAATCCGCATCCGTGTAACCCACAATGGATGCATCACTATTCCCAAAGCACAAGACGTTGTTTGTCATACCTTTTAGATACCTCAAGATGTGCTTCACTACTTTCCAATGCTTTCTACCATGGTTTGCCATAAATTTGCTAACCACTCCCACTGCAAATGTAATGTCTGGTCTTGTGGCTACCATGGCGTACATAAGACTACCAACTGCTCAAGAATATGGCACCTTGGACATTTCGGCTTTGTCAACATCAGACTTGGGAGCATCATTTTTGCTAAGTTTTTCATATGGCTACATTGGGGTATCAATGTAGCCTTTCCCCCTTGCATATTAAAAACGTTGCAAGACCTTGTGGATATACATTTCTTGAGACAACTCTCTATTCCACATTTTCTATCCCTCTTGATACGCATATAAAAAAAGTAACTTGCATCTCCCAAATCCTTCATAGAAAACTGCATGCTAAATGACTTCTTCAAGATGGAAATCTTATCTTTTGACTTCCCAACAATGAGAATATCATCAACATAGAGTATCAAGATGATAAGTAAACCATCATTCAACTTCCTGGTATACAAGCAGTGATCTTCCTGGATCCTTACATAACCTTGGGACTACATGTACTTGTAAAACTTCATGTACCAGTGGCTTGAGCCCTACATTAGTCCATACAATGCCTTATGCAATTTGCACATCAGTTCTGCCCTTGTAGGCTTTTTAGGTTTGACTTCAAAATCCTCTAACTGCTTCATGTAAACATCCTCATCAAGATCCCCATGGAGCAAATCCGTCTTCACATCCATCTGGACAAGTTCCATGTCCTTAATAACTACTAGTCCAAGCTAAAGACGCAATGTAGTCATCTTGACTACATGAGAGAAAATATCATCAAAATCCACACCTTTCTTTTGCTTGAATCCCTTAGCAACCAATCTAGCCTTGTACTTCGGCTTGGGATCTTCTGTCATGTTGTTCTTCTTATACACCCATTTGCAAGGCAAGGCTTATTTGCCCTCTCGCAACTCTATCAATTCCCAAGTTTCATTTTCCATAATCAAGTTATACTCAAATTGTATTAACTGCTCCCATTTCACACTATCTTCCATGTCAATAGCCTCTTGGTAGTAGGTAGGCTCTTCGTTGATAGTCAATGACAAAAAAAAAAAACCCTAGATAAAAGTGCTCAAGGGGCATGAGAGACATGTGTAGATCTCCTCACTACATGACTGCTAGATTTTTCTCTCTGAGGAGCATCACTTCTCTCTTTGGAGCACAACTAGTGGTAGGTAGATCACTAGTAGACCGAGCTATTTGTGTAGCTAGACTTGATGCTACATCCTTGAATCTCACTTTGTGATACTCAACTTATTTCACAGGCTATCTATGCATCTTTGATTCATTAAAAATCACTTGTGAGCTTCAAATAACTCTTTGAGATTTTGGGTGCTAGAGGCAATAACCCATCTCTCCATATGCACCATAGCCAATGAAGATGTATTTGTGTGACTTGGGGTCTAGCTTCTTTATAATCTCTTTAGGCACATGTGAGAATGCCTCACACCCGAACACACATAATCTGCCATAATTGGGCTTCTTGCATATCCACATCTCATGCACAATCTTGTAGTTCAATGGTGTACTAGGACACCTAATGATTATATGCACCATTGTCATAAAAGCCTCTCCCCATAACTCTTGAGGTAAATTTTCCATAGATAGCATGGAAGTGATTCTCTTGTGAATAGTTTATGCACTCAACAACTCCATTTTGAGCAGGTGTGTACAATGTAGTAAATTGTTTTGTGAAGAGAGTTTTCCTTAAGAGAGAGATAACAAGGAGAACATTGGTCGTGCTAGTCTAATTTCTTCACACAGATACACATGAAAAACACTTTAACCATGCACATACTTCAAAGAGAATAACCAATTAAGGTTGACAACACGATGAGGATCGAATTTGCTTGGAGCCGATCCCCACGCCAAAAGAACTTGTATCATAATCCTCTCAAAAGAGAGCTTTGTTACAATACATGTTTGTGCTCTTGCAGAGCCTTGCTTGAATCAAGAGAATGGTGTCTTCAATATTCCATGGTATAACCCTCCCCAAACCCTAAACACCCCAGCAGGGAGAAACGAACTGCATAGAAAGAGAAAGATGAAGGTGGAGAGAAGTATCTTTCAAGCAAGAGAATTGATATTCCCAGTGTAACACTTTCTCATGGGAAAGATCTTAGCATAGATTAGTAATAAATAATTAGATATGGAGAATAAGAAACTTCCATAGCAAAGGGCTTGAGCATAGAGTCCGTCTCTAGAGCTCTAGAGCTCTTGAGAGAGAGAGAGAGAGAGAGAGAGAGAGAGAGAGAGAGAGAGAGAGAGCTTGCTTTGTTAATCTTTGGCACTTGAGAGTGTGTGTGATAGGAACAAGAGCCTCAAAAATGCAAGGAGCCCTCTCTTATATAGATATGCAAGAGTGCAACTAGTCTTAAGTTAGAATGCTTCACACTTGACCAATGAGGTGGGAACCCCTCCTAGTGAAACTCAAGCATGCCCAACACTTTTCCCCTCTTGCCTGGCATCTAGAACTCACCTCCCCCTTATTGGGACTCATCTTGGAAAGTGGAGACACCACACACACTCACACACACACACACACTTGTTTAAGTCCACACAAAGCAAGCATGTACTACCTTGGACATGTGGCCTAGTCAATCTTAGTAAACAAATACTAGAGTCAATTTACTAAATAAGGAAGGGTTGATCTAACCTTAGTCTTTAGCTTTTCCCTTTCATTTAAAAAAAAACATAAACATATCCTTTTATTAATTAGCTCGGGTGCTTATGAAGCTGACCTGAGGCTATAACTAATTTAGGACCTGTTAAATTAGGATAATCTTTGGCAAAAATAAAACTCACCCTTTGGGATTTGATATTTTCACCTTCTATGAAAAAATTAGCATAGTCCTTTGGAGGTGCCACAAAGCCGCTTTCAAAACTTGTTGTATTTACATCTGCTAAATTTAGACATTTTGTGGCAAGTTAGAATTTCACCCTAAGGCTTCCCAGACTTCATACTTAGAGTCTAAAGAGTTAATCTAATGAATTGAGCTTAGCACAATAGATTTCTAATTTTAGACTCCTATAATTACTCTCAATCATCTCCTTTTTCTTGTACCTTTGATCAAGGCTGCTTAGGATATATTTATCCTTCTTTGACTTGTACCTTTGACTGCAATAATTAGTTAGTAATTCCCTTGCTCCTTTATGGACTTAAACTTTGTCAAAGTGAAAGTAGGAGGTACCAGCTGGTTTTTATTCCAAAATGAAGAGGATCTTGGATAGATCCCCCCCCCTCTCTCTCTCTCTCGGTTTGGACCTGGGGAGGTAGAGTGAGCCTAGGTGGCCTCTCTCTCTCTCTCTCTCTCTCTCTCTCTCTCTCTCTCTCTCTCTCTCTCTCTCTCTCTCTCTCATGCACGAAAGGGAAGCAGAGGAGGAGACAAGCGAGAGTTGGTGTAGACACGCAGGTGCATGTGTGAAGAGGAGGAAGGAAGGGGGGGCTCCAAGACTATTGGGAGAATCTTCAAAGAAATATATTTCCTTTTGAGAGATGCTAGTAGGGGTTACCCAATTCTACTTCAATCATTCTTTGTATCTGAATTCTTTACATGGGCATGCCCTTCCCAGATGCAACACAATATGGGCTTCTCAATAAGCTTTACAAATAGAAAGATATGATCCCTTTATAATATTAAAATTCTTTTCATTCGAGAACTTTGCTACACTAAGTGAAGCTATTGCTTGAATGAGTGTTAAATTGTCAAAATTGTGCATGATTGAAGATAAAAACACGTAATCTTCAATTGTGAGGATTTGAATGCGAGTATTTTAGCACACTTTTAGGGCCGTGATTTGATACAAAAAAACATGGATTAGAGGGGATTGACTTTTAGTGAAAAGTAGTTTAGTGATCAAACTAAAAATTTTAAAAGCTCATGTAAAATGCCACTATGCAATTCAACAAAGATATCACTTGTGTGTGATGATACTTTCATGTGCCCTCTAGTCAAATTTTCTCAAGTTGTCATTTTACTGAGTAGTATTTCTCATTCTGATAACATGGCTAGCTCCTCTATGCCTATTTTAGGAAACTACCATTGCTTACTAATCCAAAGCTCATTATGTGTTTAATTAATTGTTTACAAACGTGGTGTTTGTTAAGTAATGTGCATAGTTTCTCCTTTTGGTCCCGAGCCTTGACCGATTGGTCCATTAGCACTTAATCAATTTCACTTGTTCTCTTTTTATTTTTCCTAGACTTAAGTGGCCAATTTAAGTTGGAAAATACTATTAGAAGGTTAGAAATTAATATTCATGACATTACCTCTCCCTTGAAATCATAGTCCTCCTTGACTATGGGGTGGAAAAATAAAATCATAGTTAATCCTGTTGCTTTGGGTAGAGGATCCCTTTTTACCCGTTTACATTCTTTCACACTGGTGACTAACTCCACTTGGTTCTTGGAAGGCTTAGCTGTTGCAAGCATGTCTTTACGCAGTCTTAATCATCTTTCATAGTAGTGAATTGGTTCTTGGAAGGCTTAGCTGTTGCAAGCATGTCTTTACGCAATCTAATCATCTTTCATAGTAGTGAATTGGCAAGGTCTACTAGATGCTTGAGAGAATGAGCTGTTGCAAGCTTGATTCATGGTATGCATACACTTAAACTTATGAACATTAAAGAAACCCTAGAGTCCAAACAAGGCAAAATTCTTTATACAATATATTTCTTTCATGCTTGATTCTTACCTTTGATAGGATTCATTGATGGTATTTACAAGGTTTACATTATCCTTTGAGTCGATGTCTTGCATCCACCTTGCATCTTCAAATTTAGGATGATTCTTAAATTTAACAAGATATTGTTGGATACTCTTACCACTTCTTAAGACCTTGTCTTCATGTTGTAGGATCCTCTTTGAATGAAAGATCTCTTCTTGACTCTCAAACTCAAGTGTTTCTTCAATTACAGGTTCTTTGGGTGGCTTGCCCTTATAAGGTTTTAAGAGTCTTACATAAAAAGCATCATGAATGAACCAAATACTTGATAAACTTAACTTATAAGTTGTTTCATTGATAGGCTTGAGAATTTGAAATGGGCCATAATATCTTTTTTATAACTTGGCATAATATTTCTGGTGACCCATTGGGTGTCCTTGTGTTTCCTTGCCCGTAGTGTGACTTAGGCGTGATTTTGGATACTTGAGCAATACCCAATCATTTTGTTTAAAGGTCAAGGTTTGTTTATGCTTTTTAACAACAAAGCTTCTTTGATCTTTAAAAAGATTTTTTAAGATCTTTGCTATACTCGTCAACAAAAAATATGTTCCCAAGTGTCTTGACTATCAATGGGAGCTTGGGTCTTCCTTCAATTGCCTTGACGGGTGCCTTTCCTATAGAAGTATGGACAATATTATTGTACACATACTCTACTAAGGGTAGATACTTTTACCATTGATCTCTTTGATTTACTTCCATAACTTAGGCTTTAAGTAGATCAATGATAGTTGAATTTGTTGTCTCACTTTGGCCATCCGTTTGTGGATGATAGGCCAAGGAGAAGTTCAACTTAGTACCCAAATTTTCAAAGAGACCCTTCCAAAAATTAATGGTAATTCTTGATCTCTATTAGACTATAGATGTCGGTAAGCCATGGTACTTAAAGACCTATGACATAAAGAGAGTTGCCATGTGGTGTGCTTTAATAGTCTTTTTGACCGGTATGAAATGCTTTTGCTTGCTCAACCGATCTACTATTGTCCATAATCCCATGTTTCCATGTATGGACTTGGGTAATCCAAAGATGAAATACATGGATATACTTTTCCATGGGGAATCAGGTATAGGTAATGGTTGAAGAAAGCTAGTCTGCTTCCCTCTATCATACTTTGTCTTTTGACATACAATGCATTTGGCAACATAGTCAAGTATGTCTGACTTCATTGTTGGCCAATAAAAATACATCTTTACTCCCTTGAGATTAGCTTGAATCCCTCTATGTCTTGCATAAGGTGGAACATGAGATTCATACATAACCTTTTCACGTAGATTATGTGTAGCACATAATCTATTGCCATAGAGAAGATAACCATCTTGCACATTGTATGGTTCCTATTTCTTCCTTAGTGTAATAATTAACATTACATCTTTGAAGTTTGGATCCATAGCGTACTCATCTATTGAGACAACATTCACCCTTGGCATTCATGAAAGTGCATCGGCCACTTGGTTGTGCTTACCAGCTATGTGATAAACTATGAGAGAGTGTTTGCCTGGCTCATTTGCTTATCACTTAATTTAGTTTATGTCAAAACGTAATTAAGACTTTGACAATTTATGTGAAAAATAAATGGAGTGCTTAGGAGATAATGCTTTCAAGCATCTAGGGAATGTAAGATAGCTAAAAGCTCTTTTTCATATATGCCTAGATTCTTTTCTTGGTCATCCAATCTTCTACTTTTGTATGCTATGGCATGCTCTTCTTGAAGAAAAACAGCTCCAAGGCATTGTCCACAAGCATCACATTGGACCTCAAAAGGCTTTGAAAGGTTTGGTAATAATAGCATGAGAGAGGTAAGATTTTCCTTTAAAGTTTCAAAAGATTTATTCTCTTTTACAGTCCATACAAATTTAACATTCTTTTTGGCCAAATCATACAATGGGCCTGCTATGAACGAGAACTTTTCTATGAAGCATCTAAAGTATGCACACATTCCTATAAAGCTTTTTAATTTGTGTAGATTTGTTGATATAGGCCATTCTTTTATTATCACCAACTTTGCAAGGTCCATTCGGATCCTTGCTTGAGAGATAATATGACTTAAATACTGAATCTCTTTTAAGAAAACCTCACTTTACTTTTGATTAATGTAAAGCTTATTGTCTCTCAAAACTTGAAATATTACCTAAAGATTCTACTTATGTTCTCAATAGTCTTCGAGCAGATGATAATGTCATCAAAGAACATTCCTGTGAGGCTTTGATGAGGTCTAAAGAGCCTTTCCATCATTCAATTAAGGGTAGACAGTGCATTGATAAGTCCAAAGGGATTACCAAGAATTCATATGAGCCAAAAGTTGCTCGAAAGGCAATCTTATGAATATCTTCAAGCACTATCCTTATCTGATGATAGCCACTTATGAGATCTAATCTACTAAAGTAAGTAGACCCTTGTAGCTTATCAAATAGATCCTCTATCTTGCAAACAAGAAATCTATTCTTTATGGTTATCCAATTAAGCATCCAATAGTCCACACACATTCTATAAGTATTATCTTTCTTTTGTACTAATAGAATGGGTGAAAAAAATGGAGATGAACTAGGCATGACCATGCCTTTTCCCACAAACTGGTTCACTTGCCTCATAATCTCCTCTTGCTGAGCCGGTGAGACTCAATAAGGAGGCTTATTAGGAGGTGAGCTACCAAGTAGAAGTTCTATGGAATG
This sequence comes from Adiantum capillus-veneris, assembly GCF_014529385.1. NCBI lineage: Eukaryota > Viridiplantae > Streptophyta > Polypodiopsida > Polypodiales > Pteridaceae > Adiantum > Adiantum capillus-veneris. The sequence goes on along the minus strand of NC_140937.1, from coordinate 143,442,544 downwards.
ATCATCTTGTCCCCTTTTGAGAGGTAGCTCCCAAGGAATGTTATCCATAAACACATCTTGAAACTCATTTAGGAAACTAGAAAGTTATAATTCCTCTTTAGTTTCATTCTTAAACTCATCAGGAACACACGTATTTTTCTTGAACTCCTTGACAAAAAACATGTAACAAGAAAGAGAGCTTTTTATTACTTTGTCTCAAGTTTGAGTACATACAAGAGGTATAGTGTTTCCCACACTATTAACATCTAGTGCAACATCATCGCCTTGATAATAAAAGAGGGCTTTTATATCTGGAAACTTCATAGTGGTAGCCATGCAATCAAACCGTGGTGCCCCTATGATAACATGTTCATGCTTGAGTGGAGAGATGAAGAAATATTATTTATCAACATAGCTTTGCATATGGAGTCTTAGCTTCCCAATCAACGGAGTGATTGAGACCTCTTTCCCTTTGAAATCTCCATCTGCTTGTACAACATCTTCCATCTATCATGAATTCCTAGCTTGCTAGCTAGCTCTACAAAAATGAAGTTGTGGGTAGAGCCAAGGTCAAACAATATGAAAGTGTCATGCTCTCTAACTTCCCCCAAGCAAGAGAGTGGAGCTCCTTTGCAATGGCCCTACTCTTTTAGATCTTCCACCATGGTGGCTCTAGGAGGGTCATTACATTCACTTCTCTTAGGACATGCCCGAGAAACATGATCTTGCTCTCCACATTTGTAACACTTGTTATCTTTACGATAGCATTTAACCTCTTCAAGAGAAAGTTTATTTTTATCCCTTTTCTTTTTCCTTTCCTCTATTGTTGTTGTTGCTAGCCTTGGGAGAACTCTGTGTCAAATTGTTATTCCCCTATGCCTCAGTTGATTCTTTGGATTTTGTTGGCTTTGAGCCCTTCTCGTTCCCTTGTTGGAAATGAATCCTTGAAGCAACCATAGTATGATGTATGACCTTTGTAATAGTTTTAGGTCTTTGTGAGTTGACATACTCACTCGTATCCTCATAGGCCATCACAAAATTATTGCTTTTGTTTTGAAAAGTCTATCTTTTTGTAGATTGTGGCTTTGAGATGTAACTCCCAAAACTTATCCACATACTTCTTGATAGAGTCGTATGGGGCCATCTTCAAGCTTCGCCATTCTGTTGTGAAGACTTTGTCTTTGGCATCACTTGGAAGGAATTGATTTGTAATAGAAATCCTCAAAGCTTTCCAAGTCTTCGGAGCTTCATCGTGACTACATAGGCTTGCCTACCATTGATTAACTAACTTTGAACTTTGAAGATTTCGTGAAATCTTCATCTTTGAAAGCCGTGTGAAATTGTTCGATAAAGGCCAATACTTTGTCAGTTGCTCTGAAGGTTCCATGATAGATAAGAAAGCTCATTTTCTTTCCCTCTTTGAATTTCTTCATCTTATGTGACGTCTTCCATGTTGCATAGCTCCTTCATATTCCCCTTCCCTTCTCTCTCTTGGGTGGCATGTTGTTGTCCTGTATGTCAGAAGATGGTGATGATGCTGAAGAGGAAGAGGAGGAAGAAGATGAATATGGTGAACGTTTTCTTTGCTTCCTCTTACTTGGATTTCTTTCTCCCTTCTTTGAATTAGCATGGGAGGGAGTTCTTGATGAATTCCTCTTCTTTTTGTGAGGAGTAGGTGACCACCGCACCCACCGTCTTTTGGGGGCAACATCACTTTCAGAGATAGGTGGAGTGTCACTTTCATACCTCTCCCTTGAAAGTTCATTCTCAAATAGTTTTCCTTGGAGGTCCTTCCGATATCTCCTCTTCATTAACCAAAGGAATTCCTCTTTTGGAGGTCTCACTAGGAGGCTTTGCATGAATTCTCTCTTCTTGGGCATTTGAGGTACCTTGGGCTTGAAGAGCTTGAATTTGGCTTTGAATCTCCGCTTGCAAAATAGGGTTTCCCAGTGCTTTTTAACTTGTCAACAAGATAGTTGACAACTCCGCAACCATCATCAAAAGCTTTACCATGAGCCAAATCTAAGTTGTCAATAATAATTACATTCTCTTGATTATGTTGGTCCATGATTTGTCAACACGATAGTTGACAACTCTGCAACCATCATCAGAAGCTTTACCATGAGCCAAATATAATTGGTCTATATTAATTACATACTCTTGATTATGTTGGTCCCATGATTAAATTTTCTTATACGTATATGCTAACTCTTTCCTAGGCACAAAAAATTGGCTACCACTCCTCTTATCCCTTGAGAATTAACACTCAAGTAACTACACCTATGGTTTAGAATATTTTTAATTGCAAAGAGCAGTGAAGTGGGTTTAACATTGCAAGGTTGGTACTGGTTCCTATCAAGCTTGCTAATAGCTCAATAATGATTAAGCTGTAGGCAAGTTCCAAAAGACTCCCTGATTAAGAATAGTTCTTGATGGTGTCCCTCGTAACCTATAAACTGGCATACCAACCAAGTTAATAAATCCCAGTCCCACTTACCCTATTGCAATGAAAAACTCCAACCTTTCCTAAATTACTTAAGGACCTCTCTTCTTAGGCAAGAAAAGAGAAACCTCAACTTTGATACCAATGTAGAGAATCTAATACTTAATTTTAGGTTCAGTGGAAATCAAAATGAAAGAAGAGAGTTTTTCTTGAGAGAGAGATAGCAAGGAGAACATAGGTTGTGCTGGGCTGATTTCATTACACAAATACACATTAAGAACACTTTAACTATTCACATATTTCAAAGAGAATAACCAATTAAGATTGACAACTCGGATTTGCTTAGAGCTAGTCCCCCCTCCAAAAGGACTTGTATTATAATCCTCTCAATAGAGAGCTTTGTTACAATACATGTTTGTGCTCTTGTAGAGCCTTGCTTGAATCAAGAAGATGGTGTCTTCAAGATTCCACGGTATAACCCTCCTTCCCAAACCTTAAACACCCATAAGGGGAGAAAGGAATTGCAAGAAAAGAGGAAGATGAAGGTGGGAGAAGTATTTTTCAAGCAAGAGAATTGATATTCCATGTACACTTTCTGTAATGGAAATGGCCTATGAACTTTGGGAATAGCGGAATTAAGAGAATTAGAGTGAGCATTTTTGTGAGATTACTTTGAGAACATGGAGGGTGAACTTAATTGATGGTAGCAACATAAACATAGTACGTAATTAACTTGGCATGGACAATACTTTTGCAAGAGAGAGAGTATTAGAGAACATGACTATAAGGTCTCTACTTTCGAATTTCACACAAGTTCTATTACGCATTTGAATTTTTTTAACCATCACTCATTATTTAAGATATTCGAGTTCAAATTATGAATCGTAGGTTGAGAAAACCTAGAATTTAAAATTCACGCTACAAAATTCTGGCATGTTTAGCTATATGAATCAATAACTAACTTATTACAAGACTTATTTACTGATTGTAGAATTTTCTTTTACTACCGTAAAGTTAATATAAAATTGTAAAGTTTAACTTAAAAATGTAAAGTAAATTATCATTAAACAAATAAATAAAATAATTATAAAGACAAAAGAATACACATAGATGACAAATGAAGGCACATGGACTCACCTGGACTCACATAGGAGGGGACAAAGTGGGACACACTGTCATATGAAAAGGAGAGGCTAGTCTTGACTAATCTTAATGAGGGGGGCTGTGTGGCCTTATCTTTTGATGATAATGACAAAGTGGTCAAGCTGATGGGTACCAAAAACGCGGGTGTGATTTTTGGAAAAAAATAAAAAATAAAAAATTTATTTTTTTTTTATTTTTTTTTGGGAAAAAAAAGTTGGACATTTTCTTTTCTACTATAAATAGAGCATCCATGCTCACACTTTAGACATAGAGATTGCCTCTATAGCGCTCACGAAGTGCTGTCACTTCTCTTAGAGAGAAGGCGTCCACATACCACTAAGAGAGCAAAAACTCTAGTGCACTAATAAGGTGCATATTTATTAAGCATTCAATTAACTTTAGGAATGATGTATGTGTACTATCTCTTACTCTAATCTCTCTAATAGATTAGTAAGATTCAATTAGCTATGTGTGTGTGCATACTATCTCTTACTCTAATCTCTCTAATAGATTAGTAAGACTCAATTAGCTATGTGTGTGTGCGTGCTATCTCTTACTCTAATCTCCCTAATAGATTAGTAAGATTCAATTAGCTATGTGTGTGTGCGTGCTATCTCTTACTCTAATCTCCCTAATAGATTACTAAGATTCAATTATCTATGTGTGTGTGTGCTATCTCCTACTTTAATCTCTCTAATAGATCAGTAAGATTCAATTAGCTATGTGTGTGTGCGTGCTATCTCTTACTCTAATTTCTCTAATAGATTAGTAAGATTCAATTAGTTTTAAGAAAGATATGTGTGCGTGTGTGCTATCTCTTACTCTGATCTCTCTAATAGATTGGTGAGATTCAATTAGCTTTAGAAAAGGATGTGTGTGTGTTCTCTTTTACTCTAATCTTCTAATGGATTAGTAAGATTCAATTAACTTTAGAAAAGATGTGTGTGTATGTTTTCTCTTACTCTAATCTCTCTAAGTATACCTACTCTCTCTAGTTAATACATCTTCACTATTAACTTATGCATAGTTAATTGAAAGTTAATACATAAGAGAACTCATCATATTTTTATTATACATGATGAAATTATCATTCACCAATTTTATTGTCAATTAGATTAAGTAGAATTTTGAATAATACTAAAAATTGATTTAGTTCAACTATAGAAATTGAAGTTAGAATTGGATTAGAAATGTAAAGCATAAAAGTAATGCATTCCTAAACTTTCACTCATAGTTTACACACTTAATTTTTTATTAATTCCGATTAGCAAATATTTGATGTATAAAAATTAAATGTAGAACAACAACACTAAGTGTGAATCCGAGTTGGCGAGGGTTCAAATTACAGACTCTCTTTAGAAACAAGGAGATTACTAGGGAAATTGACCAATTTAAAGTTCTAAGTGTATAACATAAGTGTAGTACAAAAAAAATGGCTCCAAAGCGTGCTCGAACACAAGGCACTAATGATCATGAAGCCGGTACAAGCAATGGGGGAACTCCTGCGGAACATGCTATGTCTCCACCAATCGGAGCTATGGTACAGGTTAGTATTGCAGTTTCAAGTTATGCATCATTGCATATGCGAGACCATAGAAATAAAATATTTACCTTATGAAAAGAAAACACGGACCGAAACCACGGGGCTTAACCCCAACAAACTCGGCATATGTTTGACAAGTAGGAAAGATTGTTTGGTTAAACTGGTTGCTATAGGAAAGAATGTTTGTCCAAAACCTTCGGTAGGGTTTCTCTCAAGTCTCTCTACTTATTAGCGTTGGTATTATGTGGCAGTTGCCGAGGCGTGAGATGACGCCCAGGATGGCACCGTTGATGCTGTGGTGGGAGTACACCCAGATTAGCCCAGCTGGATACTGCAGTTTTGTTTTGCCGTGGCGTGAGGATGACGTCCAGATTGGCACCATTGTTGCTGTGGTGGGAGTACGTCCAGATTAGCACAACGAGTACTTGTCGAGCGGTATGGGACGCTCATGAGGACAAGGGTTTTTATAAATAATGTATATACCGATCGGACATAATAGCGCCAGTAGAGATTCTTGAGTGAACCTAATCCAAGGATTGTTGGTTTAAAATTGGACGACTTCTTGTTTGACTATTGTTTGTAATATTGTTTGAAGGGCTGTTTTAACGAACCAGTATCATAAATAAAGTAAAGTAACATGTATGTTTAACCAGTGTGGTAGTAATTAGATAACAAAAGAAGGGTGAGTGCGGGGTGGAAAGTGGGAGAATGATACCCCGATGGTATCATTCTATGGACGGGTCGACCCGATGAGTCGGGTAACTTTCCAACGCTAGAAATTATTTTTTTAAGTCATAAATCTTAAAAGAGACAAACCTTGGCGGCTGTGCTTCTGAAACATGGGGAAAAAAGCGCACAGGTTGGTCACTCTAAGATTTATACTTTTAGGTATAATTGATTATAGATAGTTTTTAGATAGGGTTATGGTGGTCACACTCCGCCATAGCGAGATAGTACCAATCCTTCACTAACGGTTTATGCCCGAGGCAATGTCCGTTGGTTTTTCTTTTTCAGGATTGGAGACCTATCAAAGGTACTCCGCTCCTCTCAAAAAGGGGTAGGGACCTCACAGTGGTATCAGAGCCTAGGTTAAAGCTTGGGGAGATTTTTAGATTGATGTTTGGATGTTGAAGGATACGAATGTTTGAAATAATAGAAGAACCTAGAAAAATTGTTTTGAGTTTTTATATGGTATTGAAGACTGAACTTTCCTGGTACAGGAAAATGTTCATTCAGCCTACCAGAAATTCCAGGTGTTCACCATCATGTTTGAAAATGCATGCCAATCACCAAATTATCAGTTTCAAAAAAGGGTGATGATGATTTTGGATAGGGTGTTTGCACCACCTATCCCAAGGGTGCATAGAGGATGGGGCATCAACTGGAGTCCATCTGGAGGAATCTATACCATCGATGCTGACAAGATATGGTGCATGGATACCAACCTCAAGAAACTTCGATGGGCAGATGAGTTAAAAGTCATCGAAGTTTATCTTTTCCTTGGTACTAAGAATCCGGATGCTACCATTACCTTGGGAGGAGAAAAGATATCTCAGACTCAATGGGTCTATAACCAAGTTACAAAAGTTATCCATGGTGGTAGGATTCGACCCATATGTGTATCTCGTAGCTTTCAAGGGTCAAAGGAAACTTATTATTTTGATCCTTTAGCCTATCCTTTTGTAGTCACTAAACTCAAAATAGAGACATTACAATCCTTGTACCTAAAGACTATCAACCTTGGTAGCAAATAATATGTATATAAATAAAGTTTGGATTAATATTATCTTTTGTTTGTATTATTGTCTGATCAAGTTTTTCCTTAAAGTGGATTAAAGTTAGAGTATCCAATAAAGTTTCACTTAACTTATATGGTACAGAGTGCGGTGTATATATCTCTTCAAGAGAAAAAGCTACTTCTCAAGCAAGCTAAACTTCCCTCTTTCAAAGGGGAAGGAGCCCTAGTTGAGCGCGATGCAGAAGTGTGGCTCGAAGAGATGGAGGATTATTTTGTTGTTGCTGGTACTACTCCCGATAACCAAGCAATGTTGGCTATGTTTCGTCTCATGGGGGATGCCAAGATTTGGTGGAAAAAACACTGCAAAGATAATCAAGTAGCTCAAAACACTCAAACTTGGGAAGATATTAAGTATGTTGTCAAAGGACGTTATCTTCCACCTGCACACGAATCCCTTAAGATGAATGAATTCTTCAACTTACTTCAGTTTCATCTTACAGTGGAAGAATACTACTCCAAATTTGTAACTCTTAGGTGCTATGCTCCGCCAATGACCGCAGATCAACAAGTAGCCCGTTTCTGCCAAGGGCTAAATGCTCCTTTAAATACACGTCTAGAAGCCATGAGGCCTGTAAATTTGCAAGATGCTCTTTTAAGAGCTAAACCCTTAGCTAAAGAGATGTCAAACTCTCAAAGGGTACAAAATGGAAATACAAGGAATGCTGGAAGAAGAGGACGGCCTATGATATGGAACAAAAGGCAAGTTCACCCAGTTCACCAAACTCATCCAATAGTTGCAGCTTCAGCAAATGGAGCTCAAAATGCAGATCTTAGATGCTATGAATGCAACGAGCTAGGACATTTCAGGAATGTATGTCCTAGGCGAGTCTCTGCAACAAATACACCTAATCGAGCTAGAGGACGAGGCCAAATAATAAATCGTGGAGGAAGAAATGGAGGATGAGGTCGAGGGCGCGGAATGGCTGCCAGAGTCAATGCTATCATAGGAGAACCAACATTGGGAGAAGAACAAGAGGAAAGAGCAACTCTACATGCCGCAATTAATAACCCAAGAGCAAGACAACAATATGCTGTCATTCAAACACCTGCAAATCACCAAGGTGAAAAATTTGAGCTTTTATTGATTGTGGCTGTACTCATTATTTCTTGTCACCTAAATGTTTAAGGAGGTTAGGACTTAATCAAAACCCTGCAAGAAAGATGAGAGTTGAATTAGCCAATGGAAAGGAGGTGTTATCTCAATACACTGTAGGAAAAATAGATTTCAAGTTGGGAGAATACTCTACTTCTGCTACTTTTCGAACCTTACCCATAGGAATCTATGACGGAATTCTTGGAATGGATTGGTTAGCCAGTCATAATTCCAATATCCATTGTGCCCAAGGAAGTGTTACTTTTGTGGACAACCAAGTTCAAGAAGTCACTATTCAAGGCCAGAATGGACGACCAAAAGCTTACTTGGTCAAAGCTAATCGTCTTTTGAAAGGGTTACGCAAGGGTCAACAAATTTTTGTAGTCAAGCTAAACAAAGTAGAAAAATCTTCTTCCAACCCTGAACCAATGTGGCTAGAAGAATTTTCGGATGTTTTCCCCACTGAACTTTCTGAACTACCACCACCTAGGGAGGTAGACCATGAAATCAAATTTTTTCCAGGTAGTGAACCAGTCTCAAGAGCGTCGTACAAGATGTCACTTCCAAAGGCTATAGAACTTAAGGAGCAGCTCAAGTAGTTGATTGAGCAAGGGCTTATCCGACCTAGTACATCTCCATGGGGTGCACCTGTTCTCTTCCAAAAGAAAAAGGATGGCTCTCTTCGACTTTGCATAGATTATAGGGGTTTAAATCAGGTTACCATCAAGAATAAATATCCAATTCCTTGTATTGATGAGATGCTGGACAGATTACATGGAGCCAAAATATTCACGAAGATTGATCTTCGATCTGGCTATCATCAAATTCGAATCCAGGAGGCTGATATCTCCAAAACATCTTTCAACACTCGTTATGGTCATTACGAATTTATAGTGATGGCTTTCGGACTTACGAATGCTCCTGCAACTTTCAATCGTCTGATGCACGATATCTTTAGAGAATTCTTGGATGATTTTGTCCTAGTATTCTTTGATGATATCTTAATTTATTCCAAATCAGAGGAAGAGCATGAAGGACATGTTAGGAAAGTGTTAGAGCTTTACGCCAAAATAAGCTGTATGCAAAGAAGAGCAAATGTACCTTCTTTACCCCTAAGGTCTGTTACTTAGGGTTTATCATTTCACCTGAAGGAGTCTCTGTTGACCCTGACAAAGTCAAAGATATTGTGGAATGGCCTCAACCCACTTCACAAACCGAAGTCAGAGGGTTCTTAGGTATCACAAGGTGGTACAGGATCTTTGTAAAGGGCTATGCTCTTAAAGTTGCACCACTAACCGACTTGCTAAAGAAAGGATCTACGATACTTTGGGAAGAAAAACATGAATCTTGCTTCAAATAGCTTAAGGAGTATCTTGCTTCAGAACCTCTCTTAAAACTTCCAGACTTCACCCAAGAATTCGAGGTGATCACAGATGCTAGTAACCTTGCATTAGGAGGAGTCCTTACTCAAGAAGGAAGGCCTGTAGCTTATACTTCTCGAAAGCTTAGGATTCATGATGTGAATTATGCTACACATGATTTAGAATTGCTAGCAGTTATTCATGCTCTCAAGCTATGGAGACACTATCTATTAGGACGCAAATTCCAATTGGTAACAGATCACAAGAGCCTTAAGTGGATTTTTACCCAACCTAACCTTAACATGAGACAGAGGAGATGGATAGATCTCATGCACGAATATGATTTTGATATTAGACCAGGTAAGGATAATGTTGTGTCAGATGCCCTAAGCCGTAAAGCTTTTCTGGGGGCAATTTCCATGGCTAACAACCCTATTTTAGACAAGGTCTCGGATGCTGCTGTCAGAGATGCAGATTACCAGATGCTTGCTAGTATCCTACGTGAAGAGAGGGTATCATCAAATCAGCCTAAACCTCTACATTACTCCTTAGAAGATGGAAAAATTTACTATAGGAATCGACTATGTATACCTAAGGATTCTACCCTAAGGAATGCTATCCTATATGAAGCACATGATGGCCCAACTTCAGGACATCCAGGTTATGCCAAAACCATCAATGCAATTCGCAGAAGCTACTATTGGCAAGGTATGAAGGGTGATGTCCTTTGCTATGTCAAGCAATGTTTGTCTTGTCAAAGGATTAAGGCAGAAAGACTAAAGATGCCAAGTAAATTACATCCTTTAGATATTGCTCGTCTGTTTGTGAAGGAGGTTTTCAGAATTCATGGTTTACCCAAGAGGATTGTCAGCGATCGTGATGCCAAGTTTACTTCAAAGTTTTGGGTATCATTGTTTCAAGCTATTGGAACCCAGTTATGTTTTAGTACTGCTTATCATCCTCAAACTGATGGCCAAACTGAAAGAGTTAATCAATTAATTGAAGACATCCTCAGAGCCTACTGCAATAGAGAACCTCGCAAGTGGATTCAATACCTACCCTTGGTAGAGTATGCATACAATTCCTCTACTCATAGAAGTATTGGAATGACACCTTTTAATGCTCTTTATGGTCAAGAATGTTTATCACCTCTTAACTTTTCTGACCCCACTATAAGGGTAGAAGCCTCAAAGAAAATGCTTGAAGAAATGGAAGCTCAAACCAAAGCTATTCGAAGGGATATTCAAGCGGCTCAAGATCGACAAAAGAAGTACGCCGACTTAAAAAGATCTGATCGGATTTTCAAAGAAGGTGACAAAGTTTTCTTACGAGTAAAACCCAAAAAGAGAAATCTGTCTCTTGGAAGGTATAAGAAACTTAGCTACCGATATTGTGGACCTTACGAAATAATCAAGGTTGTAAGTGATCAAGCTTATAGACTAAAACTCCCTTCTCATCTCAAAGTGCATGATGTATTTCATGTAAGTCTGTTAAAACCTTATGTATACAACCCTGACCATGTCCTTGATGATGAGCAAATCATTTTACCTGCTCAAGATGTTCTACAACTCCAACCTGATACTATCCTAGAAACTCGGGAGAGAAAGCTTAAGAATAGATCCATCAAAGAATATCTTATCTTATGGAAGGATTTCCCTATAGAAGATGTTACCTGGGAAGATGAGACATCCCTTCTTAAGGATTACCCTTCACTGTTCTTGAGATGAGGGCATCTCAAATTCTAAGTTGGGGAGATTGTAAGGTCTCTACTTTCGAATTTCACACAAGTTCTATTACGCATTTGAATTTTTTTAACCATCACTCATTATTTAAGATATTCGAGTTCAAATTATGAATCGTAGGTTGAGAAAACCTAGCATTTAAAATTTACGCTACAAAATTCTGACATGTTTAGCTTTATGAATCAATAACTAACTTATTGCAAGACTTATTTACTGATTGTAGAATTTTCTTTTACTACCGTAAAGTTAATATAAGACTGTAAAATTTAACTTAAAAATGTAAAGTAAATTATCATTAAGGAAATAAATAAAATAATTATAAAGACAAAAGAATACACATAAATGACAAATGAAGGCACATGGACTCACTTGGACTCACATAAGAGGGGACAAAGTGGGACACACTGTCACATGAAAAGGAGAGGCTAATCTTGACTAATCTTAATGAGGGAGGGTTGTGTGGCCTTATCTTTTGATGATAATGAGAAAGTGGTTAAGCTGATGGGTACCACAACGGTACCAAAAACGTGGGTATGATTTTTGCAAAAAAAAATAAAAAAAATAAAAAATTATTATTTTTTTAAATAAAAAATTATTTTTTAAAAAAATTAAAAAATTAAAAAATTAAAAAATTAATTTTTTTTATTTTTTTGGAAAAAAAAGTTGGACGTTTTCTTTTCTGCTATAAATAGAGCATCCATGCTCACACTTTAGACATAGAGATTGTCGTTATAGCGCTCACGAAGTGCTGCCACTTCTCTTAGAGAGAAGGCGTCCACAAAACCACTAAGAGAGCAAAAACTCTAGTGGACTAATAAGGTGCGTATTAATTAAGCATTCAATTAACTTTAGGAATGATGTATGTGTACAATCTCTTACTCTAATCTCTCTAATAGATTCGTAAGATTCAATTAGCTATATGTGTGTGCGTGCTATCTCTTACTCTAATCTCCCTAATAGATTAGTAAGATTCAATTAGCTATGTGTGTGTGCGTGCTATCTCTTACTCTAATCTCTCTAATAGATTAGTAAGATTCAATTAGCTATGTGTGTATGTGTGCTATCTCCTACTCTAATCTCTCTAATAGATTAGTAAGATTCAATTAGCTATGTGTGTGTGCGTGCTATCTCTTACTTTAATTTCTCTAATAGATTAGTAACATTCAATTAGTTTTAAAAAGGATATGTGTGCGTGTGTGCTTTCTCTTACTCTGATCTCTCTAATAGATTAGTGAGATTCAATTAGCTTTGGAAAAGGATGTGTGTGTGTTCTCTTTTACTCTAATCTTCTAATGGATTAGTAAGATTCAATTAACTTTAGAAAAGATGTGTATGTATGTTTTCTCTTACTCTAATCTCGCTAAGTATACCTACTCTCTCTAGTTAATACATCTTCACTATTAACTTATGCATAGTTAATTGAAAGTTAATACATAAGAGAACTCATCATATTCTTATACATGATGAAATTCTCATTCACCAATTTTATTGTCAATTAGATTAAGTAGAATTTTGAATAATACTAAAAATTGATTTAGTTGAAGTATAGAAATTGAAGTTAGAATTGGATTAGAAATGTAAAGCATAAAATTAATGCATTCCTAAACTTTCACTCATAGTTTACACACTTAATTTTTGATTAATTACGATTAGCAAATATTTGATGTATAGAAATTAAATGTAGAACAACAACACTAAGTGTGAATCCGAGTTGGCGAGGGTTCAAATTACAGACTCTCTTTAGAAATAAGGAGATTACTAGGGAAATTGACCAATTTAAAGTTCTAAGTGTATAACATAAGTGTAGTACAAAAAAAATGGCTCCAAAGCGTGCTCGAACACAAGGCGCTAATGATCATGAAGCCGGTACAAGCAACGGGGGAACTCCTGCGGAACATGCTATGTCTCCACCAATCCGAGCTATGGTACAGGTTAGTATTGCAGTTTCAAGTTATGCATCATTACATATGCGAGACCATATAAATATAATATTTACCTATGAAAAGAAAACACGGACCGAAACCGCGGGGCTTAACCCCAACAAACTCGGCATATGTTTGACAAGTAGGAAAGATTGTTTGGTTAAACTGGTTGCTATAGGAAAGAATGTTTGTCCAAAACCTTCGGTAGGGTTTCTCTCAAGTCTCTCTACTTATTAGCGTTGGTATTATGTGGCAGTTGCCGAGGCGTGAGATGACGCCCAGGATGGCACCGCTGATGCTGTGGTGGGAGTACACCCAGATTAGCCCAGCTGAATACTGCAGTTTTGTTTTGCCGTGGCTTGAGGATGACGCCCAGATTGGCACCGTTGTTGCTGTGGTGGGAGTACGTCCAGATTAGCACAACGAGTACTTGTCGAGCGGTATGTGACGCTCATGAGGACAAGGGTTTTTATAAATAATGTATATACCGATCGGACATAATAGCGCCAGTAGAGATTCTTGAGTGAACCTAATCCAAGGATTGTTGGTTTAAAATTGGACGACTTCTTGTTTGACTATTGTTTGTAATATTGTTTGAAGGGCTGTTTTAACGAACCAGTATCATAAATAAAGTAAAGTAACATGTATGTTTAAACAGTGTGGTAGTAATTAGATAACAAAAGAAGGGTGAGTGCGGGGTGGAAAGTGGGAGAATGATACCCCGACGGTATCATTCTATGGACGGGTGGACCCGATGAGTCGGGTAACTTTCCAACGCTAGAAAGTTTTTTTTTAAGTCATAAATCTTAAAAGAGACAAACCTTGGCGGCTGTGCTTCAGAAACATGGGAAAAAAAGCGCACAGATTGGTCACTCTAAGATTTATACTTTTAGGTATAATTGATTATAGATAGTTTTTAGATAGGGTTATGGTGGTCACGCTCCGCCATAGCGAGATAGGACCAATCCTTCACTAACGGTTCATGCCCATGGCTACGTAGTAGCTAAGGCAATGTCCGTTGGTTTTTATTTTTTAGGGTTGAAGACCTATCAAAGGTACTCCACTCCTCTCAAAAAGGGGCAGGGACCTCACAATGACAATAGTTGAGGACCGGATTTACTTGGAGCCGGTTCCCCCTCCAAAAGGCGTTTGTATTATAGATTCTCCCATCATGAGAGACTTGTTACAATACAATCTTTGTGTTCCTTGTGACCTTGGTGATGCTATGAAGATGGAAAGCTTCATGCATCATGAGCTTAACATAAACTTTGCAAAAATCATTAACTATCCCAAGCCTCAGTCCCAAGGTCTCAAACACCTTTGAAGGTGGAGAGAGCTAGCGGAGAATGAGGGTAGGGAAGAGGAAGAAGAATCATCCATAGGAGAAAGAAATAGTTCCTCACTTATCATCACTCTTCTCGCTTAGAATAGCATAATAGCATAGTAATGAAGATGAAGAAGATGGCAAGCTTAAGCATTGAAGCATGGTTCTTGGTTGGATTTTCATTCCATAGCCAAGATTGTTGTTGTAGGCTCTCCACTTCTCAACAAGCTTGGAGAAGGAGATGGAGCTCTTGCACTTTGCACTCCACACAATGAGAGAATGTGTGTGTGTGTGTGGGAGAGTATACCTCTCTTCTCATGCTTGGTCCACCTCTCTCTCTCTCTCTCTTGTATTATTATATTAATTCATTTGGACGTGTGTCCTTTTTTTCTCTTTGAGAGAAAGAACTTGATTATTTATTTTTATGTATCTAAATTCTCATTGGACCCCTTTAAAACTTATCCAATAGCATTCAAACACATCATGAGGGCCACATGTGGAGGATCATTTGAACATGTGTCTTTTATGCTTATTAAGTCATTTGGTTGAATGGAATACTTCAAGGACTTAGTCTAGTAAAGCATGGAAATGTTAAGGCCTCTTGAGAGTTATCTTTGAATTGAATACTTCAAGAACTTTAGTCATTTAAACATGTGAGAAACACCTCAAGCTTTTGGGTAAGGTTCCCACTAACACTTAGCAAGCCAAGAAGCACCTCATACTTGGGTAGGATTCCCACCTCAAGGTCAGTCCTAGCTTGCCTAAGGTCAAAGGAGTTTTGAACACTAACTTTTGGAGGTCTTTAATGAAGCTAACCCTACCGTCTTTAAGCTCCATTAGGTAGCATTTCTCTTCAACATACCATCTCTCATTTGGACCCCTTTTAACCTTGGCCCCATGTTGAAACAGATCCATAAACACATGTCTATATTCTAACCGTTGTTCTCGTTTATTCTCCCACATTAAGTGATCAGTTTAATATGAGAAAATCATTTGGTTAGATATTATATTTTATGACATTGCCTCTCTCTTGAAATCATAGTCATCCTCGACTATGAGGTAGAAGAGATAAAGTCTTAGTCATTAGTCTACGTTTCTTAGCGGGTAGAGGATCCCTTTTTACCCTACGACATCATTCTAGAATGAATGACTAGGCCATTTGGTGCTTCAAAGACGTAGCTTCCGCAATCATGTCTGCTCTTTAGTGCATACTATTTAAATTTGTGCACAAATTAGGATTAGTCTTATAAGACAAAATCATTGTTCATTAAGAAAGCATCTACATTTGCTTACTCTAGTGCAACAGTGTAAGCATTGACAAGGTTCATACTATCCTTAAGATGTATTCCTTGCATCCATCTAGCATCTTCAAATGGATAATTTTTTAACTTAATAAGATACCATCAGATAATCTTACCATGCCGTAGTACCTTGTCTTCATGCCAAAGGATAGCTTCGGGTTGTAGCACCTCTTCTTGGTCTTCGATTTTTGGAGGGTCTTTGATTTTTGGAGGGTCTTCAATAATTGTTTCTATTGGTGGCTCTCCTTTGTAGTGCTTAAGTAGGCTCACATGAAAAACATTGTGTATGAGCCAATGGTTGGGCAACTTGAGTTGATAAGCCATGTCATTGATTGGCTTCAAGATTTGAAAAGAAACATAGTATCTTTTTGCTAATTTAGCATAATACTTTTGATGGCCCCTAGGATTTTGCCCGTCGTTCGCCTCAATCAAACCTTGGGAAACTTAAGTAAGACCCAATCATTTTCTTTGAATGTTAAGGCCCTTTTGTGCTTGTCTAGCAGCAGCTTTTTGCCTTTGTTGAGAGATGGATATAGCCTCCTTAACCTTTTGAAAAGATTCTTGTAGGTCACGACTATACTCATCAGCAGCGAATATCTTTCCATGTACTTTAAGTAGCAAGGGACTTTTAGGTCTTCCCTCTATGATTTCAAAAGGTGCTTTTCCTGTAGTAGTGCTTTTCAAAAGGATAGTATTATTGTACGCATACTCTACAAGGGGGTAAGTACTTCTCCCATTGTGATCGTTGATCTACTTTTGTAACATAAGTCTTTACTAGATCGAGTATCGTAAGATTGGCTATCTCACTTTGGCCATCCATTTGTGGGTGGTAGGCCGAAGAGAAATTCAATCTTGTACCTAGATTTTCAAAGAGACCTTTCCAAAAATTACTAGTCATTCTAGGATCTCTATTTGACACGATGGATGTTGGTAATCCATGGTGTTTGAAAATCTGAGATATGAAGATGGTTGCCATTTGGTGTGTCTTAATAGTCTTTTTGACAAAAATAAAGTGTGTTTGCTTGCTAAACCTGCCGACTATTGTCCATATTCCCGTATTCCCATGGATAGACTTGGGTAATCCAAAGATAAAAGCCATGGATATACTCTCCCATGGTGGATTAGGGATGGGTAATGGCTGGAGTAATCCAGTTTTCTTCCCTCTATCATACTTAGTCTTTTGGCATACCACACATTTTGAAACATACTCTTGTATGTCCACTTTCATGGTAGGCCAATAGAAATACGTCTCTACTCCTCGAAGAGTAGGTTGAATGCCTCTATGCCCCGCATAGGGAGGAGCATGGGATTCATACATGACTTTCTCATGAAGGGAGTGGGTAACACATAGCCTATTGCTATGGAGAAGATAACCATCCTACAAGGTGAATGGTTCCTCTTTCTTCCCCAGTGCAAGGGCTGACAATATGTTTTTAAAGTCAGGGTCAATAGCATACTCATCTATCATAGAAGATAGATCATTGTGGGTTGCTATAGACACAGCATTAACTTTTGGTCGTCGTGATAGTGCATCGGCCACTTGATTGTGCTTACCAACAATGTGAGCAATATGAAAATTAAATTGCGAAAGAAGATTTTCCCACCTCATTTGTTTGTTGGAAAGCTTTGTTTTTGTCATGAAGTACTTGAGACTTTGATGGTATGTTCATAAAATGAATGGAGTCTCTCATAAATAGTGCTTCCATGTGTCTAGGGCATGTAGAACAGCTAAAAGCTCTTTCTCATAAATGCCTAAGACTTGTTCATCCGTATTGAGCCTTCGGCTCTCATTTGCTATGGCGTGCCCTTCTTGAAGCAAGACTGCTCCAAGGCAATCACCACAAGCATCACGTTGGACCTCAAATGGCTTGAGAGATCCGGAAGCATGAAACTGGTTGAGAGGTAAGCTTCTCTTTGAGCTTGTCTGTAACATTTAATGGCCTAATAACTTGTGTGTAGCGGAAATGAGCATGAACATAGTGGGCATTTCACTAGAATAGATTCCTAATGAGAATTACAAGAGTGCTTGGGTGGAGAGAGCAGCAAAAAGCATAACACCTAGTTAGATAGCATCAACAATACTTTCAAAAGAGAGAGAAATTAAGCTAATGACAACAGTTCAGGACCGGATTTGCATGGAGCCAGTCCCCCCTCCAAAAGGCTTTGTATTATGGTTTCTCCCATCAAGCGAGACATTGTACAATACAATTCTTTGTGTTCCTTCAAGACTAGTTAGTGCAATGAAGATGAAAGCTTCATGCACTAAGCAAACACTTAGTAAACACAAATTGAATTATCCCCGTTCTCAGACCCAAGACCTCACACACCTTCGAAGATGGTGAGAGCTAGCAGGGTATGAGAGTAGATTGAGAGGAAGAAGGAGTATCTTACGAGAAAGATGTACATCTCCTCACATAATCACTCATATTAGCATAGCTTAGCTTAGTAATTAGCTTGGTAGAGAGGATGAGCATGCATTGAAGCTTGTCTCTTGGTTGGATTTGCATCCACATGCCAAGAGTGTGTTGATGTAGGCTTCTATCTCACAAGCTTGGAGTAGGTGATGAGCTCTCCATTAAAGCTTGGGAAGAGATAGTCTTCTCTTTCTTCACTCATGAGATTGTGTGAGTGTGTGTGTGTGTGTGTGTGTGTGTGTGTGTGTGTGTGTGTGTGTGTGTGTGTGTGTGTGTGTTTGTGTGATAATGCCTTGCAAAAATCAGCCCTCTCTCTCTCTCTTGGGCGAGCCCTCTTGCTATTTTCTCTTGCAAGCTTCCTATTGGAAAATGCCAAGCTCAGCCAATGGCTATTAAGCAGCATAAGTGCTAGCCTTCTGACATGTGTCCCCCTTTCCCCTTTTGTGAGAGCTCTTGATTTAAATGAATTAAATCCCCATTGGACCTTTCCCCATTCTGACCAATAGGAATTAAGTAGCCCATTGGGCTGCTCAATTCCTATTGGACCCCTTCTCAGGCTGTCCAATAATCGTCCAGGAGACTTAATTGTTATTGGTTCTTTTTATTAAGTGTTTTAAAATCAATTAGGCTAAATTTACTCTAGCCTAATTCTCATTGGTCCACTTCAAGGGTCATCCAATAGAAATTGGGCATACCTTGTGGGCATCTGGCCTAGGGAGCTGACATGTGTCCCTCATTCCCTTTGTGTAAAGGGGGCTTGTGTGTGTGTGTGTGTGTGTGTGTGTGTGTGGCTTTCTCTCTCATCCCCTACCTTTAGGGCTTGCCCCCTCATGTGTAGGGATGTGTGTTGACTTTGGAGAGCACACAAAGCATCCAATTCCCCCTCAGCTTTAACCCTTTGGACACAACCTTTGAATTTTGGAACCTTAGCATTTTGGAAGTCTTAATGGGCTGAACCTTAGGGTCTTTTTATCCCATTGTTGCACATGGATCTTTTGCAGATGGCCCCCCCTTTGGATCCCTATTTTCCCTCCTTTGGATCCCTATTGTGGCCGGTCTGCTAGCTTAACCAATATTCTAGCTTTTTCTCCCCTGGCACTTCCCCACATTAAATGATCAGTTTAATATGAGAAAATCATTTAGGAGAATTAGATATTGATTATTATGACATTACCTCTCTCTTGAAATCATAGTCGTCCTCGACTATGGTGTAGAGAAGATAAAGCATATTCATGAGTCCTTTTCTTAGCGGGTAAAGGATCCCTATGTTACCCTACGACATCATTCCACAATGGATGACTAGTCCATTTGGCGCTTGAGAGCCTGAGGCTACCGCAAGCATGTCTGCACATTAGTCCTATCAGTCTTCCATAATAGAGTGACAAGCTCTACTTGGTGTTTGGGAGACGTCGTCTCCACAAACTTGATCTAAGCATGCATACTACTTCATTTTTGTGCACAATAAAGAAAAAGAGAGTCTTATAAGACAAAAACTTTGTTCATTTTTAACATTTTGTACATTTACTTACTCATTGGGAAGCATTGTAAGCATTGACAAGGTTTAGGTTATCCTTTAATTGTATGCCTTGCATCCATCTAGCATCTTCAAAAGGATAATTCTTAAATTTAATAAGATATCGTCGGATAGTCTTACCGCCTCTTAGTACCTTGTCTTCATGTCAGAGAATGGACTCAGGCTGCAGCACCTCCTCTTGGTCCTCGATCTTCGGCGGGTCTTCAATAGTTGGTTCTTGAGCTGGCTCTCCTTTGTAAGGCTTTAATAGGCTCACATGGAAATCATTGTGTATGAGCCAATGATTGGGCAACTTGAGTTGATAGGCCATCTCATTGATTGGCCTAAGAATCTGAAAGGGACCATAGTACCTTTTTGCTAGTTTAGCATAGTACTTTTGGTGGCCCGTAGGATTCTTGCCCGTCGTGTGCCTTAATCGAGCCTTGGGAAACTTTAACAAGACCCAATCGTTTTCTTTAAAGGCTTGGGCTCTTTTGTGCTTGTCAGCAGCAACCTTTTGCCTTCGTTGTGAGATAGAGATAGCATCCTTAATCTTTTGAAAAGATTCTTGTAGGTCTCGGCTATACTCATCTGCAGCGAAGATCTTCCCATGTACCTTAAGTAGCAAGGGACTTTTTGATCTTCCCTCAATTACCTCGAAAGGTGCTTTTCCCGTGGAAGTATGTACAGTGTTATTGTAAGCATACTCCACTAAGGGTAAGTACTTCTCCCATTGGGATCTTTGATCTACTTCCGTTACATAGGCTTTTAGTAGATCGAGAATGGTTAGGTTAGCTATTTCACTTTGGCCATCCGTTTGTGGATGATAGACCGAAGAGAAGTTTAGCCTTGTCCCTAAATTCTCAAAGAGACCCTTCCAAAAATTACTGGTCATTCTAGGATCTCTATCCGACACTATGGACATTGGCAAGCCATGGTACTTGAAAATTTGTGAAATGAAGAGGGTTCCCATTTGATGGGCTTTGATAGTCTTTTTGACAGGTATAAAATGAGCTTGTTTACTGAACCTGTCTACTATCGTCCATATTCCCGTATTCCCATGGATAGACTTAGGCAATCCAAAGATAAAATCCATGGATATGCTCTCCCATGGTGAATTAGGGATTGGCAAGGGTTGAACAAATCCAAGTTGCTTCCCTCTATCAAATTTTGTCTTTTGGCATACCACACATTTAGAAACATACTCTTGTATGTTCATTTTCATGGTAGGCCAATAGAAATATGTTTCAATTCCCTTTAAGGTAGACTGAATCCCTCTATGCCCCGCATAAGGTGGAGCATGAATTTCATACATTACTTTCTCACGTAGTGAGTTAGTAAGGCATAGTCTATTTCCATAGAGGAAATAACCATCTTGTAAGGTAAATGGTTCTTCTTTCTTCCCCAATGCAAGGGCTGAAATCACATCTCTAAAATCGGGATCAATAGCGTACTCATCTATCATTGAAGATAGATCATTGTGAATTGCTATGGAAACCGCATTCACTCTCGGCCGTCTTGAGAGGGCATCAGCTACTTGATTATGCTTGCCAGCAATGTGAGCAATATGAAAATGAAATTGTGAAAGGAAATTTTCCCACCTCATTTGTTTGTCGGAGAGCTTGGTCTGCGTCATAAAGTACTTAAGACTTTGGTGATCCGTTTGCAGAATGAAAGGAGTCCCCAATAAATAGTGCTTCCATGAGTCTAAGGCATGTAGAGCTGCAAGGAGTTCCTTTTCATATATGCCTAGAGCTTGCTCAACAGGGTCGAGCCTTCGACTCTCATAGCCTATGGCGTGACCTTCTTGGAGCAAAACAGCTCCAAGGCAATCACCACAAGCATCACATTGGACCTCAAATGGTTTTGAGAGATCCGGTAGTGTAAGCACAGGTTGAGAGATAAGCTTTTCTTTAAGCTTTTCGAAAGCATTGTTCTCCTTAGCAGACCATGTATACATAACGTTTTTCTTTGTTAGGTCATGTAATGGTCCCGCAATCTGTGAGAACTTTTCTATGAAGCGTCTATAGTATGCACACATACCTATAAAGCTTCTTAGTTCATGAAGATTCCTTGGTTTAGGCCATCCTTTTATTACCTCTAACTTTGATGGATCCATTTGGATGCCATCTTGAGAGATAATATGACCTAAATACTGAATCCCTTGCAAGAAAAATTCACTTTTCTTTCGATTAACATAAAGTTTATTCTCTCTCAAAACTTGAAATATTACCTGGAGGTGTTGCTTGTGTTCCTCCAATGAATTAGAGTAGATGATAATATCATCAAAAAACACTCCAGTGAAGGTTCGATGAGGCCTGAATAGCTTCTCCATCAAGCGGTTGAATGTGGCTGGTGCATTAGTCAAGCCAAAAGGCATGACAATGTATTCGTAAAGACCAAATGTGGTGCGAAATGCAGTCTTTACAATGTCTTGATCTATCCTTATTTGATGATAGCCGCTTTTTAGGTCAATCCTACTGAAGTAGGTCGATCCTTGTAGCTTATCAAATAGGTCTTCTACCCGTGGAACGGGAAAGCTATTCTTGATAGTGATCCTATTTAGTGCTCTATAGTCGACACGCATATGATATGTGCCGTCTTTCTTTTGCACTAATAGCACAGGTGAGCAAAATGGAGATGAGCTTGGCCTAACCATACCCTTCTCAACTAACTCATGCACTTGCCGCATAATCTCCTCTTGTTGAGCTTGAGAAACTCTATAAGGAGGTTTGTTAGGCGGTGAACTTCCTGGAAGAAGTTCAATTGCATGGTCATCATTACCTCATTTAGGAGGTAGTTCACAAGCGATGTCGTCAATAAAATCATCTTGAAACCCCTTGAGAAAATTGGATAACTCTAATTCCTTTTGGTTGCTTTTATTTTCTTTTGCTAAAGCATCAGGTTCATTTTGAGAATCTTTAACAAAAATCATGTACACGGAAATAGAGCTCTTTATTGACTTGTTGAAAGTTGGTGTATGTACAATGGGGATAGTATTACCCATTTCCTTAGCATCTATATACATGTATTTTTCCCTGAACTTAAAGGAGATTCTCCTTTCAGGAAATTTAACATCGGCAGCCAGGCGGTCAAACCATGGTGCCCCTAGGATTACATACTCATTCTTGAGAGGAGAGATAAAGAAGTCCTCTTTGTCCACATAGCCTTGGACATGAAGCCTCAATTTCCCAATTAAGGGAGTGACTGAAGCTTCTTGCCCCTTGAAGGCACTGTCTGCGGGTAGGACATCTCCCATCTCATAGGATTGTATGCCTAGCTTGGTGGCTAACTCCATAGATATAAAATTGTGAGTAGAACCAGGGTCAAAGAGAATAAAAGCATCATGTTCTCTTACCTTTCCCCAAGCATGGCATAGAGGAGATCCTTTGTGGTGAGTTTGGTGAGTCTCCTCCTCTTGGATTTCAACCAAGGAAGCTCTAGGAGGATCTTGGCGGTTGTTCTTTTGGGGACAAGCGTGGTACGCATGCCCTTGTTCGCCGCACTTGAAACACCGGTTATCCTTACGATAAAGCTCAAGCTCTTCAGGAGAGAGTTTATTCTTACCTTTGTAAACTCCCTTCTCTTTAGCTTTGTTGGAGTTTCCCTTAGGGGACTTTTGGACATTGTCCTTCCCCTTAGGCTCATTGGAACCCTTGTTTTCCGGGGGCTTATTATTTCTTTTAGCCCCTGTTTGGAAATTGATTCGAGAGGCCACCATAGTATGGTGTATTACCGCCGATATGGTACGTGGCCTTTGGGAGTTGACATACTCCGCCATTTCTTCCGTTAAGCCCGCACAAAATTGTTGCTTTTGCTCTCCAAAATACAACTTTTTGAAGACAGTGGCTTTGAGTTGTAGGTCCCAAAACTTGTCTACATATTTGTGGATGGATTCATTGGGGGAGAGCTTTAGGCTTCGCCATTCGGTGAGTACTTTGTCTTTTGCATCGGTGGCCAAAAACTGCTTCATAATGGAAGCTCTTAAAGCTTTCCATGTTCGTGGAGCTTCACCATTGGCTCGTAGGCTAGACCACCATTGTCTAGCGGACTTTTTAAAGTGCATAGCTACATGGCGTGGCTTAGAGGACTCCGTGAAGCCCTCATCTCCAAACGCCTCATCGAATTGCTGGATAAAGGCCAAGACTTTGTCCGTAGCACCAAAGGTGCCATCATAAGTAAGGAAAGAGATGCTCTTCCCTCCCTCTTTGAATTTCTTCAGCTTGGACGACCACTTCCATACGGCATAGGATTTCCTATGGCCTCTTTTTTTTTATGGTTCAAAGGTTGCACCATCACTTTCTTCAGCAGGTGAAGAATTTGAAGAAGGTGGAGAAGAGGGTGACCTCTTTCTCGCCTTTTTCTTGTCTTGATCTTTGTCATCTTCACCATCGCTTTCATAAGAGGAAGAGGATGAAGAAGATGGAGAAGAGGGTGTCCTCTTTCTCGCCTTTTTCTTCTCTTGCTTTTTATCATCCCTCTTTGAATTGAGGTGAGGAGAAGAATACGATGGTCTTCTCCGCTTTGGTGGTGATGGAGAGCGTTTAGCCCGCCGTCTTCGTGGAGCCATCTCCGCCAAGGTGGCGGGAGACTCGCTTCTTTCTCGTTCCTTCGGTGGAGGCTCTTGAGTTCTTCTTTGGGAAGGAGATGCATCATCAAGAAGTAAATTCTTGAGCCCTTC
The DNA here is from genome assembly GCF_014529385.1 of Adiantum capillus-veneris. Taxonomy (NCBI): domain Eukaryota; kingdom Viridiplantae; phylum Streptophyta; class Polypodiopsida; order Polypodiales; family Pteridaceae; genus Adiantum; species Adiantum capillus-veneris. The sequence goes on along the minus strand of NC_140937.1, from coordinate 143,418,287 downwards.
ATATGGATTCTCTTCTTCTTCTCGAATCGGAGAGAGACCTCTTTTGGTAGTCTCACAAGGAGGCTTCCTAGGTGTTCTCTCATCATGGTGATGAGCTTGGAGAATCCCGTGAGCACAGAGCTGCCGTTGCACTTCACTTTGGAGAGATGGATTGCCCATGGCTTGTTGAAGCCTAGAAACAAGATAGTTAACAAGCATTGAAGCATCATTAGTAGCTTGCTCATGAGCAAAATCAAAGTTATCAACATTATTTTCACTCTCTTTACTATTGTCAGCCATTCTAACAACTTTTAGGTGTAAACTTTTTAGGTGTACTTTGGCACTTCAAGCCCTAGTTGCTACTCCTCTTTACCCCTTTAGAAAAAGCACTCAATCTACTGTACTCGCGGCTCGAATACTATAAATTGCAAGGAATAGAAGAGAGGGTCTTTCGACACCAAAACAACACCGGCTCTCGTCAAGCTTCTAATAGCTCAATAGTGGTTAAGCCGTAGGCAAGTCCCGTAGGACTCCACTATTAAGACCATAGCTCTCGACGGTGATGCCCCGTTAATTGCACAAAGGTAGGTGCACTGCAAGGCTAAAAAATCCCTATTCTACTTACTCACGGGCAATTAATAATACCAACCATTTGTAGCTAGCTTGAGGACCTCCCTTCTTGAGCAAGAAAATAGAAACCTTGTGCTCTGATACCAATGTAACATTTAATGGCCTAATAACTTGTGTGTAGCGGAAATGAGCATGAACATAGTGGGCATTTCATTAGAATAGATTCCTAATGAGAATTACAAGAGTGCTTGGGTGGAGAGAGCAACAAAAAGCATAACACCTAGTTAGATAGCATCGACAATACTTTCAAAAGAGAGAGAAATTAAGTTAATGAAAACAGTTGAGGACCGGATTTGCATGGAGCCGGTCCCCCCTCCAAAAGGCTTTGTATTATAGTTTCTCCCATCAAGAGAGACATTGTACAATACAATTCTTTGTGTTCCTTCAAGACTAGTTAGTGCAATGAAGATGAAAGTTTCATGCACTAAGCAAACACTTAGCAAACACAACTTGAATTATCCCCCTTCTCAGACCCAAGACCTCACACACCTTAGAAGATGGTGAGAGCTAGCAGGGTATGAGAGTAGATTGAGAGGAAGAAGGAGTATCTTACGAGAAGATGTACATCTCCTCACATAATCACTCATATTAGCATAGCTTACCTTAGTAATTAGCTTGGTAGAGGAGATGAGCATGCATTGAAGCTTGGCTCTTGGTTGGATTTGCATCCACATGCCAAGAGTGTGTTGATGTAGGCTTCTATCTCACAAGCTTGGAGTAGGTGATGAGCTCTCCATTAAAGCTTGGGAAGAGATAGTCTTCTCTTTCTTCACACATGAGATTGTGTGAGTGTGTGTGTGATAATTTCTTGCAAAAATCAGCCCTCTCTCTCTCTCTCTTGGGCGAGCCCCCTTGCTATTTGCTCTTGCAGGCTCCCTATTGGACAATGCCAAGCTCAGCCAATGGCTATTAAGCAGCATAAGTGCTAGCCTTCTGACATGTGTCCCCCTTTCCCCTTTTGTGAGAGCTTAATCAATTAAACTTAATTGATTTAAATGAATTAAATCCCCATTGGACCTTTCCCCATTCTGACCAATAGGAATTAAGTAGCCCATTGGGCTGCTCAATTCCTATTGGACCCCTTCTCAGGCTGTCCAATAATCATCCAGGAGACTTAATTGTTATTGGTTCTTTTTATTAAGTGTTTTAAAATTAATTAGGCTAAATTTACTCTAGCCTAATTCTCATTGGTCCACTTCAAGGGTCATCCAATAGAAATTGGGCATACCTTGTGGGCATCTGGCTTAGGGAGCTGACATGTGTCCCTCATTCCCTTTGTGTAAAGGGGGCTTGTGTGTGTGTGTGGCTTTCTCTCTCATCCCCTACCTTTAGGGCTCGCCCCCTCATGTGTAGGGATGTGTGTAAAAATCATGTACGCAAAAATCGAGTTTTGTATTGACTTATCAAAAGCTGGTGAATTTACAATTGGTATAGTACAACCAGACAAATTTGCATCTATATACATGTTCTTTCCCTTGTAGGTGAAGTAGATTCTCCTTTCAAGGAAATTCATGTTGGCAGCCATGCGATCAAACCATGGTGCCCCTAGGATAGCATCCTCATGTTGGAGAGGAGATATGAAAAAGTCTTCTTTGTCGACATAGCTTTGGACATGAAGCCTCAACTTCCCAATCAAGGGAGTAACGGAGGCTTGTTGTCCTTGAAAGCTGTGTCAGCCATTACAATGTCTCCCATCTCAAAAGCTTGAATGCCCAACTTGGTGGCCAACTCCATTGATATGAAGTTGTGAGTAGAGCCAGGGTCAAACAAGATGAAGGCATCATGCTCCCTTACCTTTCCCCAAGCATAGGAGAGAGACGATCCCCTGCAATGAACATGCTCTGTTGGAGCTTCGATGGTGGAAGCCCTAGTCTCACTGCGAGCATTTTTCTTGGGCAAGAACAATAGCCATGTCCTTGCTCCCCATACTTAAAACACTTATGATCCTTGCAAAAATCTTCAAGCTCTTCATGAGAGAGTTTTTTTTTACCTTTGTAAACTCCGTTCTCCTTGGACCTATTGCTGTTGTTGTAGGAAGTGCCTTGGGAAGAATTTTGGCATTGGTTTTCCCCTTTGCATCATTTTTGTCTTTGTTTTCCATGGGTTTGACATTCCATCTAGCCCCTTGTTGGAAATCGATGCGGGAAGCAACCATGGTGTGGTGGATTACTTCGGTGATAGAACTAGGCCGTTGGGAGTTGACATACTCGGCCATTTCTTCAGGTAATCGCGCACAAAATTGTTGCTTTTGCTCGACGAAGTCTATCTTTTGGAAGACAGTAGCCTTGAGATGTAAATCCCAAAACTTGTCCACATATTTGTGAATAGACTCATGTGAGAGAAGCTTCAAACTGCACCATTCGGTAAGTACTTTGTCCTTTGCATCGATTGCAAGGAATTGCTTCATGATGAAAACTTGTAGAGTTTCCATGTATTTGGGGCTTCACCGTTGCCACGAAGGCTAGCCCACCATTGACGAGCCGATTTTTGGAAGTGCATAGCTACATGGCGTAGCTTGGAGGACTCTGTGAAGCCCTCGTCTCCAAAGGCTGCATCAAATTGTTGGATGAAGGCCAATACTTTGTCGGTGGCACCAAAGGTGACCTCATAGGTGAGAAAAGAGATACTATTTCCTCCCTCTTTGAACTTCTTGAGCTTTTGTGATCTTCGCCATGCAAGGTATGATTTGCAATGTCCTCCCCTCTTGTATTCTCTAGGAGAATAGCCATAGCTTTTGTTGGGAGAGGAGGAAGGTGAAGAGGAAGGACAAGAGGGTGACCTCTTTCTTGAAATTTTCTTCCTTGTTTCGAGTCTCTAGCCTTTTGGAGTGACAAGGAGAAGGACTGTGTGTTGACCATTTCCTCTTGGGAGGAGTTGGCGATCGTCTAGACCGCCATCTTCGTGGAGCCACATCTTCAGAGGAACTTAGGGATTCATTACTTTCTTTTTCTTTGGATTCCTCCTCTCGTATGGGAGAGAGTCTTCTTTTGGGGGTCTCATCAAGAGGCCTCCTAAACTCTCTCCTCTGTTGGAGAGGAAGGGAAATCCCATAAGCACGAAGTTGTTGAGTAACTTCGGCTTGCAAAGTAGGGTTGCTCATAGCTTGATGCAACCTAGTAACAAGATGATGGATAAACATGGGGGCATCACCATTAGCACCTTCATGTGCAAAATCAAAGTTATCAATGTTCATTCTACTCTCTTGGTTATTGTCAGCCATGCTAATTATACTTATGTGTTTACTTAGTGTATTCTTTGGCAACTCAAAACCTTAGTTGCTACTCCTCTTACCCTTTGAAATAAGCACTTAGGTATCTACACCCATGGCTCGAATTGGTTAAGAGTAGTGGGGTGGGTCTAACATAGCAGAATTGCCGAGGGATAGCTCCTTTTGGACTTCTTATGGCTCAATAATGGTAAAGCCGTAGGCAAGTCTAAAAAGACCCCATTATTAAGACCAAAGCTCCCGAGATGTGCACCATATCCCACATAGTGGGCTCAACAAAATCGATAATAGATCCTAATCTCGCTTACCCTAATATAATTAACAAAATCAACCATTAATAGGCTACTTAATGACCTCTCTTCTTAAGCAAGAAAAGAGAAACCAAATGCTCTGATACCAATGTAATGGAAATAGCCTATGAACTTTGAGAATAGCCGAATTAAGAGAATTAGAGTGAGCATTTTTGAGAGATTACTTTGAAAACATGGAGGATAAACTTAATTGATGGTAGCAACATAAACATAGTACGTAATTAACTTGGCATGATCAATACTTTTGCAAGAGAGAGAGTATTAGAGAACATGACAATAGTTGAGGACCGGATTTACTTGGAGCCGGTCCCCCCTCCAAAAGGCGTCTGTATCATAGATTCTCCCATCAAGAGAGACTTGTTACAATACAATATTTGTGTTCCTTGTGACGTTGGTGATGCTATGAAGATGGAAAGCTTCATGCATCACGAGCTTAACATAAACTTTGCAAAAAGCATTAACTATCCCAAGCCTCAGTCCCAAGGCCTCGAACACCTTCGAAGGTGGAGAGAGCTAGCGGGGAATGAGGGTAGGGAAGAGGAAGAAGAATCATCCATAGGAGAAAGAAATAGTTCCTCACTTATCATCACTCTTCTTGCTTAGCATAGCATAATAGCATAGTAATGAAGATAAAGAAGATGACAAGCTTAAGCATTGAAGCATGGTTCTTGGTTGGATTTGCATTCCATAGCCAAGATTGTTGGTGTAGGCTCTCCACTTCTCAACAAGCTTGGAGATGGAGCTCTTGCACTTTGCACTTCCCACAATGAGAGAATGTGTGTGTGTGTGTGTGTGGGAGAGTATACCCCCCCCTCTCATGCTTGTTCCACACCTCTCTCTCTCTCTCTCTCTCTCTCTCTCTCTCTCTCTCTCTCTCTCTCTCTCGTATTATTATATTAATTCATTTGGAATGATGTGTCCTCTTTTTTCTCTTTGAGAGAAAGAACTTGATTATTTATTTTTATGTATCTAAATTCTCATTGGACCCCTTTAAAACCTATCCAATAGCATTCAAACACATCATGAGGGCTACATGTGGAGGATCATTTGAACATGTGTCTTTTATGCTTATTAAGTCATTTGGTTGAATGGAATACTTCAAGGACTTAGTCTAGTCACGCATGGAAACGTTCATGACTCTCGAGAGTTATTTTTGAATTGAATACTTCAAGAACTTTAGTCATTTAAACATGTGATAAACACCTCAAGATTTTGGGTAAGGTTTCCACTAACACTTAGCAAGCCAACAAGCACCTCATACTTGGGTAGGATTCCTACTTCAAGGTCAACCCTAGATTGCCCAAGGTCAAAGGACTTTTGAATACTAACTTTTGGAGGTTTTTAATGAAGCTAACCCTACGGTCTTTAAGCTTCATTAGATAGCATTGCTCTTCGACATACCATCTTTCATTTGGACCCCTTTCAACCTTGGCCCCGTGTTGAGACAGATCCATAAAGACATGTCTATATTCTAACCGTTGTTCTCGTTTATTCTCCCACATTAAATGATCAGTTTAATATGAGAAAATCATTTTGGTTGGTTAGGTATTAGATTTTATGACACTTTCTCATGGAAAGCTCTTAGCATAGCTTAGTAAACAAAGACTAGAGTCAACTTACTAAATGAGGAAGGGCTAATCTTACCTTAGTCTTTAGCATTTTCCTTTCATTTAATAAAAACCATAAACTTATCCTTTTATTAATTAGTTGGGGTGTAAGACCTTTGCACAAACCTTGGAGACTTAAGAAGGTAACCCGGGGCTCCAACCTACCTACTAATTTAGGATCTGCTAAATTAGAATAATCTTTGGCAAAAATAAAACTCGCTATTTGGGATTTAAAACTTTCACCTCCTTTGCTAAACCTTAGCACAATGCTTTGGAGGTGCCGCCAAGCTGCTTCCAAAACTTGTTAAATCAAGACATTTAGTGGTAAGTTAGATTTTATCCTAAGGCTTTCCAGACTTCATACATAGAGTCTAAAGAGTCATTCTAAAGACTTGATCTTAGCACAATCACTTTCTATTTTTAGACTCCTATAATTGCTCTCAGTCATCTCCTTTGTCCTGTACCTTTGATCAAAGCTTCCCAGGATACATTTATCCTTCCTTGACTTGTACCTTTGATTGAGATGATTAGTTAGCAATTAACCTTGCTATTTTGTGGACTTTTCCCTTTTTGGTCCCATTCCTTGACGGGTTGGTCCATTAGCACTTAATAAATTTCACTTGTTCTCTTTATTTTCCCTAGACTTAAGTGGCCAATTTAAGTTGAAAAATAATTTTAGGTTAGAAATTAATATTCATGACACATACAAAGAGCATAACAAGAAAATGGTTTTCATTTAATCATCAAAATTCAACCCCTTTGATGTAAGTTGTGTAAACAAGCTATTGAACTAATTTAAGTATGAACGGATACTGTTGCCCTCTTTCATGTTGAGATGAAGCTATCTCTTTCTCTTTCTTCTCTCTTACTCAATTTGAATACACAACTTGTCTTTAGAAAACAACTTCTCTCCTCTCTTCTTCATTGAGAGTGTGTATATTCAAGGTCTTCAATGCGAAAGTTGAGATGAAGCTATCTCTTTCTCTCTCTTCTCTCTTAATCAATTCGAATACACAACCTGTCTAGAGAAAACAACTTTTGAGCTTCAAGCCGTTGCAGCTATCATGCTGATGTGAAGCTCGTCTGGAGGAAAACGCCAAGAGAGGAGTAGCACTGCAAACTTTGGCTTTGATACCACTTGAAGAGTGTGTTGTGTGCGGAGTGCGAGAGAGAAGAAGAAGATTAGACACATAGTGTTGATGGAGCTCTCAGTGAGGATTCAATAGTGCCTCACTACTCCTTAGTGTTCTATATAATCAAAAGAATAGATAATGTTAGTACGGTCGGTGTGATAGATGCCCGGCTAGTTGGCTTGAACCCAAACACAAAGAGGCACTTCAAGCAACATAGCAAGTGCCTTCAGTTGCCTCTACTCATCTCTCTGATCGGTGTACCTCTAGCCTTGCTATTATATCCAATTTTATGGAGGACGAGGAAGAAACTGCACAATTTTATCCGTCTATCTCTAGCCTTTTCATTATACCCAATTTTATGGAGGACGAGAAAGCCACTGCATAATTGTTTCCTCAATCCTCAATCCTCAATCCTCAACCCATCAACCATCATGACCCATCATCCTCAGTTGCTCATGCTACTAAGGCTACTCCTTCCCCAGTTTGTGCACCTCAACTCCTTTCCTCAACCCTCACTCAACTCATCAACCAACACCTTGGCTGTCTCCTCATCATGACCCATCATCCTTAGTTTCCCATGCTGCTAAGACTGCTCCTTCACATGCTTGCTCACCTTACATCCCTATGAAATTTCCCTCTATACCTCCCCAGAGCAATCCTTTACATTCTATTGAAGATTATCAAGCCTTGGAAAAGATCCCTCCAATATTGTAAATGAGAGTTAAAACTCAATGTATTTAATTAGACAATACAATGTACATGATTATAGGCAATGTAAAGATAAGTTGAGTTGGAATTGAAAAAGTAAAGAAAATTGTTTTTGCATTGATGTATGTATAACTATTATAGACTTGTTGTCTACAATTTTGTTACAAGATTGAAGTTCAAAGCATCATGGTGCTTTGTATCAGGATCATGCCTTGAGTGAGCCTCGAGTAAGATGTGCAGTACACCACAAACAAACTATCATCTCTTATCTCTGCACGAACTCTCTTCTTCTCCGTTCTTTGAGGGACCTATACAATAGAGTTAATCCAACATATATGCTAGACCAAAATATTGTGACAATGATGTATGGGAAGGGAATAAATGCAAGAGCACTTTGTACTTGCAAAATATACTACCTTTTGCATGTTGCATTGAAAAAGAAATTCTGGAGGCAAATGCAGGTCAACCTCATTCTCCAAGTCCTTGTGCACCCGTTGTAGTGTGACATTACCTCGAATGCTAAGAACTATCACCAGGTCAGGTCCACACCACACCTCAAGTATCTTCAATGGATTGTTCATGTCATCAGACAAATCCTAGTCCACAACTACCTATTGATCATGCACTCAATTCCATCTTATTTAGATTGTAAACATTTACAAACTCATTTCCCATGCAATTTCTCTTCCTTGTCTACAAGAGAACCCAATTTTTAATGGTAATGGAGGTGGAAAGCCATCGACTCCATTGTCCAAACCAAAGCTGTTAAATACTTCCATTGACTTAATGCTTGCAAACAATGGTTCTTTTGTTCTCCATTAGTGCTTCTTCTATGACCTTAAGTTGCACATCATAGAAGAGATAGAGTGTGTGTTTAGTAGTGCCACTGTGCGCAAAGATCATGCAATCTAATATAAGCAAAATAAGTGTAGAATGCAAATAAATGGGAATGAGCAGGAGAACTATGAACTCTGTCATATGAAAAAAATGTGCACAATTGCATTAAGTGTGAGTTATGACACATTTGTCTTATATGCGGTGCTCATATAAGAAAAATTGACAAAATTACAACGTATAATATTACTAAGGTCTTTAAAGAAACTAGAGCTATTTTTGAAATTGTAAAAAATTGATAGAAATAAGAAAAATCCAAGCTACCATTATGGTAGCTTGCCATTCATTGGTCAACATTCTCTCTATAGCACTAAAAGGAGCAAATTTGAGTCCAAATTTTCCCTAATGAGTTTCATGGATGGGTATAGTGGGTAAAATCAGTTGAACATAGCACCAAAAGATTGGGCAAAAACAACATTTATTATTGAATGGGGATCTTTCACGTTTCTAATAATGCCATTTGGTCTATGCAATGCCTTAGCAACCTTTCAACAATGTATGATGGAGATCTTCAGTGAATTCTTGTGCAATATTTTTGGTATTTTTCGTGGATGATTTCACAATATTCTAATCTGAAGACATATGTCTCCTATTTTTGGAAATGGCATTCAGAAGATGTAGTGAGAAGAGGATCTATATGAATTCCTATAAGTCAATATTCATGGTATGGAAGGGATATCTACTGAGACATCTTGTGTCCAGAGATGGCATAGAGATGGTTGAAGACAAGATCCAAAGTGTCTAGCAGTCTAGAGCACCAACAAATATATATGAATTGAGTTTGTTTCTGGGGTACATTAAGTTCTATCAAAGGTTTATTCATATGTTTGCAACAAAGACCATTCAATTATATGAATTAACTCAGAAGGGAGTTAAGTTTATATGGACCCCAAAATGTGAAGCCATTTTTCAATCTCTGAAGGATTCCATTAGTAAGAAACCAATACTCATGTTAAAATGCCTATGGTATGGTGATGGGAGCTATTTTGGCACAACCCGATGGAAAACTGGATTAGTATACTTTGCTAGTTGTAGATTTAACACGCCTGAGCAAGGGTATTCAACCATAGAAAGAGAAGCATTGGGTAAGGTATTTAGTCATAGATTTAACACGCTTCAAGAAAAGTATTCAAACCTAGAAAGAGAAGCATTGTGTATGGTATTTAGTGCCACAAAACTCAAACATTATTTTTTGGGAGAGCTATTTTAATTTTTATGTGGATCATCACGCTCTACTCCTTCTGATTAATAAAGTGGTCATCCAAGGAAGGTTAATAATATGGATCATGGTCCTTCTAGAATTTAAGTTCAAGATTTTCCATAAGCCTGACAAGAATTTCTACAATAGTACATATTTCCTATCCAAAAGTACCATCTCATTGACGTTTTTGAGGGATGAAAATTGTGCTCGTGAACTGAGGCTAAACTACCTATTGTAACAACTTTGTCATGAAGAACACCCTTCGTCAAGAAAAGCTTATCTTCTCTCTTTGGAAGAACGAGTTGAATCCCCTTTGCAGTAGGTAGGTGAAGCATGCTTACTTGTTCCTCCTGCTAAAAAGCATTAAAAGAGAGATTATGCAACATTAGTAGAAGCTGTATTCAAGCATGAGGATAGGATTCCACTGGTCTTCCTTGAACACTTGTGCAACACCTTGACAAATATTCTAGTGCATCATTATCCATCAAATTTCCTTGCAAATGTACGTACTATGCAATCAATTGCTCCTTTTGAAATACAATAGATAAATCTTCATAAAACTCCCGGTTTGAGCTGCTTGGAACTTGCTCCTGACACCCTGTATGAGCTTCATCAAAAGACATGCATTTTCCAAGAGGCTTGAGATTGTTTTGTGAGTCTCCCTCAGGAATGCATGCAAATTGTGGCTGGCTTGCTCTATGGGGTTCATGGAAAGGCATACAACCTTCATGGATTTTAGAGTTTTTTTCCAGCCTCTCCTTAGAAGCTAGAGTTTGATAATTAGTATTGGTTGAGAATGTATCCAAGCAATGAGATATGACATTACGTGAGTTTTGTTCCTCACTGACAATGGCACGTTTTGCTTTCTTTGACTGCCATTTTGCCCTTGTGACTTTCTTCCTCACCTTCCCTGACTTCTTATGATCCTTATGATCAATGCAGTATTTGATTACAAATAGACAAACCTTGCATGCATTGTTTTGACACTATCACAATTGAATCTCCACAACCCCCCCCCACCAAGGATATGCAAGCTCGACACATTGCATATCAGAACACTATCCTGAACTACCCATTTCAAGGATCTCTCAATACAAGCAAATATAGTAGCTCAAGCTACCAAGTTTACTCGCATCACAAAGACACTTCAAAAGTGAAAGTTTGACTACTGAAGACCAGTGGAAAAAGCTTGTACGAGGATGTGGAACGGCTAGGAAGGGGGAAATGTTTGGCGTATACAATTGACGGGCACCCTCCTAGCCAACCACACCATCTCAATGCCCAAAATTTTGATGTAAATTATATTATTTTTCCAAAAAGCCTTGTATAAAAAAGACATCATAATTTTTGAGCCACACTCTGTACACTCAGAAATCTATTTCTTTTCTCTTGAGCCCAAAGAGTTCATGACTACTTGTCTGTGGACTAAATCTGTAGTTTTGAGTGCAAAAAATGGTTGTTTTTTGACATTTTGACCATAGAAGAATGTTCCTAGACCATAAGGCGACCTATTTGGACTATCTTGCTATAGTTTTCGGGACCTTGACCATGATGGATTGGGAGTTGTGTTGCATTCGGAGTCCATTTGGTCGACGAAAAGGTGCGATGACCTAGAGCAGTGAGACGAGACATAGGCAGATTTCCCAAATTAGAAAGTGATAGTTTGCTAGTGCTAATGATGGCATAGTTCATTAGGTTCACTTCTTGAGGTTGAAACCCTCAAAGAGTCTCTGTATCCCATCTGAGTCACTTCCCAAAGTATTGACATTATGTTAGTGCCAGCAGACAGCTTTACTGCAGGCGTTTGAGATTTTGGTTCATGACTACTTGTCTGTAAGGTAAATCTGCAGTTTTGAGTGCAAAAATGGTTGTTTTTTGACATTTTGACCATAGGAGAGTGTTCCTAGATCATAGCGCAACTTGTCTGGACTGTTATGGTGTTTTCAAACCTGGATCATGATGGATTGGGATTTTGGTACCTTGTCAGATGACCTCCAGGCTTAGTAGGATAGTGCCCCTAGGCCTATATTAGCCCTCCTAAAGTTTTGTTCCATTCCGAGTTTATTTGGTCGACGAAAAGGTGTAATGACCTAGAGCAATGAGATGGGACATATGCAGATTTCCCATATTAGAGAGTGATAATTTGGTCTAGTGATGATGATGGCTTAGTTCATTAGGTTCACTTCTTGAGGTTGACACCCCCAAAGAGTCTTTGTTTCCCATCTGAGTCACTTCCTAGAGTATTGACATTATGTTAGTGCCAACAAACAACTATGATGATTACGCGACGACTTGCTAACACATAGCAACCAACCCTATGTGAGTCTAGAAAAGCATGTAAATTTGGTGACAATGCTCCTAGTTGGGATTAAAAAACCCAAGATATATAGTGCCACTCAAGTAGATAAAGATATACTTAATTGTCTTCTAACATATAGACCTCAAGCTATGCATAAATCTACTCTACTCACCTTTCAGACTACATATTGAACACATCATAATGCATACACAAATGAGGCAACCAATAGCTTGCTGACAGAGAGTGGCATCAAACTAATGTCTAGCATCATGGAGACTAAGCTTCAAACATGTCTCCATAGGATTAGCACTAGGCTTGCAATCCTCAAGGATGAATGTACACAAAAATGTCTCAATATACTTTTTTTGACACAAAGAAATACCTCCATCAACCCGCTTAAAATGGATGCCCAAATAATGATGCAAAAGCCTCAAATTTGACATCTCAAATGACACATTCAAATCATCCTTAAACTCAACAATATATTCCTCATTTGGTCCAGTGTGGGCAACATGTCATCCACATAGAACACAACGATCAGAGATACATTTGCATGCTTGACATACAAAGTGCTCTCAATTGGAGTATTTTGAAAACCATGTGTAGCTTGATAAGTAACAATATTCCCATATCAAGCACATGGAGCTAGCTTTATATAATACAATGCCTTATTAGGCTTGCACACTTTTTTTTCTTGATCTTTTGGAACAAAATCACAAGGTTGCAATACATAAATTTTCTCATGTAAATCACCATCCAAAAACGTAGTCTTCAGTCCAACTAATGTACATTTTGACCATTATGAGTTGGCAGTGCACAAATGCTACAAATGGAAGTCATACAACAAGTGGGAGCAAAAGTCTCATCAAAATCAATGCCCTTTTCTTGAGTATACCCTTTTCTCACACATGTCTAACGTATAGAGATCAACACTACCCATCAAGATTACGTTTCAACTTGAAAACCCACTTAATACCAATGGCCTTTTCACCAGGAGACGAATAACACAAAGACCATGTGTCATTCTTCATAATAGCATTATAGTCAGATTGCATTACAATCTACCAATTTTTTTAATTTATGCTTCATCATATAATAGAGGCTCTGTAGACATGTAGTAGTGTTAGTGTGTATACGCGCTTCACCAGGGGCACTTTTCTCCCACTGGGTTTTTCCCCCTGGACATCTGGTGTGAAAGGACACCTTATCTCTTAGGGTTTCATATAAGCTTTGTAGCTCTGAGTTTGTATACACACAATTATTATTATTCCAATACAGAGAGAGAGACTACAGAGATCTCGTACACAAGCTCTGTGTCTTCTCCTTCTCCATCTTCTTCCTACTCTGAGTTGCTGTCTTCCTTCTGTTTCCTGTTTCATCATCTTCAACAATTGGTATCAGAGCGAGGTGATTTCCAGAGCCTCTACTTGCGTTTTCGCGTCCGCGCGCGCAATCGCAGTTTTCAGGCAGTTTTCGGAAAATTTGTTCGTGGGAGCATCCTCGACGTTCCGGGAGTATTCTGACCAGGCGACCTGGGGCTTTACCCCCCTTTCGAAGCCGTTCGAGCCCTCAGAATTTCGTTCTGAGCAGCGTAGCAGAAGTTACTTTTCCGAGGCGTTTAGATCAAGAGGGTGTGCTTTTTGACAGATTTTCTTCAGGTAAACAGTTCTTTTGGGAAGCAGCTTGTCTTAGCTTTGTGCTGAGATTTTGTGTAGAGTTTTGCTTGGATTGGAGAGGAGATTTGTGAATCTTTTGGAGGTTCTTTTGCTCTCTTGTGTGCATCTACAGTATGGCTCAATCTACGGAGAAAGAGATTTTTGGTGCGTTTACATCCGAAGACAAATTGGATGGTACCAACTATTCTCTTTGGTCTTTTATGGCCAAAAATGTTTTGGTTGGTAAAGGATTGTGGGATTATGTATCTGGAGATGAAGTTCGTCCAGGTAGCATTGCACCTGCCACGCCTGGTCGTGGTGCAGCTGTTGGTGCAGGACCCTCACAAGTCACTCCAGAGCAAAAGAGATGGGATACTAAAGATGCACAGGCTATGGCTGTGATTGCCTTAACCATAAAGAGGACAATCACACCACATATCAGATCTTGCAGAACTTCTGAGGATGCTTGGAACACTCTGCAAGCTATGTTTGGAGGAAGAAACGCTGCCAGAATAGAGTTTTTGAAGAAACAACTTGACAAAATACAGATGGACGAAGGTGACGATATTGTCGAGCATCTTACAAAAATCAGGGATCTTAAAGAGCAATTGCTTAGCATTGATGAAGTGATTCCAGAGAAGGACTTGGTTTCCAAAACACTCAATTCACTACCACCATCTTATTTGACTTTTCAGACTTCTTTGACTCTGTCTTTGCGAGCTAATCCTGACCCTCTTCATTTTGAAGAGTTAGTGGCTTTGCTATTGCAGGAGGATCAATCACGTAAGAACAAGTCTTTACAGGTGGATGGTATGGATCATGCTCTTGTTGTACAGAACAAAAACAGGGGTAAAGAGAGTGCTCATCACTCCAAGTCTGGTGCAGGACAGTCTTCAGAGAAGTCTAAAGGTGATTCAGACAAGTCCAAGAAGAAAGGTAAATGTCACTACTGCAAGAAACCTGGTCACTACATTAGTGAGTGTAAAAAGCGAATTGCTAAAGAAAAGAAGAAAGAGTCAAGTTTGGTTGTTTCAGCTTCTGGTGATTCTTCTACAGCTAAAGAAGAGTCTGCAAACTTTGTGCAGGATTCTTATGCTTTTGTAGTATGTTCAAATTTTTCTGCTTACAGTATTGACAAGACACAAATGATTTGGTACTTTGATAGTGGTGCATCCAGGCATATTACTTCAAGGAAGGATTTGTTTTGTTCATTGGATGCAGCTCCAGCAGGAAAGAAGGTGACATGTGCAAATAATGCTTCTTATCCAATCAAAGGCGTTGGTAAGATTTTGATTACCATTTCAGATGGTTCAGATTTATGCTTGCCAGATGTCTTATATGTTCCAGGGATCAAGAAGAATTTGTTGTCTGTATCCTCTCTTGCAAAAAATGGTCTTCGGGTCATTTTTGAGGATGACAGATGTGTTGTACGAGATCGAGAGAATGGTTATTCTCTTATCACTACAGGTACGCTGGAAAATGGACTATTTGTGCTAGATCGTTATGAAAAGCAGATTCAGGTATGTATTGCAGAAACAAAGACTCAGGCCATGCAGGATGCTGAGTTGTGGCATGCTAGATTTGGGCATGTTAGTTATGGCAGTTTGATGACTTTACAACGTCATAATATGGTGCATGATTTGTCCTTATTGGAGATGCCACCAAGACATGTATGTGAAGGTTGCGTTCTTGGAAAGATGCACAGATTTGCATTTTCGCAGGATGGTTCAGTTAGAGCGACACGAAAGTTGCAGCTTGTACACAGTGATGTATGTGGTCCTATGAGGACGCCATCTATAGGAAACAGCCTTTATTTTGTGACCTTCATTGATGACTTTTCCAGGTTTTGTTGGGTGTATCCACTCAAAGCAAAGTCAGATGTGTTTGCAGTTTTTCAACATTATGTCGCCATGGTTGAAAATGAAACAGGTTGCAAAGTACAGACTCTTCGTACCGATCGAGGAGGTGAATACATGTCAGGTGCATTTAAGGATTTTTTGGGAAAGAAAGGCATTAAACACCAATGCACTATGCCATACACACCACAACAGAATGGTGTTGCAGAAAGGAAGAACAGGTCTTTAATGGAGACGGCTAGATGTATGCTCAAGGCTAAGAGTTTGCCTCATAAACTATGGATGGAGGCAGTTGCTTGTGCAGCACATGTTTTGAACAGGTGTCCTACTCGTGCCTTGAAGACCATTACTGCATATGAAGCTTGGTATGACAAAAAACCTTCAGTCAGTTATCTTCGTGTTTTTGGTTGTCTTGCTTATGCTCACATCCCTCAGCAGTTACGTGGGAAGCTTGATGATAAGGCAATCAAATGTATATTTGTGGGGTACAGTAGTGGAAGTAAAGGTTATAGACTTTATAATCCTGCTACAAACAAGATTTTTGAAAGTCGTGATGTAATTTTTGCAGAAACTACTGCTCAACCTATGGTTGCTTTTGATGTACCTCATATGCAGACACATGATGTATTTGAAGGTTTGCTTCCTTCTTTTGTGGAGAATCAAGAATCACAACAGGTTGATAATCTTGATCAATCTTTTGATCAGCATGTGACACCTCATGATGTAGAGGAAATTGTGCGTGAAGAGCAAGAAGTTCTCAGGGAAGAAAGAACCTTGCCTAAATGGGTTCAGAAAACTTTGCAGGATAGCAAGTTGGATGCACCATTGCCACGAAAAACACGTGCTGGTACTACTTTTGGGAGAGAGCAAGTGGATTTGGCTTGCTTTAGTACTCTTTGTGATGCAGATGAGCCTGATTCATTTGAACAAGCTTTAGAGTGTGTTCAGTGGAAAGATGCTATGCAGCAAGAAATTGATTCTATTCATAAGAATCATACATGGGATCTAGTGGACTTGCCTACAGGTAAAAAGCCTATTGGTACAAAGTGGGTTTTTAAGGTAAAAAGGAAACAAGATGGTACTATTGACAGGTACAAAGCAAGGCTTGTGGCAAAAGGCTATGCGCAACAGAAAGGCATAGATTATGATGAAACCTTTGCTCCTACTTCTCGTGCGTCCACAGTTAGATCACTAGTTGCAATTGCTGCTCATCATGGTTGGAAAGTGCATCAGTTGGATATCAAAACTGCTTTTTTGAATGGTGATTTGCAGGAAGAAGTTTATGTAAGTCAACCAAGTGGTTTTGTTGTAAAAGGTCAAGAGCAAAAGGTATGTAGATTGCGTAAAGCTTTGTATGGTCTCAAACAGGCTCCAAGAGCATGGTATGAGAAGATACATACTTATTTGATTGGCCAGGGATTTCAGAATAGTCCAGCAGAAAGTACTTTGTATGTCAAAAAGAGAGATGGAGTTCTCATTATGCTAACACTTTATGTGGATGATATGCTTCTTACAGGCAATACTGCAGATGAAATTGAAGCGTTTAAAGATGCTTTGAGAAAAACCTTTGAGATGTCTGATCTTGGTTTGCTACATTATTACTTGGGTATTCAGTTTGTGCAATCAGAGGATGGCATATACATGTTGCAGGCAAAATATTTGCATAAAATTTTGGACAAGTTTGGTATGCAAAATTGTAAGCCAATCTCTACACCCGTAGAAACTGGATCAAAGTTGAGCATGCATGATGCTGGAGAACCTTTTGATGTACATACTTATGCAGCAGCGGTTGGTTGCTTGATATATTTGGCAGGCAACACTCGTCCAGACATTCAATTTGGGGTTTCACAAGCAAGCAGATTTATGCACAGCCCAGGTATGCATCATTGGCAGGCTGTGAAGCGCATACTTCGTTACCTTTCAGGTACCCCTAATCTTGCCATGTTCTTTCCAAGGGGGGATATGTATGGAAAGCACAGTTCTATGCAGCTTCTTGGTTACAGCGATTCAGATTGGGCTGGTGATTTTGACACACGACATTCCACAAGTGGCAATTGTTTTTTCTTGGGAAATGCATGTATATCTTGGCTAAGCAAGAAGCAACCCACAGTGGCTACATCAACTTGTGAAGCTGAGTACAGGGCAGCTTTCACGGCAACAGTTGATTGTGTATGGATACGCAGGTTATTGGCAGATCTTTGTGAGTGTCAACAGGCACCCACTACCATTTTCACTGACAGTCAGAGTGCTATTGCAGTTGCAAGGAATCCAGTATTTCATGCAAGAACAAAGCACATAGAGGTTCACTACCACTATGTCAGGGAAAGGCTACATGCAGGGGAGATCACACTAACTTACTGTCCTACACAGGATAACATTGCAGATCTATTTACGAAGGCATTATCACGAGAAAAGTTTGAAGCTTTCCGAAAAGCTTTGGGCTTACTCTCATACACATGATGATCTGCTACCTTGTACGGATTCACACTATCACTACAGGGGGGATTTGTAGACATGTAGTAGTGTTAGTGTGTATACGCGCTTCACCAGGGGCACTTTTCTCCCACTGGGTTTTTCCCCCTGGACATCTGGTGTGAAAGGACACCTTATCTCTTAGGGTTTCATATAAGCTTTGTAGCTCTGAGTTTGTATACACACAATTATTATTATTCCAATACAGAGAGAGAGACTACAGAGATCTCGTACACAAGCTCTGTGTCTTCTCCTTCTCCATCTTCTTCCTACTCTGAGTTGCTGTCTTCCTTCTGTTTCCTGTTTCATCATCTTCAACAGGCTCTTACTCCAATTTTGACAGCCCAGAGATCAAAGATGTTTCTGAAAGGTTATGCCATCCTGTGAATGGTCACCAAAAATCACCTCAATATGATAATGTGAGCCATAGAGTTGCTGGCGACGCTTCCCTGGATGTTGAAGCCCGCTCTGATACCAATTTTTTTGTGAAAATATGGTGGCAAGAATGCAGGTGAAGATGGAGAAGATGAAGAAGAAGCTCAAGAGCACACAACATAGGAAATGGTATTAAGTGTGTCAATACAAAGATAAGGCTTACCCTAAAGTGATGGACGTATATAAAAGCTAGGAAAAAAAAACCTCCTAAAGAGGGAAAAAGGTACCTTGGCGGTCCTAAGTGTGTCCACACGCATCACTACCACAATATGGTAACATCCATTCCCTTGTAGCCCTGGCAAGCAGTGCGGGTGTGGGTGATTGCTCATTATGAAGGACTTGTTTCCCCGTAGCCCCTTTAGGGATTAGGCGGGGTGGAGATGGAAGTTTGCACCCATGTTACATTTTGATCCGTGGTGCAGATTTTTATCGGCACCGATGCCGATTTCTAGACATAAATCCCCTCCAAAAGGGCTGTGCCGTTTGAGGAGGAGGACAACGTGTGACAGGTGGATCTTGAGCAAGAGTGCTCAGCTCCTTCGGTCCAACTTTCAAGGTATTGGAAACTACTTTGTCCATGTAGTGCGTTTAAAACGTTTGAATTTGGAAGTCATACAAGTTTTTTTTTTTTGCAAAACTCACAATTGTGAGTGGATAGTATTAAGAACATAAATATACACCAATCCTCGAGCTCAGACCGAGCCTTGAGGATCAAAGGATTACAAGTTATCTGCTTGGCTTGGCAGAGACACCACTCCTACTCCTCGGCTTTACTTATTACAAGATGTTATGTATTGTTATAGACCGGTCCTCTGAGGTTTGTTTGCATCCAATCATGTGGATCATCAATCTGCACACCCAAAACATGCAGCTGAATTGGTGAAGCCTTAGTGATGCGATACCAAGTTGAGGGCTCGATTTTCACGGGTTGCGTTCGCTCCTCCTTCCCCGTAGGGAGGTTGATCCCACAAAATGGCGCCTCCTGGCGTTGTGTGTATAACAAGCTCGGTTGTAAATGCACAAATACACAGATATGTATTAAAAACATCTCCATACTACCTTCCCCGCGCCAGTCTAACAAGAAATGCAGCGGCGTTCAGATTGAAAGAATTTTTGCATCATACTGACAGTTTTGACATGTCACATAGAAAAGGAAATGCTGTGTTCTCCTTGATGAACATTCTCTGTCAACTTGGAACAGTTTTCATGTGTTTTCAGGTATCAAACAACATGGCTCATAGTTTGATCACAAGATTACCTCCTATCTTGCAAAATTTGTGGAATTAGGAGTGTAGGAACTTCTGCACTGAAGGGCTGGAAGAGTGTAAGTTGGATCATACTGCAGCAATTGCAGAGTGAATGGATCAAAAATGTATGCTTATTCAGGTATCTTTTAATCCAATTGCAGCAAAATGTGGGCACATTTGAGAAGAAGGTACTAAGCATTTCTGTTTGGTAGCAGGTTTGGAGAGGGCGATGATAGATTTCGAGCGTTACTGCCTGCGTGGCACTAGCAAGTACCCCTCAAAAACTTTGATCAGAGGAATCAAAGGGCGTTCGAATGTGCCACGCTGCACTGAGCGGTCGAAATTTATCTGGATGGGTCTGGAGGAGCGTGCAGTAAAAACTATATTGTGGTTAATGGAGCCTACAAAGTTTAGCATTGTCTGAAGGTCATGAAAATGTATATATGTTGGAAGCGCAGATCGTGTAACACTTGGTTTCTCTCTGCTTGTATACAAAGTCCTGACTTGTCTTAGAATTTTTCTGCTCAGTTAAGCTTTTCTTATCGTTTCAGGGAGCTTGTGGGGGTTGTGGAGATGCAATTGTGATACCGTCAAAACAAGGCATGCAAGGCTTGTCTATTTGTAATCAAATACTGCATTGATCATAAGCATCAGTATGAAGTCAGGGGAGGTGCGGAAGAAAGTCACAAGGGCAAAACGGCAGTCAAAGAAAGTGAAACGTGCCATTGTCAGCGAGAAACAAAACTCGCCTGATGTCAGATCTTATTGCTTGGATACATCCTCTACCAATACTGAGCATCAAACTCTAGCTTCTAAGGGAGAGGCAGGAAAAAACTCTAAAAGCCCTGAAGGTTGTATGCCTTGCCATGAACCCCATAGAGCGGGCCAGCCACAATTTGCATGCATTCCTGAGGGAGACTCACAAAACAATCTCAACCCTCCTGGACACTGCATGTCTTTTAATGAAGCTCATACAGGGTGCCAGGCGCAAGTTCCAGGCAGCTTAAACAGGGAGTTTTATCCAGCTACTGCATTTCGGAAGGAGCAATCGATTGCACAGTACGTACGTTTGCAAGGAAATGTGATGGATAATGCTGCACTAGAATCTTTGTCGAGGTGTTGCACAAGTGTTCAAGGAAGACTAGGGGATTCACCTGTTGAATATTGTTCACAAGCACCCATGGAGTCAAAAGGAGATATCTGTCGCATTCTTGTACTTCCAACATTTATCTTGCACAAGGTAAAACTCTAGCTGTGTTGCAGCACCAAGCAGAGATATGTTAAGGGTCAAACTTGTGAGAAACCAAATGATGTTTTTGTTGGAACTGGCATAAATTTGAGAGTATGTTTCTTGCTCTACTCTCCTTGAACATGTTCATAAACATCCTATCTTCATGCTTGAATGCAGCTTCTACTGATGTTGCATAATCTCGCTTTTAATGCTCTTTAACAGGAGGAACAAGTAAGGATGTTTCACCTGCCTGCTTCAAAGGGGAGTCAAGTCTTTCTTCCAAAGAGAGAAGACAAGCTTTTCTTGACGAAGGATGTTCTTCATGACAAAGTTGTTACAATAGGTAGTTTAGCCTCAGTTCACAAGCGCCAAGTCGAGTAAGTCATTTCCATGTTACATACTACATACGTGTATTTATATTCTTTGCCAAGGATTGGGGTTTGTTACCTGTGAATGAGGATGTGGAGCTCTGCTTATCTGTGGTATGTTGCTAAATCCAACTGCACATTGTTTCAAAAGCTTTTTTATCTTGGAAAACTAAGCTCCATTTTGCAGTCATTAGAACAATTGTATCAGAACATCGTCTACAAGTTAATCAGCAAGGTAACAGTGTGAAATATTTTTTATAGCTATACACGATTGTGTCTACAACATATCTGTTTTGGTTGAGTGACAGCGCGAGTGTATGGAGGAAGAAGATCAAAAGATCCTTGTGACTTCCGATGTGGGGGGACAAATTTCCGTGCTGAGGGAAAGGGCCAGAAAAGTTTTAGAAGCTCAAGGACTGGCAGAACACAATGAAATAGAGGGCTTTGGCAACAAGAAGGTAAGCTTTTGATCTTTGTTTGTTTGGGGAAAATTTTCACTGCATTCCAGATGGTTATGGGCTTTTAGACTGAGTGGGCTGGCGATTTACATGGTAGAGGAAGTTCCTGGGTCTTGTACCTAGTGTATCAAGATTCTGGATTCCGGAGGTGTTTAGTTCAATTACAGAGCTTTTGAGGTTTTTAAATTTTGTGCTTTTCAGTGTCTTTCAAACTAGATTCAAAACTCCATTGCTAGTCTTGTTACTAGTAATTGCTTGCTTAGAAAGACAACAGGGTTCTAGCAAAGAGTATTAGTGGGCATCAGTGACAAATTTAAAGTAGTACTCAATCGTGACACCATGCACACAATTTTGGTATGTAAGGAACCTCCTTAGTCCGAGGCCTACCACCTTGTTGTCCTTTTGCACACTCCTCAGGATATCTACACAAACATGAAGTCTGCAAACTCAGAAGGTTGTCCTGCATAGCCTCAAAGTGAGAATCGTACGAATGCAGTGAAGCCAGATTTTATGGAGTGAAAGCGAACTAGCATAAAATCAACCATTCACAGTGTTTTTCAAAGGTCCAGAAACCAGCTCATGGAAAATCATTTTACTTTGATGTCCTGCATACATATTTTGGTCTATATAAAGCCATTTTGAGTTTCACTTCTGAGGATGTCTCCACCAAATTAAAGCCTGTAAGCGTGAAGATTGCTCACCATAGCCTCCAAGTGAGAATTTTAAGAATGCAGTCGAGCCAGATTTTTATAGAGTGGAAGTGGATTTGCATAGATCAACGATTTGCAGAGCTTCAAAATTTGCGGAAAGATATTCTTTTGATTGCACATTTGGTGTGTGGTCGATGCTGTTTTCTTAGAGCATCCAGTTTCATGCGGGGAGCTATACAAGTTGATGTTTATCTAAGTCATTTTTGCTAAGCATCATCTGGTAAGAGGTGAGTGCCATTATGAGCAGAATATGATGGAGGATCAACCCGAGCCACACCTAGAGTCACATGAGGTTAGTAAACGGTATGATATTGATATCTTTCTATTTCCACTTGCTTGAGGAATTGCTGAGGTTATGATTGGTCAGGAACGCAATCACAAGAAGTTTTGAATAAATTCTTAGAATAATTCCCATATTGTGACTTACCTCAACATAATGAGCTTCTGTGAGGGAGGCACTGCATACCTAGCTAGGTACAATTGGGGGCAGGGACCGCCGGCTCGGTGGGGGGGCCGGTGGTCCGCTGCCCCCAATCGTACCTAGCTAGGTATGCGTGCCTCTCGAGCAGAAGCTCATGATGTTATCATTGTATGAAAAACATTGGAAAAGACTCCGTTTACCTACATGAGAAAATTTTTAAATCTTTTTGTGTTAATAACACCAAGAACATTAGCATATTGTTTAGAAATGAACGTGCTATTCAAGCTAACAATGACATGTTCATGAAGTGGGAAGCTATGACAGAGCTGGGACGAGCGAGTCGTGAAACCAAAGCAGGTCTTCTCTTTATTTAGGTTTCCAGTGGAAATGTTGTATGTTGTGGGGGGAACATAAGGTTCTGTTGTGTGATAGGCATCCATGGACAGCAACAAGCGATGATACAAAAGCCGGAGACTGAGGCAGATTGTGGAAGGCCAGCTGGTTTGTTTCTTCTTTGCATAGCTTTGGGATGAATATGTTCCAAGGGGAGAAAGAGACTGTGCGTGTGTGTGTGTGTGTGTGTGTGTGTGTGTGTGTGTGAGAGAGAGAGAGAGAGAGAGAGAGAGAGAGAGAGAGTTTGAAGCTATGAGTGCACTTCAAATTGAATACTAAATAGTCTTTAATTTTTGCTTTCTAAGACAAGCCCTAGACAAGAGAGAGTGCATGATTGAAGGAGTAATAGATAAATGGAAAAAGGAGACTAAATAGATCAAGTTTGTTTGAGTGGTAGTGATAGAGAAGTTACTTGTTGACCAAATTTGGTCCAACTTGTAGTTTGTTTGTTTTTGGATGTCTAAAAGAAGCGTTAAGAGGTTATGCATACTTTCAATGTTTTTAGTGATGATTGGTTCTTACCTTGAATGTCCTTTTAGATTTACACTATGAAATGGGTCTTTTTTGCTTGCTGAAAAAAGCCTTAAAGAACAAGAAATTTAAGGAGTGCATTCATAAGAGTTTGATTCCCTGAATCCTGATGTGCAGTATTGATTTAATGAAATTTATTTCAATATTTTTATTTGTGACAGTGCTTTCATTTAAGGGTCTCATTAAGATCTATTACATTAAATTTTTTTATTTTTTATTTATTCTTGTAGACCTACCTTTTCTTATGCACTTATTTAAATATTCTTTTATTTTAGTTTATCAAAGGATTCTTTTATTTTGTTGTTTTATTTGATTTCCTTTTCATTCTATTTTGTGTTACAATGCCAATGTGCACATTTCTTGTTGTTTAAGTGGAACCTTCGTACTATATAAGAAATTTATAATTATGTGTATTATATATAATGGACAATATGATTTTAATATTAACACACAACAAAACTGACATGATTGTAGGCATTGATTTTAACATACTGTCCATAAATATCTTCCTCTCTTAACTTCAATAGCCTTCATTACTCTCGTTGCCTTGTTATTTCACCTTTCATTTCACAACTTGATATGGCTTTACTATTCTTACATTCTATTACTTTAGAATGTCAAAGTGAAACTTCACTTTGTTTAGATAATTTTTGTAGTAAACTATGTGAAAAATTTGATGTAAAGATTTGCATATAGGCAAGAATTTTAAAGCTAATGTTGAGATTGAAACAATCTCAGAGTATGATCAAATATCATTGATCACAAAATTGTAGAATTTTTTTTAAAAAATAACGGACTTAATAAAATTTGTGCAAAAATCTTAATTAACATCAATAATATTTCATAAAGATGACATTAATTAATGCTTATTTGTAAAAATAATATTCTCTTTATCAAGTGTTGCTTTATGACATGCATAATAGTATGAGGGTGACTCAATTTACATGCTATTTCATAATGTTATTAATATTGAAAGGTTTAAATCTAATATTTAATGATGATACACGGTGGTCTAAAGTAAGGAGATGAATGCTACAATCGCATATTAAAATCAAAATTTGAAAAGAAATTCTTGAAGTTTTGGAATGAACGTATAATTTACAAAATTAAAAAAGTATATTTCAAATCATATAGTTAAAAAAACATTAGGTTATTAAATATAGTTTTATTTAAAAAGTAAATAAAAACAAAAAGAAAAAGAAAGTCAAGAGAGATTAAAAATAAAGGGATCAAGTTACAATGACAAAAAGAACCATTTAGAATATAAAAGAAAAATATAATGTTTAGAAAATTTTTCTTTTCAATCAAAAAGGACATATATCCACCATCGGTGCGCTTTGCATCAATGGCTCAAAGCTTACATCTTTTCTCAACCTTTCTTTGTGGCCTTCTGGAAGCCAGAAAAACTTTAGTGAAACTGTGTTTTGACTTTTTTATGTGAAACATTAAAAACTCTATAGATTTTAAGTTTGTAAAGTCTTGTCATTTAAAAATCTTGCATGTGTCTTTTTTATTTTATGGCCTATCGGAGCATTGCTTTGTCTTTTTGAGCTAACTAAAATAACGAAAAACATATTATAACTCTTTTAAAGTTTCCATCTATGAACAAGGTGAAGGTTCATGTTGGCATTCTGAAACAAAGAAGTGATAAGACCACTAGGCTTACCTATGGACAAAAAAAGAAAACCAGTTTTGATAATTGCTCAGTGATCTTTGTCGTAAGTATTGAAAATATACTATTGATAAGAACTTTTTGGCTTGCACAAGGCCATAGGGGAAGGTTGAGAAAAGGTTCAAGTTTTGAGACGTTGATGCAAAGCGTGTTGATGGTGGACATTGGTTGGAAAGGAAAGTTTTGTAAACATTATATCTTCCTTTTATATCCTAAATGGGTTCTTCTATCATTGTTACTTGGTCTCTTCATTTAAGTCTCTCTTGACTTTCTTTTTCTTTTTGTCTTTGTTTACTTTGTAAATGAGTCTCTTTATTTAATGACCTAATGCTTTTTCAATTGTTTGGTTTGAAATATACTTTCTTAGTTTTATAAATTGTCCTTGAACTTCGAGAATTTATTTTTAACTTTTGGTTTTAGTATACAAATGCAGCATTCATCTCTTTACTTTAATTTAACATGTATCATCATTAACGATTAGATTTAGATCTTCTCAATATTGATCAAATTATGAAGTAAGATGTAAAATTTGAAAACTCATATATTCATTATATATACTATTATACATGTCAAAAGCAACACTTGATAAAAAGAGAATATTGTAAAAGAAAAAATTCATTAATTAGTGTCATTTTTATAAAATATTATTGATATTAATTTAGATTTTTACACAAAATTACTTAGATCTATCATTCTTTATAAATTTTTTACAATTTTGTGATCAAAATGTCATTTGATCATACTTTGAGATTGTTTCAATGCCGATATTAGCTTTTAAATTCTTGCCTAGATTGAAATCATCATATCGATTTTCGTAGCTTACTACAATATTTATTTAAAAAAGAGAGAAACTATAGGTTGGATCAAATTTGGTCAACAAATATCTTCTTCATGACTACCACTCAGAGAAACTTGACCTATTTACTATTTAGTCTCCGTTTTTCACGATTTATCTATTACTTCTATATTCATATACTTTCTCTATAACCTTTTTAAAAAATTAATAACTTCTACAAACACAACCTTCTACCTTTGCCTTATACTTCCTAGCAGGTGACTGTGATCCTGCATCTTTCTTGTCTTTAGATTTGAAGCTTTGATAGTTTATTATTTGCTTATACAAAGTCTTATCTTAGAAATTTTCAAGTCTTTTAATTTTTCTTTAAAACTTGTACTATTTTGTCATTACCAAAACCGTATGCTAATCGTGCCTTGTGGAAAATGAAAAGTTCAAGCTAATCTTCAAATATGCATTTAATATTCTTTTTTAAAAACCCTTGCAACATTATTTGATGACTTACTAAGTGACTATATAGAACAAATGTATTCTTAAAACAATGTTATATATATTTTTTTAAATCAATAAATTTCATAATCAAATAAATCTTTCTAAGCCATCAAGATAAAAGTAATTGTAAACTTTTGTGAAAGAAAGCTATATCGAATTGAGAAAATATGTTTCAATGAATAATTTTTTTATGTTTATATAAGTTTATTATATTTTGCTATCCATATTAAAACATGTGCATTCATTGAAATAGTTTTATACTCATGAAATATAAGTTTATAATATTTTGCTATTCATATTAAAACATGTTCGTTCACTAAAATAGTTAAAATACTCATGAAATTGAAATCATCATTTTATAATATAGATTGTTGACTACTTTCTAAGTTTCATATTGTAACGATATGTTTTTGATTAATACAAAGCATATGAAACAAGTGAAAGGGTCACAATGGCTTTCTAAAATAATAAGAAAGTGACAAAATCATTAGGTTGAGTCTAACTGAAATCAGTGTTTAGGAAAAGATTGGCTCAACTTAGCCTTGAGGCGGTTGAAAATTGAAACTAACGGGTTGTAAACCATGGTAAAAGGAAGAAAAATCGATGAATATGTGTTAAAAAAAAGTTTAAAAATCCTACAAATTTAAAAATTGTTGTTAGTATTTTCGGTTTTCTTCTTTGCGAGGAGAAAACTCAACTTATGATTGCTTAATAGAAGAGACTTTCTTGAACATCAATTGGAGTTAATTTATAGAATGATAAAAAAGTCAACCCATGTGAGACTGACACAAAAGGTGAAATAAAAAGAACTTATTAATATGTGTGTGTGTGTGTGTGTGTGTATATATATGTGTGTGTGTGTGTATGTATGTATATGTGTATATATGTATGTATGTGTGTGTGTATATGTATATATAGAATTTATTAGAAATATGCAAAGTGAAAGAAAAAGGTCCATTAATATTTTAAAATCAAAATAATATTTAAGGTAAGTTTTAATCATCACTGAAAACATTGAAAGTATGCCTAACTCAACACCCTCTGAAGCTTCTTTTAGAAAGCCAAAAAGCATTTGTATGAAACTAATTTAATCAAACTTTTGATATTTTTTTGTTTGGCATTTATCATCTTAGAAAAAGAAAACGCACTCTATGAAAAAGGTGAGAATGGAGCAATTTATAGCTCTCTTCGTATTGTTTTATCATGCCTTATCAACTTTTGCACTTTGAAACAAGATGCTTTGGGGTGCAAAATAAAAGTTCAACATAGCACTACATTTGCCTTTCAAAATTTAAGCCCTTTGTTCAAAAGTAAGAGTAGCGTAAAGAAATGCTTCGAGACTAGGGTTTCAGTATGCGAAGCTCGCACTGCTTTTTTTTTTTGGGGGGGGAGGGGGGGCGGGGCACATTTGGCGGACTTGCGGCAGGGCGATTTTGGTGGTCGCAGTAGCTTATATTTTTGGAAAGACGGCCCCAAGGGGACCTCCTGCTTCTGCAGGGAAATGCAGCTCTATCACGACGAGGGCGGGGCTTCCATGCTCATTGAAGAGCTGGGCTTGAGGGGTGCAAACCTCTTCAGGGAGTAGGCATCTTCCAAGTTTGTTCGTGGGTTACCGCAGATGTCTTCCCTCTTCGAAGGGTAGTCCAATCGTGCAAGGCCTGAAAAATCTTGCAGAAGGGCTGTTGGTACTACTGCAGACATGATTTTTTTTATTGTGGTTTTGATATGGACTATTTTTTGAATGCTTCTGGGTATTGGGTCAAAGTTGGTGGATCGTGTGGTTGTGCATGTGCTCATTATGGACTGTCGTAGTGCTTCTGGGCTCCTAGCCGTCCTGGGTGGCTCTTGACTGCGGCTGATTCTGAAGGTTTGTTGGTGACTAGTATTTTTTGTCTTCTATGCATAGATAAGGTCTTATACGCAGGCTATGTGTTTGTGGCAAGGGCACTGGCTTGGTGGCTCACATAAGCTTTTTTTTAATATGTTTGCGGTTTGGGGGTCCCTGTAAATCCTCGAGTTAGTTGTTATGCTCTATATGGTTAGGGTATCCATGTAAAAGCCCATTCAACTTGTTGAACTTGTCGGCGATGGTGGTCCCTAATGGCAGGCTTCTGCATGGGGGTTATTATGTAGTCTTTATTTTTCTTAATATAACTTCTCACATCATGTGAGATTTGCCAAAAAAAAAAAGTAAGAGTAGCGTTTGATTTGTCCATAAAAAAGTAGCGAATAAATATACAACCCATTAAAAAGCATGTCTACAGAATCCATTCAAATAGAACTAGTATGTGACCTGCACGTTGTTGCGGCCAAGAAAAGCATGACTATTACATCACTTAATCACACACACACACACACACACACACACACACACACACACACACACACAAACAAATGCAGACGTAGTTTTGAGGTCAAGACTTGTTAAGTAGATCTTTGAGATCGTTCTGAATGAATGAAACAAAAAAACTATAATAACCATTGGGTGTAGTGTATTGGTTATCACAATTCCCTCTTAAACACCAACTCGTAAATTAAATATTTGTCATGTTAGAGATTTGAGGTCTCAGTGTGTTCCTACGATATTAAAACCTCTCTCTCTCTCTCTCTCTCTCTCTCTCTCTCTCTCTCTCTCTCTCTCTCTCACACACACACACATTACCATATACATGTGGTAGTGATGTGTGTGAACACACTAGGACCGTCGGGGTATTTTTTCCCTCTTTAGGAGGTTTTTTCCCTCGAAAATTGTATATACGTCCATCACTCTAGGGCTATCTATCTTTCCATTGCACACTAAGTGATACACTCTCTATTGTGTACCTTGAGCTTTCTTCGTCTTCTCCAAGCTATGTGTGTTTCTCTGCAACCCTAATTTCCACAATTGGTATCAGAGCAGGTCGCGTACTCCCGGGTTTAGTCGCCAGCTGCTCCAGTACACGCCTGCTCACTTTCTCCGATTTCAGTGAGATTTGGCGAGCGTTCGCAGGTCGACAAATACTTTGGGCTCAGATTTTTGATTTGGGCTCATTTCGGTCTCCGTTTCCACTACAGGCAGTGCTGCACAGGCTATTTCGTCATTTTGTGCAGAGTTTCTGTCAGTGCCATTTTTTGCATAACAAGTGCCTTATAGTCTTCTACGGTTTGTGCTATATAGCACAGGTTGTTCCCGCTCCATTTCTCCTATTTTCGGGTAGTTTTCACATCAGGTGCAGCATTTACCATGGCTAATAACAACAACACAGATGTGTTCAAGATGTCCGCTGAGGACAGGTTGGATGGGGACAATTATCCTATGTGGGCTTATATGATGCAACACGTTCTTGTGTCAAAGGGCATCTGGAATATTGTGTAGGGCATTGATGTACGTCCTGGTTCTGAGGATGTAGGCAATGTTGAGGATGTTGCAGGTCTTGCTGCAAGCATTGTTGTTGTTAGAGTTGTTTTGCCTACGATAGAACAAGCTCGTTGGGATGTTAAGGATACACAGGCTCATGCATTGATTGCGTTTTCTGTGAAGCGCACCATTTTTCCTTACATCCGTTCAACAAAATTTGCAAAACAGGCTTGGGATATCTTGGCTGGTCTTTATGCAAGTCGCAATAAGGCTAAAATTGCTTTGTTGCGTAAAGAGCTGGAGTCGAAGATTATGCATGAGGAAGATATTATGGACACTTTCCTTGCTAGTGTCAAGGATATCAATGAGCAACTTATTTCTGCAGGTGAAGTCATTTCAGACAGTTCCCTTGTGCAGACTGTTCTTGATGCCTTACCAGATTCCTACTAGACTTTTGCTAGTACTTGGAGACTGATGACCCAAGGAAATCCTAAAGTTGTCAAGTTTGATGCATTATGCACATTGCTGTTGCAAGAGTCACTTTCTAGAAAAAATAGGACTAGGCAGCGTGCAGTTGAACAGGCTTTTATTGCTTCTCAAAGAAAGGGTGGTAACAGTAATGCAACCACTTCTTATGGTTCTGCTGCGAGTGGCAAAAATTCTGTTTCTAATGCTTCTGCTGGCAACAATTCGTCTGGAAATTCTGGTGATAAGGGCAAAAAGAAGATGCGTTGCCATTATTGTAAATCCAATGATCACTTAATCAAGTCGTGTCCTAAGTTGAAGGCCAAAGAGGCTAAGAAGAAAGAGGGTGGTTCCACTGTAAATGGTGGTTCCACTACAAATGCAACCATTGTTGAGTCTTCTGTGAAAGGAGACTGTAATGCTGATGTTGATGCAGAATGGGCTTTTAGCGCAAAGTGCACTTACAATCTTGTTGTCCATGATGCATGCTTGTCAGTTGCTGCAGATTCACATGTGTGGTATTTTGACAGTGGTGCTACAAAGCACATTACCTCACATCGTGAATTGTTTACCTCTCTCGAGTCAGTCCCTCATGGGAATTCAGTCACTTCTGCCAACAACGCCTCTTATCCAGTTCAAGGAGTTGGAAAGATTGTGCTCACTGCTGCTAATGGCAGTTCCTTCACACTTGTTGATGCACTTTATGTACCTGAGATCAAGAAGAATCTCTTGTCTGTATCCGCACTAGCTAGACTTGGACTTGTAGTCAAATTTGTGGATGACAGATGTACAGTTCATGATCTCAGTTTTGGTGATGAAATTGTTGTATCTGGGCTTTTGTGCCGTGGGCTATATAAGCTCACTTTGTATGACAAGTGTGGACAAAAGTTTGCAAATGCTGTTGCAGATTCAAGGGCTATTTCAGATGCAAAACTTTAGCATGCACGTTTTGGTCATCTGAATTTTTCCAGTTTGCTGCGTTTGCAAAAATCTGATATGGCTGCTTCTTTGCCGCCTCTTGAAGCACTGTCAAACATATTTGTGAAGGCTGTATTTTGTGTAAGATGCAGCGTTCTAAGTTTCCAAAGGATGGTTCAGTTCGGGCCACATGTAGGTTCCAGCTTGTGCATAGTGATGTTTGTGGGCCCATGCAAACTCCGTCTTTGGGCAATTACCTATACTTCGTGACTTTCATTGATGATTACTCCAGGCATGCATGGGTATTCCCGCTTAAAGCGAAGTCTGAAGTTTTTATGTGCTTCAAACAATTTCTGGCTATGGTTGAAAATGCCTGAAATGTACTATGGGCACCCTCCATTCCGATCGAGGGGGGGAGTCTATGTCTCATGAATTCAATGAATTTCTGGCTAGTCGTGGGATAAAACACCAATGTACAGTGCCTTATACACCTCAACAAAATGGTGATGCTGAGAGGAAAAACAGGTCACTTACGGAAATGACACGATGTATGGTCAAAAGTCAAGCTTTATCGCATTCTTTTTGGCTTGAGGCCATCATGTGTGCCACTTATGTACTTAACAGGTGTTCTACGAAAGCTTTGCAGTCTATTACTCCATATGAAGCATGGCATGATAGAAAGCCTTCTATTGAGCACATGCATATTTTTGGCTGTTTGGCATATACTCTGGTGCCACAAGTGCAGCGCAGAAAATTGGATGATAAGGCTGTCAAATGTATTTTTGTTGGTTATAGTGATGAAAGCAAAGGTTACAGGTTGTATCATCCGCAAACAAAATGTATTCTGGTTTCTCGGGATGTAGTGTTTGTGGAAGATTCTGTTCAGCCCTTGCTGTCATGTACTAGAGACAGTAACGTAAGCTCACAGGACTTTGTTGCCTCTTTTCAATGGTGGAAATACGAATGTAAGTTCCAATGAGGCAAATGTTTTAGATCAGCCTATTACTGATGCAGATGTACATGATGTACTTGATGAGGAAAGGGCTGAAAATGAGCAGGCTAGAGGTATGCCAAAATGGCTGGTGCACACTTTGCGTGACAGTAAATTGGATGCACCTTTGTCTAGTCGTACTCGTTCAAGCTCTCACCATGCATCTTATGCATCGGATTGTTATGCTTTGGTTGTGTCTAGCTTACATGATGTTGACGAGCCTCTGTCTTTTGATGAAGCACAAAATTCAGAAAATTGGATGGCTGCCATGCAATCAGAATATGATGCACTTATAGAAAATGACACATGGACTTTATGTGATTTGCCTCCTGGCAAAAAGGCCATTGGTACGAAGTGGGTTTACAAGTTGAAATGCAAGCCGGATGGTGAGATCGATCGCCATAAGGCTCGACTTGTTGCAAAGGGTTATGCACAACAAAAAGGCATTGATTATGAAGAGACTTTTGCTCCCACTTGTCGTATGACTACTGTGCGTTGTCTATGTGCATTGGCAGCTCATTTTGGTTGGGATGTACATCAATCAGACATTGTTACTGCTTTCGTGAATGGTGACATATTTGAGGAAGTTTATGTAACACAGCCTCACAGTTTTGTCATAAAAGGACAAGAGGACAAAGTGTGCAAATGTAAGAAGGCTTTGTATGGGTTAAAGCAATCTCCTCATTCTTGGTATGAGAAAGCTGACACTCATTTGGTCAAACAAGGCTTTCGTAATAGTCCAACAGAAAGCACATTGTATGTAAAGCGTGAGGGTGATGTACTTCTCATTGTGGTTCTTTATGTTGATGATTTGCTGATCACTGGACCAAATGAGAGACATATTGCTGAATTTAAGGCTGATTTGAATGCTACTTTCAAGATGAAAGATTTGGGGCTATTATTGCATCATTACTTGGGTATACGGTTTAAGCAGTGTGATGGTGGTATTGCCTTGTGTCAGAAAAGTTACATAGAGACATTGCTATGTAAGTTTGGACTTGAGGATTGCAAACCTATTGCCACTCCCATGGAAACAGGTTTGAAGTTGAGTCTACATGATGCTGGCGATCTTGCTGATGTCACTCTTTATCAAACTGTTGTTGGCTGCCTCATTTATGTATGCAACACGAGGCCGGATATTCCGTTTGCAGTCTCACAGGTCAACAGATTTATGCATAGCCCAGGGTCTAAGCATTGGCAGGCTGTCAAGAGGATTTTCCACTACCTTAGTGGCACTTTACATCTTGGCTTGTTTTATCCCAAGGGGGGATCATTGCCCCCATACTTACATGCTTTTTCGGACTCAGATTGGGCTGGTTGTTTTGACACGCGAGTGTCCACAAGTGGTTTTTGTTTCATGCTTGGTAGTTCATGTATATTATGGCTGATTTGGGTGTTGGACAGGACACTGCCAACACTATCTACACTGATAGTCAGAGCGCATTGGCAGTTGCGAGGAACCCAGTTTTTCATGCTTGCACAAAGCACATTGAGGTGCACTACCATTATGTCAGGGAGAGGCTCTCAGAAGGAGACATCAGCTTGGCTTATGTGCCAACACAGGACAACCTTGTAGATCTTTTCACAAAGGCATTGTATCGTGAGAAGCTTGAAGCTTTTCGCAAAGCTTTGGGCTTACTCCCCTTTGTGGACTGATCATGTCCTCAGGGCATGGCACTTCCCTTTACTCATGTGCCAGCTCTCGTTCACTGCATCACTCCAAGGGGGGATTTGTTACCATATACATGTGGTAGTGATGTGTGTGAACACACTAGGACCACCGGGGCATTTTTTCCCTCTTTAGGAGGTTTTTTCCCCCGAGCATTGTATATACGCCCATCACTGTAGGGCTATCTATCTTTCCATTGCACACTAAGTAATACACTCTCTATTGTGTGCCTTGAGTTTCCTTCGTCTTCTCCAAGTTGTGTGTGTTTCTTTGCAACCCTAATTCCAACAACACACACACACACACACACACACACACACACACACACACACACACACACACACATAGGTGTTCAACTCCTCGGGCTGTCGCCCTCTCTATCTCTCCCTCCATCAATATTTCTCTTTTTTGATGAGGCAAATGGAGGCCCATAAGGAGCTGCAACTTCTCTCTCTCTCTCTCTCTCTCTCTCTCTC
Organism: Adiantum capillus-veneris; assembly: GCF_014529385.1. Classification (NCBI taxonomy): domain Eukaryota; kingdom Viridiplantae; phylum Streptophyta; class Polypodiopsida; order Polypodiales; family Pteridaceae; genus Adiantum; species Adiantum capillus-veneris. The sequence continues at coordinate 143,383,706 of NC_140937.1, read as the reverse complement.
TCTCTCTCTCTCTCTCTCTCTCTCTCTCTCTCTCTCTCTCTAATTCAGGGAAATGTAATTGGAAGCGTTCCATAGAAATTCTCTGCACAAAAATATATGTGTGATACAATTCTGACGGTTGATCCTTGTTGGTATCTTCTCCAGTAAAGATACACTCAATTGCATGATCTTGATCACTTTATGTGGAAGAAATTATCAATATAAACAATCCTTCAGGAAATCAATGCCTCTATATGGAAGAAATCTTTAGGAGTTCTATGTCAAAAAGCGATGTCTTATGTAGCATAAATGCAAGAGCCTCTGCATGGAGAAAGTTGTTTAAATCATTTTTTAGATATCCAGATTAATATGATAACATAACTATGCACACACCACCTAAGCTCATGAGTCAACAGCTACATTCTCAATAACACTTCTCATTTTCCTCAAATGAACCACCGTTTGCTTTACTTTTGAGCCCAAAAGATATGGCATCAATAGCCAATAATGTAACCATCTAAACCAGTAGAATAGTTTCAACCCTTTTGGTGTTCACAACCTCATGTCATTGAGCCGTAATCAAGATTGTATCAATGTATATTAGGATACTTCATCTTTGGCTTTGCATAATCTTTCCCTCACAAGGTTTACATGTCTACAAACTCTAGCACCGACAGTCTTATATTTTATGGAGTATTTGAAAGCCAAAGTAGCGAGTGCTAGTTAGATAAAGCATTTATCATTGCGGAATGCCTAACTCCCTTTTTCGTTGAAATGGCATGTAGTTACTTTTGGAAGGCTGCCACTTTTTCAGGGACTCTATGTGTGTGTGTGGTTCCATGCAAGGGTATAATAAATTTTTGAGAGGTGCATCTCTCCTTTTTGTGCATAGCTTGTGCTCGAGGTGTCGAGAGAGTGACCGTGGATGTACTGAGTGTTGATCTTTTCAGTGCCTCCCATGCCCTTCTATTTTGGGTCTATTGGAAACCTCTGTTTGCAAAAAAAAGAGAGGACTTTAGTGTATTTTTAATCTACTGAAATTGTAAAACCCGAGCTACATTCCAAGCTTGCCTTGAAGAATATCAATAAATGTTGCAAGTTTTAGTATAAATAATGACAATTCTTCATATTTTAACCTAAAAATCAAAAGAGTTTTATTTGTGCACTTATTTTGTTAATTAGTAAAAATAGTATAAGTAGATGAAGCATTTCTTATCATACAATTGATTTCCTTTTTCTTGAAACAATATGTAATTGCTTTTGGAGGGCTGTACATTGTTGGGGAAACACTCTCTCTCTCTCTCTCTCTCTCTCTCTCTCTCTCTCTCTCTCTCTCTCTCCGATGTCTCATGCGAGGGTGTAATAGATTTTTGATAGGTGCACTCTCCTCTTTGTGCAGAGCTTGTGCTCGAGGTGGCGAGAGAGTGACCGTGGATGTGTTGAGCATCCAGGCTTTCAGTGCCTCTCATGCCCTTCCATTTTGGGTCTATTGGAGACACATGTTTGCAAAAAGAAGGGTTTAGTGTATCTTTAGTGGCTAAAATTGTAAAACCTAGGCTTGCCTTGAAGAAAATCAATAAAATTTTGCAAGTTTTAGTGTAAATATCGACAATTCGTAAAATTTTAACCTAAAAATCAAAAGGATTTTATTTGTGCCTTTATTTATTAAATAACTTCAATTAAGAAAAATAGTACACATAAATGAAGCATTTCTTATTGTAGAATTGACTCTCTTTTTCTTAAAACAATATGTAATTGCTTTTGGTTGGCTGCTAACAGGTTGTTGGGAAAACACACACACATGTTAAGTATGGAGCTTGATTTACCCCTTGTAATTTTTTGTGTTTAAAACGCACATTTGTAAGGCCCCCGTTATGAGGAAAAGCCATCGTCTATGAAGAAAAATCACTCACCGAAAACCAAAATTTTCACGGTCAGTTTAGTCCGAATATTCCTTTTCGTTGTAATATTATGGCCGGACGACGGCGGCCGGAAAGTGATCGAAAAACGGCCAGTCATTTGGCCGGTTGGCCGATGGCCGAACTCAATGGCCGATGGTTGATTTCAAAGATGGACTTGTCTTCTCAAGGGCAGCCACACATGGGCGGATTGGAGGGTCCAATTTAGACTTGTCAACACAAGGGTGGCTACACACAACTGCCTCTCATGAGAGAGGGCAGCCCTTTTGGCCTATAAAAGGAGGCCTCTTCTACACACAAAAATGGATTGTGAAGCATTGTGCTGCATTGTGAAGTTGATGTGAGGTGGTGAGAGAGAAGCAAGGCAGGAGCTCCAAAAGGGTGTAATCTACTTCTTGTTTTGAAGTAATAAAGTCATTGAGTGGCTGCTTTCCCATGGGGACGTAGCTCGCATTGGGTGGACCACGTATATTGTGTGTGCTCTCTCTCTCTCTCTCTCTCTCTCTCTCTCTCTCTCTCTCTCTCTCTCTCTCTCTCTCTCTCTTTACTCTATATCTCTCCTATGTGAAACTTATCTCTCTCCATTAAGTAAACTACTCATTCATCTACTTAGCTACGTCATATTTCCTAACAACTGGTATTAGAGCAAGGTTTGCTCGTAGCTAAATTATCTCAAGAAAAGGATTCCTTGAATTAAGTGAGAGTAATGGCGAAGGAAGGGAAGCTCAAGATCGAGAAGTTAAACGGTAAAAACTACCAACATTGGAAGATGTAGATTGAAGACCATCTCTACTAGAAGGACCTTTATTTGCCACTAAGCGGTCTTGCAAAGAAGCCCGCAACAATGGCAGATGAAGCATGGATTGTCCTTGACCGAAAGGCAATGGGAACAATTTGGTTAAGCTTGGCATCAATGACGGCCTTGAACATTTTGGAGATAAAGACCACGGAGGACTTGATGAAGTCACTTGATGACTTTTACGAGAAACCATCGGCATCCAATAAGGTATTTCTCATGAAGCGCTTGTTCAATCTAAATATGGCAGAGAATGGTTCAATTGCAGAATACCTAAATGACTTTAACACTAATATAAGTCAAGTTCAATCGGTGAAAATCAATTTCGATGACAAAGTGCGAGCTCTCCTTATACTATCGTCTCTACTGGATAGTTGGGACAACCTTGTGGTGGTTGTAAGTAATTCTATCTCTGGCACAAATACTCTTAAGTTTGATGATGTTGTGGGTGTTCTCCTAAGTGAGGAAATGCGAAGAAGAAGCACATGAGAATCATCAAGTGTTGCACTATCAGTTGAAACAAGAGGAAGGCCTAAGGAGAGGTTCAAAGCCCAAAAGGGTCGTGATCACTCAAAACGGAGCAAGTCACGCACAAAGTCAGTTCAAAAAGGGCTATGTCAAGAAGGATTGTTGGTCCAAGAAGAAGAAGGAGTCGGAGTCTCAAGACAACAAGCCAACATTGGAGGCCAATGTGGCAGGTAAAGTTGAGCAAGATGCTCTAATTCTCTCATTAGACAATGTGTCTAATTCCTAAATAGTAGATTCCGGGGCTTCATTCCATGCGACACCACACAAGCAACATTTCCAAGATTACACCAAAGGTAATTATGGGTATGTATACTTGGGAGATGATGAAGCTTGTGAAATTTTCGGCAAAGGTACAATTTGTGTCAAAACTGTTAACGAAAATGAGTGGAAGCTTAAAGATGCTAGGCATGTTCCTTCTCTTCGCAAGAATTTGATATCTACAGGACAATTGGATGATAAGGTCACAACATTGCATTCAGAAACAAATGGTGGAAGATCTCAAAGGCATCTTTGGTGGTTGCCAAAGGAGAAAAGGTTGGTACACTTTACTTGTGTACTGTCAGCTCATAATCTTCAGCTTCTGCAGCAACTACAGAAGTTGATAGTGCGATGTGGCACTATCGGCTTGGACATATAAATTCTTCAAACAAAGAAGCTTCTACCAGGTTTGAAAGAATTGGACAGAGTTCTATGAAGATTGTGTTTATGGAAAAAAAAGAGGATAAAATTTCAAAAATCAAGAAATGAAAGAAAAAATAAAAAACTTAAGTTGGTTCATTCTGACGTTTGGGGTCCCACAAGTACATTTCCATATGTCAAAGGTGGAAAGCCTTTGTGGAGAATGAAGCGGGTACCAAAGTTAAATGCCTCAGATCCAACAATGAAGGGTGAATATTGCACCCAAGCTTTTGAAAGCTTTTGTGCTAGGAATGGCATTCGGTGGCAAAAGACAACCCAAGGACACCTCAACAAAATGGGATTTTGGAAAGGATGAACAGGACAATCATGGAGCGAGCACAAAGCATGCGGCTACATGCAGGCTTATCGTTGAGCTTTGGGTGGAAGAAGTAAGTACGTTTGTGTACTTAATCAACCGGTCATCCTCAATGGCTACATGCAGGCTTATCGTTGAGCTTTGGGCGGAAGCAGTAAGTACATCTATGTACTTAATCAACCGATCACCCTCAACGGCATTGAATGGGGGAGTTCCAGAGGAGGCATGGACATGTAAGCCGGTTGATTATTCATTTCTCAAAGTGTTTGGATCTGAGGCTTTCATGCACATAGATAGAAGCCTAAGATCAAAGCTAGATGCAAAGTCCAAAAGGTGTTTCTTCATTGGCTATGGAGAAGGTGACTTTGGGTATTCCCTATAGAATCCTGAAGATGGTAAAATCTTTAGAAGTAGGGATGTAATTTTCATTGAACAAAATATGTACAAAAATTACTTGAAAAGAAAACAAACAGGTGATGGGTACATGGAGCTTGAGGATGGTGAAGACTCAAGGAGTGAAAACGGTGACAACGTACAACAAAGTCAACCAAATGAGGAGCCTCAACCTATTCCCCAAAGATCTCCTCATTTGGTTGACGTACAACAACGTCAACCAAATGAGGAGCCTCAACCTATTCCCCGAAGATCTACAAGAGCAAGTAGACCTCCAAAAAGGTTTATTCCTTCCTTCAACCATCTCTTGATCTCAGATTCTGGAGAGCCGGAATCATATGAGGAAGCTATGCAACACGAATCCAAAGAAGAATGGATAAACAGCATGCAAGTGGAGATGGACTCATTATATCGCAACCAAACATGGGAGTTGGTTGAGTTGCCTAAAGGTAAGCGGGAACTTCAAAACAAATGGGTGTACAAGTTGAAGGAAGAAGACGGTGGGAAGAAAAGGTACAAGTTTGGCTTGTGGTAAAATGGTTTTTTTAAAAGTAAGTTATTGACTCAATGAAATATTTTCTCCTGTTGTAAAAATGAACTCAATTAGGCTTGTCTTAAGCCTTGTGAATGCTCATGATTTAAATCTTGAGCAAATGGATGTAAATATGGCATTCCCTCACGGTGACTTAGAGGAGGAAATTTACATGCTTCAACCAAAAGGGTATGAATTAAGGGGTAAGGAGAAAATGGTTTGCAGATTAAAGAAGAGCTTGTATGGTTTAAAGCAAGCATCAAGACAATGGTACTTGAAGTTCGATCGATGGATGTTGGATCATGGATTTAGAAGATGCAACTCAGATCATTGCGTCTACACAAAGAATTTGGGAGATGGGAAGTTCATCATGCTAATGTTGTATGTTGATGATGACATGCTGATTGCAAGTGCAAACATCTAGGATATCAAAGACCTAAAAGAGGAGCTTTCTAAATCTTTTCAATGAAAGATTTAGATGTTGCAAAGAGGATACTTGGTATGAAGATATCAAGGGACAGGACGAAGAAGACAATAAAGCTATCTCAAGAGGATTACATCAAGAAGGTACTAGAAAGGTTTGCAATGCAAAATGCAAAAACGGTTTCTACACCTTTGGCTTGTCACTTTAAACTAACCAAGCATATGTGTCCAAAGACACAAGATGAAATAGCCTATATGTCTAAAGTTTCATATGTTGCAGTGGTAGGTTCTCTTATGTATGCTATGGTCTGGACAAGGCCAGACATTGCACATGCAGTGGGAGTTGTAAATAGGTTTATGGAAAACCCAAGTAAAGAGCACTGGCAAGCTGTGAAATGGATACTTAGGTATCTGAAAAGAACAACAATAAATGCTTTGTATTTTGGAGGAACTGATATTTTTCTTCAAGGGTATGCTGATGCAGATATGGCAGGTGACAAAGATACTCGAAGGAGCACTATTGGCTATGTCTTCACGGTTGGAGGCAAAATAGTAAGCTGGGCTTCAAAGCTATAGAAAGTGGTCTCACTTTCTACCACGGAAGCAAAGTATGTAGCAATGATGGAGGCAAGCAAAGAAATTCTATGGCTTCACAGATTTTTAGAAGAGCTTGGATTCAAACAAGACAATTGTGTCTTGTACAGTGATAGCCAAAGCGCTATCCATCTTAGAACTCAACCTTTCATTCAAGGAGACAAGGCACATTGAGGTGAGATATCACTTCATACACACTCTTTTGGAAGAGGGATAGCTAAAGCTAGGAAAGGTGCATACAAGTGAAAATCTTGTAGACATGTTTACAAAGGTGGTCAACAAGGAGAAGTTGAGCTTTTGCTCATCTTCAATTGGCATTCAAGAATAAGAAGGCAAGATGGAAAGCAATCACAGGTTTGGTTTGGAGATTAGTCTCCAAGTGGGAGATTGTTAAGTATGGAGCCTAATTTACCCCTTGTAATTTTTTGTGTTAAAAATGCACATTTGTAAGGCCCCCGTTATGAAGAGAAGCCATCGTGCGTGAAGAAAAATCACTCACAGGAAACCAAAATTTTCACGACCAGTCTCGTCGAAATCTTCCTTTTCGCTGGAATATTGTGGCCGGGCGGTGGCCAGAAAGTGATCAAAAAACGGCTGGTCATTTGGCCGGTTGGCCGATGGCCGGTGGCCGGTAGTCGGAAGTCAATGGTCAGTGGCCGGTGGCTGAATTTAATGGGCCGATGGCGGATTTCAAAGATGGACTTGTCTTCTCAAGGGCAGCCACACATGGGTGGATTGGAGGGTCCGATTTGGACTTGTCAACACAAGGGCGGCTACACACGGCTGCCTCTTACATGAGAGGGCAGCCCTTTTGGCCTATAAAAGGAGGCCTCTTCTACACACAAAAATGGATTGTGAAGCATTGTGCTGCATTGTGAAGTTGATGTGAGGTGGTGAGAGCAAAGCAAGACGGGAGCTCCAAAAGGGTATAATCCCTTTGTAATCTACTTCTTGTTTTGAAGTACTAAAGCCATTGAGTGGCTGCTTTCCCGTGGACATAGCCTGCATTGGGTGAACCACGTATATTGTGTGTGCGCTCTCTCTCTCTCTACTCTATAACCTCTCGTATGTGAAAATTATCGCTCTCCATTAAGTAAACTACTCATTCATCTACTTAGCTACGTCATATTTCCTAACAACTCTCTCTCTCTCTCTCTCTCTCTCTCTCTCTCTCTCTCATGTCAATGCCCCATGTAAGGATGTACTTGATAGGTGCACCCCTCTTTTTGTCACATATTGTCCTTAGGGTGATGAGAGAATGTCAATGGATGTACTGAGCTTCCAACTGTTCTACATCCATCATGATCTTCCATTTTGCGGCTATTCAAAGCCCATGTTCAGAAGAAATCGAGGTTTAGTGTATTCGTAACTGGATAAAATTTACAAAATTGAGGCTAGATTCAAAGCTCACCTTGAAGAAAACTGACAAAACTCTGCAAGTTTTAGCATAAATATTGGCAATTCTTCAAATTTTGACCAAAAAAATAAAAGTGCTTTTATTGCGCCTTTATATATTTCCAATGTTTGCAAAAACCTAGGGTTACATATATTTTCAACTAGTTAATATTGCAAAATCTTGGCTAGATTCCAAGCTTGCCTCGACAAAAATTGGAAACATTTTGTAAGTCTAGTAGTAAATTCTCAAATTTTAGCCTAAGAACCAGGAGAGGTTTAATTGTGCCCTTCTTTACTTCAAGTACAATTTTTTTTTGGCAAGCCAACTACATTAGTTCAATTAGAAAAATGTTTTTGGCAAGGCACCCCAATGATGGGCATGCCGAGAAACACGCCATGGACCTCATTTGTTAGTAAAGCACCACTACATGGTAGCTCAATGCTTGCAACAGTACCTACAAGTGTGTACCAATCGTATACACTTATGGGTCATCGCACTCATGTAGTCCCTACCCCTCCCATTGTCTCAACTACCTATGCTCCACAACCACAACACCCAGGATCTTATTTCCATGGGACTATACCGTCTAGCATTAGCATGTCACATCCGACGTCTGGTATGCCCAGGGCCACACATATGAACTTTGGTCCACCACATGTCACAACATCGTACCCAACGTGGAACCCAAGGGCTTCCTATGCGCCAAGCCCAATGCCATACCTACTCCACATGTAGTCTTTGGAGCACCTCCACCCACGGTGCCTGCTCACTTAGGTGACTTGGCAACATTTGCTCAAGCTATTGGTCGATCTATTGCTGAGAATATGCGTAACATGCCTGATAGAGATCCTAGAAGTAAGGCAGTACAAATAGCCAAGCTCACACAAAAATTTAGTGGAGACGGGGATGTGAGAAAGCATATCAAAGTGTTTGAACAAATATGCGATTCTCTAGGAGAACACAATGACCTGCATAAGAGTAATGCTTTAAGCCTAACCTTAAGTGGGAAGGCAGGGGATTGGTATAGAACCCTAAGGGGGGAAGAAAAAATGATTTACCCTACTCTTAGGAGACTGTTCTTGAAAGAATACATATGAGAGGGAGTACTTTGGGGTGTAGCCTCTCAGCTCCAAAAAGCCCAACGAGAGGAAGGAGAGTCGGTGAGAGACTTTATTAGTCGCTTGAAGCATTTGAATTCTCGATGTAATCCAAATGAGCGCTTCAACAATAACCAATTTCTTGATAGATTCATTAGGGGATTACGACATGAGGATACCTACAATGGCCTAGTCATTAGAGGTATCACCACTTGGGAAGCAGTCATCACCAATGCGATCCAATTGGAGGATAATTTAATGATTCAAGGAGAAAGAGTGTGTGTTGAGTCTAAATCTATTAGCTCACAAGCATCAGGGCATCAGCCAATGACCCTAAAGCCTATTGCTAAGGAGCCAAATATATATGAGATGACTTTAGCAGATCTCACCAAGGCTATTCAAGAGAGTCTTAGAGACAATCGTGCTCCGCAGAACAATCATATGTATCCAAGAAAGGAGCAATAATGGTGCTCAGTATGCTATGGACCACATAGTACCAGTGAATGCCCTACTTTTATAGTAAAATTCAATGGGAACTGCAATGCCTGTGGTGGGAGGTATGGTCATCAAGCTAAGGATTTCATAGTATTTAATCACGCGATGGTCAATAGAACAATCTTAGCATGGACAGACACACCTTGAGTGCCTGCATTGATGCCGGCCCCACCTCTTGAACAAACAACACAACACATGGTCCCTAGGGCCCAAAATGTTGTTCAAACAACACCCTTACCACCTCCAGTGCTAGGACCGCAACCACCACATCCGAGAATCACTTCTATGAATCAAGTGGGTTGTGAGTCATCTATTTCTTGTTTGGAAGGCTGTGAAGAAGATATGGATCCTAATATTTTCTATGGGATGGATGTGCTTGAAGAAAGTCCACAATACTACATGGAGGACTATTGGGGACAAGTAAAACATGTATATCAAGTAGCTACTCTTGCGGCAAGAGGCCAAAATATCAATTACACTACTCTAAGAGACCACCTCTTCAATGCTATCAGTGTGGAGGTCCACATCGTGTAGCCGAGTGTCCTATTAGGTTACAAAAGAGCGCCACACTAATGCAAACCAATCAAGCGAGCACGTCTACAATGCCGATACTCATGTGTAATCGATGTGGCATAGATCATTCGGTTGCCCAATGTCCAAATAATCCAAATGCACCGAAGATCACGCCATTAAATTTGATTGATGTTACCGAGGAGCCATCACAAAGCAACATGTGGTACCAGTAAATGTACTCACACGATCGATGCTCCAAAAACAAAATTATATTCTTGAGGAAAGAGACACGACATCAATTGCCCAATCTCAAAAAAAGAAGAAAACACGCTACTATCAAGGAAATGATCAAATCTAGGTGCCAAAACATAGATTGTGTTCTTACCTATCACCTGACCCATGTGAGCCCAATCCCGTAGCTCCAAAACAAATCAACAATCGCGGAAAGAAAAAAATCACTAAATGCTACACACCCGCTCCAGAGCTAGTTTGGGTACCGAAGAAAGAACGATTTGTTCCACCTAGCTTAGTAAGGGGGGAGTCCCATGAAGCTTCTAGCTCCTCATGTAATGCATCCATAGAGGTAAACGCTTCTCCATAGCCTCCATCTACAATAGTGGACCTCCATAAAGCTACAAAGGAATCCACACCTCCCAATGTTCAAGAATCACCTGATGAACCACTTCAAGTTCGATCCTGGGAGAGTACCTTACCACCCTTGCAACTCGACGAGGCACCTAAGGTAATAGAAAACTACTACCAAAAATCCCCACCTATTACCAACTAGAACAATTGGTTTCAAAGGGTGACAAGCTCATTTCAAATGGTATGATCTACCCAAGGAAGGGGGAGTGTTTGCTGACATTCATCATTCACTTGCTTCCCTCTCAACCTTCCTCCCTGACCTCTCAATCTCTCAATCTTAGGGAATGTACATATAAAGCCTTATACTCACAAAAAACAAACAAAAATAATAAAGAGCAAGAGCAATTAGCAAACGAGTGTGCACAATAAAAGTCAAAACATTGACCAGACCTACACATTTACATTCGGTACACTGAAACAGAAACCTATGTTATCAAACACCTTTGATCCTCATCACTCGAGTGATGGAGGATAGGTAGGATTAATACGATAGGAGTGTTTTTGTTTTAGAGTTGAGTGATTAGCAAAGTTCTTTTTCCCACTGATGTGCCTCCTAGAGGTATTCTTTGTGTTTCCTAGTGTGTACAGGAACGTGTTGCTGTTGTTAGGATTTGGACCTTCATGGAATCTTTCTCTCATTCACACTTCAAATCAAGCGCGACCATCAACACAAACAGGTGTTTCTTGTCCATTAGAATTTCCCCGTATCTTTTTTGCATCTATGTTTGTCTGCTTTGATTGTGATTGGTAGCATAATATTTAGTGCCTTTGTTTAGCACCAAATATTAAATTCAATGTTATTTTTTTTCATAATCACTTGTCTAGGTTTAAAAATCAAGCAGTCCGACTAAGCTAGTTTGACCAAGCTAGGTGTTAGAGAGCTTCTCTTAATACCATAGGGAATGCCTTCCTAATTATCAATGGTTACTTAGGTTCTTAATCCGATTTAGGCAGCATTGTGTGAAATGTACTAGGACTTTCTAGTGGGCCGCTAGTCCCTATTGACCTTTAGCTTAAGTGTTATAAAGGGAGTTTACTAGTGTGATGAGCCTGGGGAGGGTAACGGTGTTATATGACCCCCCAAAGTGACAAAATTTATATGTTGAAAAAGAAATTAAAAAAATCAAAGTGCCACAATGTAAAATCTTAAGCTGGAAGAGAAATCTCAGCTTGATTTGGTACTTCACTCACATGTATCGCCTATGGTACTAGAGCCCTAGAGGTTCCCAATGTGGGTGCTTTTCCTTGAAAAGCAAAAAACCCAAGGCATATAAAATAAACACACACATCAAAATTGAATCACTGTGAAAAGACTTTGGGAGGTCAAAGAAAAAGTAATCAGTCAGGCGATGATTTCATGAGAAATTTCTTTTATCGTAGCTTAACTACAAGGTCTTCTAGGTATAGCCTCTAGTCAGCCCTCGAACATGAAATACTTGGCTCTCGTGATTAAACAACTTAATTGACCAGAGAAAATTAAGAAGCTTACCCATGGTATTAATAGTCAATCTCTAGTACCTTTCGACCGTTAAATTAGCGACCCCAGACTTGTTTAATTTTTACCTTTACATCTGTTTATGCATTTGATTATATTACAATTTAATGTTTATTGCTGACAAATGGTTTAAAATTTTGTTACCAATCAATTTGTCTGCCTAAAATTGCATATGCTTTTTAATTGTATATGAGAATGCAATTACTGTGCCAATGATTGTTTGATTTTGCAGTGACTGAAGAAGGCTAAGGACATTCATCTCAAATGCTCTTCCACCTCGACGAACACACTGCAGCTCAATAGCTTCCGAGGACGGAATCTACATCAGGAAGGGGGTCATGTTAACTATGATGGCTCACGGACACCCTATCACCTACGACGGATGTTGTATTATTTACTTGGTAGAGTCAGGTACCGGGCTTGTCGGTCCAATAGGAAAAGGGTAAGAGTAATCGCCGATGAGAGGTGCACTCTAACTGGAACATCAAGGGATTAGTTGGCTAAGCATGGGCGCCCAAGTGTGAATGGGGTGAGCTCATATAAAAGTCGACTAAACCTAAAATTCACTCATTCTCTCATTTGTGCAATTGAAGAGTGCTCTTGCTCCATCTCCATCTTCTTCTTCTTCATCTCCTTGTGTGTGTGTGTAGTATGTGTGAGAGAGAGAGAGAGGGAGAGAGAAAGAGTGTGTGCGATCGAGCATTGCGACGACGGCACGGCAGTGGTGAACCAGTTGAGAGCAGCGTAGCAGCGTCTCCTTCTTCTTCGCGGTGAGGAATCCTCCACGAAAGCAAGCGTAGAGCGGTGAGTGACACACCATCGCCATATTTGAGCTTACTAGTTTAGGCTTGTTGTGTGCTTGGAGCCATTTGTGGCTCGCATACGGTGTATCGGCAAGTTCCTTGCATTGACACGTGCGACATACGCGCACACTTGGCAATCTATACTTAGGATAATGGGGGAGGGAATTTTGGTTCCCTCCCACTGCCACGTGTCAGAAGCACCTTTAAGCGGCAGGTGTGGCCTGCAGTTTCGAGAGCACAGCGACGCAAAGAGAGAGAGAGAGAGAGAAAGAGAGAGAGGTGGGCAAAGCCCGCTGGCCTTACTAGTGAGGATAATGTTTGCATTAATATCCACCGTAGACCCTTATATAGTTAACATAGTGTTAACAAGTTAAAAAGCACATGCATATTATCCTTTCTTGGCATGGAATTTTAATGAATGATTAGCTGGAGGTTTTTTTGGCTTTGTACATTAATATACCTTGAAGTTGGTGCATTGTCTCTATGCAAGTGGTTGAAAGGGGTATACATATCTCCTTGCGTTACAGTAATGTGGGCAATCAACTAAAACACACACACACACACACACACACACTTGGTCACTTCATCTAACATTAACTGCTTCATCCAACTACACACACACACATTGATACCTTCTGGGTGTGCATTTTTACTTTGTTTCCACTTAAAACTTCTAATATGGCACTTCATCGGGATGTTTTTGCTTTAGCACTCATTTTAACTTGAGTTGTTGATTTGACTGGTGACCTTGTGGGAGGTTACCTTAGTCTTTACTGTGCACCCCCCTTAATGATGATCCCTAAACTTTTGCTATGCATAAATAGTGGATGATTATAGTTGCCTACCATAAGATTGTATTTGGTGAACCCCTCACCCATTGGTTACCATACTTACTCAATGAGATGAACCCCTTAATATGACTCTCACTAGGGTTTTTTAACCCTAGTGAGAGTCATATTAAGGGGTTACCATACTTACTTAATGAGATGAACCCCTTAATATGACTCTCACTAGGGTTTTTTAACCCCATTTTTCTTCATTCCTTAGTGAGAATCAAGGCTTCCAATTTGATTGGGATACCTAAGATATGGCACCCTGCCCTCATTATGATGATTAGCTGCCTAGCTATCTCCCTGGATTCCTCTGTAAAACCCTTTCCCCATCTACCGGATGTCTCGTGCCTTGGTGGATACTTGAACTCATTGCCCCTTCAAGTGGCTCCCCTCTGTAGGATATGATTTTCCTCGTTGTGGACGTGTGACCTCAATACCCCCTTCAATCAATCATTTTTATCATCTAGCCCCTTGCTTTATAGACTGGCAAGGCACTAGGATACAACTCAGCATGGTTTCCTTCAACCCCTACATATACAGGTGAGGGATGTGTGTTCCCTCACTTAGACTTGGTTTTGTTTTTTTGAAAAGAGGGAGAGAGACAGATTGAATGGAAATGTGCTTGGCTTTAAATTTCCCAGGTCTCTTTGGTGATTATTTGGAATGCTTCTACTCCACAGGTTTTATATTTCACTCAAAATTTAGTTTTAGAAATCCTCTTAGGTCACTCCAGGTGCACTATTTATAACTTTTTTGGATATATGGTCCGCCCATCGGACTACTGATTATGACTGTGTTAGGCACTGGACTATATGGTGACATCTCATATTAATGGCACTCAATTGTCTTCAACACTTAGGGGGTTGTGATTTTACTAAAAAAAATTGAGCTTTTTTTTGATATGTTGGAAAAGCTGGTCTGCAAAAGGAGGGGAGCTTTGCTCACCTGGTCTCTGTTGTTTATCCTGAGTAAAATATTGAGTAACTATGATTAAGATGGCTTGGGCACAAAATAAGATGGACTTTTTTCTCTTTGATTACTATTGGTCCTCTAGCTAATATAGCTAGTATCTGGATTGTTGGACTCTTGTTTACTAATCTAAACTTTGATATCTCTATAATACCTTATTGTTGATCACTTGGACAAAAAATATGATTTTTTGACTTGTATTCACACATCAGTGAAGTGCTGCTGCAGTACTTGGGGTGTATTTTTTATTGAAAATGAATTAAGGATCGAGGAATCATGCTCACTACCATTATCTAAGACGTTTACAATTTTTATATAGAAAATATGGCTTGAAAAAAATGGCTCCAACTTTTTTTGGCTCTGGTTGATACTTTTATGGGCGGTTAGTTTAGTTGTTACTTTGATTCCAAGGGAAATTCTTTATGGTACTTGGTGTGGTGTTGATGAGTGTACATGCCTGTTGTAGATTATTGAATTACTCATTAACTTTTGGTTCTTGATGTCTGGCTTAAATTTGGTCTTTTTTAACTGTTGGTAACCATATTCTTTCATACATATTATACTCTTATTGACTCTTAAGTTGGCTTCTGACTCTTAATTATTGAGTGTATTTATTTCTTTATTGGGAGGTATGGCAAGATCTACTGTATGGATGAGCTTATTTTGATAGTTCTGAGTTGAACTTGGGTTTTCACAAGTGATAATCCTAGATAATTATGGCTGTGTTCACTGTCATGCTGATTTGGCAAGATCTTTCACGTCTATTGTGCTGACTTTGTAGGATTTTGTTATGCTGGCCTATTTTTCAGACCAATACAGGCTTTTTGGCTGGATCTTTTGACTTGTTACCCTTCTAGTGTAGTTCTAGCATTGTTCTTTAGCTCTACCTAGCTGAAGTTATCCTACTGTTTTGATCAAGCGTGTTGGGCCTTGGAGGTATTCCATTATGGTTTTTTTTTTTTTGAAAATATGAATTTTCGTGGTTTTTGAAAACTGATTGTCGAGCTTGCTGGAGTTGCATTAGCTGACCCTAATTTATTTTGGTCTCTACTTCTTGTTTCAAGGTTATAATACTTCTGGTAACTGAGTTTGGAATACTCTCACTTATAGAGTAGGTTTTGGTTCCACTAGTTGAAGGGCTCTACTTTGATACATAAAATAGGATTATAGTTACATTGCAAAGCTTCTCTAAACACTTTGAGGCTGTACTTACATATTTTGATTTAACTCGGGGATGGTTTCATAGGTTGTAACTCTTTCGTACAAATTTGGTAGGATTCCTTAGACTATGGAAAAATACTTGAGATTTGGTGATAACTTTAATATTTAGGACAGTAGGTCCTGCCAATTTCCAAAAGTGGCTTGAGTAGATGGTATCTGCCTAGATGCTTTTTGGTTGAATAGAAGCAAAAGGCTTTGGGGGGAAAAGAAGCATAGAGATGGAGTTACGTGGAAGAGAGAGCCTACACTTTGATTGATGGCAACAATGTGGCAGGACCGAGAGAGAGAGAGAGAGAGAGAGAGAGAGAGAGAGAGAGAGAGAGAGAGAGAGAGAGAGAGATTTCTTCTCTCTGCTTTGATCGTATCGGCATTGAGAGGGAATGCGGATGATGGGGCTTGCAATGAACTGGCACTGCAGTTGGGTAACGTTGTTGATAGAAGCTAAGGGAAGCTCCTTTGAATGCATACATGTTCGAGCTAGAGAATGCACTGATGAGGGACGAGAGCGGATCTGTGTCATGGCAAAGGGGCGTGTTAGGGGTGGGGAGTGAGAGAAGGACTGGCCCACCATAGCCATAGCTGACAAGAGAGCTATGATTGCTGGGATTGGGGGTGGGGAAGATGCATGCAATAAGTGTGGACGGTGTCTCCCAAATGAAGATCCCACTGAGGGCTAGACGTTGTACAGTTGGAGATTTGGAAACCTGGCAAGCCATAGCCTTCCGCCGCTCCGAAGGGGTAGGGCACTAGCAAAATGAAGGAACATGATGACTAGGGTCAAAGAACGAGAGACGTGCATGTGGGCATGCTTAGCATAGTTATTGTTTTCCACTGCCTTCTTTTATTCTCTACAGAGCACTGTACAACATCAGCTTGAAGTGGGGTGAGGGGTTTGATAAGGTAGTTGTGGGCGCATTGAAGCAGAGCTATCTGTGGAGGATGCATGCCTGGAGATGGCAGCAGGTTTGCGCATGAGAGCAAGAGATACGAGGGAGGCCATGATAAGTTAGTTGGAACTAATGCAGAGAGAGAGAGAGAGAGAGAGAGAGAGAGAGAGAGAGGGGGGGGGGGGGGGGGGGAAGGGAGAGACGGACTCCATATTGGGGCAGGACCAATGACAAGAGAAGACGGAACAAGGACGGCAAGGGAAGTGCTAATTTTTTGGTTGATCCACAAGCCTCAAAGTGTGCGCGCGAAAGAGAGAGAGAGAGAGAGAGAGAGAGAGAGAGAGAGAGAGAGAGAGAGAGAGAGAGAGAGAGAGAGAGAGAGAGAGAGAGACGATGGGGGAAGGACTCAAGATTCAGGAGGGGGAGCGACGGACATAGCCTGCTACATGCTCAACCTCCTGTCACGTGACACATCCCAACCCTATGTGTCCATGGACAAGCTACACCACAGCAGGGTTCAGTCAGTTCAGTCAGTTTAGATTAGCAGTGATCTGGCACTTTTTTGAGTCTATTCGTAGACCGTGCATGCCCAGTCACTTAGCATAGATGCATATCCTCCGGTTGCACACAGCATGATGATCGGAATTCCCATCATAATCCATTAGCATCAGTTAGGGGAATTTTCCAGTGCATTTAGCCTATTTTCCTATTTATTGGGATTTTCACTTATTATTTTGAACTGGAGTAGAGGGAGTATGGGGCTCTGGAAGGTAGATGATGGCGACGACCTAGGATAGTTTTGCTTTACAATTTTGAGATTCCAAGGGAATCTCGCTGGCTAATTAATGGGTTTTGCGTGAAAGTAGACCGAGTAGGCAAATAGAGTTTAGGACATTAGCTAGTTTAATAATTTTTAAGTTTGACATGGATAACAGCTGATAGGTTCTTTGAAGCCTACCATACGTAGCCAAGTCTAACATATTTGTTGTCTTGACTATATAGATGCAGGTGAGAATTTATCTTGACTTAAAGCATGTTGTAGTCCGACTCTGAAGACCCTTGATGATTCAACTCGGATAGTTTTGATACTTTTGTATAAAATCATTTGGAATGATACCTCATTCTTATTATGTTGTTCAGTTATGAATCAAAGACCGAGTTGTTTTTGTACAAATCCTTGACTTGTTTCTGTACAAATCCTTGCCTAGTCATCTAAAGCCAGTTCTTTTTTTAACGTCATGTTCTTTGGTGTATATGTATTTAAATTAAAACAGCTACACACACACGTGCGTGTACGTGCTACATAGCTTCCATCACTATGCAGTATACATGCATACAAAATTGTAATTGAATTGTTACTATAAGCTGATGACTTGGTGGGAAAAAGGTCCATCGTACAAGCATACTCCAACAACAATTTGCAAAATTACTACCCATCGTCACCTTGAGACACATTGGCATCTCCATGTCTTGCCGTGCTCACTTCCTCTATGAGCCAACAAGTGGATATCACTTTAATTTTATGAAATTATATGCTAAACCTTAATTGGAGGTTAAAAAACCCATTTTTAGTTGTTTGGAAACTCTTTAACAGTTTACAAAGCCTCAGGTGGGTGTATTTTCCTTTGATATATATGTGTTCTTACCATTAGAAATGACATCAAAGTTTCTTTTGAGTTGTAAAGGCAGTGTTAAATACACACCATGGCTTCACACATAAAAGGTATCTATCAATTGACTTAGATTTTTCTTCTATGGTGGTTGACTTAGATTTAGACATTGTGCTCAAATTTTTGGCATGGTGAAGGGCATTGAATAAACTATAGAATAATGTAAATTTCCTATGATTACATGATTATTTAAAGTTGTCTACTTAGTTTAAAATCCTGAATCCTCTTGTGAAGGTCTCCAAAGGGATGGCAACTATTGTGGCTTTTTGGCAAATTCTTCGAAATACAAACAAGATGTTGTCCAAGCTCTGCAAAGAAGCCTATGTTTTGGCTTTGTTGATACATTCAGCATATGATAGTCTATAGAGTAAGCTGTAACCTAATTCTGTAGGTGTGACATGGATAAAAATTGGACCCAGTTTTGACACCTTCAAAACACACAAGCATGGCTAGTTCTAACTGAATACTTTTGTATGGATGGAGGTAACAGTTGGATCCCTCTCCTTGTAGGATTGGTGGAGGTTGTCTCTAGGGACTGCATATCTTTGAAGTGGATTACAACAATAGTAATAAATTGAGTCATCCTTCAAATTTTAGGGCTTTGTGTGGAATTGTGTAGAATGAAAAGTGGGGTTTCTTTATGGCATTCAAAAGGAAAAGTAGAGCCACCTTCAAGAGGAAAATAGAGTCACCCTTCATCAACCAGTGTTGATGCGTATGGGGCTCATCTCTCTCTCTCTCTCTCTCTCTCTCTCTCTCTCTCTCTCTCTCTCTCTCTCTCTCTCTCTCTCTCTCTCTCTCTCTCTCTCTCTCTCTCTCTCATGCCAGTGTTGCATGTGAGGATGTAATAGATTTTCAACATGTGCGCCCCTCCTCTCTTTGCATATTGGGGCTATTCAAAATTAGATTTTGCAAAAAATTATGGTTTATAGTATTTTAACCAGCTTAAATTGTAAAATCCCAGATAGATTTCAAGCTTATCTTGAAGAAAACCATCAAAATTTTGCAAGTTTTTGGCACCCTCTTGGAGCCCTCATGGTATGCCTGAAGCCTATTGGTTGGCCATCCAAGGGATACAATGATAATTTAGGAGATTTATTTAATTGATTTTGCATTTATCATGCCCTCTCTCTCAAAGGGGAAAGGGGGACACTTGTCCCAAGGCTACCCTTGTTGCTTGTGATTGGCTAGGCCTGGAGGGGTCCAATGAGCTTCAAGCATGAGCTACAAGGGGGGTTCGACCCAAGCAAGCTAGGGGGTTTCTTAGGGGGTATACTCACCCACACACACTCACAAACACTCTCATTGTGTGCTATGAAAAGTGGAAGAGCTCCCTCTCCTTCTCCAAGCAAGTAGAGGTTGAGAGCCTACACCAACACTCTTGGCTATGGAGTGTAAATCCAACCAAGAGCCTGGCTTCAATGCTTAAGCTTGTCATCTCCTTCTTCTTCATTACTATGCTATTATGTATGCTAGCAAGAAGAGTTATGATAAGTGAGGAACTAATTCTTTCTCCTATGAAATGTTTCTTCTTCCTCTTCCCTACCCGTATTCCTTGCTAGCTCTCTCGACCTTCGAAGGTGTTTGAGGTCTTGGGACTGAGGCTTGGGATAGTTAAAGCTTTCTTCAAGTTTATGTTATGTTTGTGATGCATAAAGCTTTCCATCTTCATTGCATCACCTAGGTCACAAGGAACACAAAGATTGTATTGTAACAAGTCTCTCTTAATGGGAGAAATCATAATACAAATGCCTATTGGAGGGGGGATCGGCTCCACATAAATCCGGTCCTCAACTGTTGTCATGTTCTCTAAATTCTCTCTCTTGCAAAAGTATTGTTTATGCCAAGTTAACTAATTGCTATGATTATGTTGCTATCTTCGATTATTTTCACCCGCTATGCTCACAAAGTACTCTCATTAATTTCCGCTACTCTCAAGTTAAATAGGCCAATTCCATTACATTGGTATCAGAGCATTTGGTTTCTCTTTTCTTGCTTAAGAAGAGAGGTCCTTAAGTAGCCTATAAATGGTTGATGTTGTTAATTATATTAGGGTAAGTGGAACTGGGATCTATTATCGGTTTTGTTGAGCCCACTATGTGGGGGATGGTGCACACCTCAGGAGCTTTGGACTTAATAATGGAGTCTTTTTAGACTTGCCTATGGCTTTATCATTATTGAGCCATAAAAAGTCCAAAAGGAGCTAGCCCTCGGTAACTCTGCTATGTTAGACCTACTCCTCTACTCTCTATAATTAACCACTTCGAGTCGTGGGTGTAGATACTTAAGAGCTGATTTTCAAAGGCTAAGAGGAGTGGCAACTAAGGTTTTTAATTTCCAAAGCATACACTAAGTACATACATAAATTTTGTTAACATGGCTGACAATAATCAAGAGAGTATAATGAACATTGATAGCTTTGATTTTGCACATGAAGGTGCTAATGATGATGATCCCATGTTTGTGAATTATCTCGTCACTAGGTTGCAGCAAGCTATGGGCAACCCTGCTTTGCAAGCCGAAGTTACTCAACAACTTCGTGCTTATGGAATTTCCCTTCCTCTCCAAGAGGAGAGAGAGCTTAGGAGGCCTCTTGAAGAGACCCCCAAAAGAAGACTCTCTCCCATTCGAGATGAGGAATCCAAAGATCAAGAAAGCAATGAAATTCTAAGTTCCTCTGAAGATGTTGCTCCATGAAGACGTGTTGAGATGTCGAGCTCTACACCTTGAGCTGGCATCCACTACGGGTCTTGGCCGCTTACGGCATTTACTCATTGGCGCGTTAGGTGACCGACACGGAGGATCTCTGCCAATGATTCTACAGCTGGTCTACACATATAGTGCCAGCCTAGTACGCTTCTAGCGAGTTCACACTTAGTGACCGCATGTACATATGTGCTACTTTTCAGCTTTAGCACTTAGTCATTTTGTACTCTCTTTTCTATGAAGAAGAAGAAGAAGCTTTCCATCTCTGTGTGCTTTGTGCTTGTCTTGTGTAGCTCTCTTGCATCCTCATTCTTTACATGGTATCGGAGCCTGGTGCAGGCAAGAGAGGCTAAGAGAGCAAGAGCATCACAATCCCTTCGTTCGCAATCCACGACCAGATGCCGAAGGTGCCTCGCACAGCGAAAAAATTTTTAGGGGTTTTTCGCACAAGTTTCTGAACAGGTCTTCAAAGTGCAGTATACAGAGATTTACTGTACAAGTACAGTGGTTGTATGTACGCTTGATTGTGGACACTCGTTGAGTGTAGAAAGCGTTACAGGTACCACGATAGAAGGTTCAGCAGATTTGCAGGTTTTTGCAGATTGCAGCTATTTTGTCTTAGTGCTTCAAGATGTCTGACGGTTTCAGTCAGATTGTTACTGAGAAGCTTGAGAAAAATAACTACCCTGCATGGAAGTTCAGAATAACAAATTTCCTAAAAGGAAAAGGTTATTGGGACTATGTAGAAGGAGACAATGAAAAGGAACCAGAGATTCCCGAGGCAAATGCTACAGCAGAACAAAGGAAAGCTTTGAGGGACTGGCAACAAGGCCAGAGCAAAGTGATGTATTGGCTTTCTATGAGCATCACAGATGGCATGATGGGCTATCTACAGGATGCTGAAACCCCCGCCATTGCATGGAGAAACTTAGGCAGAGTGTTTGAGGTGAACACTAAGGCCAGGAAGCTTCAACTAAAGTCGGAGCTAAATCAGGTTAAGAGGAACAACCTCTCAATCAATGATTATGCCTTGAAGATCAAGAGTATCATTGAGGCTCTTGGATCTATTAAAGTCTCAGTGGAAGACGATGACATTGTCCGTGGATGCTTGGATGGTCTAGGAGATGAGTATGTACATTTTAGGTCTTCCATGAATACAAGAGACGACATCCCCGTGTTCCAAGATTTGATTTCTATGCTTATTATTGAGGAGAAGAACCTTGACACATCTTCTTCTCATGGCAGAAATAATTCTGAACAGGCCTTCTATTCTAACTCCAACAGAGGTAGAGGTAGAGTTCGTGGTCGAGGCCCAAGGGGTTGCAGGGGCCAATTTCTGGAAGGTCAATCAAATCAAAACAAAACAGGTGGCAGGGGAAACCAGTCTCAAGGCAGGGGGAGTCAAAGAGGTCGTGGTGCACGATCAAGCAGGCAGCAACATACTCCAGATAGCAGAGAATGTTGGACTTGTGGTGAAAAAGGTCACATGTCACGTGACTATCCAAAGGGAAAAGCAAGTGGAAAGAGAGAACAGGGCAACTATGCATCTACTAGCAGAGATGCAGATGACAGCAAAAATGAGCGCATGTTTGTTATGCATCATGTAATGAATACAATGACTGTAGAGAATTCCACCCAAGATGATGTTTGGCATGTGGATTCAGGTGCCTCTAATCACATGACGTCTCGTGGAGAGTGGTTTAGAGATATGATCAAACCAGATGTGTCAGGCTATGTGCAGACAGGAGATGACACAGCTCACCCCATTGCTCATGTAGGGGACATACCTCTAAATACGAAGAGTGGGAAATCAAAGTACTTAGTAGATGTACTTCATGTCCCAAACACTACAAAGAATCTTGTTTCTGTTGGAAAAATGGTTGAGCAGGGTTTGCAGGTTCGCTTCAATCCAAATGGCTGTTATGTAGAAGATTTTCAGAATGGCTGTAAGCTGATCACAGAGGGCAAATGTGTGGGCAGAATGTTTACGCTGAATGTAGACATGCCTGAGGTAAAAGCTGCATTATTTGCACAGGGCACAGGTGTTGTGGCTGATGTTGACATTTGGCACAAACGCATTGGCCATGTCAATGAGCAAAGATTGCGCAGCATGCAATCAAAACAGATTGTAAAAGGTTTGCCCAAATTCAAGGTGGATGGTATGCATAAAGTGTGTGCAACATGCCAGTTTGGAAAACAGTCAAAGGGCTCATTTCCACATGAGCGCAATGTATGTAAAAAGCCACTTGAGGTGGTGCACACAGATGTTTGGGGTCCAACCGATACTACAAGTATACATGGTTGCAGGTATTATGTCTCTTTCATTGATGACCATACAAGAAAAGTATGGGTCTACTTCATGCGTAACAAAAGTGAAGTGTTTGGTCACTTTCAGGACTTCAAAGTCATGATTGAGAAGGAGACAAATATGCAAATCAAGACATTGAGGTCAGATGGAGGGGGAGAGTACTTCTCCAATGATTTTTTAGATTTTCTGCGAATGCATGGTATACGCAGGCAGTTTACATGCAGATATACTCCACAACAAAATGGGGTCGCAGAAAGGAAAATTAGGCACATTGCAGAGGTTGCACGTGCATTGATGAATGAGAAGAACATGCCTCATCATTTCTGGGCTGAAGCCGTAAATACAGCTGTGTACATTATGAACAGGACACCTACAGTTGCGGTGCATGATGTAACACCTGAGGAAAAGTTTACAGGTACAAAGCCTGATTTGGCACACTTGAAAGTGTTTGGCTGCATAGCTTACGTGCATGTACCAGATGAGTTGCGTAGGAAATTGGATCCTAAAGCAGAGAAATGTATTCTTGTGGGATATTCCCTTGAACAAAAGGGGTACAGGTGCTACAATCCTACTACACGAGAATTATCAGTGAGCAGAGATGTAGTCTTTGATAAGATGAGCAGTTGGTACAGTAATGCACATGGCACTATTGGGGCTGATGTAAAAGATGATGTGGTTGTACAAAATGTGAGGCCACAGTCAAAGGTTTTGAGTGGACCACAAGAGTCCTCTTCTCGTGGCTCTGTTGAGAAACCATGGAATGGTAGACTACGTACGCAGGTTACTCCACCGACAGGTACAGGGAATGTATCACGAAAAGGAAAGGAAAAGGTTGATGAACCTCCCTTTATGGCTGATGCATCATCAGGTTTTTCACATGTAGACATGTATTCAGATGGTTCTGAACAAAGTCTTGATGAGGAATTTGGAATTGTGGCTGTCAGGACACCTGGTGTAAGGAAAGTACAAGAAGATGCTAGAGGGCAAAGGAGTGACCCAGGACCGCGCAGATCTAATAGAGTCAAAAATCCAGTTCAGAAATTGACTTATGATGGGTATCTAGCGCATCACCAAGCCTACATGGCTAAGGTGATACAGGATGTGGAGCCCACATGTTTTGAGGATGCAGTTGGAAATGTGCATTGGGATGATGCAATGAATGAAGAGATGGCTGCATTGGAAGCAAACAACACATGGGAGTTGGTGCCATTGCCAAGTGGCAAGAAAGATATTGGCTGTAAATGGGTGTATAAAACCAAGCATAAGGCTGATGGTAACATTGAGCGTCACAAGGAAAGGCTGGTCGCAAAGGGTTATGCACAGACGTATGGCATAGACTATGAGGAGACCTTTGCTCCAGTGGCAAAGATGAAGACTGTGAGAGCTGGCATAGTAGTGGCTGCATCTAGAGGATGGATTATGCATCAAATGGATGTAAAGAATGCCTTCTTGAATGGTGAGTTGCAAGAGGAAGTGTATATGGATCAGCCACCTGGTTATGTTGATCCAAGTTACCCAGATTATGTATGCAGATTTCTCAAAGCTTTGTATGGTTTGAAGTAGGGCTCTAGAGTATGGTATGACAGGATTGCCAAGTATCTTGTCAGTATTGGTTTTAGGAGAGCTCATGCTGATCATTCACTCTATGTACGTGAGAGTGATGTGGGGATTGTGGTCATTACCATATATGTAGATGACCTTATTATTGTTGGTGACAATGCTATGGAGATTGACCATGTGAAGGGTCTTCTCAAACAGGAGTTTGAAATGAAAGATTTAGGCGAGTTGCGCTACTTTCTTGGCATTGAGGTGATCAGGACTCCAGAGGGTGTATGGCTATCACAGAGACAGTATGCTTTGGACATGTTGTCAAAGTATGGTATGGCTGATTGTAAGCCAATTTCTATTCCCTTGGATGTGAATGCAAAGCTGAGTGCAGAGAAGGGTGATGTTGTTGAGGATGTCAACATGTACAGGAAGATTGTGGGTAGTCTAATCTACTTGACTATCACGAGGCCAGACTTGAGCTACACAGTAGGCTTGGAGAGTCAGTTCATGCAGCTTCTGAGGAAGCCACATTTGGATGGAGTACGACGCACACTTAGGTATGTGCAAGGTACTCTTGACTACGCATTGTTCTACGCAGCAGATGCACCATTAGCATTGTATGGGTATACAGATGCAGATTGGGCAGGTAGCATTGTTGATAGGAGATCTACGAGTGGCTTCATGTTCTCTTTTGGGAGTGCTGCTGTTACTTGGAGCAGCAAAAAGCAGCCTACGGTTGCTTTATCGAGCACAGAGGCCGAGTACAGAGGTGCAGCAGTTGCGGCGTGCGAGGTAGCTTGGCTACGCACATTACTTGAGGACTTGGGAGTGCAGGTGGACCAGCAGATTTTCATCCATTGTGACAACCTCAGCAGCATGAAGTTGGCTAGAAACCCAGTGTTCCATGCCAGGACCAAACACATAGAGGTCCATTACCACTACGTTTGAGAGCGAGTGTTGGCGGGCGACATCGACTTAGTCTACATTAGCACAGAGGAGCAGATAGCGGATATCTTTACCAAGGCCCTCGGAGCTGAGAAGCTTCGACGTTTCCGGACTGTGCTTGGACTCTGCGACATGTAGAGCTCGAGGGGGAGTGTTGAGATGTCGAGCTATACACCTTGAGCTGGCATCCACTACGGGTCTTGGCCGCTTACGGCATTTACTCACTGGCGCGTTAGGTGACCGACACGGAGGATCTCTGCCAGTGATTCTACAGCTGGACTACACATATAGTGCCAGCCTAGTACGCTTCTAGCGAGTTCACACTTAGTGACCGCATGTACATGTGTGCTACTTTTCAGCTTTAGCACTTAGTCATTTTGTACTCTCTTTTCAGTGAAGAAGAAGAAGAAGCTTTCCATCTCTGTATGCTTTGTGCTTGTCTTGTGTAGCTCTCTTGCATCCTCATTCTTTACAAGACGGCGGTCTCAACGATCGCCCATTCCTCCCAAGAGGAAAATATCAATACATAGTCCTTCTCCTCGTCACTCCAAAAGGGAAGAGAGGAAACAAAGAAAGAAAAGGGTTAGGAAGAGGTAACCCTCTTATCCTTCTTCTTCACCTTCCTCCTCTTCCGATGAAATCTATGGCTATTCTCCTAGAGAATACAAGAGGGGAGGACATCGCAAATCATTTCCTGCATGGCGCAGGTCAGAAAAGCTAAAGAAGTTCAAGGAGGGAGGAAAGAGTATCTCTTTTCCCACCTATGATGGCACCTTTCGTGCTACCGACAAAGTTTTGGCCTTCATCCAGCAATTTGATGCGGCCTTTGGAGATGAGGGCTTCACAGAGTCCTCCAAGCTATTCCATGTAGCTATGCACTTCCAAAAATCAGCTCGTCAATGGTGAGCTAGCCTTCATGGCATTGGTGGATCCCCAAAGACATGGAAAACTCTACGACTTTCCATCATGAAGCAATTCCTTGCAAGCGATGCAAAAGACAAAGTGCTTACGGAATGGCGCAACTTGAAGCTTCTCTCTCATGAGTCTATCCACAAGTACGTCGATTAGTTTTGGGATTTACATTTCAAGGCTACTGTCTTTCAAAAGATAGACTTTGACGAGCAAAGGTAGCAATTCTGTGCGGGATTACCTGAAGAGATGGCCAAATACATCAACTCTCAACGGCCTGGTACTATTAGCGAAGTAATCCATCACACCATGGTTGCTTCATGCATCAATTTCTATTAAGGGGCTAGATGTAATGTCAAGCCCATGGAAAACAAAGACAAAAATGATGCAAAGGGGAAAACCAATGTTCAAAATTCTTCCCAAGTCACTTCAACAACAACAACAATTAGTCCAAGGAGAAGGGAGTTTACAAAGGTAAAAAAAAACTCTCTCCTGAAGATCTTGAAGATTTTTGCAAGGACCGTAAGTGTTTCAAGTGTGGGGAGCAAGGACATGGCTATCGTTCTTGCCCCAAGAAGAATACTCACAATGAGACTCCTAGGGCTTCCACCATCGAAGCTCCAAAAGAGGATGCTCATTGCAAAATATCATCACTTTCCTATGCTTGAGGAAAGGTAAGAGAGCATGATGCCTTCATCTTGTTTGACCCTGGATCTACTCTCAACTTCATATCAACAAAGTTGGCCACCAAGTTGGGCATTCAAGCTTTTGAGATGGGAGATATAGTAATGGCTGATGCAGCTTTCAAGGGGCAGCAAGCCTCCGTTACTCCCTTGATTGGGAAGTTGAGGCTTCATGTCCAAAGCTATGTCGACAAAGAAGACTTCTTCATCTCTCCTCTCCAACATGAGGATGTTATCCTAGGGGCACCATGGTTTGATCGCATGGCTGCCAATATGAAGTTCCCTGAAAGGAGAATTTACTTCACTTACAGGGGGAAGAATATGTATATAGATGCTAGTGAGCATGGTCGCACTATTCCACTTGTAAATTCTCCTGCTTTTGATAAATCAATGAAGAGCTCTGTTTCTACGTATATGATGTTTGTCAAAGAGTCTCCAAAAGATCCTAACGTTTCATCAAATGTAAATGGTAGGAATCAAGAAGAGTTAGACTTGTCTAATTTTCTAAAAGGATTCCAAGATGTGTACATCGATGATATCCCTATGGACTTACCTCCAACACGAGGGTATGATGACCATCGCATTGAGCTCCTTCCAAGAAGCTCACCGCCTAACAAACCTCCTTATCGAGTCTCACAAGCTCAACAAGAGAAGATCATGAGGCAAGTACAGGAATTGGTAGACAAAGGTATGGTGAGGCCTAGTTCCTCTCCCTTTTGTTCTCTAGTCCTTTTAGTGCAAAAGAAAGATGGTACACACCGTATGTGTGTGGACTATCGAGCACTAAACCATATCAGTATCAAAAACAGATTTCCCGTGCCTCGGGTATAAGATCTATTTGATAAGCTACAAGGCTCTACCTACTTCAGTAGGATTGACCTTAAAAGTGGCTATCATCAAATAAGAATAGTGGATGAAGATATCCTAAAGACCGCGTTTCACACAACCATTTGGTCTTTATGAATATCTAGTCATGCCTTTTGGCTTGAGTAATGCACCAGCTACGTTCAATCGTTTGATGGAGAAAATTTAGACCTTATCGCAAATTCACTGGAGTGTTCTTTGATGATATCATCATCTACTCCAAGTCTTTGGAGAAACATAAACAACATCTCCAAGTGATTTTTTAAGCGTTGAGGGAGAACAATCTTTTTCTCAACCAAAAGAAAAGCGAATTCTTCCTTCAAGAGATTAAATACCTAGGTCATATTATCTCTAAAGATGGTATCCGTATGGATCCATCAAAGTTAGAGGTAATAAAAGCATGTCCTAACCCAATAAATCTACATGAGCTAAGAATCTTTATTGGTATGTGCACATACTATAGACGCTTCATAGAAAATTTCTCTCAAGTAGCAAGACCACTACACGACTTAACTAAAAAGAACGTTAAGTATGTATGGATTGCTAAGGAGCAAAATGCTTTTGATAAGCTCAAAGAGAAGCTTACTTCCCAACCAGTCCTCGTGCTTCTTGATCTCTCAAAGCCATTTGAGGTCCAATGTGATGCTTGTGGTGATTTCCTTAGAGCAGTTTTGCTTCAAGAAGGGCATGCCATAGCATATGAGAGTCGGAGGCTCAATAGTGATGAACCAGTCTTGGGCATTTATGAGAAAGAGCTTTTAGTTGTTCTATATGCCCTAGACACATGGAAGCACTACCTATTGGGGACTCCATTTATCCTACGAACCAACCACCAAAGTCTCAAGTATTTCATGACGCAAACCAAGCTTTCCGACAAACAAATGAGGTGGGCAAATTTTCTTTCACAATTTAATTTGCATATTGCTCACATAGCTGGTAAGCACAATCAAGTGGCCGATGCACTTTCACAACGACCAAAAGTTAATGCGGTGTCTATAGCTACTCACAATGATCTATCCTTTATGATAGATGAATATGCTACTAACCCTGACTTTAGAGACATAATGTCAGCCCTTGCTTTGGGGAAGAAAGAGGAACCATTCACCTTGCAAAATGGCTATCTTTTCCATGGCAATAGGCGATGTGTTACCCATTCCCTTCGTGAGAAAGTTATGTATGAATCCCATGCTCCTCCATATGCGGGGCATAGAGGTATTCAAATTTGCAACCACATGTGAAAGTGGTGAAGACACTTCAACTACCCCTATGGCACGAGATTGGTGAAAGACTCATGCAGAGAAATGCAATTGAGGTCTACTGGCACTTTAGGTTTTCCTTTCTAACTGTGAACATTGTGTGTAACATTAATTTGGGAAGCTCTTTAAGTTGGGTTGCGACAAGAGTGGAAGGATTGACATCAACAACCAGTGGAATCAATCTAGGACACACCAATCAAGGAAGAATGGTTTTGCATACTAGTGGTAACATGGAGTCATTTTTCAAAATGTGGTTTGCAGTTTATCTTTTGTACATGGTGGGCTCTCTTGTGCAACAGGCATCAACCATGCAATCTATCCATGTGGGCAACAGGTCTCTATTAATTTGGCATGAAGAAGGAAAACCAGCAAGATATGAGGATTATGGTTTCTTACTCCCTTTTGGCTATGTGTCTGGACGAGGAATCCATGCATGGTGCCGCTTTGGAATACTTTCAAGGAATGATCAAGTTCTTTCCATACCTTCTATCACTTATGCAAGAGTTAATTCTTGTGCAGCTTGTGGACTCAAGAATCATTATAAGTGTGATCTTCTGAAGAGGAAATTATTGCATACAATGGATTTACGCTTAGTGTGGGACCCAGGTGGACACCGAAAAGAACTGTGGGGAGCCTCATGCTTCCAAGGGATCCATTATTCCCTACAAGGATCTACTAGCCCAAAGGGGGAAATCCTACTCTATTTCAACATGCTCAAGTACAGAGCTAGAGACATGAATACCTCTAGCCTTAGGGGGAGGGCTAATGAGGCATGCTTTTCCATGCATGGGAACCCCCCCATATTTTTTTCTCTTTTACCAAAAATATTTCCTATTATATAAGTTACTTTTGATTTTTTCTTCCCTTTTTCACTAACGTTTTAGACTTTATTAAATAAATAATACTTATGCTAATCAATCACGATGTAGCATAATAAGTAAGCTTTCTTTGTTGATCTCTCTTTTGACCTTATATATTAAATATATATATATTCTAGTATTTTCTAATATATTTTTTTCATGTATATATATTAGTCCACTCTACCAAATATTTTATTCACTAGTTTTCATTTTCAAACCTCAACCCCACTTTCAAATTTCAATAATACCCCCATCTAGATGATTGCCAATCTTTTCAACACTCTAGATCATGTTTTCATACACATGAAGGAGCTTACACTTGAAGGCAAGAGAGAAGTCCACTCAAAGGGGACCACCAAAAGACTTTTGCAGCCATAAATAATACATTATTTGGCTGAATTTTTTAAGTAAAGAAGAACCCCGAATCTGAAGGAGCGTTCAACATGAAAGATGTAGCTCGTGATCTCAACTTTTAGCTCAATTTTTTTCAGAATTTTTGGAGTTATGAACACGGAGATATGATTTTTGTAGTGGACCCCAGTTTTCTCGTGTAATGGTGACACAGGCCATCCCCACTTTTCTTCCTTCTAGAATGGCTATGGTTCCACAAGTCTTCAAGCATGATTACAAGAGACAAGGCTCTTTTAATGAGGTCTTGGCTAGTCTAGAGTAATTCTATCACCATTTTTGGAGGATCCATCCTCATCAACAAATATCCACCTTCGACAACCTTTCTTATAA
Organism: Adiantum capillus-veneris; assembly: GCF_014529385.1. Classification (NCBI taxonomy): domain Eukaryota; kingdom Viridiplantae; phylum Streptophyta; class Polypodiopsida; order Polypodiales; family Pteridaceae; genus Adiantum; species Adiantum capillus-veneris. The sequence goes on along the minus strand of NC_140937.1, from coordinate 143,352,704 downwards.
TTTTCTTACCTCTCTCTTCTCTCCCTAATAAGCTCATGTCTATCCAAAGCTAAACTATTGTAAATATTTCCTATCCTCTACATCCTACCCACATTCTCTCTTTTTCTCTCTCTATTGACTCTGGTATTTTAAATAATGAGGAGACAAGATGGGAGCCACAATCACATGCACCCCATTTTCCTAGTCACCAAAGTGGGACACTCACCTCAAATAGAAATATTGATAAATCCTTCCCTCCTTCCCTATATAAGGAGGCCATGAGATCTCACTTGGGGGGGAGAGAACACACACACACACACACACCTATCCATACACACTCTTGTGCTACATGCTTGTAGCATGAACCCTAATCACATAATCACAACACCATCATCATCACGATCACCATGCACAAAAGATGAGCACCACACCTCCACACCACTTGTAATTAAGGGTTGAAGGCACAATTTCAAGAAGAAGAAGGGTGGACACACTCATGATATTCCTCGCCATCAACTCTCATCTCTCCATTATGCCTCCTACGATCTTGTTCCCTTCTCATTTTCCTGTCATACGCTACCTATTGTATTCATCTTTTGCAAGCAATCAACACACTCCATCTTGGTGCCATACTTTGTGTCACTTTGGATACATCTCATTGTGAGTATGGTATATGCTTGTTCCTTGCCATTTTTTTTCTGCTTATGTTAAGGTGTGCGGATTCGCCACCATACACACACTCTCTCTCTCTCCCTCTCATATTCCTATCATCTTGCTACTTCCATCTTGAGGTGTGCGGATTCGCCACCTCTTGTATGATAAGTGAGCATACTCGCAAGTTTCCCCTACCTCATTATCTTCCTTACTAACATGCATGAGTAGTAATCCCATTCTCACTCATTCACCACTCCTCTCACCTTATTCTCCGACCACCCCATTCCACATTTGGGCGTGGATCTTGAAATTGTTTTCCATGGCATGCTTCATTGTGAATATGTATGCGTCCTAGCCGCATATCTTGCTAGGTGGTGCCCCTATTGTGTATCCCCCATGATGAGGCCATTGTGCATAGTCTTGGTGTAGAGGCCACCGGGTCTATTTTTTCACTTCCGCCTCTCATTTGGTGCCCCCACTGAGGAGGGCTCTTGAAACCCTTCAGTTTACAAGACTGAAAACCCTAAACTATTGTGAATGGATGAATGAGTATGAAGGATTTTCTAACTGGACGACAGAAGAAGAAGAGCTCCAAGCACAACTAGACGAACTCCGCATCTCCATCGAAGCTCGAGTGCCAGGCGTAACGGTAATCGATTTGAAGTGGGAGAGTCAACCAACACGCCAAACCCAGTGGATATACATAGGCCAAGTGCCAAGAAGAAGGAGGAGGAGGTGGAAACCATGTCCGCAACCTACAACCAACCAACAACAACAAAACGGAAGGAGCTCTGCACAATAGAGAATCAACACTATTCTACTTTGAGAATCGGGTAACTCAAGTCACCGAGGAAAGAGCACCACCCTCTCCTACAAGCTTGGACAGTGACTAAGCACCTCTAAGATTCACATGAATCAGTACAACCTACCTCAAGACAGATCACACATACCAACACGTGTACGCTCAATCAAGGTAATATTGGATTTGAAGATTCACTACCAGCACGTCATTGACACCATGCCGGGTGGGGAGCGGTTTTTTGAGGTTCTGGCATCAGATCAGCCATTTGTTTTACCTTTGGTACAAGGCAATGTACCATTTGAAGTTTTAATATATGTCCTAGTATAATAGGGTATACACGCCTCCTTGTAAAGAAGAAAAAATTTTGCAACTTAAGAAGTGTGTCTTTCTAGCTCTCTCTCAGTAATCATGGCAAGTGTAGCATTTCCAACCTTTACTGGTAAGGTGGGCGAGGATGCTGCAGACTTTCTAGACAACTTGGAAATAGCATGTGTCATCTCTGCGAGAGATGATGATGCTTCGCGCTTGCGCATCTTCCCACTTCTAATGAAGGTGGAGGCAAGATCATGGTACAATGCCTTGGCACAAGAAACCAAGGAACGGTGGGACTTATTAAGGGCAGCCTTTGTCAAGCGTTTTGGAGAGGGCACAACATCAGAGAAACTATGGCAATTGTTGACAGAGTTGAAGCAGGGCAGTATGCTAGAATACGCATCATATGAGTCAAAGTTTGTAGATTTATGGGGGCGATGGGTTGCATCGCTAAGAGAGGATGAGGGGGCACCTGATTTCCTAAAGAAGGATCGGTTTGTGGCTGGGTTATGGCCAACTCTTAAAGAGAAGGTGAAGGGAAGGTTTCCTGCTACGTATGAGCTAGCAGTTGAAGTGGCCCGCCTTAAAGACAAGAAGTTGCGCCTACAAGCCAGGAATATCGATGGAGAGGAAGCCGTTAGGACCCCACCACCTCTAGCACCACCTACAACAGTCGCCCAGAGGATTCAACCACAAGAACATTTGAAGATCAGCAAGACCTGCTCAACCGAATCACCAATCAACTTGAGAATCTCTCAGTCCATTTGATACAACAAGGGCATGCACACAATCGCAACCAAGAGCAAGGGAGAGGACAACGAAGGCAAAACCAAGAATACCACTGCTACAATTGTGGGGAGGATGGTCATGGCATGTACTATTGTCCACAACCAAGGAGGCAAAATTTCAACAGAGGAGCCAGACAAAACCAGGTTTCACCACCAAGAGCAAGACCACCACCACCGAGGGCACCACGACAAGCACCACCCATGCAAATCTTACAACCACCGATTCAACCACAACCACCACCACCACCACCACAACCTCTCATTCCACCCTTACCCCCACCACCAGTTGGCAATCAAACAATAAGCATCATCAGTCTTGAAGGTAAGGGAAAGGAGAAAGTGGAGGAGGATAAGACCAAGGTTAAAGGAGTAGATGCCATTGGGGTAAAACGCGCTAGGCATGGTGAATCTTCCCAAAAGGAAGAAAAGATGAAGACTAAAGGGGAATCTAGCAAAAAGCCGTCCAAGTCATGACGTAAAATTGACATTGTAGATTTCTCTTTGGGTGAATGTTCTAAACCATATGATTTGGTTCAAGATGTTTCTGTGTAGGGCCCAAAAATCACCTGGCCCCAGTTACTCCACCTAGCACCTAGGGTGAGGAGACAATGGACAAAGATGGTTAACACGAGGCGACCAAAGCCAAAGATAGCTGGGGCTATCTCTGGGAGGAATCTAGACGACATACTACGAGTGATGGATGCTTACATCAAAGGGCAACACATCTCCAATATCTACATCGATGGTGGCGCACAAATATGCGTCATGAGTGAAAAAATGATGCACCGTTTGGGTTTAGAGGTGAGTCGGCCGGCACCATGCCAAGCCAAAATGGCAAATAATTTAAAAGTTCAATGTGTTGGTGTCATAAATGAAGTTAGGATAAAGGCATTCAACACCGAGGTAGATGTGGACATCTTTGTCATGCCACACAAAGGGGAGGGCTATCCTATCATTCTAGGGAGGCCTTGGCTTATGGCTATGAGAGCTAAGCAGGACTGGGACACCGGCATAATCCAGATGAAGGATGCAAAAGGAAGGCCAATACTTTACGACATGAAGATAGGTCAACAACGCGACATGGATCTAGAAACCTCCGAGGATGAGTTTTCTAGTGGTGACTCTTCAACCACTTCAGAGGAGGAGTCAACAGGGACTGAAGGAAGTGATAGCTCCATTGAGGTAATGGGCCTCACATTCAACCACAACAAGGTGGACCCTTCAAATTTGCAACCACATGTGAAAGTGGTGAAGACACTTCAACTACCCCTATGGCACGAGATTGGTGAAAGACTCATGCAGAGAAATGCAATTGAGGTCTACTGGCACTTTAGGTTTTCCTTTCTAACTGTGAACATTGTGTGTAACATTAATTTGGGAAGCTCTTTAAGTTGGGTTGCGACAAGAGTGGAAGGATTGACATCAACAACCAGTGGAATCAATCTAGGACACACCAATCAAGGAAGAATGGTTTTGCATACTAGTGGTAACATGGAGTCATTTTTCAAAATGTGGTTTGCAGTTTATCTTTTGTACATGGTGGGCTCTCTTGTGCAACAGGCATCAACCATGCAATCTATCCATGTGGGCAACAGGTCTCTATTAATTTGGCATGAAGAAGGAAAACCAGCAAGATATGAGGATTATGGTTTCTTACTCCCTTTTGGCTATGTGTCTGGACGAGGAAGCCATGCATGGTGCCGCTTTGGAATACTTTCAAGGAATGATCAAGTTCTTTCCATACCTTCTATCACTTATGCAAGAGTTAATTCTTGTGCAGCTTGTGGACTCAAGAATCATTATAAGTGTGATCTTCTGAAGAGGAAATTATTGCATACAATGGATTTACGCTTAGTGTGGGACCCAGGTGGACACCGAAAAGAACTTTGGGGAGCCTCATGCTTCCAAGGGATCCATTATTCCCTACAAGGATCTACTAGCCCAAAGGGGGAAATCCTACTCTATTTCAACATGCTCAAGTACAGAGCTAGAGGCATGAATACCTCTAGCCTTAGGGGGAGGGCTAATGAGGCATGCTTTTCCATGCATGGGAACCCCCCCATATTTTTTTCTCTTTTACCAAAAATATTTCCTATTATATAAGTTACTTTTGATTTTTTCTTCCCTTTTTCACTAACGTTTTAGACTTTATTAAATAAATAATACTTATGCTAATCAATCACGATGTAGCATAATAAGTAAGCTTTCTTTGTTGATCTCTCTTTTGACCTTATATATTAAATATATATATATTCTAGTATTTTCTAATATATTTTTTTCATGTATATATATTAGTCCACTCTACCAAATATTTTATTCACTAGTTTTCATTTTCAAACCTCAACCCCACTTTCAAATTTCAATAATACCCCCATCTAGATGATTGCCAATCTTTTCAACACTCTAGATCATGTTTTCATACACATGAAGGAGCTTACACTTGAAGGCAAGAGAGAAGTCCACTCAAAGGGGACCACCAAAAGACTTTTGCAGCCATAAATAATACATTATTTGGCTGAATTTTTTAAGTAAAGAAGAACCCCGAATCTGAAGGAGCGTTCAACATGAAAGATGTAGCTCGTGATCTCAACTTTTAGCTCAATTTTTTTCAGAATTTTTGGAGTTATGAACACGGAGATATGATTTTTGTAGTGGACCCCAGTTTTCTCGTGTAATGGTGACACAGGCCATCCCCACTTTTCTTCCTTCTAGAATGGCTATGGTTCCACAAGTCTTCAAGCATGATTACAAGAGACAAGGCTCTTTTAATGAGGTCTTGGCTAATGTAGAGTAATTCTATCACCATTTTTGGAGGATCCATCCTCATCAACAAATATCCACCTTCGACAACCTCTCTTATAATTTTCTTACCTCTCTCTTCTCTCCCTAATAAGCTCATGTCTATCCAAAGCTAGACTATTGTAAATATTTCCTATCCTCTACATCCTACCCACATTCTCTCTTTTTCTCTCTCTATTGACTCTGGTATTTTAAATAATGAGGAGACAAGATGGGAGCCACAATCACATGCACCCCATTTTCCTAGTCACCAAAGTGGGACACTCACCTCAAATAGAAATATTGATAAATCCTTCCCTCCTTCCCTATATAAGGAGGCCATGAGAGCTCACTTGGGGGGGAGAGAACACACACACACACACACACCTATCCATACACACTCTTGTGCTACATGCTTGTAGCATGAACCCTAATCACATAATCACAACACCATCATCATCACGATCACCATGCACAAAAGATGAGCACCACACCTCCACACCACTTGTAATTAAGGGTTGAAGGCACAATTTCAAGAAGAAGAAGGGTGGACACACTCATGATATTCCTCGCCATCAACTCCCATCTCTCCATTATGCCTCCTACGATCTTGTTCCCTTCTCATTTTCCTGCCATACGCTACCTATTGTATTCATCTTTTGCAAGCAATCAACACACTCCATCTTGGTGCCATACTTTGTGTCGCTTTCGATACATCTCATTGTGAGTATGGTATATGCTTGTTCCTTGCCATTTTTTTTCTGCTTATGTTAAGGTGTGCGGATTCGCCACCATACACACACTCTCTCTCTCTCCCTCTCATATTCCTATCATCTTGCTACTTCCATCTTGAGGTGTGCGGATTCGCCACCTCTTGTATGATAAGTGAGCATACTCGCAAGTTTCCCCTACCTCATTATCTTCCTTACTAACATGCATGAGTAGTAATCCCATTCTCACTCATTCACCACTCCTCTCACCTTATTCTCCGACCACCCCATTCCACATTTGGGCGTGGATCTTGAAATTGTTTTCCATGGCATGCTTCATTGTGTATATGTATGCGTCCTAGCCACATATCTTGCTAGGTGGTGCCCCTATTGTGTATCCCCCATGATGAGGCCATTGTGCATAGTCTTGGTGTAGAGGCCACCGGGTCTATTTTTTCACTTCCGCCTCTCAGAAGCAACCTAGATTATTCCAGCCATTGCCTATCCCAAATTCACCATGGGAGAGTATATCCATGGATTTCATCTTTGAATTACCCAAGTCTATCCATGGGAATACAGGAATATGGATAATAGTCGACAGGTTTAGCAAGCAAGCACATTTTATTCCTGTCAAAAAGAATATTAAGGCACATCAAATGGCAACTCTCTTCATATCTCAAATTTTCAAGCACCATGGATTACCCACATCCATCGTGTCAGATAGAGATCCTAGAATGACCATTAATTTTTGGAAAGGTCTCTTTGAAAATCTAGGAACAAGATTGAATTTCTCTATGGCCTATCACCCACAAACGGATGGCCAAAGTGAGATAGCCAATCTTACGATACTCAATCTACTCAAGACTTATGTTACCAAAGTAGATCAATGCTCACAATGGGAAAATTAATTACCTCTTGTAGAGTATGCCTACAATATATTGGACATACTTCTACAGAAAAAGCACCTTTTGAGGTCATTGAGGGAAGACCTAAAAGTCCCTTGCTACTCAAAGTACATGGGAAGATCTTCGCCACCGATGAGTATTGCCGTGACCTACAAGAATCTTTTCAAAAGATTAAGGAGGCTATATCCATCTCTCAACAAAGGCAAAACGTTGTTGTTGATAAGCACAGAAGAGCCTTAATGTTCAAAGAAAATGATTGGGTCTTACTCAAGTTTCCTAAGGCTCGATTAAGGCAAAGGACGGGCAAAAATCCTACGGGCAATCAAAAGTATTATGCTAAACTAGCAAAAAGATACTATGGTCCTTTCCAAATATTGAAGTCCATCAATGAGACGGCTTATCAACTCAAGTTGCCCAACCATTGGCTCATACACAATGCCTTTCATGTAAGCCGACTTAAGCTCTACAGAGGAGAGCCACCAACTGAACCAATTATTGACACTACAACACAACATGGAGATATCGATGCGCGTATATCGACGAAATTAGTGGGTGTCGCTATACGCATCGATATACGCATCTCAATGTACGTCGATATACGCGTGGAAAGGCTTTACTTCCCACGTATATATCGACAACTATAGCGATGCGTATATCGACGCGTATAGAGACACAAAAAAAATTGGGGGAAAAAAGCGAAACCCGCAAGCAGCAGGGGCCATTTTTGCCTGCGCTCTGCTCAAATCTTGGCCTCCACCTGCTGCGCAAGTATTATGCCCCCCCCCCCCAACCCCTCTCTCTCTCTCTCTCTCTCTACATCGTGTGTGTGTGTGTGTGTGTAGGAAAGAGAGAGAGAGAGAGAGAGAGAGAGAGAGAGAGAGAGCGGTGTGTGTGTGTGTAGGAGAGAGAGAGAGAGAGAGAGAGAGAGAGAGAGAGAGAGAGAGAGAGAGAGAGAGAGAGAGAGCGGTGTGTGTGTGTGTGTGTAGGAAAGAGAGAGAGAGAGAGAGAGACAGAGAGAGAGAGAGAGAGAGAGAGAGAGAGAGCGGTGTGTGTGTGTGTAGGAAAGAGAGAGAGAGAGAGAGAGAGGTGTGTGTGTGTAGGAAATAGAGAGAGAGAGAGAGCGGTGTGTGTGTGTGTGTAGGAGAGAGAGAGAGAGAGAGAGAGAGAGAGAGAGAGGTGTGTGTGTGTGTAGGAAAGAGAGAGAGAGAGAGAGAGAGAGAGAGAGAGAGAGAGAGAGAGAGAGAAGTGTGTGTGTGTGTGTGTGTGTGTGTAGGAAAGAGAGAGAGAGAGAGAGAGAAATGTGTGTGTGTGTGTGTGTGTAGGTAATCAAAGAGAGAGAGAGAGAGAGAGATAGAGAATTAATGTATGCTTAGGAAATTAAAATTAGAGAAAAATAATTAAAGAGAGAAATGAAATGAAATGTTATATTAACGTCTTCGAAAGGCCAAAGTGACCTATGAGACATGAGACAAGAAAGTTACAATGTGATGGATCTGATACAAAGTCAGAGTAAGAAGATGACAAAATAAAATATTATGGAATCCTAAACTGCTGGGTATGGACTAAACGGTTAAACCAGCTAGCTGGGATAGGTAGATCATAGGAGATCCAGCAGCTGTCGCTGGCGGATCTCATCAATCTCCTCCATGGTCAGTAGTCTGACCGGGCGTTATGCATGTCGAGCCAAAGTGACCTAGCTAGATCCTCTGATGCAGCCTCTATCGATGTTGTGTAGTCCTCCGCAGTCGTGGATGTCTAGATCTCCCTAGCTCAGCCGCTCGTTCGATCAGTAGAGAGATAGGGAAGTAGAGAGAGAGAGAGAGAGAGAGAGAGAGAGAGAGAGAGATAGGAAATAGAGAGATAGAGAAAGAGAGTTATATATATATGTATATATATATATATATATATATATCTATATATATATATATATATATATATGTATATATATATATATATATATATATATATATATATATATATATATGTATATATATATATATATATATATATAGAGAGAGAGAGAGAGGTAGGGAAGTGAAGAGCGAGACAGAGAGAGAGATAGGAAAATAAGGAAATAGAGAGAGAAAGAGAGATAGCAAGAGCAAGATCGAGAGAGAGAGAGAGAGAGAGACAGAGAGAGAGAGAGAGAGAGAGAGAGAGAGAGAGAGAAAGAGAGATAGCGAGAGTGAGATCGAGAGAGAAAGAGAGATCGAGATCACTCTTTTGAGCAAGAACCATGCAAGGCTTCTGAATCTTTCTCAAGTTGCTCATCCATCTCCACATTATCTTCTAGCTTGGACATGGAGGCCCCGTCCGGTATACAATCAGGTAGAAAACTTTCATTGGGCTGAGAACTTCCATGGCTTGTGCTTTCATCAAGTGCGGCATTGGAAAGCTTTCTCTGACAGGCTACCTCGGAATGGAGGTAGGTGGGTTCGTAGACAGAGAAGAAACTATGGAACTAAAAGAGGCAAAGGGGTTTTGTCTGCTACATGCATTGCCATGTACACCTGGGAGTGCACGTATGTGTCTACCCATATAGGATTTGACCAATAAAGACGAGATTTTGATCCGGTGGTCCTGATCCTCGTACACCTCTGGACCAAGGTGTACGGAGATTGGGCAAGACTAGAGAATGCGAGGTAGTTTACATTGTGAGGAGTATATATATATATATATATATATATATATATATATATATATATATATATATATATATATATATATTAAAACAACATTCATAATCATTGTAGATGGCAACGTCATCAACTAACATGGAGGAAAAGATTGCATGCTCATGCACGCTCTGCAAGTATCAAATCCTGCGCAAGCGTAGGATATGTAATGAGCATGTGCACAAGTACGGAGAGTTTTCTAGAGAAACCGTACAGAACGGGCATTGATTTCCGTGACATAGCACCTACATCTGAGAGAGAGAGAGAAAAAAGATTATGCGTGAAGGTCCGACCAATATAGAGCCACGGATGGAAGCAGAAAAGGGCTTACAGACAGAAGACGACGGCATGGAGGAGATGCTGGATGCCTTCTTCCAGACAAGCGAGGAGAATGCGAACGAAGTAGCACCAGAAGCCGTGTGCCTATCTCTTGAAGACATGTTGAGGAAGTTGGCACGTCAACCAATCTATGAAGGCACCAAAATATATGTGCTTCGTACTTGTCTGGAGTTTTTGAATCTTCAGTCAGTGTACGGGTGGTCAGATGCAAGCGTCACTGCTTTGTTTAGGTACGTAATTTACAAAAGAGATTTTCTGATTGCAACGGGGATGTGCTCGGAGAGCTTTTTAATTTAATGTGGCTTAAACAGGTTATTGCGGGAGCAACTTCTCCCGGCTGACAATGAAATGCCCCCCTCTAGGCCAAACGCAAAGCAACTTCTGACCTCAGTTGGCTTGGACTACAACAAGATTCATGCATGTCCAAATGATTGCATTCTTTTTCGCAATGAATTCGCAGATTGTCTGTCGTGTCCTAAGTGCGGAGCAATGCGCTACAAACAAGATGTAGTTGGAGAGACAGTGCCAGCTAAAGTGTTGCGGCATTTTCCTATTATTTCTAGGATAAAAAGCATGTTCTGTTGTGGTTCCATTGCAAATTTGATGCGGTGGCATTCTACGAATAGATCCACTGACGCAACATTTAGGGTGTCCGCTGATTCCAAGGCTTGGAGGCACATTGAAGATACCTGGCCACATTTTAAGAGTGAACCACGCAATTTGCGTTTGGGCATGGCAATGGATGGAGTCAATCCATTTGGCTTGAGAAGCTCTTCATGGAGCACTTGGCCTGTGTGCCTTATCAATTACAACCTCCCGCCGTGGCTTGCTATCAAGAAGGGTCATTTGATTTTAAGCTTGATTGTACCTGGTAAGTTCAAGGCAAAAAACATGGATGTTTATCTAGCTCCACTAGTTGACGAGCTCCAGGAGTTATGGCATGGGATCGACATAGCAGATGCGGTTGAACCAGTAGGACAACAGCATGCAAGGATCCATGGACTTCTTATGTGGACTATGCATGATTGGCCAGGATACGGAGAAGCTTCTGGTAATGGTTATTGATTTACAAAATTCTCTCTATTCGCAAGCCCTTTGCCTTGGCCTGATTCATGCTTTGATATATGCAGGACTAACAACTTCGGGATACAATGCATGTCCAATTTGCGGGCAGTCTTTGGATGTGCGCTATTCTACCTCTCTTCGAAAGACAATTTATCAAGGCCACCACCGTTATCTTCCAGATGGCCATCACTTGCGCGAAGGCCAGCTTGGTCGCGTCGAATGTCGTCCTATGCTTGGTCGCAACTATCTCGCTCCTTTACCTGAATTCCCTACAAGACACGTTTGACAATGGGGTAATGGTTAGTTTCATGCAAAAGAGCGAGGCCGGTGGTAGAGACACGAATGAGAGCACTAGCAACCTGGATTACTGTGGTCTGGTGTCAGATATCCTGAAAGTAAGCTTCAGGCGGTTTGAGATGTTTTTGTTGGATGTGAAGTAGTTCAAGGTGATTACTTTGGTCGCAATGCAACGGTACGCAGAGATGGAAACAAGCTTGTGCAAATAGATTCTACAAAGACTTGGACAGATACGAGCTACACATTTGCTCTCCCCGAACATTGCGAGCAAGTGGTCTTTGTACCGGACCCTCAAGAGCGACAATGGTGGTTTGTGGTTCAGGTGGACCAGATTTCATCTATATGCTTTGTGAGACACACACACGCTTCTCTGTCTCTTTTTTGTACAAACTGTTAGTGTTCAGAAAGTTATTGTTTCCCTTATGGTTATGATTATTGTCATTGTCATTGTATAGACAGTTACTGTTTCTCTTTCTAGTTATGCTTATGGTTATTGTTAATTTTGTTAATGGTTATCGTTATCTGCATTATGGTTTTGATCAAAGTGGTTATAGCCGGTTATGGTTTTAAGTTATGGTTATGCTTTTAAGTTATGGTTATAGTTCGTTATGGTTATGCTTTTAAGTTAAGGTTATGGTTATGGTTATGGTTATGGTTATGGTTATGGTTATGGTTATGGTTATGGTTATGGTTCGTTATGGTTATGCTTTTAAGTTATGGCTATGCTTTTCAATTGGTACGGTTGTCTTTCATTGGCCTTAAATCTCATGTGAGATCCTACATGGATAGCATGTAGGAGGCGTATACATGATATAGTTTTTTTTTGAAAAGTTTATGTAAAAACAAAGGGAACTCTGCCGAAATTTGTGCACGCGGGAGCATGGTTGATATTTTGGTGCTGCTCACTTTCTTGGGCAAAGGGCAGGAAGTCTGGCTCTGGCTGTGTCCATCTTTTAATTGGGCACAGGCCAGGCTACCTGCCCTCTGCCCAAGAAAAAAAATTTCTGCTATGGTCATCGCTATCGCTATGAGCGTCGCTAATAGCGACTGGTTTCACAGCGACGCGCATAGCTACAGGCAGCGTCGATATATGCGTCGATAACACCTGTTTTTGTTGTAGTGTGAAGACCCTCCCGAAGTTGAAGACCAAGAAGAGGTGCTACAACCCAAAGTTGTCCTTTGGCATGAAGACAAGGTACTACGACATGGTAAGATTATTCGATGGTATCTTGTTAAGTTCAAAAATTATCCTTTTGAAGATGCTAGATGGATGCAAGGAATACAGCTTAAGGATAGTATGAACCTTGTCAATGCTTACAATGCTACATTAGAGTAAGCAAATGTACAAATTTCTTTTAAATGACTCATGTTTTTGTCTTATAAGACTAGTCCTCTTTTTAATTGTGCACAAATTTAACTAATATGCATGCTTAGAATCATGTTTGTGATGACGACGTCTCTCAAACACCAAGTAGAGTTTGTCACTCTACTTTGGAAGAATGAAATGGACTAAAGAGCAGACATGCTTGTGGCAGCAATATCTCCCAAGCACCAAATGGATTATTCATCCATCTTGGAAAGATATCGTAGGGTAAAAAGGATCCTCTACCCGCTAAGTAAAATTGACTAATGACTAAGGCTTTATCTCTTCTACCTCATAGTTGAGGACGACTATGATTTCAAGAGAGAGGTAATGTCTTAAAATCTGTTATCTAATATCTAACCAACCCAAATGATTTTCTCATATTAAATTGATCACTTAATGTGGGAGAATAAACGGTAACAAGTGTTAAGATATAGACATGTGCTTATAGATCTATCTCAACACGGGGCCAATGGTAAAGGGGCCCAAATGAGAGATGGTCTATCAAAGAGCAAGGCTAACAAATGGAGCATAAGACCTTAGGGTTAGCTTCATTTAAGACCTCCAATAATGTGTGTAAAAGTACTTTGACCTTAGGTAATCTAGGGCTGAGCTTGAGAGCTTGAGGCGCGGGAACCCGACCCAGCTCGAGGTGCTTGTCCTACTTGTCATGCTTGATGACTAAGGTTCTTGAGGTGCTTGATTATTGAGGTGCTTGATATGCTTGAGGTGCTTGATGATTGAGATACTTGAGGTGCTTGACATGCTTGAGATGCTAGGGTTGCACTTGAGGTGAGAACCCAACCCAAGCTTAAAGTTCTTAAGGACCAAGCTTGTGGTGGGAGCTGGGCCTATGCATGAGGGGCTTGAGGTGTCAAAGAGTCGAATATTCAATCCCTACAAGGAGGGTGCGAGCCCTACATGAGGGGGGATGAGAGAGAACACCCACACACTCACACAAGGCATGCATGGTACAAACAAAGCAAAAGGGACACTTGTCAAGTTCCTCCTCATGTTGCCCTCATGGTGTGCCTGAAGCCTATTGGTTGGCCACCCAAGGGGTCCAATGATAATTTAGGAGATTTATTTAATTTATTTTGCATTTATCAAGCCCTCTCTCTCAAAGGGGAAAGGGGGACACTTGTCCCAAGTCTACCCTTGTTGCTTGTAATGCCTCCTGCTTGTGATTGGCTACGCCTGGAGGTGTCCAATGAGCTTCAAGCATGAGCTACAAGGGGGGGTCGACCCAACAAAGCTAGGGGGTTGCTTAGGGGGTATACTCACCCACACACACTCACAAACACTCTCATTGTATGCTATGCAAAGTGGAAGAGCTCCCTCTCCTTCTCCAAGCAAGTAGAGGTTGAGAGCCTACACCAACACTCTTGGCTATGGAGTGCAAATCCAACCAAGAGCCATGCTTCAATGCTTAAGCTTGCCATCTCCTTCTTCTTCATTACTATGCTATTATGTATGCTAGCAAGAAGAGTTATGATAAGTGAGAAACTAATTCTTTCTCCTATGAAATGTTTCTTCTTCCTCTTCCCTACCCTCATTCCCTGCTAGCTCTCTCGACCTTCGAAGGTGTTTGAGGTCTTGGAACTGAGGCTTGGGATAGTTAAAGCTTTCTTCAAGTTTATGTTATGTTTGTGATGCATAAAGCTTTCCATCTTCATTGCATCACCTAGGTCACAAGGAACACAAAGATTGTATTGTAACAAGTCTCTCTTAATGGGGAGCTACATGATGGATTACCACATTTTGCGCAAATGAATAGTCTTGATTCAATTATGAGTGTTAATGACAATCAAGTGCAATCACCTGACTTAGATGGACACGAGTCTGTTGTCAAGGTACCCATCAACAAATTAGGGTAGTATTTTGAAGGTGACAAGTGTTTGGTGGATACAAGCGAACAGCAATTCTGAAAGCTTATGAAGCAAGGCTAAAGCCTAATCAAACCCAAGAGGATCGATGGTTAATGTACCCTCATCCAGGCTATGAGAAAGAGAGGCTAAAGATGTGCAAAGAGCTCATTCAAGCCGCTCAAGCACTTATGGAACCATCAATTTCTATGACTCCAAAAACCGAGGTACTCATACAAGAAAAGATTTGGTAGTTAGATGAGAGGGGAATTGAAGTGAATAACCTACCCAATCTGCTCGACGAAACACCTTTGGATACGAGGGTGGTAGCCAATACAACAAACGGAACATGTTCTTAGGTACCACTACCAATTCTGGAGGTAGAAGAACAATGGCCTCAAGAGCTATGGGAACAGATTAGGAATAGGAAGGACGGATGTGCCCCACTTGTGCCAGCTCTTATCCCGGAAATCCACATGGAGCATGGGCTCTACCTAAATGACATCCAATCATTGTATGGAGATGCAGGCACATCGATATTGGAAGACAGTAAACCACAGTCATTGAAGACTTTACCTTCATTTATTGGTAACCCTGAAACTCGATCAGAGGTAAGAAAAGTTTCATCTCAATTTAAAGCCAATCCAAAGAAGATGGACACTAAAACTCTTCACGAACTGATGTCATCACCTATCCGTTGTACACTGACTTTGTCAGAGTTGCTGAACATTAGACAGCATCTTTGGGACGAGGTCGCAAAAATTTTGGAAAAAATAGGGCTTGTAATTCCTTCAACCGAGGTTTCTCAAAACACATTAAAAACACAACCCTCGAAGCAAACTAAACATGAGCCAGTGCTAGTAAACAAGGTAGGAGACTATTGTGAAGGTGAAGAGGAAAATACTACCCTATCGGTAGAGTACAAGGATGTAAAATTGATGATAGCGATATTGGATAGTGGAGCCGGAATTTCCATAGCCACCAAAGCAATGTGGAAAAAATGGAGAAAACCTTCTCTATGAAAAACAAGAATGAAACTTCAACTAGCAGATGGGTACCTGGAGAGACCTATTGGCATCTTGGAGCAGATTGTAGTAACCTCTTGTGGAATTGCATACGAACACACCTTTGCTATTATGAATTTTGATGAGAGCAGCAATTTTGACATCATTCTGGACAGACCATTCATGCATCAGCTCAAAATGGTCCAAGATTGGGGTTACAACTATATCTATCTTAGAAACAAGGATGTCACTACGAAAATTAGTGTCACAGATCATAGCTATAAGGATGTAGACAGAGCCCCAAGAGAAGACCTACATTCCACAACTGACCAGGAAGGAGGAATATCGGCCTGGCTCTAGAATAAAGCTTACCAATGGATAGGAGAAGCTTCGGATTCTGGAAGTCTAAAAAAGGAAGACTGCATTCTTGATAGGACTGCACAAGATGAAGCATACATACTAGAGTCTTTTCCAAAGGAGATGTTCGAACCGTTTGGATGGCAACAAATACTAGCTACTCTTTATGTTTGTGTCAACGAAGTGACCCTCACCAATTTTTTTGACGAGGAAGGGTACGATATCATTCCATTCCAAATGATGAATGTTCACCTAACTCCAAAGACTCAGGAAGACGTACCTGACAAAGAAAGGGTGGTCGAGTGCCGACGCATAGTGGACGAAATCTCTATAAGGGAGCTTGTCCAAACAAATGACGAAGAAGAGTTTCAAGACTCAACTGATAAGATGCTAGAGGATAACGCGGACGATGAGCTGTCCAGTAGCTCGAGCTAGCGCATCAAACGGAAGGATTACCGAGTGATCTACAATGATTTCCCAAACCAAAACCCTCGAGGACAACGCAGGTATCAAGATAAACACGGAAACAACCACAACAAGCACCATGAGGACTCGGCACCTTTGTTAACTGACAAAATGCAGTACTTGAGATTAGTTGAAGCAATTGACTGCCTCAAGGATAGGATATCCAAGCGATATATGAAACATGACTCAACCAGAACAACATCAAAACATAAAACAAAAAAAGAGAAAAATACCAAAAAACCGTCTAAGTTGTCCAAAATGGAACGCAAAGTCAAATACAATGATTTAAAACGGGCATTGAAAGAATTTTGGACAACCGAAATGGAAATTGACGATGAATCAAATGATGATAAATTTGATGCACCATCCCACTATAAGAAGTATACCATTCAGGATAAGAAGATAGTGGTGCAAAAACCCAAACGAGATCCCAAAGAACCAGGAACTTCATATGATGGGCCTGAAAACACGAAATGCATCAACTTAGCAGAACCCGGAGAGGAGCCTCAACCAGCCTATATTGCCACGGACCTTACTAAAGAGGAAGAGAAACTTCTAGTCGATACGCTCAGGCAATATAAAGATGTCTTTGCATGGTCTTACAAAGATCTAAAGGGGATAGATCCGGAGATATGTCAGCACACGGTTCCCCTTAAGAGTGATGCCACACCATGCAGACAACGTCCTTACACGTACAATGAAACTTTTGCACAGAAAATCAAGGAGAAAATAGACAAATTAAAGGACGTCGAGTTTATCTATGAGATTGAGCACACAGAGTGGGTGTCCTTGATTGTGGTGGTACCCAAAAATAATGGCAAACTGCGGGTTTGTGTAAATCTTAAGCAAGTAAATGCAACCACCATTAGGGATAACTATCCACTGCCAATAACTGATCATGTTATTGAGAGGGTAGCAGGGAAAGAGGCCTATAGTTTTTTGGATGGGTTCTCAGGCGACAACCAGTTGACGATCAAGACGGAAGATCAGCATAAGACCGCTTTTGCGACAGAGTGGGGTATATTTGCATATAGGATAATGCCTTTTGGCTTGACCAATGTCCCAGCCACATTTCAAAGACTAATGACCCACGTATTCAAAGAATATCTCAAAATATTTCTGGAGATCTACATGGATAATCTTTGTGTTCATTCCCACCGATGAAGTGACCACATCACTGATCTGAGTAAAGTGTTTGAAAAATGCAAAACGTATCGTATTTTCTTAAACCTGGAAAAATGTGCCTTCATGGTGAGACAAGGGAGAATTATGGGCCACATAGTGTCAAAAAACGACATTTCAATTGATCAAGAAAAGGTAAAGACAATTGTTGCACTACCAAGACCAACGAAGATAAAATAAGTGCAAGCATTTGTGGGGCATTGCGGATAATATCGGCGATTCATATATATGTATGTTGTAATAGCTAAGCCATTGTACGCACTCATAACTAAGTTTGAATGGACGGAGGAATGTGAGCAGGCTTTCCAAAATTGAAGCAACATTTGATTCCAGCTCCAACTTTGCAAGCCCCTGACTGGAGCAAAATCTTCCATGTCCATGTGGATGCATTCGGCCTATGCTATTTGGTGCATATTAGCCCAGCCAGAAGAGAAGAAAATGGATTTTCCCATTTTCTACTCCAGTCGCCAACTAAACAACGTAGAGAGAAATTATATCACTATGGAAAGAGAGGGCCTGGGAATGATCTATGCGGTCAAGAAATTTAGACACTACCTCTAGCAAACAAGTTTGTCTTCTTCGTGGATCACCAAGCACTACTATATCTAGTAAACAAACCTTGCAATACTGGAAGAATTGTTCGTTGGTTTGTAATGTTGCTTGAGTTTGACTTCATGGTGGTTGTAAAAAAGGGGACCACACACTAGAGAGCAGATCATCTTTCACGACTATTTCATGGGGAAGCACCTGCGGGTGTCGATGATGAACTTCCTGATTCATGTCTGTTTAACATAGATATGGTGCCATGATGGAGCGAAGAGTTCATGCCACTACTCACAATCGTCTCTTTGCAAATAGAAAGACAACCATCAATGATCCATCAAACACGGAATCTCATCCTGTTAGCAGGACGGCTGTACAAACACGGTACGGATGGTATACTGAGACTATGTGTACAAACTGAAGATATCACCTACTACCTCAAATAAGCTCATATACAAAACATTGGATTTCACATGGTGAAATTCAGACAGGCCAATGGTTACAAAGACTGGGCGTCTACTGGCCAAACATGGAATACAGTGTCCATAAATATGTAAAATCCTGTGATAAATGTATAAAACAGCCACCAGCGAAACATGCCACAATGTTTCAAGTAGTACAAGCACCAAAATGGAGTGCTCACATCATTGAGTACTTAAAAAACAAAACCTTTCCAGAGGAATGGGACAAGTCAAGAAGGAAAACTGTTGAGGATGAGGCCAAACACTATCTACTCATTGCAAACCAATTTTATACGCGGGGAAAAGACGAACAATTACGGTTGTGTGCTACAGAAAGCGAATATTACATCATACTAGATCAAGCACACACAAGACAACCCGGGGGACACTTCTCCGGCGATAAAGCGGCAAAGCTAGTGCTAAACTCGGGTATATGGTGGCCGACCCTATTCATGGATGCAACAACATACGTCAAATGATGTGATGAATGTCAACGCACGAAACCACCCCTGCGGAGAGATGACATGCCACTGAGGTCGATGATGGGAGTTCGCGCTTTTGCCAAATGGGGCATTGACTTCATTGGTCCCATCAATCCTCCAGGATACAGGACACACGCACAATACATTATCGTAGCAACAAATTACATGACGAGGTGGGCGGAAGCCAAAGCAACCCAAAAAAGTCATGCAAGGACTACAGCTCAGAGTCTTGGCCAATCTTCCTCTACGAATGGAGTTCCGTCTAAGGCATCTTCGTTGTCAAGTACTATAAGCTATGGTTTCTTTGCTTCAAGGTGGGGTTCTGCCACCACATCGGATTTTGCTTTCGTTTCTTTTACCACAAACTCTTCAGGTTTTGCAATACTTTCAAGCTTGGGTTTTTGTTTTTCCAGCATTTCTTGCGTGATTCTTACCAACTTTTGATAAGCTTCCAGCTTAGCTACTTCCATGTCTGGAGATGGATAGTTTTTCCACCTATTTTCCATGTTTTGGCCTGCTTTAAGTCGTGCTTGGTAGGCTTCCAAGGCGGCACTAATAGGCTCAAAAATTTTATCAACCAGTATGAATCCTCCAGATTTCACGGTTGTTTCCTTGAATTCACTACCAGTTTCTTTCAACTTGTCCTGGACTAGCTCTTTACTTTCTCCTCGATTTCAACCTGTTGTTTTTGTTTTCTCATCTCATATCTTTTGCTTCTGCTCCTTTTTAATTCTTTGAGAAGAAACTTCTGTATTTTCCGAATCATCAGAGGAGTTGTGTTTCTTTTTCTTTGCCTGGGCTCTAGTGATTACCTTGATTGGAACAATTGGTTCACTCTCTGATGAGCTACTAGGTATCACTTGGACTACGTTTACTATCATTTTACCCTTGTTCAAAGGATTTTTAGGACAATCTTCCGAAAAGTGTCTCCCCTTTTTGCAACATTGTGTGCAACAGGCTTCAATTGGTTTGAGGCTTTTGTCAGGCTCTGGGTATTCATTTTTCCAATGGTCATCAGCACCACAGTTATGAGAGTTTCCTGTTCTTGGCTTCATCGTGGGTCTTCCCATGGGAGGTTGTTAGTGGCTGGACACACCCAACGGAGGATGAATGCCCGGCAGGATATTATTTTTTGTAATTATTCCTTAATTGAGAAAAACCGTCATTTCACCTTTGTAAATAGTGGGGCTTGCAGAAGCTTCCAGATTGTATCCCATTTTTGACATTTAGACTAAGTGAATGGTTAAATTGGAACATTAGGGTTTGAGATTGTAAGGTATTTATACCACTTTTGACCTTAATGCAAAAAAACCTTTGTCATTTTAAGTTTTGTCTGTCTGAGTTGAGCGTACTCTGTGCACGAGAGAGAGTGAGAGTTTTATCTTGACGCTACGCGCGCACCGGTGGTCGGAATCGAGTGCGGAGAAGTGTAGTGTGTTGGCCCCAAAGAGAGCTACATGCCAACACCTACATTGCATGTGTACGAGTTGGCTTTGCAAGCTCGACCCACGAACTATATCTGGTGATTCGGTGAGCGTATGTTGTCTGTTTTCGCATTTCAGTATATCCACACGTTCGCATTGAGTAGAGCTACACATTAGGCGCTTCAGTTTTTGGAAACGACGACCTGCAAATTTCGACCAGACATCCTACGTTATTTTGCACCGGGTGTTTATGGTTGGGATTTTGGTTCATGGACCTTGGGGAGAGTGACCTATTGGTGTTAATAGGGTTCCCTTCAAGTTTTGTAGCGTTTTGAGAACGTTTGATGGGTATTTGGCTCTTCAAAGTGTTGTAGGAAATCTCCTCTTATGTACTCCTAAAGACTGTAGCTAAGAAATTGGGTAGAGACCTCTGTAGGAAGTAGTCGAGACTCGGTCGAGTGTAGGTTGACACCCTATGCTTGCTTCCACGCGCCTGCGGGTCGATCTTCGTCCTTAGCTGACAAATCTTGTTAGGTGAGTTTTCACTGTGCTGACGTTCGTTGTGGCATATCCGCCAACATTGGCGCCGCTGCCAGGGACGAAAACCCTAGGTAGGTGATCGAGACTAGTCCTTGAGGATACGGATTCTCTGGCTTGCCAAAGTCTTGTTTTACATTTAGATAGGATCAGAGGGTGGAGGACTCTCTAGGTCTTAGGAGGAGTCTAGGGAGCGAGTGTCTGGCCTAGATCCTTCTACTTAGGTAGACTCAGGTAGACTTAGGTGGTTTTAGGTATTAGTTAATTTGTGGTGTAGAGAGTAGGAGTTGGAGTGGTAGAGGCGCTGAAAGGATAGCTTGAGAGTCCGGAGAGACTAGGAAGCAACCGAGACACCAAAATCACCATCTCCTATAATGAATAGGAGTAGGGTAAGTAGGACATCATGATTTATGATCTGGAGCACTTTATGCATGTTATAATTGCTGTTAGGCTAATCAAAGAGTTGTAAAAGACGGAAAAGAGTGTTTAGAAGCTCAAGTGAAGCTCAAAAGCTTCTGTGAGGATTTTTGAGAAAGCTGCAGAGCATAGGGAGTACTTCTGTCAGTAAAAAAATAAATTTGAAGCCAGTAGACATGCTACACGTAGGATGTCTACAGGGTGTTCTGGTGAGAATTTTGAAAATCTGAGTTGACCAGTGTATCTAGAAGGTAGGTTTTACCCTATTTTCACCTGGAAAGTGGAAGTTTGACCATATCTTGATAGGATAAGACCAAAAGAAAGGAAATTGCGAGACATCCTATCCAAATTGTGCCAAGGCATTATTTTAAGACCAAAACCATAGGATGGTTGCATGAGCATGATCTACATGATCTATTGAGTGCATGAGAAAGGTTGCATCTCAATTGGGTGCGAAATTGGGTCTTAAGCAGACTTTAGCATTTTTTACTGAAAAGGGCTAAGATAGCTAAAATTGGGGTCTTTTGAAATCCAAACTAAAATCTCGGCATAGCACTAGGTTGCTGACATCAAGGGGAAGCTGTGGCTCATGTTTGGGGTCAAACAGATCAGGTACACATCCTACGCGTAGGATGTGTTCTGTGTGATTTAGCACTTCAAATCCAACTTTGAGCATACCAAAGTGATCAGCACCTTAGGAGGAGTCTGTGGTTTGCATTTGAAGCAATTTTGAACAGTTATACATCCTACGCATAGTATGTCTACTTCATGATATTGAAGTCAAAAACTGACTGTAGGCAAAGCAGGGTGTTGTATAGCCTGAGGCAAGCCTCCTAGTCAATTTTGGTCCAAATTGGAGTTGATTTGACTGGTCAGACCAACATCAAGCTACTGGAACAGATTTCTGATCAATTGACGAGCTTATAGGTGTCCAAATCAAAAAATAAAAACAGTTGTAGACTCAGCACATCAAGGGGAATCTATAGTGAAAAATTCAGCCAAAACAGAGCAGGTAGACATCCTACGCGTAGGATGTCTACAGGGGCTTAGTGAAGAGAAAATCTGATTGTTGACATAGAGTGATGTTCCAATTGACTTAAGAGTTCCAGAACTTCCTTCAGCAGTGAAATTGGACCTTGTTTGACCTTTTGACGGAGCAAAGACTGAATTAAGACTTTCCCTTTGAACTGAAAAACATTCGAGTGAAGTACAGTTCCAGATTAGCAGACCTAACCAAGAACAACCGAAGTGTATAAAGTACAGTAGTGGTTGAGGTTAACCCTCCAGTTATACCAATAA
Organism: Adiantum capillus-veneris; assembly: GCF_014529385.1. Classification (NCBI taxonomy): domain Eukaryota; kingdom Viridiplantae; phylum Streptophyta; class Polypodiopsida; order Polypodiales; family Pteridaceae; genus Adiantum; species Adiantum capillus-veneris. The sequence continues at coordinate 143,330,001 of NC_140937.1, read as the reverse complement.
TTACTAAGACCACCTCTAGCGGTTAAATGCTTTGATTCAATTGCTTGTGTACAGGAGGTATATTCAGCGTCAAGGCAAGAAGTTGTGCGAAAACTGAACCTTTGTCAGGTGAGTGGTTGGATTTGTGATAAATTGCATTTGGAAGTTTGATGAATTTAAGATCATGAAGACACATTCCTAGAGACCAAAGAGTGGTAGGTGATTAGGGTAGCTTAGTGTCCATTGAGAAGAGTGTAACTCAGGCAAGGCTAGATCCATTAGCACCGATCATTGAGGAGGGTAGTGATACTAACACTTCATCAGATAAGTCCTTCTTCATGATGGGTAGTCAACAGCCAGGAGGTTTCTCCGATGAAGGACCAATGCTAGGAGGAAGTACCTTCCAAAACCCTTTGAACGATGCCAAGTTCACTATAATCTTCTTAGAAGGAACAAACTCTAGGGGAGCCCTAGTTTATTTTGACTATCGGGGACGCAAGTGTATTTGTATAGAAGAAAGACCTGCTCAGATACTGGAGATAATTGGAGTCTATGATGATGGAGATAGATTCCGAGACGAAAAGGGGAACCACTATCTGATAGTTAGTAACCCTGAGGATTACAACAGATATCAGGATAATGTGGCAAAAGGAAAAATGGTCTCAGAAACTCAAGAACCGCCTCCAAAAATTGATCGACCTGGAGCTCTTTTTATGTATGATAAAAAAACAACCAGGGTCTCTACCTATAATGAGAATGTGGGAATTTAAAAGCATGAGAGCCAGGGAGTAGTCTCTTATTTTTGATGCAGAGAACCCTACCCAAACGAATTAAGCAAATACAAGGTTCTTTACTTATTCTCTTATGAAATTGCTATGGGGAAGGATATCATTTTTTTGACAGGTACGGGCGAGAATACAAATGAATTCTCTCACAGGAGGTAGAAAAGGCAATAGTTCCAAAAACATCAACATATGCCCCCGAAGAAGTGCCAAGGTTCACCTATACCCCTAGCTAGTCGACAAGTCGTACTCTTCAGAAGAGTACGACACGACCTCACATTCTAACCGACAACAGATGTTCAACTACCAGAACCAACAAGCAACCCAATCATCATTGCAGGCATGGCTTCGACGAAGTGCAACATTAGAACAAGACCAAAACCGAGATGGTTATCTAGCCACACGAGGGCTAAGAGATTTACAAGAACCACCACTCTATTCACAGTATCAAGGCGAGAGTAAGCCAAAAACTCAAGAGTCGAGAGAACCTGGAAGACAACCCATAGAACCAATTCGAAGAGATGAACCACCTCTTGCAAAAACCATCAGAAATTATGGCTTAGGGGCACCTCTGGGAGAGGAAACCTCCCACCATCGAAGGCTAGAGGAGGTATATCGAGTAGGACGAGGAGAACCAATGATGGGATTTGTAGACCATCGTAGAATTAGACCTTCTCAGGGAAAAAATGGTTAAACAAAAATTACACGGGAAACAGATATCCTAGGGATCATGTAGCATCCTTTGTGCATGTAATTAGAGCTGAAGAGGTGTTAGACTTCCCTACCCAATTTGCTGGGTTTGGACTTACCCTAGAGGAGGATGCTGCTACTTGGTTTGACTCTGTGGAGCGTAGAGACTTTGAGTCTATGGAGGAGGAGTTTGACGAGTTTATTGAGGAATTCTCACAAAGGGAGATAGCTCATAATACAGTCTCACAAATCCATAAATTCAAAGATAAAGAAGGGGAATATGTGAGAAAGGTAGCCCTACGACTAAAAAAATATGTGAAGTTCTTCCCTGTGGAAGAATTGCCAACTCAGTCCAGACTTATGCTTATATTTATTCAAGGACTAAGGAACACAGATCTCTAGAAGGACTTACATATGGAAAGGAGCACAACGTTAAATGAGTTAACTAAGGAGGCTCTTTACCTTGTAGACAAGTGTGCGGTCTACAAGGAGGGTGAATTCAAGGATCTTCATGACGATTCATCCTCACAACAAAGTGGAAGCAAGTCTGCAAAGACAACACCGAAAGGAGAAGTAGCTATAAGCCAGGAGCAACTTGTGGAGGAAGTGCTAAAATAAATTAATATGTATGCCAAGCCTCAGGCTAAACAACCAAAGTGGTGTGCTATTGAACAAAAATGGACAAACCATGTGATGGAGGAATGTTATTATAACAAGGGATACGTGAGAGAGCGACCATATGTGTCCCAAGTTCAGGTAGCATCTCCTCAACTTCCACCGATGCCTAGGTATCAAGCAGGCAACCTACCAGGACCTGTAGGTGTAGAAAGACCACAACCAGTATTGGGGCAACAACCACCCCTACTAGGATTATGACCAGTCGGCATAAGATACACATAAACAATAAACGAACCAGAAGAGAAGGCGTTGGTACCTATGCATGCATATTACGAAGATTCCAATGGATATGCAGAAAATCCTATCTATTATCCATCGGAAGAACCCCCAACGCCAGAACCTTGGAGCATGATGGGAAGTACAAGACCACCAACAGCTGCTCAGGCAGCAGGAGAAGGAAGATACAACTTGGATAAACAAACACTGTTGTTCATAGCCAACGGAGGCATGGGAGGGCAAAGGCATGCATACCAACAAAGAGGAGCTCAAGGAGCACCTCAACAGCCTAAGGGACCCTTCTACAAGTGTGGTGAAGACCATTGGCTAAGAGACTGTCCTCATGATGAAATCATTAGAGTCAATGCATATTGCACCGAGTGTGGAATTACTCATTTGATTCCTGATTGCCCTAAGAACCAGAGCAAAGGAGAAAAAACTACCCATAACATGTTGGAAGCACTGCCTTCCACTGGAGGTCAGAAAACGAGACAGTAATACCTATTCAGGCAGTGACACGAGCCCAAGCTCAAAGAATGACAAATGAACCCATAATTGAAGAGCCAAAGACCGATGCCCCAAGTGCAGAAATGAAAAATCAGAGAAGCAATTGGAAAGCTAGAAAAGCGCGTATGAAAGCCAGGAGAGAACGAGAGCAAACGGTTCTATCCAAGGAGTTAAAACACACAAAAGATAGATTAGAGCGGATAGAGGATCTAGCTAGTCTAAGCTCACACACTACGGCAACCATAGGGCCCAAGGAAATAGTAGAACCCAAAAGTGCAGGATCAGGAGGATCAGTGCTGGCAGAAAAGGTAAATGAGCAGTTAGACACACTTTGAAAAGCATACGAAGCCAGACTCAAAAACAACCAAACCCAAGAGCAAATATGGATGACTTATCCATATGCAGAAATAGAAAAACAGAGGTTGGAAATGTGTCGAAAGATGATTGAAACAGTCCAATCCTTGATAGAAAACCCGCTTGGTAAACCTGCAAGTTGGCACGAGGTACCAGCTCCAACCCCTATCAAACCAACTCTAGAGAAACAAATAGACACGAAGGAGAGACTCACGACTACCTCTGAGTCTAGGAGAGAACCTATCATAGTGCCAAATACAATAGATGAGACAATTGATGGTTTCCAGCCTAAAACATTGGTAGAAATGGGTAAGGATAGTAAAAGTCTAGATGACCTGTGGAAAACCGGCTTTGAGAGCTACCAAAATGAAATTGCAACTGGCAAATGGGTTCATGGAAAAGCCTCTAGGACTTTTAGAAAAAGTAATTGTCACCTCTTGCGGAATCGAGTATGAGCATACATTTGCAATAGTTGATTTTGACAAAAAGAACAATTACGAGATCATCTTGGGAAGACCATTCATGAGACGATTAAAGATGGTCCAGGATTGGGGTTACGACCACATATACCACATATATCCCCAACCCCCCCCCCCTCTCTCTCTCTCTCTCTCTCTCTCTCTCTCTCTCTCTACACATCGTGTGTGTGTGTAGGAAAGAGATAGAGAGAGAGAGAGAGCGGTGTGTGTGTGTGTAAGAAAGAGAGAGAGAGAGAGAGAGAGAGAGAGAGAGAGAGAGCGGTGTGTGTGTGTGTGTGTGTGTGTGTGTTTGTGTAGGAAAGAGAGAGAGAGAGAGAGAGAGAGAGAGAGAGAGAGGTGTGTGTGTGTGTGTAGGAAAGAGAGAGAGAGAGAGAGAGAGAGAGAGAGAGAGAGAAGTGTGTGTGTGTGTGTAGGAAAGAGAGAGAGAGAAGTGTGTGTGCATGTAGGAAATTAAAGAGAGAGATAGAGAGAGAAGAATGTATGCGTACGTAGGAAATTAAAACTAGAGAGAGAGAGAAGAATGTATGCGTACGTAGGAAATTAAAGCTAGAGAGAGAGAGAGAGAGAGAGAATTAATGTATGCGTAAAAAATTAAAATTAAAGAAAGAAATGAAATGAAATGTTATATTAACGTCTTCAAAAGGCCAAAGTGACCTATGAGACCAGAAAGTTACAATGTGGTGGATCTGATACAAAGTCAGAATAACAAGATGACAAAATGACAAAATAAAATATTATGGAATCCTAAACTGCTGGGTGTGGACTAAGCAGCTAAAACAACTAGCTGGGATAGGTAGATCATAGGAGATCCAGCATCTGTCGTTGTCGAACCTCATCAATCTCCTCCATGGTCAGTAGTCTGATTGGGCGTTGTGCATGTCGAGCCAAAGTGACCTAGATCGTCTAATGCAGCCTATGTCGATGTTGTGTACTCTGGCCTCCGCAGTCGTGGGCGTCTGGATCTCCCTAGCTCAGTCGCTTGTTCGATCAGTACGTAGAGAGATAGGGAAGTAGAGAGCGAGAGAGAGAGAGAGAGAGAGAGAGAGAGAGAGAGAGAAATAGAGAGAGAGGGAGAGAGGGAAGTAGAGAGAGAGAGAGAGATAGAGATATACGAAAATAGAGAGAGAAAGAGATAGGAAATAGAGAGAGAGAGAGAGAGAGAGAAAGAGAGTGATATATATATATATATATATATATATATATATATAGAGAGAGAGAGAGAGAGAGAGAGAGAGAGAGAGAGATAGGGAAGTGGAAAGCGAGACAGAGAGAGAGATAAGGAAATAGGGAGAGGGAAAAAGATAGGGAATAGAGAGAGAGAGAGAGAGAGAGAGAAAGAGAGTGATATATATATATATATATATATATATATATATATATATATATATATATATATATATATATATATATATATATATATATATATAGAGAGAGAGAGAGAGAGAGAGAGAGAGAGATAGGGAATAGAGAGAGGGAGAGAGAAAGAGAGTGATATATATATATATATATATATATATATATATATATATATATATATATATATATATATAGAGAGAGAGAGAGAGAGAGAGAGAGAGAGAGAGAGAGAGAAAGAGAGTGATATATATATATAGAGAGAGAGAGAGAGATAGGGAATAGAGAGAAAGAGAGTGATATATATATATATATATATATATATATATATAGAGAGAGAGAGAGAGAGAGAGAGAGAGAGAGAGAGAGAGAGAGAGAGAAAGAGAGTGATATGTATATATATATATATATATATATATATATATATATATATATATATATATATATAGAGAGAGAGAGAGAGAGAGAGAGAGAGAGAGATAGAGAGGTGGAGAGCGAGACAGAGAGAGAGATAGGGAAATAGGAAAATAGAGAGAGAAAGAGAGATAGCGAGAGCGAGATCGAGAGAGAGAGAGAGAGAGAGAGAGAGAGAGAGAGAAAGGGAGATAGCGAGAGCGAGATTAAGAGAGAAAGAATGAGAGATAGGGTACGTAGACACACACACACACACACACACACACACAGAGAGAGAGAAATAAAGAGATAGAGAGTGATATATATATATATATATATATATATATATATAGAGAGAGAGAGAGAGAGAGAGAGAGAGAATTAACTAGAGATAGCTACAGAGATAGAGAGAGAGAGATAGATAGTAGATAGAGAAAGAGAGAGAGAAAGAGTTAGGTTGGCTGACCAATTGCATGTGTGAAAAGGATAGAAACTCTCTCTATCTATCTCTCTCTCTCTCTCTCCCTCTAGAAGAAACTATGGAACTAAAAGAGGCAAAGGGGTTTTGTCCGCTACATGCATTGCCATGTACACCTAGGATTGTACGTATGTGTCTACCCATATAGGATTTGACCAATAAACACGAGATTTTGAGCCGGTGGTCCTGATCTCCGTACACCTCTGGACCGAGGTGTACGGAGATACGGCAAGACTAGAGAATGCGAGGTAGTTTACATTGTGAGGAGTATATATTGATAGCCGTTTTTCGGCTTTCCATAATTGCCATAGTAAGCTACCTCACCCTATCAAATCACTCAAACATTGTGGCTATGCCTACCATTTCACTGTACATAGGTGTGTGTGAGTTAGGGGACTTTTCCCATATCTTCTTTAAAAACCCTCAATTAGCTAGTCACTGGGCTAGTTGAGCCAAAAAAATAAAAAATTATAAGTATATTATGGCCCATTTGTGTGTAAATATTTCATTGTATATAGGGCTTAAATAAAAGGATTTTTCATAATTATTTTTGTATTTATTTAAATATTTCTACCTAGGGTGTGTTATTTATGCTATGTACATTGACTCAACATTACCATATTTTTTCTTACCATTTTGCATACTCTTTATTCCATATAAAAATAATTTCATGCAAGCTTCTCTTTTTTTTTAATGTAACTCCATCCCAATAAAAATCCAAAAAAACTAGTTCTATTTATGTGTATCTTTTTTCACTATTGTGATTTTTACCTTCCTACATCTATTCTCTATTACTCTCATAAATTAGACCACCAAAAATATTCATCTTTTTATGGTAGACTTATAATAAGAGAGATTTATTTTTTCCACCTATATTATTTATATTTCACATGTGCATATTTTTAGACCCCTCAATATTTGATTTTCTTAGTTGTCATATTCACTTATATCATGATCTCAACAATATCTTCAATTATAGATCTACCAAATAAGGTCAAGGGTATGTGGAATGCATGCATGTACCATGGGGAGCTCACTCTTGGAGGTATTCAAAAGAATCATCCAAAGAAGGACCTCACAAGGACTTTGTGCAGTGGAAAAAACAGTCAGTTTTGCTGAATTTTTAAAGATCACATGCTCCCCGAATTTGAAAAGGTGATACAAACAAAAGTTGTAGCTCGTGAGCTGAACTTTTACCTCAAATTTTTCATATTTTTTTGAGCTACGAGCTGTGAGCTATGTTTTTATTGGTGGACCCCAGTTTGCCCATGCTATGCAGCCACACTCCCTCTTCCACTTTATCATTTTCCTCTTTCACACACACTTCTCCACTCATCATCCCTACCTCTCTCACCACTCCTCTCTACACCCTACTCACCTTCTTATCAACCTTGAAGAATAAGAGAAACCATGGTGAACTCATGTCTCCTACACACGCTTCCATTCCAAAATTGACCACCTAGTCTCATTTTTCCTCATCCATATTACCCTTATCTATCAAAAAAACCACAAAATTCAGCCTCTTCTCTTGAAAGACAGCATCATGGTGATTGATTACTCATGTTCACTTACCTTGGCTCTCAAGGAAGGTCAAGAGTGGAGAAAAAACGTACCGTCAAAGCTAGTGGACCGTCAACAAGCGTCAAAATTGACTCTACTCAAGACACTTGGAGCATCAACATTGTAAGAGATCCATATTTTCTTACCTATTAAGAGTTTTTTCTTCCTTATTTGTATCCTATATGGATACTTCCATTGTAAATATCCAATTCCATTTGTAAATTAATAAAAATACTAACTCTACTAATTTAGTAACACTAACCTACTATGAAAAGTCCTATCACCTCCACTTCTCTCCTCTCTCTCTTCTTCATCTATCCCCACCAACTTCTTGATAAATCCAAGCAAAAAAAATTAGATAAGTGTTGAAAATCTAACCCAACCATGGTTAGAGGAGTAACCCTAGCCCTCAAAATTGCTATAAAAGGAGGGTGTGGCTAGCACAAAGGGGGGAGCCATAAGCAAGAGCACTATGCTATAGCTTGAGAAGCCAAGCTCAACCTCTCTAGAAGGAGCTCTTGAGTGGCAGCTCATTGTCTTATGCATATGCATGTTTTGTATTAGGGGTGATTAGCAAGGGAACTCTATGCCATTGTAAGAGAGAGTGATCATTCAATTGAGAGTAGGAAATCTATCATTTCTCCTACTAGTGTAAGCCCAACATTTGCTGAATCAAGGAGGGTGGATTTGGACTAAGCTTGGATACTTTGTCTCTCTTCCAACGTAAAGTAATGGACAACAATGATGTGTAAGTGTCTTGGTGTTTTTTAAGTTCTTGATAGCTTGTCTCTGGGTGTTGTCATCAATTCAGCCTTAAATTCCACATACTGTAAGAAGGCAACAGTGTGGAGAGGACTCCCCTGGCCTTAAGACAGTGATTGGGGTGGCTTTTCTTGTGATGTGTTGTGGTGTAATTTACTCAAGCTATGTTGAAAAAATACTAATCTCACTTTGATTGGTCGTGACAGATTGTAAGAAGGTATTGTTAGGAAATAAGACGTAGCAAAATAGATAATTGAGTAGATTACTTAATAGAGAGAGACAGATTTATATACACGAGATTATAGAGTAGAGAGAGAGAGAGAGTACACACGATATACGTGGTTCACCCAATGTGGGCTACGTCCACGGGAAAGCAGTCACTCAATGGCTTTAGTACTTCAAAACAAGAAGTAGTTTACAAAGGGATTATACCCTTAATGGAGCTCCCGCCTTGCTTCACTCTCACCACCTCACACTCACCTTGTTGCATCAACTTCACACTATGAAATGTGTGTAGAAATGGCCTCCTTTTATAGGTCAAAAGGGCTGCACTCTCTTATGAGAGACAGCCATGTGTAGCCGCCCTTGTGCGAATAAGTCCAAATCGGACCCTCCAATCCGCCCATGTGTGACCGCCCTTGAGAAGACAAGTCCGCTTTTGAATTCGGCCACCGGCCATCGGCCATTGACTTCCGACCACCGGCTACCGGCCATTGACTTTCGACCACCGGCCATCGGCCATTGACTACCGGCCAACCGACCGGTTGTTTCCCGACCACTTTCCGGCCGCCGTCCGGCCATAATATTCCGGCGAAAAAGAATATTCCGGCGAAAAAAAGTCGCCCCTGATTCTTGTCAGTGAAAATTTTGGTTTCCGGTGAATGATTTTCCTTCAAGCACGATGGCTTCTCCTCATAATGGGGGCCTTACAAATGTGCGCTTTTACCACAAAAAATTACAAGGGTAAATCAGGCTCCATACTTAACAGGTATTAGTGCAACAAGCATCCCCTCCCCCTTCTCTCTCTTTCTTACATATATAATTGTGTTTGCTTGATCACGGCCAATACATGTCAAAGCAGCCCGATCACTCTCTCTCTCTCTCTCTCTCTCTCTCTCTCTCTCTCTACATTGTAGGCAATTATATGAGCAAGAAAATACTGAAAAAATGCCATTTTATGGTTCACTCCCATGTATGCCGTCTTTTTTTACTATTGAGGATGTATGCGGTGGGCTTGAAAATTTGGCCACTCGCAAAGCGGGAGATCTTCAAGGTATCAAGCCGGAGATGATCAAATGGACGGGAGATTTTACCCATGAGTGGATGTGTGATATGTTCAACCTTGCACTTCAACATGGTATGCCTTATGATTGGAGTACTAATTGGGTTAAGCCTTTGCATAAAGGAGGGGATGTAAAGAATGTAAGCAACTACCGGACTATATTGATTGGGTCTCTTATGGCAAAGTTATTTGGGTGCATAATGGAGATGAAATTGAGTGATTGGGCTGAAGAGAATGACAAGCGTGCAAAGGGACAAGCGGGTTTTCGTCGATGCCATAGCACCATTGATCATCTTGTCACTCTTCGTGTTCTCATGGAGGAAAGTCGGTTGAAAGGCAAGCGATTGTATTGTTGTTTTGTGGACTTTAAGAAAGCCTTTGATATGATTCCACGTAACAATTTGTGGAGAAGGATGGAAGAACTCCAAGTGCCAAGTGAGTTTATGCTTGCGGTTTCTCGAATCTATGAGAAGGTGATTTGTCAATTGCGCATGGGAAGAGAAATTTCAGAAATTTTTGTAAGCACTATTGGGGTTAAACAAGGATGTCCATTGTCACCAACTCTCTTTGGTCTATGCATCGATCAATTGGAACAAATGGTACTTGACTTTATGCAAGAAGAAGGCATTGAAGAGGTCACTATTTGCAATGCGGTAATCATGCTTTTGTTGTATGTGGATGATGTAGTGCTTCTAGCACACACTTTAGAAGATGCACAAAAGCTTATGGTTGTCCTTGAGAACTTTTGCTTGCATAGTGGGCTGATTGTAAATGAATCCAAAACAAAGGTTATGCTTGTGAAAACCAACCATAAGGAGAAGCCATGCATTGTGTACAACAACGAGACACTTGAAGTTGTTGAGAGCTTTAAGTACCTCGGCCTTGAGGTTCCATCCAATCACAAGTGGCATGAATGTGCTATGCGTCGTTTGGAAGCGGGAAAGAGAGCATATTATGCATTTGAGAACATGTGTAATGCGGGAAACATCAAGTGTTGGGTTCTCAAGAAGTATCTTTTTGATGCATTGGTGACACCGGTTCTTCTTTATGGAGTTGAAGTGTGGGGTGGGAGCATCTCAAAGTCTACTTGGAAAGAGTTTGAGAATGTCCAAAAGCATTTTCTTACAAACTTTCTCCAAGTTAAGACACAAACACCATATATGCTCCTACTTCTTGAGTCGGGATCTCTTCCAATTGAGGTTATGGGCATGGAAAGGGTTGTGGAGTACATGATAAAGATGCGTCAAAACCCCTCACATCGACTTCCTACAATTGCATGGGAAGCAAGCAAAAAAGTTCAAAAGACGCATAAAAGCAAGATCTTGAGCACGGGATGGATGTAAGACATAAAGAAGTGGTTTGGGAGATGGGATGCATCACACTTGCTACATGATGCTTCAATTGACTCTCAAGTGAATGAAGCTTTTCTACAACGCCAATGTATTACAGCTTGGGAGAAATCCGGTGGGTCACGCTTCATACATTACACCACCTATATTGCCCCCAACTACAAAACCATGTTCTTCGCTGAGAGAGGAAATCGTACTCACACTTACATGCTTGAGCCTATTCCCTTGTCCGCGATACGCACTATCGCAGCAATTCGGCTTAGCTCCCATTTCCTTCGATGCGAGATAGGGCGTTGGGGCAATGGAGAAGAGTCAAATCGATTGTGCACATTATGCTCACTGCAAGTTCGAGAGTCTGAGTACCACACACTACTAGAGTGCTCAGCTTTTGATCACATCCGAACTTGCTTCTCTCACATTTTCAGCCATAACTTAGACCTACACACTTTCCTCTCCCAGCCAAAGTGTGGGCTCTCCATTGCGACTCTCATCACTACAATTTTGGAGCATCGAGAGTCACTCATCAGCCGTACACATACTACATCACATGTAACTTTGGTCCCATAGGTCATATTTGACCTCCGAGGACGATAATAAAATCTATCTCTCTCTCTCTCTCTCTCTCTCTCTCTCTCTCTCTCTCTCTCTCTCTCTCTCTCTCTCTCTCTCTCTCTCTCTCTCTCTCTCTCTCTCTCTCTCTCTCTCTCTCTACGCGTCCTAGTTCGCATCCAAAACTAGGTGGTGCCCCAAATTTGTGTAGGGTTAGGTTGCGGTTTTGTGTGTGTTTGTTGTTTTTTCCAACCCCAACCCAATTGAGCAGCACGGGAGCCTAGAAGGGTGCTTAGAGGCCACTCTTCTTGTTGCCCGCCCCGGACCGCCTCAATATATTAAAACAACATTCATAATCATTGTAGATGGCAATGTCATCAACTAACATGGAGGAAAAGATTGCATGCTTGTGCACGCTCTGCAAGTATCAAATCCTGCGCAAGCGTAGGATATGTAATGAGTATGTGCACAAGTACGGAGAGTTTGCTAGAGAAACCGTACAGAATCTATGATACAACTCCTACGGAAGGGTGATTTCAGAGTTCAGGATGCCAAAAGGATATATGCGATGTCTCAAGACAGCATTCACCCGTGACGATCAACTGTCAAAACTGAAATCGCATGATTGGCATAAGTTCTTGCAATTCATTCTTCCAATTGCGATCAAGGGGTGTTTAACGGAGGAAGTGCGGACCTGCATATACAAGATTTCTGAGCTAGTGCGGTGGATCTCTTCCATGGAGATACGGGAGGAATCTATTGCAGTTGCAAGGGCTAACTCCATTGAGGCAGTTTGCATGATTGAGAAGTATCTACCATTGAGCTACTTAACCATCCAAATGCACTTGCTTGTCCATGTAGTAGATGAGGTTGCAGTGTGGCAAGTACAGTCCACATCAGGTGGATGTTCTTTCTAGAGCGGTTCATGAAAACACTTAAGGGTTTTGTTCGCCAAAAAGCGCGTCCAGAGGGGAGCATGGCATAAGGATGGCAGGTGCAAGAGTCTCTTGTATTGACGATCTAATTTCTATCCGTTTCTGACCCAGAAATGCCTCGACTATGGAGCAATGAGGAGGATGCAAGATTGGGGGGAGAGGAGCCGCAAGGGCAACGGGTGCCGAAGAAAATGAACGACACCATGCGAGAAAAGATCATGAAGTTCTGTATACTAAATTTAGCGCCGATGCAAAAATGCTTGAAAGGTACCAAGAAGAGAAAGAGAGACGCAATAGGGAGCGACACGATTTCAGGCAAAGCCGAATGACTAGAGGCTTACCCTTGCCAGACTATCTTGCTCCTCTACCTGAATTTCCTACAATGGCATGGTTGGACAAGACAGTGAGAGTAGCTCGACAGATCGGAGAACCCGTATCTCTAAAAGAGGAAGAGTTGGCTATTGGATGTGACTGGAAGTATTATACATACATGGCACTGTGGTCGCATGGAAAGCATTTCAAAACACAACAAATTGACAGCAGAAGAAACACGTTTGACAGTGGGGTAATGGTTAGTTTCATGCAAAACAGCAGGGCCAGTGCCAGAGACTCAAATGAGAGCACTAGCAACCTGGATTACTGTGGTCTGGTGTCAAATATCCTGAAAGTCAGCTTCAGGCGGTTTGAGATGTTTTTGTTGGATGTGAAGTGGTTCAAGGTGATTACTTCTGGTCGCAATGCAACGGTACGCAGAGATGGAAGCAAACTTGTGCAAATAGATTCTACAAAGGTTTGGACAGATGCGAGCGACGCATTTGCTCTCCCCGAACATTGCGAGCAAGTGGTCTTTGTACCCGACCCTCGAGAGCGACAATGGTGGTTTGTGATTCAGGTTGCTCCAAGAAATAAACAAGTATTGGAAGGGCAAGAGCTCCTGGAGGAAAGTCAATCAGACGACGTCCATACTACTATGACATTAGATGAGATGGACAAAGGTATGGCAAAGAAAGTTGACAGATATACGAGGGATGACGTAGACGAGGCAGAATTGACACTTGTAGATGAAGATGCAATGAATGAAGACAATCTACCAGAACAAGTTGGGGCAGAGCTATGTTTGCAATTAGAGATAGATGATGATACGGTGCAAGATCTTATTGATGATGCCTCACTCGTCGAGGCCTAGGCCTGTAAGTGTTTGTGTAAAGAGGTTGATTTAAAATTAAGCTTAAAGTTAATTTAAACAAAGGTGTTCTGACGCTTTATTTTACTTTCTTTGTGCAGGACTTTAGTATGGCAGACCAGTTTCCATCCCGCTTCTATGAGTGTAGATGCATTCATGGGCTTCGTCACACGGATGACGCCAGCTCAGATGACAAAGGCTTCTCAGTACTAGGTAGCCAGAGGCACGGGTACTACGCCTCTGGGCTTCACACCCGAGGGTCCGACGCCTATGGGGGGGACACCTATGGGGGGGACGCCTATGGGGGGGAGACGCCTACGGGTACGATGCCTGCTTCTCCCATCACGGCCACTTCAACACCTAGGGGTGCGTCAGAGGCGGGTACGTCCTCATCTCCGCAGCACAGGTGCACTCGCCGATCTCGGCGATCATCAGGTGGAGGTGGTGGTTGTTGTGGAGGAGGGTCCATAGATGCTTCGACCCCTCCTCGCTCACGACCCCCATCCTACCCAGGCACACCTCTCAACACATCTCTTGGCACACCTCGGACACCTTGGGGGTCACACGATCCTAGTGCCTCCAAGCTCTATATTGTACGAGCAGATGGTTCAGTTGACATGGATAGAGTCGGGACTGAGATGAGACAACGGATTCGCCAGCTCGCGGAGCTACAGTTTTCGACCAGCATTCTGACGCATTTGCTTGATCAGGATGAGGACAAAGTCAGTTACATAGTGGAGACCATCCTGAGAGAGTACCAGCCTGCTCCGGGTTCAAAGGCTGTTCCGAGGAGGTAGATCAAGGGTGTTGCAAGGGACACCATGCAACATCGACGAGATGCAGCTCGGCAGGCTTTCAGGACCGGCTCGTTGAAGCCTTCGAGCATCCCACACGAGACGTGGCTACAGATAAGGGAGGATGAGCGAACAGCGGACACGCGGTTCAGACAGCAGCGTCAGGCCGCGCAGATACGACAGATGACAAGGGGGACATCTCATCTTGGCAGCGGAGGCTTCGACACCTTTCGCTATGAGTTTGTGAGTTTCTAATCCAATCCTAACTATGGCATTTTTTAAAACGCGATGAATCATGTATTCTTATTACTTTGATTTTTATATAAACGCAGAATCTTGCGATGCATCGACGAGCCCCGACACACCAGGAGGAGACAGATGGATATCGCAGAGGTATCTATGAAGTATTGAATGATCTTGATGCTTCAGGAGAGCCCGTAGACTGGGAGGCCTTACAGTCTCGCTGATCGCTTGAGGTGAGACGTTAATATGTGTAAGTTGATTTAATTAAGTAAGTATATGTGAAGTAATATCAATACTAATTTTGAGACTTGTCCTATGTGCAGGTTGTGACGCATAGTCATCAGTGGACCGGATTTCATATATATGCTTTGTGAGACACAGACACGCTTCTGTGTCTCTTTTTTGTATAGACATATATGGTTATGGTTATTGTTCAAACAGTTATTGTTTTCCTTATGGTTATGGTTATTTTCATTGTCATTGTCATTGTATAGACATGGTTATTTTTCCTATTCTTGTATAGACCTGGTTATGGTTCTTGTTTTGTTTATGGTTATGTTTAACTTTCTGGTTATGCTTATGGTTATTGTTAAATTTTTTTATGGTTATCGTTATCTGCATTATGGTTTTGATCAAAGTGGTTATGACCGGTTATGGTTTTAATTTGGTTATGATTTTGCATAAATTAAGTTCGTTATGGTTATGCTTTTAAGTTGGTACGATTATGGTTTTGCACAAAGTTCATTTCATTTCTTTCATTGGCCTTAAATCTCATGTGAGATCCTACATGGATAGCATGTAGGAGGCGTATACATGATATGGTTTTTTTTGAAAAGTTTATATAAAAACAAAGGAAACTCTGCCGAAATTTCTATGGGAGCACAGTTGATTTTGGTGCTGCTCGCTTTCTTGGGCAGAGAACAGGCAGTCTGGCTGTGGCTGTGTCCATCTTTTCATTGGGCACAGGCCAAGCTGCCTGTCCTCTGCTCAAGAAAAAAAAATATGTTATGGTCGTCTCTATGTACGTCGCTAAGCGCGTCGAAATACGCGTCGATAATATTACCTTTTGACGCGTATATCGACGCATATAGCGACGGTTTCATAGGGATGCGTATATCGACGAGCTTTTCGACGAAATGCGTCGATACCTACGTCAAAGGTCCCCTTTTTTGTTGTAGTATAACCAATTGGCAATTGCAATAGAGGATCAACACAAAACAACATTTGCCACAGAGTGGGGGATATATGCGTATAGAGTTATGCCTTTTGGTCTAACCAATGCCCCATCTACCTTCCAAAGGTTAATGACTTATGTGTTCAAAGAATACCTGAGAATATTCTTAGAAATATATATGGATGATCTGTGTGTCCACTCTCTTCTATGAGAAGAACGTATTGACCATTTACAAAAAGTATTTGAGAAGTACAGAACATATCAAATCTGTCTCAACCCGGAAAAGTGCATTTTTATGGTTAGGCAAGGCCGCATCTTAGGACATATTGTCTCAAGAAATGACATAACCACTGACCTAGACAAAATAAGAGACATAGTAGACTTGCCCAGGCCTACTAATGCCAAACAAGTACAATCCTTCATGGGACACTGCAGATATTATCGAAGATTCATATATATGTGCAGTCATTGCACAACCTCTGTATCATTTATTAGTCAGTTTCGACTGGACTGAGGAGTGTGAAACTTCATTCCAAAAGCTTAAGGAAAACCTTGTATCAGCACCTGTACTTAAAGCACCAGATTGGGAAAAGATATTCCATGTTCACACTGATGCATCTGCATATGCAATTGGGAGTATTCTGGCTCAACCTGGAGATGGAACAATGGATTTCCCAGTTTGTTATGCGAGCCAATAGCTAAATAGTGCAGAAAAAAACTACACCACCACTGAAAGAGAGAGATTAGGAATGATCTATGTTGTAAAGAAATTTCGGCATTACTTGCTCGCAAACAAATTTGTGTTCTTCATAGATCATCAAGCTCTTTTGTATCTAGTAAATAAACCATGCAATACTGGAAGAATTGTACGCTGGTTTATTATATTGCTAGAGTTTGACTTCATAGTGGTAGTAAAAAAGGGTAACACTCATCTACGGGTGGATCAGCTTTCAAGGATGCAAAATGGGGAAGCTCCTGAAGGAGTAGATGATGACATACCTGATGCTTATCTTTTCAATATTGAAATGATACCCAAATGGTCTCAGGAAATTGTTAGCATTCTTTCCTTTGGAGGTAGATTTGATAACAAGGAAGAAAGATCCAAACAACAAACATTTCGGCAAACAAAAAACTTTCAGTTGATTGCAGGACAACTGTACCATCTAGACTCAGACCAAATTCTACGATTATGTATAAATCCAGAGGAATTCGAGTGTTATCTTGAAGAAGCACACATCCAGAATGTGCATTTCATTGTTCAACAATGAAAACACACAAAAGATTGAAACAATTAGGAGTTTATTGGCCAACTATGTATGCTGACACACATGCTTATGTTAACAATTGTACTACATGTAGTGCCAAACGACCGGTGGATCACGCGACATTGTTTCAGGTAAACATTGCACCTGCATGGAGTCAATATATCATTGATTTCTTAACAACAAGGACATTTTTTGAAAACATAACAAAAGCGCAAAAAAGGGCTATAGAGCTGAAGGCTCGCGACTTTAATTTAATTGGAAATCAACCCTACAAGCGAGGAAAGGACAATCAACTTAGAATCTGTGCAAGTGAAAACAAATACCCACTGATTCTGGAACACACACATGGAGGAATAAGTGGAGGCCATTTTTCAGGTGATAAGACGGCAAAAATTGTCTTAACCGCAGCAATATGGTAGCCTACATTGCACATGGATGCGGAGGAGTTTGTAAAGCGTTGTGACGCATGTCAGCGCACTAAGGTGCCGATAAAGAGAGATGAGATGCCACCAAGGCCAATGATGGGGGCACGAGAATTTGCAAAATGGGGCATTTATTTTGTGGGGCCTATTTCACCCCGTGTATATCGTACCCATACCCAATATATCATTGTGGCTACGGACTATCTCACAAAATGGGCGGAAGCCAAAGCAACACAAAAAGCAGACGCAAGAACCACTGCACAATTTTTGTATGATAATGTCTTTGTAAGATACGGATTACCAATAGAAATTGACAGTGATCGAGGAACACATTTTCTTAATGAAGTCATTGAATATCTGCTAGAGGAATTCATGGCCATACATAGAAAATCTGCTCCATATCATCCACAGGCAAATAGACAAGCTGAGGCCACAAATAAAACACTATGTACTGTTTTGACTAAAATTGTATCAGAGTCAAGGACAGACTGGGATCAGCAGTTACACTGAACACTATGGGCATACAGGGTAGCTTACAAAACATCAATTGGAACAACACCGTACAACATGGTGTTTGGTCTAAACACTATATTACCCATAGTGTTTTTAGTTCCAACTCTACGAGTAGCAAAACGCTTAGAATGGACAGGGCATGAGCTCTCTTCAAGAATAGATGATCTTGAAAAGCTAGATGAAATTTGACTGAGAGTTGTAGCTTCGATCTATGCTAAAAAGAGAAGACAAAAAGAGTTTTTTGACAAGCATGTGCGTACGAAAGAGTTCAAAATAGGTGATTATGTACTTGTTTATACTTTGAAGCAACATGCCAAGAAACTTAAAAAGCGAGGGATGGGACCCTTTGTGATTAGTGACTTATCACAAAGTGAAGCTGTCAAACTTGCTACATTGGCAGGAGAAGAAATGCCAAATTGGATTAATGGGTGTCGGTTAAAAAAGTATCATTTACCACTAACATAGGATATGCTTCAACAAATCCATCAAGAAAAACAACGGATGAAGGAGAAACAGAGGGTACGAGAAGAAGCCCAAGCAGAACAAAAGAACGCATTGCAAAAAGAAGGCTTCTACAACAACAACAACAAAGTGGATCGCTGTTGCGAATAAATGCTATTCGATTAACGAATTTTGGTGAAGACACAGTGGAACCAATAATTGCAGTCAAAGTGGGTAGCAATCAAGTTGAATTGATAGCATTGCTTGATTTTGGAGCTAAAGCAAATCTGATCTCTTACAAATTATATAAACAGCTCAAGCCCAAAGATCACCTACAACCTACTCCACAAATGCTGAAAAGTAGTACATCACATTCGCTAGGAACATTGGGCTGGACTATATTGCATGTACAAATACATCAATATATTTACCACCACAAGTTTTACGTGGTTGAAGATGCGAGCACACTACACCCCATGTTGTTGGGACAACTTTGGTAGAAAGAGTATAATGTGCAGATAGATTGGAATTCAGATACAGTCAAAATTCAGCATGCACAAGAACAACATGTGGTAGCCTTTGCTCAGCAAACCCAGAAGAACCAGATGACAGCACCACAATCACTGGATAAAGAACCAAAAGGAGGGGTGCCACTAAAGAACAACACAATAGCCATGGAGAACAACCAGGGAACTGCCAACCATGTTTACTACAAAAATAAGACAACAGTGAATAGATCAAGGTTAGCAACGCGAAAAAAACAAGTATGGGTGCAGAAGGAGGTGACATGGCATACAAACCACAATACAACAGCAGAAGTCAACAGAAGAACACAGTTCAACCAACAACCATGGGAATAAAAAAGATAGGGATCACAAAGAGAATGCTCAGTAACAACTTAAATGCGACTCGCATTTGGATCCCAAAACCAAAGCAACAGGAAATCCCTTCAGTACAAGCAACACCAGCATGCAGACACACACTACATATGAAACCGGCAAACCGATCTATGTAGGTGTCGATCAGCAGAACAACAATGACGACCACGGACGTGGCAATAAACCTCCAAAACAAACCTACAAATGGCAAGCAAAAGATAAAAAGACTACGGCCAATTTAGCCACGACAATTCTCTCCACGGAGACAACCACGGCCATATCGACAGTAGCGGCAAATCAAGCAACTTTTGCAAGAAAGACGATCAAACAGACAGCTGTAGAGTTACAACTTTTACTTGCGAAGAAAATCCGACAACCAAATCAACAACAAACAGGAAACCTCAACGTCGAATGCCAATAACCATCTTGCTTATTCCCTCCTCTCGCACAGCATTGATTTTTCCATACATTGACAGAGTATGCATCAAATAGCGCAACATTACACGGCCACGTATTAGCACAATTTTTAACTCATGCACTGCACATACCCCAAGGCGATACCTTGTCATCCGGGAGGACTCCGACTAGGAGGGGGGGAGGCATTCCCAATGCGGACCCAATGAAGGTAAAAAGAGCAAAAAAGGGCATGTTTTTCGACTATTTTGAAGGGTTTTCATTTGATTGCGAAATTTTATGGACTAACCTAAGTACATATGCCCTTATACAACACGAATCTACAAGTATATGGGGCCAAACGCCAAATCAGGCCCCTAGGTGTGTGTATATATGTAAAAATATCCATTTTTCGGGCAAAATATTAGTAAAACGGAGAAATCTGGCCATAAACATTGCATGTAAGTGTATATAGTATTTTGCGGTGATGTTTTTGAGTTATTATGATTTTTGGGGATTTGTTGGGTTTAATTTTCCATTTTCTTTTTAATTTTACTAATTATCGGCATAAAAACTTCAAAATTACAAAAAGCAGGTGAAATACGGTCGTAATGAAAAACAAAAAATATGGGGATAATCAGTGACTATAAGACAACCTATGGTACAATGGGGGTGCAATTATGTGAATGCAACGGAAGGCGTGTTTTGGCCAAATTTTGACCGAAACGTCAAATTTCTTGGAAATGGGGCAAACGGAGTCCAAATCAAGAATTTTTCGAGCCTAAACCGCATCTCGCAAGAAGTTGGGAGCACATGTTAAATTTCATAGAATGTGGTTCGGGGACCTCCATTATAAGATTTTTTCACTTCACTTAGAGCTCATTTCTACTATTTCCTTCTTGAGAGAGAGCTCTTGCCACCTAGAGGGAACCGGACTTCTAGCTGCTTCTACGACGCGCACGACCACCCGATAGACTCCAGATATGAGAGGTAGGCTCACCACCTTGAGCTTTTCACGTATGTTTGATGTTTTGTCGCAAAAACTAGTGTAGGGTTCACCCACGAAACGAGCAGTAGAGACCTATAGGTAAAGGTGGCCACCTAGCGGCTAACCCAAAAGCAATAAGGCTTCATTGGCGGTTTACCCTAGCATAGGAGACCACTCTTGAAAGCACAAAGGCGGCAAAACCATTGGGAAAAACCCTAACTTTTAAAGCCCTGCAAGAGGCCACCAAATGGTAAATCGGTGGAAAGTCGCCCAAATGCTACCAAAACTCATGGGTAGGAGCATCTCGACATGCTCTACAAGGTTGTATAGTGCACATAACCATAAGGCGACGCGAAGTGGGACTAAGCTTTAGAAATGGCATCAGACACACAAAGCGTCAACTAGCTCTCACGGCCAAACCGGATGTCCATTTGCCACCAAACTTCACGAGCGGCTTTCCTAGACCATCAACAACCAAGTCCTATGGTGGTAGACCACCACAAATCATCGACGGCATGCAAACACAACCATGGGTGCTTCCAAAGCGACAAATTGCCAAACGGAGCTCCGGTGAAGCCAAAGCCAACAAAAACCATATGGCAAGGATCCCCAAGGAACCATGAAGCTATAGAGACTAACATCAAGAAATCGTTGGAAAGCACTCCAAGCGTAAGAAAAAGGCTCAGAGGCTCTGAAAGCCAAACAGGGAGTTTCTATCTATCTTTTTGACTTTTTTATTGAAATAGGGCTTAAAGGGGACTCAGTGAGGCTCAGGGATTGTACCAGTAGCATTTCTCATAAAAAATTCAGCAGGAGACATCCTACGTGTAGGATGTCTCAAGGCAATGTTTGGGCATCAAACTCAACATCTCACCTCATACACAGCTTCTACATAGCTTTATACATGCTAGCCATCAAGTTTCATCACATTTGGACCAGAGTTGACCTCATATGCATCAAAAAACGGAAAGTCAGAGCATAGAGGCAATGATGGGTCATGGACCTACCAAAACTAGTCCAAATCACATGAAACTTTCACAATATACTCATTAGCACATTACCAAGCTAATTGTGGGGTCAGATATGAAAATTAATGAAATAGACATCCTACACGTAGGATGTCTAAATGACCTATTTGACCTCCAGCTGGTGTTTTTGAGTTCCAGATGTCTTTATAACACCTTCACGAGCTCATGTATCAAATTTCAAGCCATACCCATCACATTTGGCCCCCAAAACCTCCAAGATGTACTTTTTGAGCCTAAAAACACTACACATGCTCTTAACAACACCAATGCTTATCCAAATCAAAATCTAAGAGCAGGGCCATGTTCTACATGCTAAGGGCTACCCACAGAACCAAATTCAAGTCATTCTGAGAAAATAGACATCCTACGCATAGGATGTCTTCAGTGTCATATTGATCTTCTGTGCAGGAATTGACTTCATGGGAGCCTTTTACATGGTATAAGAAGCCTATATATCAAATTTCAACCCAATTGAATATCATTTGCCACCTGTTTAGGACATCCTATCCAATTTGTGAGCCAAAAGCCTAAATCTACTCAAAATTGCACTTTTTGATGTCCAAATCAAATTCCAAGTACATAACCATGTTGCATAGGTCAAGGGCCACAAGCCTGTCAAGTTTCACCAAAATCAAAGAAGGTAGACATCCTACGTGTAGGATGTCTACATGATTATTTTTCAACCAAAAATCTATTGTGGGCACATGCAGCGTTTCCCTAGTTCCTTTTGAGTTCTTATTTCAATTTTCAAGTCATTTGGGTAGTCAAAACTCGGTTTATCAACTAATATGTAAAAAACGCTAACTTTGGACTACTGAGTGCAACAAGATCCATGGCAGCCACAAAATCACCTGCAAAGAAGAAGAGGATGACTATCAAGGACTACTTAAAAGAAGTGGAGCCTTTTGTTATCCCAGAGGGAACCCTGAAGCCCACAAGCACTTGGATTCAAGATGACCTGCTAGAAACCAATGATCTAAGAATCTACCAAGGAGTATTTAAAGATTCGGAGGAAAATGCAGTGGAGCTACCCATGATACCTCAAGAGCTCAATGAGTTTGTCAGGAGCAAGATGGGGGACTACTTGGAGAAACTGGATCTCCACAATTACTTTGAAGCCTTGCCAACAGGGATTGATGTTAAAAGAGTGTGGGAATTTGTCACCACAATCAAAGAGGACGGCATAGCCCGAGTTACAGATCTACAAGGCAAGCCTAATACAATGATTGTCATCACAGAGAAGGTGGTGGCAGCAGCACTTGACATCTCTCAAAAAGGAGACAGTGTGACAAAGAGGCGAGATGACATTAAGGTCTACTTGGAAAAGAAGAATAACTATACATTTGAAGATCTTGCAAAACCGAAGGTGGCTATCATGAGCCAACTATACAATCAATACTTCCACATGTGTACCAAGCGGCCACAGAAATACAGGGTGCCACCTGGAGCTATTGCCACCACTTTCACCTGGGCAATGCAGAAGAGCAAACCAAAGGAGATAAACTATGCCACTTACATCCACGAAAATCTTGTGAAGATGGGGACCAAAAATCTCACCTATATTGTGCCTGGTGAGTTGATAACCAAAGTCGTCTATGGATCATTGCATGCCAAGGGAAACTGGCCTCTACCTCCCTCACAAAATGATTGGCTCAAGCTGAAGGAAGACAAAGAAGAAGAACCTCCTAAGGCGCCCAGGGTAGCCACAAGGTTGAAGCGTCGTTTAGAGACAGTGCTAGAAGAGCCGCCAGAGCCAAAGAAGGGAAAGAAAGAAACTCTACAGGTGCCAGTGAAGGAAATAAGTCACAGAAAGCGGCAAAGGCTAGAAAGACTAATGGAAAGTTTCAAAGCTGAGAGAGTGCTAAAAGGGGATCTGAGCGAGTTATGGAAGTCATCACTTGAGGCTATGTCTGGATCATCTCGAAGGATTCAAAGGGATCGGTTTGAAGATTATATCAAGAATTTTGAGAGCTTAGATGCTACGGTGGAGAATATCCCAAATATACATTTTACAGAAGAAGAGGTTGACGAAGTGAGACGGCAGATGCTAGAAGAATAGGAAGGCCAAGAAAGAGAGAGGAAAACAAAGGCGGATCGGGATTTCAAGAAGAAGCAACCAACTCCACCATCTTAGTCCTCCCCAAACCCAACAAAAAGAGGAGTTGAACAAACCTGATGGGCAAAAAGATTCCAAGGAAGAGAAGAACAAAGAGGAAGAGCAGAAGGCAGAAGTTGAGCCAAAAGATGAGAAGCCAGATCCACAAGAAAGAAACTATGGAATATTTCTTGATCTCCTAGCTGCTCGGTACTCTCGAGAAGAGGCAGCTAATGCATCTTTTGAGTTGTCGAGCACTAGACCCAAGGAATATATGATGAGCCCTCGGTTAGTGGAGTTGAAGGAAATGGCCACAGATACAGTGGATTTACAGCCACAAACCAATGATTGGGATGAGGTGATGCAAAAACTCACCGGGCTCAGAGCAAGGTCGATGGCCACTAAGATTGAAATTGATAATCTGAAAACAAATGAAGTTCATATCAAAGCCGAAGTGGACTCACTGCAAAACCAGGACCAAGAGAACATAGAGAAACAAACCAAGCTGCAAGCCGATCTGGACGCGGCACTACAAAGATGCCAAGAGATGGAAAGACAGAGTCAGGCAGCAGAACAATAGCTTCAAAGAGAAGAGGAGGAGTACAAGAAAATCAGCAATTCACTGACAGATGCGGAGAAAGAGAGGGACAATTTGACACTACAGCTTTCTGATGAGTCCAAATAGGTTGAAACTTTGAGGAATGGTAAGGAAATGGCTGAGCTAGAACATGAGGCAAGCCAGGATGAAGTGATAGAGCTAAAAGATCAAATGAAAGTGAAAGATCATACCATCCAGAGGCTAAGGGTATCTCCAACCAGAGTCAGAGCTACTACCTCAACTAGCACTGCTTCAGAGAATGATCTATATGAAGAACAGATGAAGGAACTCCAAAAGGAGTTGACACTAGAGAAGAGACAAAGACTGATGCGAGGGCTCCCTAGTAATGCAAAACCGTCTAGAAGATGAGAACAAGGCCATGAAAGATGAGCTAGAAGCCTTGAAAAAGAAGATGGACGAGGACCTAAAGAGATTGCAAACAAAAAATGAAGACACCAAGAGGAGGCTAGAAGAGGCTAAAAAAGCCAATGCAGAATTGAACGACCTCTTAGTGAACATGGGAGATCAAGCTGAACAAGAAAAGAAATCATATCAGAAGCAGATAGATGAACTGAAAGGCCAACAACAGACTGAAGAGAAACACTTGAGCACAGGGCCAGCAGCAATGGAAGGCATTGACATAGACAATGTGTCAGATCCAGTGGACACCACTATGCAAGAGGACATCCTTGTGGGACCATCCCAAGAGCCCCAGGATCTGACACAATGAAGAATAAAATCTACAAAAAGCAATAGAAGCGGCAATAAAAGACACGGCCAAAGAAGCAATGGAGTGGGAGCAGAGAGTATTTAAGTCTATGACCATTCAAAAGTTAGAGTGTCCAATATCATTCGGCATGAATGGCTACAACCTTTTCTCCCATATCCTCTTCTCAAGTATGAAGCTGCTACAATAAACAAGCGGATTAAAGAGGAGCCAATAGTGCCACTATACAAAGAAGATATCTCCAAACCATAAGGAGTTAAGCTGATTGTGGACTCTCAGCCAAAATGGAGAAAGGCATGGCTAACCAAATACCCGAAGTATTTAGTTGATCTGGTAGAGGCGCCTAAAAGAATCAGAGACAACCTTAGCTTTTGCCCTCTACCAAGGATGCGGACCTAGAAAGCACAAGAGCTGCTGCAAAAAAGCCAACCCACATGGCTCAACTACCCAAAGCTGCGAGGCTTGAAGGCAAGTGAGAGAATGAGTGAGCAATACATGGTGAAAACCCTAACGCGTGCCATTAAATTGTTCATTGGCTCACCTTACCTCTCTTGCATCATGCTCAGAAAAATCTGTAAAACCCTTCTGGTGGTTTTTGAAATCTTTAAACCTGGACAGGAAACAGACAGCATCTTCTTCTTCCAAGACACATATAGATGTGCATATAATCTGTCTGCTCAGCCTTCTCATGAGGTGATACATGCCCTTTATCAGCAAATCATGTTTTTTCCCTTGTATCATCTCCAGGCCTTTGAAGAAGCCTTTTACACCGGTTTATTCACCATCAATACAGAAATATTCGGCCTAACATTACTAGCCCAACATGCACGGTATGAGTCTCTTCACAGGATGCGCGAAAGCCTTCACTAAAGAAGCAGCTCTACTGCCATGTCGGGGATGACGTGAACTGGGAGGGGGGGAGTGTTAGCGGCTAGACACACCCAACGGAGGATGATTGCCCGGCAGGATATTATTTTTTGTAATTATTCCTTAATTGAGAAAAACCGTCATTCCACCTTTGCTTCCAGATTGTATCCCATTTTTTACATTTAGACTAAGTGAATGGTTAAATTGGAACATTAGGGTTTGAGATTGTAAGGTATTTATACCACTTTTGACCTTAATGCAAAAAAACCTTTGTCATTTTAAATTTTGTCTATGTGAGTTGAGTGTACTCTGTGTACGAGAGAGAGTGAGAGTTTTATCTAGACGCTACGCACGCACCGGTGGTCGGAATCGAGTGCAGAGAAGTACAACGTGTTGCTCCCGAAGAGAGATACGCACCACTAATCAAGGTGTCAGACCTCTGTTGGCGGATATGCCACGACGGACGTCAGCATAGCGAGAACTCACCTAACAAGATTTGTCAGCTAAGGATGAAGCTCGACCCACAGGCGCGTGGAAGCAAGAATAGGGTGTCAACCTACACTCCACCGACTCTCGACTAGTTCCTACAGAGGTTTCTACCCAATGTCTAAGCTACAGCCTATAGGAGTACATAAGAGGAGATTTCCTACAATGCTTTCAAGAGCCAAATACCCATCAAACGTTCTCAAAATGCTACAAAACTTGAAGGGAACCCTATTAACACCAATAGGTCACTCTCCCCAAGGTCCATGAACCAAAATCCCAACCCTAAACACCCGGTGCAAAATCACGTAGGATGTCTGGTCGAAATTTGCAGGTCGTCATTTCCAAAAACTAAAGTGCCTAATGTGTAGCTCTACTCAATACAAACGCGTGGATATGCTGAAATGCAAAAATAGACAACATATGCTAACCGAATCACCAGATATAGCTCGTGGGTCGAGCTCGCAAAGCCGGCTCGTACACACACAATGTAGGTTTGCAAGAAGCTAGAGTCACCTGCTCAGATTGGAGTAAGATTCGACAGGCAAAGACATGGCCCCAAATCCTGTGGGAAGACCCGAAGGGCTCGGTGTTCTCAGAATTTCATTATGAGTTCATCTCGGCCACCATTTGGCTTCGACAAAGTTCTGTGCAGGCCATTTTCGACTACGTGGTCTAGGCGGGTGCGGATCCGCGACTCTGCAAATTTGGGGTTTCGGCCTACGACTACAGGTGCTGAGGATATCGGCACTCCCAGAGTGCTGATTTGTGGCTGTCTACACATCGAAGGACGGCTAACAGTTCTTGGAGGCGTGTCACATACGGCACGGGCGCATCTACACACAAACTGTAGGGGACATTCACTAGTTCATCAGGTAGCTTGTGTTTGTTGCTTGATATTCCAGATTTCATCCTGACATTGCAGGTACTTCCACATGGGATGTATTATCAGAGTTGATGTATGTCTGTTGAGGGTTTGTTGGCTGTGAGTCACGCAGCAAACAACCGCCGTAGCGGTTACAGCATACAGTGGGAAATTTGTGGATGTATGACTTTGTGGGAAGTCTATGTATTGTCAGATTTACTGCAGCCTTTGTTGATGGTTGAGTGAGGTTTTATTGAGCTGGGGGATTCTTGAATGTTGAGATCCTTTCGGTGATCCAGGTCTTAGAGCGATCCCTCGATCACCCTTAGATAGGCAGCTAGGATGTATTGAGTGTGAGTTAGACAGTTGGGATTGCATCTTTGCTTTACTGTCATTGAGGCATTGTCACAGTCTATGCTTACAGGATAGTGAAAGATAGTACAGGTGCAGGACAGGTTTACCCACAGCTTACAGTGTTAGAGAGACAGTGGTTTTTTGAGCTGTTTTTTAGTGTGTGTTTTAGAACGCCATAGCCATTTTACAAAGGAGACTCTGCCGAAATTTTTGCAGAATCTGAAGCTTTCTTGGTTCATTTGACAGGTTGATATTGGTTCAGAGGTCAGTTTACAGGGGAAACTCTGCCGAATTTTTCCCAAGAAAGTAAACTACTGTGAAGTGTCGCTATGGCTGGATCACAGGACACTGCTCTTTACAATATCAAGAAGCTGGATGGAACCAATTTCCCATTGTAGAAGAAGCAGATTTGGCATGTGTTGGTACAAAAGAAGCAGATAAAACCTATAAATCTCAAGGGGATAAAACCAGAAGATATGGACGAAGATGAATGGAGTGAAATGGATGAATTGGCACTTTCTACCATTATGCTGACTTTGGCAGAAAGCGTTTACTTTAATGTAGTAGACGAGATGTCGGCTTATGAAGCATGGACAAACCTGAGTGATCTTTATGAGAATCAGAGTGCAGCTTCACAGGTACTGGCTTAAGAACCTTGTTGAATTGAAGATGAAAGAAGCAACACCTATGTCCAATCATCTGAATGAATTCAACACCATCTACAGTCAGTTGTCAGCTCAAGGTGTCAAGTTTGATGAACCTATTAGAGCTATGTTCCTGTTGATCACATTTCCAGAAAGTTGGGACACTTTTCGCACAGCTTTGAGTAATTCTGCACCTCCAGATGGTTTGACCATAGCAGGTGTAGAAGGCAGCATGCTTAATTACTGAAGAAACCAACAGAAAGACAATGGACAAAGGCAAAGGAACAGCCTTAGTTGTCAGGGGAAGGACCAAAGAAAAGTACAAAGGTGGAAAGAGGAATCAGTCTCGTAGCAAGTCCCGCAGTGTAAGGGCAAGAGTGACATAGAATGCTACCATTATCGCAAGAAGGGTCACATGAAAAGAGACTGCAGAGAATGGAAAGCAAAAAAAGGCAAAGAGAAAGCTGAAGACCATGGTGAGAAGAACAAGTCCTCATTGAAGATTCAAGAAATAAATGTGACAAACACTGTTGTAGAGGATGACAGTCTAGTGTCAGGAGACATCTACTTCTTGAAGAATACAATGGACTCAGCTCTTCTTACAACATCTGATGTACATGCACTGAGTGACTGGATTATAGACTCAGGGGCATCACTTCATGTGTCTCCAAACAAGGAGTGGTTTACCTCTTATGTGACCACTAAAGATCATGTTCGGCTAGGCAATGGGCAGACATGTGAGATCTTAGGTGTTGGAGATGTTCAATTGAAGTTTCAGAATGGCTCTTCTTTCACGCTGAAGAATGTGAGACATGTTCCCGCAATTACAAAGAGCTTGATCAGCACAAGTTTACTTGATGATACTGGCTACATCACCACTTTTGGACAGAACATGTGAAAGATATCGAAGGGTTCTATGACAGTAGCACATGGAGTAAATTCTGGAGGACTTTACATTATTTATGTATCAAATGTCTCTAAAAATGTAATCAATGTAACCGAGCAACCGAACGTTTCTTTGTGGCATAGCCGGTTAGGACATATGTCCAAGAAGGGAATGGAAATATTTTCTCGTTCTGGTAATTTTCCTGGCTTTTCATTTAATGATTTTGAATTCTGTAAACATTGTCTGTATGGTAAGCAAACATAGCAGCCACATAAGCATAGAAGCAGTAGAAGAGATACACAGTTGGCACTTGTCCATAGTGATTTGTGTGGACCTATGCCTAGCCTATCTCTAGGGGGAGCTTCTTACTTTATGACATTTATAGATGATTACTCGAGGAAAGTATGGGTTTACTTTCTCAAGCACAAGGATGAAGCGTTTAGTGTTTTCAAAACGTTTGTGACACTTGTGGAGAATCATAGTGGCAAGAGCTTAAATGCTTACGCACTGACAATGGTGGAGAGTATGTTTCAAAGGCCTTTCGGGACTTTTGTGAGTCAAAAGGTATAAAACGTAAACTTACTGCTCCTTACAATCCTCCTCAAAATGGTGTTGCTGAGAGGATGAATAGGACCATACAAGAGAAGGTCAGAAGTATGTTGTCTAATGCACAGCTGCCAAATGGGTTTTGGGCTCAAGCTGTATCAACAGCTGTTCATCTTATAAATACATCTCCTACCAAGGTTTTGCAGAAGGATTCAGTGGTAGAGATGGTATGGTCAAGCAAGGTGCCCTCATACAAGCATCTCAGAGTCTTCGGCTGTGAGGCATATACTCACGTTCCAAAGGAATTTAGGAACAAACTTGAGCCAAAGAGTAGAAAGTGCATCCTTCTAGGCTATGGTAATTCTGGTGAGATGGGGTACAGACTTTGGGATCCCGAATCCAGAAAGGTTATCCGCAGCAATGATGTTCACTTTAATGAAGCCAAATATCATTCTAAACCAGAGAGGGTTGAGGAGATTAGAAGAGTTGTCTTCCAAGAAGATGGACCTACACGTGCAAGACAAAATGTCAGGGCTCAAGAGGAGCAAGGACAGGATAGAGTGAAAGGAATATTGAGATACCTGAAAGCTACAAAGAGTATGCGTATATGCTATGGGAGTCAAGAGCTAAGTGTAAAGGGTTTTACAGACTCAGATTATGCAAGTGACTTAGACAACCGAAGGTCTACATCAGGGTATGTCTTTACATTGGCTGGTGGAGCAGTATCATGGCGTTCTAGATTACAAGATTGTGTTACTCAGTCTACTACAGAGGCTGAATATGTTGCAGCATCAGAGGCATGCAAAGGATCAATTTGGCTTGTACAGTAGCTTCTCTCACACTTAAAGTACCACATTGGACTTTAAGTGGGAGGTTGTTGGGGTATAAAGCCCAATGTGGTCGCCCAAGTAAGTGGGCGGGCCGCCAGGTATGTACACATATTCTTTTGTAAAAACCTAATAAGAACTCACTATGCTCTACACATTACAACAAAGCGAGTTCACCATATCGTCGTGCTCTTCTTCTCGCACTCTCTCTCTCTCGCGTCACACTTCTGCTCGTACTCCTTCATTATATAGATATGCAAGAGTGCAACTAGTCTTAAGTTAGAATGCTTCACACTTGATCAATGAGGTGGAAACACCTCCTAGTGAAACTCAAGCATGCCCAACACTTTTTTCCTCTTGCCTTGCATGGTAGAACTCACCTCCCCCTTATTGGGACTCATCTTGGAAAGTGGAGACACCACACACACTCACACACACACACACACTGTTGAGTGGAGGACCACACCTAACATTTTTGCTCACACTCATGTTTTTGTAAACACTTATTGTAATAAATGTCTTTCTGACATTTCATTTTTTCATGGAACCGATTCATTGTAATTAGCGGGACTCAATTGAGTTTCCAGCTTGTATTCTCCAAGTAGTTTCACCTGCTTATGTAATTAGATTAGAGATGTTTTCACACCTCCAATGCTGAGGTATAAGAGCCAATTTTTTGTAAACCTAAGGACACAATGTTGAACATTAATCAAGGTGAGTTTTTGAGCGCCGTGACTGTGTCTGAGAGAGAGTGAGAGAGAGAGAGAGAGAGAGTCGTGAGTTTTTTAGCGCCGTGACTGTGTCTGAGAGAGAGTGAGAGAGAGAGAGAGAGAGAGAGAGAGAGTCTATCCTCTTGCTACGCGAGCTACAAAGCCGCCATTGGAGAAGCGACACCGCCATTGTGTTAGCAACTGCGAGAGCTACGCACCGATACCAAGCGTGCGCGCATTCAGCTTCTACGCGAGGTGAGCTCCCACAAGCTTCTATGTGAGTTTTCTCCCTACCTGTGTGTCGGAATTGAACGTGCCATATATCTATAGAACCGCAGCGAGTAGAGCTACACATTAGTACCATCGGAGTTGAGATTTAGTCACCTGTATTTTTCGGCCTGTCTTCATATGCGTTTACTGCACGGAGTGGTTACAGGTTGAGATTGTATTGTAGATTCATAGGGTATTGTCCTTACCTAGTGTAGAGGCCCCCCTTGAGTTTGAGGCTGATTCGATGACTCTAGATCATGTTTCGGATAGCATTTGTTCATAGTACGGATTTCAGTCGCTTGTGTATTTGAGAACTTAGATTTGATTTCCTTGGTAGTGGTTGTCATTAGAAGGTCGAGTAGGTGATGTGACACCCACCTATTTGTTTCCATGTGCTTGCGCGTCAATCTCCGTCCTCGTCTGACATTCTTGTTTGTCGGTTGAGTTCTTGCTATCATAGCCACCGCTAGCGGCGTAACCGCCACAACATTTGGCGCCGCTGCTGGTACGAGAGCCCTAAGTAGGTGACCTTAGACTAATCCTACGAGGTGATATGTTTTGTTATTTTTTATATTTTAGTTAGAAAGGTCTAGGAGTGGTGGACTCCGAGGATCTTTGAGAGGTACTAGGAAACTTGTGGTATTCCTAGGTCTTTCGTGTTTGACAGTTTTTTAGTTTAGATTAGATTGATTTTTGTTGGTGTTGAGTGGTTGTTGAGATTGAGGTATTTACTAGTCCGTGTGTGGCAGTGAATCTCCTTATACTCACAATTGCAAAAACCCATTTTATGATTAGAAGTAGCTTAGGTAGGACTTGATTTGATCCTGATCTAGAGCTATTAATCAGTGATTTATTTGCTTGATGTGTTTGTTTGCATGTTAGATCACTAAACCGTTGATTTGGTAGTGAAACTTGCATAAACAACGTTCAGAGAAATTTTCTGTGAGACTGAGTGTTGCTGAGCACTTAGGAGAGCTCTTGGAAGAGTTCTGTGTTGAAAAACTGGAATTCTACAACTTTAGACATCATACGCGTATGATGTCTTAGGGGCTAAACAGAGACCAAAACTGAAAATTTAACATTACCAGAGTGTTCAGAAGGGGGGTTTTACCCTAAGATCAACATAAAACAAGGGCTTTAACACTTCTAGAAACTCAAAATACCAAGTCAAGAGTGTAAAAAACGCAAAGAATAGGAAAATTTGATTCAGAGCTTATTTTTGCATTGAGACTTGATAAACAACTTGATACTCAAAGATAAACACTTGAGAAGGTTTAAAATTGAAAATTGGCAAAATCTGGGACAAAAGACATCATACGCGTATAATGTCTTTTGGTACTTGCTGAAGTGATTTTTCAAATTTGACTTGACAACATTGTTACAAACACTGTGAAAAGCTTAAATATTGAATCTTGACCAAAATTGAGCCAAAAAACATCATACGCATATGATGTCTCTAACCTAATTCTGGGCATATTTTGATATTTTGCTAAAATAGATCCTTTGTACTAGTTGTCTAGAGCTTGTATTTCAAGTTTCATGTCATTTGGATCACATTTGACCTCAAGTAAGTCAAAAATCGGGAAATTGCCAAGAAAAGCCTAATCTAGCCATAACTTGCACAAACAGAGTTCAAATTGAATTTTGTGAGTGGACAGACTATAAGGGTGCTAATGGGACTGAGCAAAGCAAAAATATCCAAAATCTGTGAAAAAAGACATTATACGCGTATAATATCTTTTTGAGAAAATCTGATACAAAATTTTCACTGGAGGTAACAGAAGTCTTCCAACGGACAAAACAAGACCAAGTATCATTCACTTTGGATCACTTTTGATCACAGAGAATTGGGATAAACAAACTGCCGAGACTGAAAAGTTAGATTCCTCTAGGGGAATTGATGAATTTGAGATCCGATAGATATCTCCAGAATAACCAACCGAGACAAAGAGAACAAGCGAGTGTTATATCAACCGAGGAGAGTGTAAACCAAAGTGTAGTGCGACCGTTAGAGCCGATCCTTGAAGGAAGTATTTTCGATACTTCTTCAAAAAGATCTTACAAGATTTTCATTGAACACTTAGGATACTTGAACTTAAACAAAAGAGAAAACATGGCAGCAGGACCATCAAACCCTTCATCCACAATGAAGCTATTGTTCATAAAGTATCAATACGATAATGAGCAAGGTGCCAAGATCTACAGAGATGGTATTGAGTCCTATTGTGTAAAGATAGAAGATAGACCAAGTGAGTTCAAGGACTTAGTGCCTGTGAGCTATAGCGGAGATAGGTACCTAGATGACGAAGGTATCATGTACTTGGTAGTCCTGAATCCTAACATTGTGGACAAGTGGGGATTGATGGGCACAAAAGCCAAAGTAGATGAAGAACCCGAAGAGAAAGCACCAACAATGAGCTTTCCTGGTGCGAGGTTAAGGCGAAAAAACAAAACTTTGAGAGTCAACACTGATAACATCTATGTGGGGCTATACAAATATAATAATGGAGAGCAAGATCTCTATTATAGATGCGACGAACCCTACGTCGGAGAGTTGACAAAGCGGAAAAGACTTTATGTCTTTACCTACACAGAGGGATCAGAAACGAAGATTGTCGCATACGACAAGTATGGAAGGCAATACTTGACAATGGATAAAAAGGAGTTGGAAGGATATACATACTTTGGGGGACCACTCCATCAGTATTATGTCACTCCTAGCTCACAAACATCAGCACCTACAAATGTAGTGCCAGACCTATAGCAACAAGTGGAATAGCAAGAACTCATGTGGATGATTCTTTCAATCAACCTCGGTATTCTATGCCAAACCCAATGGGAACATTACATTCTAGAGAGTCAATGGCTACGAATCAAGGTAGTGCAATTCCATTCCCTACACATACTACGGTAGGTCCGATGTTTGCAGCAGCACCATCACATTTGTCTCCTAGTAGTAGATTCGTGGCAAGGGAGCCAACTAGAGCAGCCCATGAAGTCCATGACACAAGAGAAAGTTTTAGTCAGGATACAGGAGCAATGAGATTGGTGGTAGACAATAGACGCATGAGACCATCTCAAGTGGCCAAGTGTATGCCAAAGAAGTATAGTGGCTCAGGAGATCTGTATGCTCATGTCTCACTCTTTAAGCAAGTCTTAAGAGCTGAGCAGATAACATATTTCCACACACAATACGAAGGATTTGGTCTTACTTTAGAAGGGACGTCATTGACATGGTTTCAACCACTGAATGGTGGAGGTTTCCATGACATTGACCATTTGCTGCGAGAGTTTGTCGAGGAATTTTCCAAAAGAGGGATCAAACACAACACGGTACCCCAAATATATGCTTTCAAATAGAAGGAGCAAGAAAAGGTGAAGGAAGCTTCGCTTCGCTTCAAACAATACATAGACTCGATGTCCAGTACGGGAACGACCGCAAGATGATAGACTATCTTTCCTCTTTATAGAAGGGCTGAGAAATGACACTCTTAAGAAAGACTTGCACCTGAAAGCTTGTACAAGTTTTGAGCAAGTGACTAGAGAAGCATTGTACTTAGTGGATAACTGTGCGGTTTATGGAGAGGTGACAACGGATACTGATGTGGCATCCAGTAGCTCATCATCTGTAGGCTAGTGAGACCACCACTAAGAAGAATGTCCAAACAACCACAGTGCCAAACATGGAACAAATGATAGAGGATGCTATAAGGAGATTAGCACCATACCCTAAACCAATGCCAAAACTAACGAAATGGTGTGCAATTGAACAAAAATGGATGAATCACTCAATAGAGGAGTGCTATTACAACAAGGGTTATGTGAAGGAGCGTCAGTATGTGCCTCCAGCTCAAATAGCACCACCTCAGGTACATCCAGTACCTCGATACCCAATGGGGAACGTACCAGGACCTATGGGGTAGAAAGACCACAGCCGGTATTGGGGCAACAACCACCTTTACCAGTGGGCATTAGATATGCACCCACCCTAGAGAATCAGGAAGAACAAGCTTTAGTGCCTGTTCAGACTTATTACAAAGATTCTAGTGCACTCATGACTCCTACTGTGTATTACCCACCTGAAGAACCAAAACAACCAGAACCTTGGAGCATGATGGGAAATGTTGGACCACCAATAGTCGCACATGCCTCAGATGAAGAGAGGTATAGCTTGGACGCAAGAACACTTATGTTCATAGCTCATGGAGGGTTGTCAGGCCTAAGACCAGCTTATCCACAAAGGGAAAATCAAGGGACACAAAGACCTGCATTAGGACCTTGTTATAAGTGTGGAGGTGACCATTTGATGAATGTTTGTCCACACATAGAGATCATTAGAATAAATGCATATTGCACAGAGTGTGGTGTCACTCACTTCATTGAGGATTGTTCAAAGAATCCCAACAAAGTGCAAAAGACGACATTGAACATGCTGGAGTCGATTCCTACTAGCAGTGGGTCTGAAAATGAAACTCTGATACCAACGCAAGTTGTTACTAGAGCTCAAGCGAAGAAAACCACTAGAGAACCAGAGAATGGAAAGTCAGAGACCGAATTGGCTAGTCAAGGACGACGAAGCCATAGAAACACATGGAAAGCTAGGAAAGCACGCATGAAACTGAAAAAAGAACAGCAAGACGCAATTCTAGCTGAGGAATTAAAACAAACAAAAGATAGATTAGAGAAACTTGAGAGTCAAAACGGAATACGGAAAATGGACTCTAAAAAGTCGAAACTAAAGAGCGTCAAAGAGACAACGAGCGTGAGCTCAGGGGGATCAGTGTTAGTCGACAAAGTATACAAACCATTGGATGCACTAATGAGAGCTTACGAAGTGAGATTAAAGAGCAACCGAACACAAGAACACCGGTGGTTGACTTATCCAAACGCGGAATTGGAAAAGCAGAGACTCGAAATGTGTCAAAGAATGATCGAGATTGCACAAGCCTTGTTAGAATGACCTAGAGAACCAATGAATTGTGGAGCGAAAAACCCAATTCATCAAGAGACTATCCTCTCACGGGTAGTTGAAAAGCCTAACAGTGCACAAAAGCCTGAAAAAATGCACGGGGATGAACGTATAGTGATGAACACAACAGATCAAGAAATAGAGAGTTTTCATCCTGTGATACAGAGGTCTTACGAAAGAGATGAGGATTACAATGAGTTTTGAAAACAAGTGAGAGAGGCAAACTTTACAAACGAGCTGAGTTGTCAAGCTAATCAGACTAATGGGAAAAAGGACATCAGGAATCCTCCCATAGAGGAATTTGAGGCAGGATCTCAAGTGGACTTAGATCTGCATTCTTACTGGGGAGATGGAGGCTCTGTTAGAACTGTAGAGAGTAAACCTCATTCGCTGAATACCTTACCTTCATACTTAGGAGAATACGAAGCAAAATCTGAGATTAGAGCGCTTCCCTCACGAGGAATCTCTTCAGAAAAAGTTATGGACTCGCAAGGATTGATATAGATTTTGTCAACACCAGTGACATGCACTATCACCCTAGCTGAGCTTTTGAGACTACGACCAAACATGTGGGCAACTGTAGAAAAATTCTTGGAGAAATTTGGGATAAAAGACGCAACTGCAAAACTGCAAAAGGGCATATGAGAGCTGAGTAAGCCACAAAAAAACGCTAAGCCTGTACCTTTGAACAAGGCCGGAGAGTATTGCAAAGGCAAAGAGGGGAATACAACCTTACCAGTTAAATTTCAGGGAGTTAACACAATGGCAATACTTGATAGCGGGGCTGGGGTAGCCATTGCTACGAAAGAAATCTGGAAAAAATGGGGAAAACCGGCGACGATAAGAAAAACGAGGTTAAAACTCCAACTAGCAGATGGACATATGGAGAGACCGTTGGGAGAGAAAGTCGTAATGACTTCTTGCGGAATTGAGTACGAGCATACTTTTTCTATTGTTGACTTTGACAAGGAGAATAATTATGATATTATACTTGGAAGACCGTTCATGAGACAGTTGAAAATGGTCCAAGATTGGGGTTACGACCACATATACTTGAGACATATGGAAACCACTATTCGTGTGAAGCTAAAAGACCATAGCTACAAGGATGTGAACCGAACACCAGTTGAAGAGTTTGATTCAGCTACTTTGGCAGGATCACAGTTTCCAGCTTGGTTAGGCAAACCCAAAGAGTTATGGATGTGTGGAGCTTCAAACTGTGGAAGTCTGAAGTGCAAAGAATGTGTTTTAGAAAGGGAAATTGAAGACGAAGCTTATATAGGTGAACCCTTTCCAGAGGATGCACTTGAACCATTAGAATGGACACACATTCTAGCAACCCTAGATGTTTGTGCAATTCAAGATGGTCCCACAACGAATTTCTGTGATAAAGATGGATATGATGTGGTTCCGTACTTCATGATGAGAGCTATACTCAAAAAGGAGACTGAAAAGATTGATACACCAAACAAGGAAGATGAAGAGGAAAGACCATATTAGGTATTTTGGTAAAAATCTCACATTATGGGAATCTCCAAATCGACCGAATTCATGTAATTTGGGAATTTTCCACTTAAAGTGGGAAAAATTGAGGTGTGTGGCTAGTAAATAAAGTGAAAATCTCATAGGATTGTGGTGTTGATAAACACCAAAAGTCAAGAGGATGTACAACACATGGATTTGAATAATAACTATAAATTACATAAAACAAAGGAAGATACAAAAAAGATTTTGTTTACAAATTGACTAGTATAGTCACAATAGAAGCTCCACATAATTCTACTCCACATTTGATACCATATCTGAACTTTGATCCAAGTGTGGCTGATGTGCACGAGTGAGGCCTTCTTTGGCTTTTAGAGCATGTCTTTCTGGAATCTTTATTCTAGAAAATGGTCCTTCTTTGTTGGGTCTCCAGGACCAAACAATTGCATCTATAGTTTCCCACACTTGTGGGTCCTTATAGTTGACAGCCCAATAACCCTTCCAACAATTACTGTAAGCTTGAGTATCTGTCATCCCACTTTTTCTCGCGCAAGGTGCCCAATATTGAATCAAGAGTTTTCTGTAGTTTGGTGATGTAGGCTCATTATCAATGTCAGATAAAGCCATTGCAAGCCACACTGGATAGATTTCTGTGTCACTCGGAACAAGCATAAGAAAGTCACCTTGGTGCACATCAGACATAGGGTCAAACTCTTCCCTTGGCCTATCTCGTTGAGGCCCACAAAAATGATCATTCAACTCTTCAAGGCCTAGGAATCTTTCTGCTCCTTGTTGCAAATTCATTGTAGTGCTTTGTAGATGAGAATATTCTTGAGTTTTTGGCCAAAACATTTCATACAAGACTCCCTCTGATATGATTGCTTTTCCAATCTCTTCAATTACCTTACTCCAATAATCTATCACGGGTCTATAATATCGCGGAATACTTGAACCATTCCCTAAATTTTTCCAAAATTTTATATAGTTCTTTAGCCCCAAAATGACTTCTTCGTGGGCCTTGACATACTCCGCCATTTGTACTAGAGGTGGATCTCCATGTGGTAACATTGGCTTGCCTTCTGTGTCCGTTTTCCAAAGGCGAATACTTCCACTCCAACTTGATACACCTACATGTGCCTTATATTGCATCATTGGTGTCTCATCTTGCATAAAGAACCTGAACTGAAGCGGTTTGGAATGTCCAACAAGTATGTCTTGTCCATCACAAAGATAGCCATCACAATATTGCTTGAAATCAGGGATCTTTGTGAGAAAAAATGGAGCTGGAGATGAAGATGAGCTGTTTCGTAATGTATCCATCAAATGTGGCAAAGTATAGGTTTG
This sequence comes from Adiantum capillus-veneris, assembly GCF_014529385.1. Classification (NCBI taxonomy): domain Eukaryota; kingdom Viridiplantae; phylum Streptophyta; class Polypodiopsida; order Polypodiales; family Pteridaceae; genus Adiantum; species Adiantum capillus-veneris. The sequence goes on along the minus strand of NC_140937.1, from coordinate 143,290,663 downwards.
TGTAACTCTCAACTTCTCTGAAAACCTACTAAACATGGCGTCTATGTCCTCATGTGTATGCCCAACCATTAAAAATCCCAGCTGGATGGTTTTGAAAACACCCCTTGCAACAAGCATTGACAAATAGGCAAATAAGTATCGATTTTTGTTTTCCCCTGCACAATTATCCAATTGTAGCAACAAGTTCTCTGGCAATCTGCGAAATGTTGACCCCAATTCCTCTTCTGCAATTTCTGACGACTGCACAATGGGCTCTTTTCCATCACTCAAGTTATGGTAGTCCAAAGCATCCCTTGAGTTCAAAGCATGTAGTAGTGAAATATTGCTCCTTGGAAGTCCATTTGTTACTAGATCACCAAGAGGATGCTTATCTATCCTCTCGAGGTTATGTAAACAATTAGCAATTGAGCCAATTGTAAGATTTGGATCAGCTGGCCACAAACCATTCAAGACAAAGTGTCCGTAATGACCTTCTCCATGTCCATGAGTGATCATGCCAATCAATGCCACCTGCAGATTATATCCTGAATCCACACCCTTGGGAACAATGCGTAATCTAGGAATGGCAGTCTTCTTTTGATCCATCTTATCATGGATTATGCATACATATTTTTGTGGTTGAGTTTCTGAATACGTGCGCCATGCATAATATAGGCTTCTGCAACTCTTTTGTTGTGCCATGTGAACTTCTCTCTCCCTCAAGAGAAGAGCTCTCTCTTCAAGAGAAGGTTTAGCTTCTAACCTTGCCTTGATTGAGCTACAAATATTGCACTTAGAGAACTCACTCGTCTTTGTTAAAGTGACATGTGGGTACTCTTTGTTCCAAATTCTACCAAAAGAAGATTGGGATAGCTTCTTCTCATAGCCCATTTGGTCAAGTGTCGTGTTGATTTCACATAAAATATCCACTTGTTTGTATGTTGATGGAATCACCAATTGAGTCTCTCTTGAGCCATCTAGCAGTGTTCTACTTCTATGTGGCATTTTCTCAGAGTTATTTTCCACAAACTCGTTTAGTAGTGCTCTTGCTAAACTAGTATGTTGAAGTCCCCTTCTCAATGTACATGTGTTCCCATGTACATATTGGCGCACACCATTTTCAAAGTTCTCCTTGTATCGATAAAATGATGTCTTTGGTATTCCATGTAGCTCATACCATGCTCTACAACAAACAATAGAGCCATTTAGCCTGAATTGGTATCGTGACTTCTCATCTTTCTGATAACATATAGAAAGAACATCATAAACATAATTAGTGCGTGATTTTTGAGACTCTCCCCAAAATTGTTGTCGTAACCTTGTCACCATATCACGATCTGCAAATTGGCAGCATTTTTGTGCACAACAATCAATGCATGATACCCTTTGAATTGATTTGTTTGAAAGGTAAAAAGTCGAAGCTGGTGCTGCTTTTGATTTTTGAGTCCTGTTCATGAAAGTGTATCGTCTCTTCCTTGACAACTGGACAACATTACTCCCATCAAGTTTTTTTCCAACATTGCCATCGTTGGATACATCCTCATATGTAGCATGCATGCCATCAACAGGAACAAAGCGTTGTAATGGGCTCCCATTCAACATTGTTGTCTGCTTGATGGGCCACTTTAGCAAAGTGATGCTACCCACTTCAACCACATCATGAATGCTTGCATTTTCTCTTTCAATACCCACACCCACACAATCAGGACCAAGTTCCTGAAAGTTGACATAATCATGTGGAAATACATATAAGATGGTCCCTTCATTCATGGTTTGCATCATTGTGTCATCTTTTAAAAGGACCCTCTGATTTCTCCAAGACTCTCGAATCATTGCTTCAAATTCTGGGCTTGTCATAGGTATTGCATCTGTAACTAGAGGATCAGAATGATCATGTTCTTCATCACCATTGTAGCTTTCGTGTGGATCAATTAAGTTCCCATTTAATACAAAAGATTGCAAAAGAAGCTTTGACCATCGAACAGCACTCCATAATGAGCCTTGGAGAGATGAAGTATCCATTGTAGGAAAAGGTAGGACCACATCCTTCAAGCATTCCTCCACTAGTATGGAGACATTTCCCAGCCCTATCTTTGTACCACCACAAGTGGAATCTGGATCTGTTCTACACACACAACCAATACCAACGATTTCATTGTCAAGTATCATATGTACTTTCTCCCCAGATTCAAAGTCCATCCTGTAAGTAAAAAGATTACATTGTTAAATCCATAGTTATAGAAAAATACTCTTCAAACCAAAAATCATGCTACAACATGAAAAAGGTTTGCATAGGTTGGACAAGTGGTGAACCTTGAGACCAAATCCTCCTTGCTATATTAATGGAAGCAAGGTTGGACAAGTGGTGGACCTTGAAACCAAAGCCTCTTTGCTATATGAGAGCATAGGTTGGACAAGTGGTGGACCTAGTTGTAATACCCACTGCCACCTATCAACTACTATAGGACTATGCTTTCCAATGTCCAAGTATCCCTTGAGTCTTTCAAGGTTGAACACACGGTGGACCTTGAAACAAAAATCCCCTTTCTATATCAGAGCATAGCTTGGACAAGTGGTGGACCTAGTTATAATGCCCAATATCCAAGGTGAAATACCTTAGGACTTTGCTACCTTGCTTGCCAATGTTTACGTAGCCCCTCATTTCTTTAATGGAAGTAAGGTTGGACAAGTGGTGGACCTTGAAAGCAAAGCCTCTTTGCTATATAAGAGCATAGGTTGGACCTAGTTTTAATACCCACTGCCACCTATCAACTACTATAAGACTATGCTTTCCAATGTCCAAGTATCCCTTGAGTCTTTCAAGGTTGAACACGCGGTGGACCTTGAAACAAAAATCCCCTTTCTATATCAGAGCATAGCTTGGACAAGTGGTGGACCTAGTTATAATGCCCAATATCCAAGGTGAAATACCTTAGGACTTTGCTACCTTGCTTGCCAATGTTTACGTAGCCCCTCATTTCTTTAATGGAAGTAAGGTTGGACAAGTGGTGGACCTTGAAAGCAAAGCCTCTTTGCTATATAAGAGCATAGGTTGGACCTAGTTTTAATACCCACTGCCACCTATCAACTACTATAAGACTATGCTTTCCAATGTCCAAGTATCCCTTGAGTCTTTCAAGGTTGAACACGTGGTGGACCTTGAAACCAAAATCCCCTTTCTATATTAGAAAGGTTGAACACATGGTGGACCTTTAAACGAAAATCCCCTTTCTTTATCAGAGCATAGCTTGGACAAGTGGTGGACCTAGTTATAATGCCCAATATCCAAGGTGAAACACCTTAGAACCTTGCTACCTTGCTTGCCAATGTTTACGTAGCCCCTCATTTCTTTAATGGAAGCAAGGTTGGACAAGTGGTGAACCTTGAAAGCAAAGCCTCTTTGCGATATGAGAGCATAGGTTGGACCTAGTTGTAATACCCACTGCCACCTATCAACTACTATAGGACTATGCTTTCCAATGTCCAAGTATCCCTTGAGTCTTGCAAGGTTGAACACGTGGTGGACCTTGAAACCAAAATCCCCTTTCTATATTAGAAAGGTTGAACACATGGTGGACCTTTAAACGAAAATCCCCTTTCTTTATCAGAGCATAGCTTGGACAAGTGGTGGACCTAGTTATAATGCCCAATATCCAAGGTGAAACACCTTAGAACCTTGCTACCTTGCTTGCCAATGTTTACGTAGCCCCTCATTTCTTTAATGGAAGCAAGGTTGGACAAGTGGTGGACCTTGAAAGCAAAGCCTCTTTGCGATATGAGAGCATAGGTTGGACCTAGTTGTAATACCCACTGCCACCTATCAACTACTATAGGACTATGCTTTCCAATGTCCAAGTATCCCTTGAGTCTTGCAAGGTTGAACACGTGGTGGACCTTGAAACCAAAATCCCCTTTCTATATTAGAAAGGTTGAACACATGGTGGACCTTTAAACGAAAATCCCCTTTCTTTATCAGAGCATAGCTTGGACAAGTGGTGGACCTAGTTATAATGCCCAATATCCAAGGTGAAACACCTTAGAACCTTGCTACCTTGCTTGCCAATGTTTACGTAGCCCCTCATTTCTTTAATGGAAGCAAGGTTGGACAAGTGGTGGACCTTGAAAGCAAAGCCTCTTTGCGATATGAGAGCATAGGTTGGACCTAGTTGTAATACCCACTGCCACCTATCAACTACTATAGGACTATGCTTTCCAATGTCCAAGTATCCCTTGAGTCTTGCAAGGTTGAACACGTGGTGGACCTTGAAACCAAAATCCCCTTTCTATATTAGAAAGGTTGAACACATGGTGGACCTTTAAACGAAAATCCCCTTTCTTTATCAGAGCATAGCTTGGACAAGTGGTGGACCTAGTTATAATGCCCAATATCCAAGGTGAAACACCTTAGAACCTTGCTACCTTGCTTGCCAATGTTTACGTAGCCCCTCATTTCTTTAATGGAAGCAAGGTTGGACAAGTGGTGGACCTTGAAAGCAAAGCCTCTTTGCGATATGAGAGCATAGGTTGGACCTAGTTGTAATACCCACTGCCACCTATCAACTACTATAGGACTATGCTTTCCAATGTCCAAGTATCCCTTGAGTCTTGCAAGGTTGAACACGTGGTGGACCTTGAAACCAAAATCCCCTTTCTATATTAGAAAGGTTGAACACATGGTGGACCTTTAAACGAAAATCCCCTTTCTTTATCAGAGCATAGCTTGGACAAGTGGTGGACCTAGTTATAATGCCCAATATCCAAGGTGAAACACCTTAGAACCTTGCTACCTTGCTTGCCAATGTTTACGTAGCCCCTCATTTCTTTAATGGAAGCAAGGTTGGACAAGTGGTGGACCTTGAAAGAAAAGCCTCTTTGCGATATGAGAGCATAGGTTGGACCTAGTTGTAATACCCACTGCCACCTATCAACTACTATAGGACTATGCTTTCCAATGTCCAAGTATCCCTTGAGTCTTGCAAGGTTGAACACGTGGTGGACCTTGAAACCAAAATCCCCTTTCCATATCAGAGCATAGCTTGGACAAGTGGTGGACCTAGTTATAAAGCCCCTCCTTTCTTTAATGGAAGAAAGGTTGGAAAAGTGGTGAATCTTGAAACCCAAACCCTTTGGCTATATATAGAGGATATCTTGGACAAGTGGTGGGCTTAGTTGTAGTATCCAATGTCCAAGGTCCAAGGTGAACTATGTAAAGACCTTACTTCCAAAAACAAAGTCGTACAAGTGGTTCTCCTTGAAACCAAAACCTCCTTAGTGTATTAGAACATAGCTTGGAGAAGTGGTGGACTTAGTTGTAATGGTGAATGTCCAAAGCAAACTATTATAGGACCTTGCTTCCCAAATCAAGTTTGGACAAGTGGTGGATCTTGAAACCAAAACCCCCTTACTCTATTAGAGCATAGCTTAGATAAGTGGTGGACCTAGCTGCCATGGAAAATGTTCAATCTGAACTGCTGCAAGACCTTGCTATTAAATGTCTAAGTAGAGCTAGCTTCTTTAATGGAATCAAGGTTGGGAAAGTGGTGCATCTTGAAACCAAAAGCCCTTTATTGTATTAGAGCATAGCTTGGACAAGTGAGGGACCTAGTTTTAATGTGTGATGTCCAAAGAAAAGTATTACAAGACCTTGCTTTCCAATATTTGAATTGGTCAAGTGGTTAAAACTAAGTATAAAACTTTGACCATTTTCTTCTCGAATTGCCAAAAAGCTAGTTTTAGACACCCCTAAATGAAAATGGTTTAGGGTGGCCTTAAACAATGTTTTTTCAAAGACTTGAACAAAAGGGTTGTTGAAGAGTAATGACAATTTATTGTGGCTTGAAGTGCCTGAGTATGTGAAAACAAGCCTAGGTTTTCCACGAGGCAAAAGGTGACATAATAAGAACATTGGAAAGTTAGGATTGACCATGTGGCCTAAACTTTGGCAAGTGAAGTGGTGGCCAAGTTTTGTGGCACAGTGTGCACTTGGTCCTATATGTGTTGACCACTTGGCTAAATCTAGGACCATAAGGCCAAACCTTTGGCACCTTAAATATAGTATGGGACATAATCTAGAACTGCTATAGTAAATTAGTAGTATAGCTAATATGTTAATATTTGTATTATATTTAAGTATATGCTAATATAATTTATGTTCAAAATTTCACTAATGAAGAATGTTCCCATTTAGCACTCCAGATGCGGGGTCTTAGGGCAATGCCACAATGGGGTGACAAGGCAGCGCTTCCACGTGAGGTTTGGGGGTAGCGCTCTTGATGGGGATGTGGAATATAGCGCTCTCGATGGCGGGGCTTGGGAGGTTGATTTTGGGATATTGTTCTGAGCGGGGTCCTGGGGCAGCGCCCCAGGCGGGGTCCGGGGCAGCGCCCCGGGCGGGGTCAAGGGGCGGCAGCCCCTTGTCGCCTCCCGGCGCGACTGCCGGGCGGGGTCGAGGGGCAGCGCCCCCGCGGGGCTAGGGGCAGCGCCCAAAGATTTTTTTTTTTTTTAAGTGAATTCCTAGTATAGAGTTATGCATGTTTTTCATATTTTCAACCATGATTTCTTTAATTTTGGCCGTGTGAATTGGTTAATTTTTTATATTGCTTTTGTTTTTTTTAATCCTATGATAAAACATGGACTTGTAGCATACGTGGCATTCTAATAAACCCTATCAAGATTAGGCACACAGAGAGCGCACGAGAAACGCACACAGAGAAAGCAGGCGAGCAGCAAAAACACAGAAAGCGCACACGGATCGCACACAGTTGGAGTATACGCGCGCGTAGAGGAGCAAGCTCGGCATCGTACACAACACACAGGTGGAGTGCACAGGATTGAAAGTTCGCGCACAAGACAAAGAAACATCAGCGTACATAACGCTTTCCAGAAGGGCAGGATCGGGCAGTCTTCTCAGGAGACATTGCACACCTCACGAATAGAGAAAAAACAGGTATTTCTCTCTCTCTCACTCTCTGTCTTTCTCCATATAGAGAAGATGGTTCTCTGTAACTCTTCTTGCACACACACTCTCTCGTCAAAAGACAGAGATACATAGTTTAAACGTATCCCCGCACACATACACATATTCCCACACATCGTCTTCCTCTCTTCCACATACATAACCACAGTGAAATCTGTTATCTTGCTGTCTCTCTCTTGAAAATACATGCACATATTCCCACACATCGTCTTCCTCACTTCCACATACATAACCACAATGAAATCTGTTATCTTGTTGTCTCTCTCTTGAAAATACATGCACATATTCCCATACATCGTCTTCCTCTCTTCCACATACATAAACACAGTGAAATCTGTTATCTTTCTCTCTCCTCTCTCTAAAAAACAGTTATTTATCTCTCTCTCTCTCTCTATCTATCTATCTCTGTATTTTCTATCTCTCTCTTGAAAATACATGCTCATGTATGTGTGCGTCTGTGTTATCTATGTGTATGTATGTATATTTGTGTTATTTCATTGTAATACTCATACATAATGCAGATACACAATTACACTTAATTACGATATGCACACATAGTATATATACATACATAAATATCACAAATAACTAACACATTGTAATACTAGTAAAATTGAATGGAAGACTTACTTGCGTGATCTGTTAAAGTCGATTCTTGTAGCGAGTTCTGGATGTATGCTGAGCTGATTTTCCTCTAATCCATTTGTAGATATGATTGTAACTTCTGTTTCTCAAAAATAGTAGTGTTGTTTAGTGATACACCTAATGGACATAAATGGTTTAAACTAGGACATGTAGACCAAAAATACGTGTATTTCTTTGGATGAATATATACACTTTTTGGTGACCCTTACCACAAGTGGTGGACCTTAAGACCAATGGACTATAAGGACCTCCAAACAATACCTTGTACACTCAATCCTTCTTGGTATCTAGGTTGGACAAGTGGTGGACCTTGTTCAAATTCTCTAACCACTCTCTCTAACATGGTGACATAATTTAGGTGTGATAAATTCATATCTATGCAAACTAATATCAGTTTAGGCTTGTTAATTTGAATTTGTTTGAATTTATGTACAATATAATGATTTGAGGTTTGCATATTTGAATTTAGGTGGTATAATGATATCTTTTTGTGGTAAACTTGAATTTAAAATCAATTTTGCGTAGAATATTTTAAATTTAAGTAGTAAAATTTAAATTTTTATAAAAAAGTTTGAATTTTAAAATTTGGGCGGGATAGTTTAAAATTTAGGCGGGATATTTAAGATTTGGGAGGGATATTTTAAATTTAGGCGGGAAGGTTTTGAATTTATAGCGAGATCTCCCTTACATAAGAGAGTATAGGTTGGACAAGTGGTGGACCTTCAAGCTAGAGCATCCATGCTACTGGACATGATAGGTAGGGAATCTAGTTGAATATTGTATGTATAATATATATGTAATAGATCTAGCTTGGACAAGTGGTGGACCTTGGAATAAAACCCCATGTAAAACATATCATGCACATTCCAAGTGGTCAAAAAAAATATCATTTAGAATATAGCCTTATAGGTTGGACAAGTGGTGGACCTTAACACCCAGATATTCTTCATATAATGACATAGCGTGGAAAACTGGTGAATCTTGAGACCAAACCATGCTACTAGCGATAATAGCTTGGACAAGTGGTGGACCTTGAAAGTAAACCCCCCATCTACGAAATATCGTGGGTTTAAGGTATTTCGATGGAGCCTAGCATCTTGGAGACATCGTGCATCTTGCTTCTCTTCATGTTTCAATGGAGCCTATCTTGGACAAATGGTGGAGCATCCTTCTCTCCATGTTTCAATGGACCCTAGCTTGGACAAGTGGTGGACCTTTACTTCTCTCTATTATTCAATAGAGTTAGCTTGGACAAGTGGTGGACCTTGGAACCAAACCCCCATTTAAAACCTATCATGGTCACTCCAAGTGGTGAGAAAGAATAACCTTTAAGATATAGCCTTATAGGTTGGACAAGTGGTGGACCTTAACACGCGCATATTCTTAATTTAATGACATAGAGTGGAAAAGTGGTGAATCTTGAGACCAAACCACTCAGGCTACTAGCAATAATAGCTTGGACAAGTGGTGGACCTTGACTGTAAACCCCTCATCTACGACATATCGTGGGTTTAATGTTTTTCGATGGAGCCTAGCATCTTGGAGACATGGTGCACCTTGATTCTCCTCATGTTTCAATGGAGCCTACCTTGCACAAATGGTGGAGCGTCCTTCTCTCCATGTTTCAATGGACCCTAGCTTAGACAAGGGGTGGACCTTTGCTTCTCTCTATGTTTCAATAGAGTTAGCTTGGACAAGTGGTGGACCTTGGAACCAAACCCCCATGTAAAACCTATCATGGTCACTCCAAGTAGTAAGAAAGAATAACCTTTAAGATGTAGCCTTATAGGTTGGACAAGTGGTGGACCTTAACACCCACATATTCTTAATAAAAGTGGTGAATCTTGAGACCAAACCACTCAGGCTACTAGCAACAATAGCTTGGACAAGTGGTGGACCTTGAATGTAAACCCCTCATCTACGAAATATCGTGGGTTTAATGTATTTTGATGGAGCCTAGCATCTTGGAGACATGGTGCAGCTTGCTTCTCGTCATGTTTCAATGGAGCCTATCTTGGACAAATGGTGGAGCATCCTTCTCTCCATGTTTCAATGGACCCTAGCTTGGACAAGTGGTGGACCTTTACTTCTCTCTATTATTCAATAGAGTTAGCTTGGACAAGTGGTGGACCTTGGAACCAAACCCCCATTTAAAACCTATCATGGTCACTCCAAGTGGTGAGAAAGAATAACCTTTAAGATATAGCCTTATAGGTTGGACAAGTGGTGGACCTTAACACCCAGATCTTCTTAATATAATGACATAGAGTAGAAAAGTGGTTAATCTTGACATCAAACCACTCATGCTACTAGTGATAATAGGTTGGACAAGTGGTGGACCTTGAATGTAAACCCCTCATCTACGACATATCGTGGGTTTAATGTTTTTCGATGGAGCCTAGCATCTTGGAGACATGGTGCACCTTGATTCTCCTCATGTTTCAATGGAGCCTACCTTGCACAAATGGTGGAGCGTCCTTCTCTCCATGTTTCAATGGACCCTAGCTTAGACAAGGGGTGGACCTTTGCTTCTCTCTATGTTTCAATAGAGTTAGCTTGGACAAGTGGTGGACCTTGGAACCAAACCCCCATTTAAAACCTATCATGGTCACTCCAAGTGGTGAGAAAGAATAACCTTTAAGATATAGCCTTATAGGTTGGACAAGTGGTGGACCTTAACATGCGCATATTCTTAATTTAATGACATAGAGTGGAAAAGTAGTGAATCTTGAGACCAAACCACTCAGGCTACTAGCAATAATAGCTTGGACAAGTGGTGGACCTTGACTGTAAACCCCTCATCTACGACATATCGTGGGTTTAATGTTTTTCGATGGAGCCTAGCATCTTGGAGACATGGTGCACCTTGATTCTCCTCATGTTTCAATGGAGCCTACCTTGCACAAATGGTGGAGCGTCCTTCTCTCCATGTTTCAATGGACCCTAGCTTAGACAAGGGGTGGACCTTTGCTTCTCTCTATGTTTCAATAGAGTTAGCTTGGACAAGTGGTGGACCTTGGAACCAAACCCCCATGTAAAACCTATCATGGTCACTCCAAGTAGTAAGAAAGAATAACCTTTAAGATGTAGCCTTATAGGTTGGACAAGTGGTGGACCTTAACACCCACATATTCTTAATAAAAGTGGTGAATCTTGAGACCAAACCACTCAGGCTACTAGCAATAATAGCTTGGACAAGTGGTGGACCTTGAATGTAAACCCCTCATCTACGAAATATCGTGGGTTTAATGTATTTCGATGGAGCCTAGCATCTTGGAGACATGGTGCAGCTTGCTTCTCGTCATGTTTCAATGGAGCCTATCTTGGACAAATGGTGGAGCATCCTTCTCTCCATGTTTCAATGGACCCTAGCTTGGACAAGTGGTGGACCTTTGTTTCTCTCTATGTTTCAATAGAGTTAGCTTGGACAAGTGGTGGACCTTGGAACCAAACCCCCATGTAAAATCTATCATGGTCACTCCAAGTGGTAATAAAGAATAACCTTAAAGATGTAGCCTTATAGGTTGGACAAGTGGTGGACCTTAACACGCGCATATTCTTAATATAATGACATAGAGTGGAAAAGTGGTGACTCTTGAGACCAAACCACTCAGGCTACTAGCAATAATAGCTTGGACAAGTGGTGGACCTTGAATGTACACCCCTCATCTACGACATATCGTGGGTTTAATGTTTTTCAATGGAGCTTAGCATCTTGGAGACATGGTGCACCTTGCTTCTCCTCATGTTTGAATGGAGCCTACCTTGGACAAATGGTGGAGCATCCTTCTCTCCATGTTTCAATGGACCCTAGCTTAGACAAGGGGTGGACCTTTGCTTCTCTCTATGTTTCAATAGAGTTAGCTTGGACAAGTGGTGGACCTTGGAACCAAACCCCCATGTAAAACCTATCATGGTCACTCCAAGTAGTAAGAAAGAATAACCTTTAAGATGTAGCCTTATAGGTTGGACAAGTGGTGGACCTTAACACCCACATATTCTTAATAAAAGTGGTGAATCTTGAGACCAAACCACTCAGGCTACTAGCAATAATAGCTTGGACAAGTGGTGGACCTTGAATGTAAACCCCTCATCTACGAAATATCGTGGGTTTAATGTATTTCGATGGAGCCTAGCATCTTGGAGACATGGTGCAGCTTGCTTCTCGTCATGTTTCAATGGAGCCTATCTTGGACAAATGGTGGAGCATCCTTCTCTCCATGTTTCAATGGACCCTAGCTTGGACAAGTGGTGGACCTTTGTTTCTCTCTATGTTTCAATAGAGTTAGCTTGGACAAGTGGTGGACCTTGGAACCAAACCCCCATGTAAAACCTATCATGGTCACTCCAAGTGGTAATAAAGAATAACCTTAAAGATGTAGCCTTATAGGTTGGACAAGTGGTGGACCTTAACACGCGCATATTCTTAATATAATGACATAGAGTGGAAAAGTGGTGACTCTTGAGACCAAACCACTCAGGCTACTAGCAATAATAGCTTGGACAAGTGGTGGACCTTTAATGTACACCCCTCATCTACGACATATCGTGGGTTTAATGTTTTTCAATGGAGCTTAGCATCTTGGAGACATGGTGCACCTTGCTTCTCCTCATGTTTGAATGGAGCCTACCTTGGACAAATGGTGGAGCATCCTTCTCTCCATGTTTCAATGGACCCTAGCTTAGACAAGGGGTGGACCTTTGCTTCTCTCTATGTTTCAATAGAGTTAGCTTGGACAAGTGGTGGACCTTGGAACCAAACCCCCATGTAAAACCTATCATGGTCACTCCAAGTAGTAAGAAAGAATAACCTTTAAGATGTAGCCTTATAGGTTGGACAAGTGGTGGACCTTAACACCCACATATTCTTAATAAAAGTGGTGAATCTTGAGACCAAACCACTCAGGCTACTAGCAGTAATAGCTTGGACAAGTGGTGGACCTTGAATGTAAACCCCTCATCTACGAAATATCGTGGGTTTAATGTATTTCGATGGAGCCTAGCATCTTGGAGACATGGTGCAGCTTGCTTCTCGTCATGTTTCAATGGAGCCTATCTTGGACAAATGGTGGAGCATCCTTCTCTCCATGTTTCAATGGACCCTAGCTTGGACAAGTGGTGGACCTTTGTTTCTCTCTATGTTTCAATAGAGTTAGCTTGGACAAGTGGTGGACCTTGGAACCAAACCCCCATGTAAAACCTATCATGGTCACTCCAAGTGGTAATAAAGAATAACCTTAAAGATGTAGCCTTATAGGTTGGACAAGTGGTGGACCTTAACACGCGCATATTCTTAATATAATGACATAGAGTGGAAAAGTGGTGAATCTTGAGACCAAACCACTCAGGCTACTAGCAATAATAGCTTGGACAAGTGGTGGACCTTGAATGTACACCCCTCATCTACGACATATCGTGGGTTTAATGTTTTTCAATGGAGCTTAGCATCTTGGAGACATGGTGCACCTTGCTTCTCCTCATGTTTGAATGGAGCCTACCTTGGACAAATGGTGGAGCATCCTTCTCTCCATGTTTCAATGGACCCTAGCTTAGACAAGGGGTGGACCTTTGCTTCTCTCTATGTTTCAATAGAGTTAGCTTGGACAAGTGGTGGACCTTGGAACCAAACCCCCATGTAAAACCTATCATGGTCACTCCAAGTAGTAAGAAAGAATAACCTTTAAGATGTAGCCTTATAGGTTGGACAAGTGGTGGACCTTAACACCCACATATTCTTAATAAAAGTGGTGAATCTTGAGACCAAACCACTCAGGCTACTAGCAATAATAGCTTGGACAAGTGGTGGACCTTGAATGTAAACCCCTCATCTACGAAATATCGTGGGTTTAATGTATTTCGATGGAGCCTAGCATCTTGGAGACATGGTGCAGCTTGCTTCTCGTCATGTTTCAATGGATCCTATCTTGGACAAATGGTGGAGCATCCTTCTCTCCATGTTTCAATGGACCCTAGCTTGGACAAGTGGTGGACCTTTGTTTCTCTCTATGTTTCAATAGAGTTAGCTTGGACAAGTGGTGGACCTTGGAACCAAACCCCCATGTAAAACCTATCATGGTCACTCCAAGTGGTAATAAAGAATAACCTTTAAGATGTAGCCTTATAGGTTGGACAAGTGGTGGACCTTAACACGCGCATATTCTTAATATAATGACATAGAGTGGAAAAGTGGTGAATCTTGAGACCAAACCACTCAGGCTACTAGCAATAATAGCTTGGACAAGTGTGGACCTTGAATGTAAACCCCTCATCTACGACATATCGTGGGTTTAATGTTTTTCGATGGAGCCTAGCATCTTGGAGACATGGTGCACCTTGCTTCTCCTCATGTTTCAATGGAGCCTACCTTGGACAAATGGTGGAGCATCCTTCTCTCCATGTTTCAATGGACCCTAGCTTAGACAAGGGGTGGACCTTTGCTTCTCTCTATGTTTCAATAGAGTTAGCTTGGACAAGTGGTGGACCTTGGAACCAAACCCCCATGTAAAACCTATCATGGTCACTCCAAGTAGTAAGAAAGAATAACCTTTAAGATGTAGCCTTATAGGTTGGACAAGTGGTGGACCTTAACACCCACATATTCTTAATAAAAGTGGTGAATCTTGAGACCAAACCACTCAGGCTACTAGCAATAATAGCTTGGACAAGTGGTGGACCTTGAATGTAAACCCCTCATCTACGAAATATCGTGGGTTTAATGTATTTCGATGGAGCCTAGCATCTTGGAGACATGGTGCAGCTTGCTTCTCGTCATGTTTCAATGGAGCCTATCTTGGACAAATGGTGGAGCATCCTTCTCTCCATGTTTCAATGGACCCTAGCTTGGACAAGTGGTGGACCTTTGTTTCTCTCTATGTTTCAATAGAGTTAGCTTGGACAAGTGGTGGACCTTGGAACCAAACCCCCATGTAAAACCTATCATGGTCACTCCAAGTGGTAATAAAGAATAACCTTTAAGATGTAGCCTTATAGGTTGGACAAGTGGTGGACCTTAACATGCGCATATTCTTAATATAATGACATAGAGTGGAAAAATGGTGAATCTTGAGACCAAACCACTCAGGCTACTACCAATAATAGCTTGGACAAGTGTTGGACCTTGAATGTAAACCCCTCATCTACGACATATCATGGGTTTAATGTTTTTCGATGGAGCCTAGCATCTTGGAGTCATGGTGCACCTTGATTCTCCTCATGTTTCAATGGAGCCTACCTTGGACAAATGGTGGAGCATCCTTCTCTCCATGTTTCAATGGACCCTAGCTTAGACAAGGGGTGGACCTTTGCTTCTCTCTATGTTTCAATAGAGTTAGCTTGGACAAGTGGTGGACCTTGGAACCAAACCCCCATGTAAAACCTATCATGGTCACTCCAAGTAGTAAGAAAGAATAACCTTTAAGATGTAGCCTTATAGGTTGGACAAGTGGTGGACCTTAACACCCACATATTCTTAATAAAAGTGGTGAATCTTGAGACCAAACCACTCAGGCTACTAGCAATAATAGCTAGGGATAACCATTAAGATATAGTCTTTCAAGGGGTGAGAAAGAATAACCATTAAGATATAGTCTTATAGGTTGGACAAGTGGTGGACCTTAACACCCAAATATTCTTAATATAATGATAGAGAGTGGAAAAGTGGTGAATCTTGAGAGCAAACCACTCATGCTACTAGCGATAATAGGTTGGACAAATTGTTGATCTTGAATGTAAACTCCCCATGTACAAAATAACGTGGGTTTAAGGTATTTCGATGGAGTCTAGAATCTTGGAGATATGGTGCAGCTTGCTTCTCTTCATGTTTCAATGGAGTCTATCTTGGACAAATGGTGGAGCATCCTTCTCTCCATGTTTCAATAGACCCTAGCTTAGACAAGTGGTGGACCTTTGCTTCTCTCTATGTTTGAATAGAGTTAGCTTGGACAAGTGGTGGACCTTGGAACCAACCCCCCATGTAAAACCTTTCATGGTCACTCCAAGTGGTCAGAAAGAATAACCATTAAGATATAGTCTTATAGGTTGGACAAGTGGTGGACCTTAATACCCAAATATTCTTAATATAATAACACAGAGTGAAAAAGTGGTGAATCTTGAGACCAAACCCCTCATGCTACTAGCGTTAATAGGTTGGACAACTGGTGGACCTTGAATGTAAACCTTCCATGTTTCAATAGAGTTAGCTTCGACAAATGGTGGAGCATCCTTCTCTCCATGTTTCAATGGAGCCTAGCTTGGACAAGTGGTGGACCTTTTGCTTCTCTCTATGAGAAGAATAAAGTTAGCTTGGATAAGTGGTGGACCTTGGAACTAAACCCCTATGTAAAACATATCATGGACATTTCAAGTGGTGAGAAAGAATACCCTTTAAGATATACGCTTATAGGTTGGACAAGTGGTCGACCTTAACACCTAGATCTTCTTTATATAATGACATAGAGTGGAAAAGTGGTGAATCTTGAGACCAAACCACTCATGCTACTAGGGATAATAGCTTGGAAAAGTGACTGACCTTGACGTTAAACCCCACATGTAAACAATATCGTGGGTTTAAGGTATTTCAATGGATGCTAGAATCTTGGAGACATGGTGCAACTTGCTTCTTTTCATGTTTCAATGAAGCCTATCTTCCACCAATGGGGGATCATCCTTCTCTAAATGTCTCAGTGGAGCCTAGCTTGGACAAGTGGTGGACCTTTGCTTCTCTCTATGTTTCCATAGAGTTAGCTTGGACAAGTGGTGGACCTTGAAACCAAACCCCCATGTAAAACATATCATGGTCATTCCAAGTGGTGAGAAATAATACCCTTTAAGATCTAGCCTTATAGGTTGGACAAGTGGTCGACCTTAGAACCTAGATCTTCATAATATAACGACATAGAGTGGAAAAGTGGTAAATCTTGAGACCCAACCACTAGTGCTACTAGGGATAATAGCTTGGAAAAGTGACTGACCTTGACGTTAAACCCCACATGTAAACAATATCGTGGGTTTAAGGTATTTCAATGGATCCTAGAATCTTGGAGACATGGTGCAGATTGCTTCCCTTCATGTTTCAATGGAGCCTATCTTGGACAAATGGTGGAGCATCCTTCTCTCCATGCTTCAATGGAGCCTAGCTTGGACAAGTGGTGGACCTTTGCTTCTCTCTATGTTTCAATAGAGTTAGCTTGGACAAGTGGTGGGCCTTGGAACCAAACTCCCATGTAAAACCTATCTTGGTAACTCCAAGTGGTGAGAAAGAATAAAGTTTAAGATATGGCCTTATAGGTTGGACAAGTGGTGGACCTTAGCACCCATATATTCTTAATAGAATGACATAGAGTGGAAAAATGGTGAATCTTGAGACCAAACCACTCATGCTACTAGAGATAATAGGTTGGACAAGTGGTGGACCTTGAATGTAAACCCCCCATGTACAAAATATCATGGGTTTGAGGTATTTCAATGGAGCCTAGCATCTTGGAGACATGGTGTAGCTTGCTTCTCTTCATGTTTCAATGGAGTGTATCTTGGACAAATGGTGGAGCATCCTTCTCTCCATGTTTCAATGGACCCTAGCTTGGACAAGTGGTGGACCTTTGATTCTCTCTATGTTTCAATAGAGTTAGCTTGGACAAGTGGTGGACCTTGAAACAAAACCCCCATGTAAAACCTATGCTGGTCACTCCAAGTGGTGAGAAAGAATAACCCTTAAGATATAGCCTTATAGGTTGGACAAGTGGTGGACCTTAACACCCAAATATTCTTAATATAATGATAGAGTGAAAAAGTGGTGAATCTTGAGACCAAACCACTCATGCTACTAGCGTTAATAGGTTGGACAAGTGGTGGACCTTGAATGTAAACCCCCCATGTTTCAATAGAGTTAGCTTCGACAAATGGTAGAGGATCCTTCTCTCCATGTTTCAATGGAGCCTAGCTTGGACAAGTGGTGGACCTTTGTTTCTCTCTATGTTTCAATAGAGTTAGCTTGGAGAGGTGGTGGACCTTGGAGCCAAACCCCCATGTAAAACATATCATGGACATTTCAAGTGGTGAGAAAGAATACCCTTTAAGATATACCCTTATAGGTTGGACAAGTGGTCGACCTTAACACCCAGATCTTCTTAACGTAATGACATAGAGTGGAAAAGTGGTGAATCTTCAGACCAAACCACTCATGCTACTAGAGATAATAGGTTGGACAAGTGGTGGACCTTGAATGTAAACTCCCCATGTACAAAATATCATGGGTTTAAGGTATTTCAATGGATCTTAGCATCTTGGAGACATGGTGCAGCTTGCTTCTCTTCATGTTTCAATGGAGCCTATCTTGGACAAATGGTGGAGCATCCTTCTCTCCATGTTTCAATGGACCCTAGCTTAGACAAGTGGTGGACCTTTGCTTCTCTCTATGTTTCAATAGAGTTAGCTTGGACAAGTGGTGGAACTTGGAACCAAACCCCCATGTAAAACCTATCATGGTCATTCCAAGTGGTGAGAAAGAATACCCTTTAAGATATAGCCTTATAGGTTGGACAAGTGGTGGACCTTAACACCCAGATCTTCTTAATATAATGACATAGAGTAGAAAAGTGGTGAATCTTGACATCAAACCACTCATGCTACTAGTGATAATAGGTTGGACAAGTGGTGGACCTTGAATGTAAACCCCCCATGTACGAAATATCATGGGTTTAAGATATTTCAATGGAGCCTAGCATTTTGGAGACATGGTGCAGCTTGCTTCTCTTCATGTTTCAATCAAACCTGGCTTGGACAAATGGTGGAGCATCCTTCTCTCCATGTTTCAATGGAGCCTAGCTTGGACAAGTGGTGGACCTTTGATTCTCTCTATGTTTCAATAGAGTTAGCTTGGACAAGTGGTGGACCTTGGAACCGTACCCCTATGTAAAACCCATCATGTGCATTCCAAGTGGTGGTAAATAATACCATTTAAGATATAGCCTTATAGGTTGGACAAGTGGTGGACCTTAACACCCAGATCTTCTTAATATAATGACATAGAGTGGAAAAGTGGTGAATCTTGAGACCAAACCACTCATGCTACTAGGGATAATAGGTTGGACAAGTGGTGGACCTTGAATTTAAACCCCACATATACAAAATATCATGGGTTTAAGGTATTTCAATGGAGCCTAGCATCTCAAAGACATGGTGCATCTTGCTTCTCTTCATGTTTCAATGGAGCCTATTTTGGACAAATGGTGGAGCATCCTTCTCTCCATGTTTCAATGGACCCTAGATTGGACAAGTGGTGGACCTTTGCTTCTCTCTATGTTTCAATATAGTTAGCCTATATTAGACAATTAGTAGACCTCCAATCTCTCCATGTTGTCTAGAGCTAAGCTTGGACAAGTGGTGGACCTTACTTCTCCCTTCCCTTAGTTTACTAGCTTAAATGATCACTATGTATACTTGCTTAGATCTAGCTTGAACAAGTGGTGGAACTTGTATTCACACAAACTTAATCCATTACAAAAAAGTATATGTTAAAATAACATTTGGTTTTTTTTGTTTCAGGAAAGATGGCTCCAAAAAAACAGGTTGCAAGGGTTGCTGTCTCAGTTGACTATACTTGCAATGATCTTAGGAAATGGTATTTGGACATACATGGTATAGAGGGTGCACAATTTCATAAGGTGCATCTATTTATTGCCAAAAAGGATAATGACAGCTTGTTTGAAGATGTTGGACAAGTTGTGGAAGCATCTGTCTCTGTAGTTGATAGTCATCCAGAGGTGGAATGCATTGACATTCTAGTTCCAATGAATCTAGAATTTCAACTATCTCCAGGAGCATATGCATTGGAGCGCATGTCTAGAAACAAAGAAGAGACAATGTTTTCTCGAGGATGGAAGTTTGCAGAATCAAATCCAAATATCACAGCAGATCAACTTCAAAGCTCCATCATTGCCACACTACAACGAAAAAAGGTGAAAGCTTCACGACCACCATCCACAAAGAAGCAAGCAAAAGTGCAGAAAGTAGAAGCTAAGCGAACTAGCTCCATTTTGGATGTAGACAAGGCATCTTTGGCATCCTCATCAACAGAGGGTTCAATGTCAAAGATGAGAATTGTGGATCCAGATGTTTTAGAAGCTGAGGCCATGAAAGGACAAGAAAAAGATACAGGTGGAATGAATAAGTACATAAATTATTTTCCTTTCCAATATAGGGAATTTGATATCCCTATTCAAAATTGTTGGCTTGCTCCTGATCACTATAATGCACGTATTATGGATAAAAAACACGCTGAAAGTGTGTTATTTGGATTTTCACGGAGTACGACCAAGCCTGCAGCATGTGCATATTTGATGCCTGTTCGAAATGCAAAATCAAAGAAGGGGACTCCTTTGGCAGTAGAAGAGGTAGAGGAGCAAAAAATTAAAGATTATCATTATTGGATTCTTGATGGGCAGCATTCAATCTATGCTGCAAAAGTTTTGCTTCACAATGAACAAAACAACAAAGAGATCTTTGAAAGACTGATTAGCGTGTATAAATTTAGAAAGGCTCGCATTGTTGTGAATGCTCCTCCATTTGTTGCAACTGCTATATCTGCCATTGCAAATGAGGAGGCTCAGGCATTGTATGTCAAGCAACCTTACAGCCAAATATTGAGACATTTACGGAGTCAATGGATCTTCTCAGGACGACCACCAAAGGCAGCAAGTGGAATTGCAGAGGGACATGCATCTCGTGCCGGATGGGATGTAAGTTATTTTCTTTGTCTTTTTGATAGTGTTTAATTAACAAATCTTGCTCAATAGTTTAATTATTTCTCTATTTCTTTTCAGGGTTTTCTTCGATTGGCAAGAATGAGTGCAGCAGCAAGTTGGATTGCTAAACAGGCACACATGGTCACCTACTCTGATTTAGTTTATGATTGCTGGATAGAAATCATTGAAAATCTAGAAGAGGAGAATAAGAAACCCCCAACAACTGTATTTAGATATCTTTGTGGCCTTGAGGAATCAGAGGTAAAGACTATTCAAGAAGAGATTAGAGATGAGAAGATTTTACTGTCAAAGAGTGCAAAGGATGGTGATGCAACTGACATGTATGATCGAATCAAGCAGTTGAAGCAAGACAAATTGATTCAAGATGCACTTCTTGAAGGCTTCAACAATTTGAATGAGTCTTCACCATGTAAAGACTGGGAGGAGGTGGTCAAAATGTATAACATCAATGATGTTGTTTATAAAACAATTTTAATGCTATGCGAGGAATGGATCAGATCTAGTTTGACGCGTGGAACAAAGAAAATGGCTTTTCCAGATGGAGCAATAAAATACATGCAATGGGCAATTCACCTTCAAAAGGAGAAAACTGAGCCTAGAGATTTGCCATGGTCAATCTATGTGGTGAGCCTACAAATGGAAGGCAATCTCTACTTGATGCGCCACTTCAATAATAAAGTGCCTATTGGCTTATGTGTTTTAGATATGACAAAAAACGTTGGAGGCAATTTGAAGTGGAGTGAGGAGACATTTAACAATGCTTTGGATGGGATCTTGGCTATTGCTGGAGGGTCAACAGATCCTGGATTTGTCTTTCTTGCATTTGTGGATTTCACTAACTTCACAAAATTGCAATGTGCCTTTCACGCCATGGGAGATAATTTGAGCTACCATTGTTGTGGTGCATTGCATCACTTTCCATCAGCTCCTTGCAAAGGAGCAATTCAATTCCTAACAGTTATTGCCTTCTTGGGACAAGGCAATGCATTTGAAGACCTGAGAAGAAGATCAGAGGAACATCCCATGCCAATTGATTGTTCTCTTCTTCAAGTAGCAGATAACGATATGTCAGATTTGCAATATTTGGAGGCCAAAAAAGAGCTTTGGTCAAGCACTACATTCGTACATATTGTTTTGAAGACCGCAAGCTTGTTGATGTTTTTGGTGATGGCTCCTTGGTTGCACAAGAAGGAATACAACAGAAAAAAGAAGTCATCTGCTTAATTGATAGTGTGGAGGAGGCAAAAAGCATGGAGACCATGCTGCTAGACTTTGTTAAGTCTCATGAAGATATAGAAAAATGGGCTGGACTTCAACAATCCACTTCGCAATCAGGCGACATTGTGCCTGTTACAGAGGAGTGCTCTCCACAAAGAGAAGAAGAACAACAACAACACCATCCTGTGTCAATGGAGGACTTTTTGGAAATGGAGACACGTATGTTTTGAGTTTCTTGTGCATGTTAGTGTTTCTTGTTACTGATTTGATACTCTTAATGTTAGATTTTGCTTTATATAGTATTGATTGAGCTTGTATTTTTTATCTCAAGCATTCAAGGTTTGAATGTAAATAGTAAATTACTTGAGTTTTTGAATGGTGGATCTGTAGACTAAAACTAAAACATTTAATACTCACAAAGACTTAATTACTTAAGAGCTTGAACTCAATAAGTTTTGGACCTTTTATCAATACCCCCTTGATATGATACATTAGATCGTAGCATGGTTAAATGGTGATGCTTCATAAATTGAACCTAGCTTAGACAGGTGCTGGAGCCTAAATTTAAACTAACCTTGCTAGAAGGGAGCTTATGTTTGGACTTTGAGAGAAATAGCATAAGTAATCAATTAGAGCATAGATTAGACATGTGGTGGTGGCCGGCCTTAGAGACCAAAATCTTAATGAGCTTGGAAAGGTATTTAAGTACTGCAATTTACTTAGTTTTAGTACTCATTAAATGCATAGCTTGACAAAAGGTGGACCTTACATGGATCCTAATTTCAAGAGGTGTGGTAGACCTTCAAAACAAGCTCATATAGCTTGGACATGTGGTAGACCTTGCATGAAGACTAGTTTAGACAAGTGTGGTACACCTTGTAACCAACACCCATTTGTTATATTAGCTTGGACAAGTGGTGGACCTTGCTTTTATGTTTCAATGGAGCATATTTTGGACAGGTGGTAGACCTTGTTTCTCTCCATGCTTCAATGGAGAGAAACTTTAGCTTGGACAAGTGGTGGACCTTGTTTTTATGTTTTAAAGGAGCATATTTCGGACAAGTGGTAGACATAGTTTCTCTCCATGGTTCAATGGAACCCACCTCAGACAAGTGAAGTACCTTGAAACCAAACCCCCATAATACAACCTACTAAATAGGTTGGAAAATTGGTAGGATATGAAACCATCCATGATAGAGCATAGTATAGGTGAAAACGTAGTGGTCCTTATATCAATTACCCATGCATAGCTTGGACAAGTGGTGGACCTTGATTCTCTCTATGTTTCAATGGATCCTATCTTGGACTAGAGATATATCTTACTTAGTTCCATGCTTCAATGGATTGTAGCTTGGATAAGGAGTGGAACTTCAAACAAAACTCCACAGCATAGCATATATTAACAATTCATGGGTTTTATAGAGATTGTCCTGCCTATTTTGGAGAGTTGGTACACCTTTATTCTCCATTCTTCAATGGATCTGAGGTTGGACAAGCGGAGCTGGAGAAGTGGTCAACCTTAAAATGAAACCTCCCATGCTACAAACCATCATAGATCGTATATGTAGTGGACCTTGAAACTCTTTTATGTCCCTAGCTTAGAGAAGCACTCTGATTATCTCCGTACATGAAGCAAGGTTTGGACAAGCTTGGTGGACTTCAACAGAATCTCTATGCAATAATAGGCAAGTGGTGGAGCTTGTTTTCTCCTTGTTCCAATGGAGCCTAGCTTAGACAAACAATGGAGCTTGCTTCTCTCCATGTTTCAATGGATCCTAGCTTAGAAAAGTGGTGGAGCTTTGCTTCTCTCCATGTTCCAATGGACCATAGCTTAGACAAGTGGTAGACCTTGAAAAACACCCCTCGTATACAACATATTATGGGGTTTTCATGTTTCAATGGCTCCTAGCTTGGACAAATGGTAGAGCTTGCTTCTCTTTATGTTTCAATGGATCCAATCTTAGCCAAGGGGTGGACCTTGAAACAAGAATCCCCCCCCCCCATGTACAACGTATTATGGGTTTTGAAAGCACTGGGAGAAAATAATAGCTTTGATAAGTGGTGGACCTTGCTTCTCTCCATGCTTCAATGGAGCCGAGGTTGGACACATGTTGGAGAGAAGATGGTTGCCCATGAAATAAGACCATGCATGCTATAATCAATCATATGTTGTACACATGGTGGACCTTGCAATTGTTTTATATGCCTAACTTGGACAAGTGGAGGACCCTTGATTACCTCCAGATATCAACAACAAGCCAAGTTTGGACAAGTGTAGTACCACCAAACCAGAATCTATATGCTACAATAGAGTATAGGTAGGACACGCGATGAACCTTGATATCAAACCATCCATGCTACTAGAGATGATAGGTTTCACATGTGGTGGAACCTTGTATCAATGTTCTATGTGTAGTTTTTTTTGACTAGTGATAGACCTTGAAACTAATCCCTCTAGGCTACAAGAAAAAAGAGATGGATGAGGAGGCTAGACTACTTTTGTTGCATCAATGCATCCCATGTTACCACATATACTATAGGGTTCTTGGATAAGTGTTGGATCTTGTGTCAATGCTCCATGTCTAGCTTGGACAAGTGGTGGACCTTGGTTCTCTCTATGCTTCAAATGGGCAATAGATTGGAGACACAGTGGCCTTTTTTTTCAATGATTTTATTTTTTGGAAACCTTGGAGGCACCATGTAAGAGGCACTCTAAGTCTTCCATACAATGGACCTATTGGACTATAAAATAATGATATCTTTCTTTGATATTGTCATTATTTTATGCATAATATTTTCTTCTTTTTGCAGACACAAAGGAGTTAAGTGATATAAAATCTAGATGTATTTCACACTATGATTGGCATGAAGATCCTTTTGGGACACCAACTTTTCCTATTCCCAAAGATGTAATTTTCCATATTAACGGTGTGGATTTTGAAGTGCGACTTTCATGTATTGAAGGAGCTGGTTATGGGCTATTTGTGCATACTACCCTGGAAAGTGGTTTGACTATTCTAAACTATGGAGGGCATAAGTATAGATTTCAAGACTGGAAAAAGATATGCAAAATATTTCCAAGAGCTTATAAATATTCTCTTCTAGAGGATCCAAACATAGAAGAAGAGGAAGATCAATCATACATTATTGGTTGTGTAGAAGAAGGAAACGTGTCGGGCTATATAAATAGTTCTCACAGTACAAATGTCTGTCCCAACGTACGCTATACATTTGATCCAAATTTGCCACCTTGGCATAAATGCACCTCTTCACACATCAAGTCATCAGAAGAATATGGCCATTTATGCATTGAGACAATTTGTCAAGTTTAATCAGGAGATAGTTTGTTTGCTGACTATAACTTTACTTGACATTGTAAAGTATTGTACATGGATGGAAATCTCAAGTACATGCATCATTTTCATTTTCATGGATGAAATTCTCAAGTGAATATAACATTTGATTAATGTTTAGTTTTATGCTCAACGAGAAAACTAGAGTGCTCTTATGCTTTGTGTTTGTCTAACATATTTGACTACCTTGGCCATAGAATCTTGATTCTACTCTAGATTTGTGATAAATCTTACCAAAATTTAATCAATGTCTAGGTTGGACAAGTGGTGGGGCTTCAACATTACTGTCTTAAACAAGTGGAGTTATCTTACTTGAATAAGTGGTGGCCTTTGAATCCAAATCTAAGCCAAATCTCTAATTATTTTTCTTGTAGTCTAGGTTGGACATTTGGTGGACCTTGTATCCATGTTTCCTCAACAAGGGTGGCTTTAGTTTTCACTTTAAGTACTCATCTTTAATAAAGTGTAGGATGGAAAATGTTGAGTTAGTAAGATTGTATTTTTAGACAAGTGGTGTTTGGTGTACGAATGCTGAAAATGGTTGCAAGGATTCTAACAACGACTTTACCTTAAATAAATTTCTTACTAGGAGTTCTACATATAAATATGGTGAATAAAATTCTAGTGGTTTTGAGATACCTTTGTGTGTGTGTTTTTTCTTAGATTTCACAAACTGGGATGGATAACGCTCCTATGGTTCAGTCAACAACTATAGAATCCATAGATTCTATGGTTTCTAAAGTGCCCAAGATGGATGATATTTCTATACTAGAGTCTAGTGTTGTGCAACTTGAGCAAGCTTCCAATAATGAGAACCAAGAAAATCGATGCTTCAAAAATGCAACATACATCAAAGAGACTGAAAAGTCCACTCACGAGCTATTGCCAATTGGTACTACGTCATGTAGCGTAGATGTTGAGAAATCCATGCTTACAATTATATTGGATTTAAATGGTCTATTGTTGAAACGTTCCCCTCAACCATCCTCACACCACAATTCAGTGCAAATGGATTCAAAAAGATATATTATACTCAGGCCAGGTTGCATCCAATTCTTGAAGACTATTTTACAAAGGTTTAATGTTGCAATTTGGTCGACAGCTACTAGGAATAATGTGTATCAAATCCTTGCAGCACTAAACAACTTAGCTGAGGATACATTGCCTTTCTTTGCAATTTGGTCGCAAGATGTTTGCTACACCGCTCAAACTCAAAAATTGTTTAGACCCGACAATCCAAACGTTGAGGCAATGTTCAAGCCTCTAGCCAAAATTGCCATGGGGTTTGAATGTGATCCAAAAGAACAGTGCTTATTGATGACTCTCCTTACAAGGGATGTATTTCACCAGCAAACAATTGCATTTTTCCACCACAATTTGATGCTGAGAAGATGGTTGACAATATGCTCTTGGAGGAGCTACTGCCATACTTGATTCAGCTTGATGAGAGAAGGGATGTGCGTGATTTAATTGCTTCTAATCGTTATGGACAACCTATAGTGACAAATGATAGTGAATACAAACAAATCATGGAGTATTGGAAGCAGAAAAATGATGTTTGGTCAGCTAAGGTTTTCTTACAAGAGAATACCACCTGCAAAAGGTGACAGAGATGAAACTATCATTGAAGATGCAAGTGACACAAGCCACCGCAATGAAATGAGAAGAGCCCAAATACAAGAGATCTTGGCAAAGGAGCGTACACCCATTGAAGCATGAAGGCGTCACAATTGACCACTTTAGCTAGGCAATTGGGTTGTAACACAAAAGGAGTTTTGAAGGCAACCACAGCAAAGGCTTATATAAATAAGGTGAAAGCTGAGAACAATCTTCTAAGGCTGGATAGAAAGCAACCCTAAGGTACTAGTGACATGTCATATATTCTTGATACACATGCTTGAACACTCATGTGCATGGTATCTAACAAATCTTTCTTTTTATTCCTTCTTGCAGGATCTTACAAAGGATACTACTAGATGGAGCTCAATCAATAGAGATTTTGATATTTTTGCTCAAAATAATGAAGCAGTCACCTACATTTTTTGTTTATCAATTTCTTGAGAGACTTTATTTTAGTTTGTAATCATCAAATGAAATGAAAAGTATCCGTCTTATTAAGATTGTTGATCTTTTTCTTGTTCAAACCTTTCAATTGTGATTTATAGTTTTGTTAGCATGAGATTGTGCTTTTTAGTTTGAAAAAAACTGTCAAAGATCCAAGTCTTTTTGGCTTTACTTAAGTTATTAATTGTGAAAGATCCAAGTTTTTTTTCTTTACTTAAGTTATTGATTGCCTATGTAATAGTCCTTAAAACAATATCGGATGGCTTTCTTGCTCCCATGTCTCACATTGGTCTTTAGGTAAGACAAGTGGTGACCTTGAAAGTATGGTCTCATATCTCGATCAAGTGAAGAGACATGAAGCTTAAATATCACTACTATGTATCTAGTGTTAAACTCCATCGAGACAAAGACTAGATAGCCAAATTGCAGTCGAGTTTAAGTGAAAAATCCATTTGAGCTAAGGTAAAACTTATAGTGCCTCATTTTTCTAGGATTCTACCCCATCAAGGAAGTTATAATCTAGCACAAACCAATTAAGACTCTTTTGGAGCCTAGATAGGACAATTCGTGGAACTTATGAAACTTATTATTGAGTTAGAGTCTAGTTTAGATAAGCAAAAGATCTTCAAACCAGCACTTGGTCTTACTATTCAATATTCAAAGTCCCTTGAAGCTAACAAATTACATACCCACTTGTAACCTAACTAATGAGTAATTATATAGATCTAAGCAAGTATATATAATGAGTCTTCAAACTAATAATCCAAGGGAAGAGAGTAGCAAGGTCCACTACTTGTCCAAGCTCAGCTCTAGACAACATAGAAAGATGCTAGTTCTACTAATTGTCTAATTATAGGCATGGAGAAATGATAGAGGGACCACTTGTCCAACCTATCATCTCTAGTAAGATGGGAGGTTTGGCCTTAAGATTCACCATGTAACCAACCTATACATCATTGTATTATGAAGAGTAAAAAAGCAAAGCTCCACCACTTGTCCAAGCTAGTTCTAAAATCCACATGGAGATAAGCAAGCTCCACCATTTGT
This sequence comes from Adiantum capillus-veneris, assembly GCF_014529385.1. Taxonomy (NCBI): domain Eukaryota; kingdom Viridiplantae; phylum Streptophyta; class Polypodiopsida; order Polypodiales; family Pteridaceae; genus Adiantum; species Adiantum capillus-veneris. The sequence continues at coordinate 143,262,620 of NC_140937.1, read as the reverse complement.
CGAATCTCTCTTCCATTAAAACATGAAAAAACTCATCTATGTTGTACAGGGGGACTTTTTTCCAAGGTCCACCACTGTCCAAGCTAGGATCCCTAGTAGCACGAGTGGTTTGGTCTCAAGATACACCACTTGTACACTCTATGTCATTATATTAAGAAGAACTATGTATTAAGGTCCACCACTTGTCCAACCTATAAGGTTATATCTTAAATGGTATCCTTTCTCACCACTTGAAATGCCCATGAGATGTTTTACACGGGGGTTTCATTCCAAGGTCCACCACTTGTCCAAGCTAACTCTATTCAAACATAGAGAGAAGCAAAGGTCCACCACTTGTCCAAGCTAACTCTATTCAAACATAGAGAGAAGCAAAGGTTCACCACTTGTCAAAGCTAGGCTCCGTTGAAGTATGGAGAGAAGTAACCTCCATCATTTTTCCAAGATAGGTGCCATTCAAACATGGAAAGAATCAAGATCTACCATGTCTCCGAGATTCTAGGCTCCATTGAAACACCCTAAAACCATGATATTTTGTACATGGGGTGTTTGCATTCAAGGTCTACCACTTCTCTAACGTATTATACCTAGTAGCATGAGTGATTTGGTCTTAAGATTCACCACTTATCCACTCTATGTCATTATATTAAGAATAACTGGGTGTTAAGGTCCACCACTAGTCCAACCTATAAGGGTATATCTTAAATGGTATCCTTCACCACTTATCAAGGTCCATCACCACTTTTCCAACCTATAAGGTTATATCTTGAATGATATTTTTCCTCATCACTTGTAATGTCCATGCTATGTTTTACAAAGGGGTTTTGTTCCAAGACCCACCACTTGTCCAAGCTAACTCCATCCACCACTTGTCCAAGATAGGCTCCATTGAAACATGGAGAGAAGGATGATCCACCATTTCTCCAAGATAGGTTCCATTGAAACATTGAGAGAAGCAATCTCCACCATGTCTCCAAGCTAGGCTCCATTGAAATACCCTAAACCCATAATTTTGTACATGAGGGGTTTACATTCAAGGTCCACCACTTGTCCAACCTATTATCCCTAGTAGCAAGAGTGGTTTGGTCTCAAGATTCACCACTTGTACACTCTATGTCATTATATTAAGAAGAAATATGTGTTAAAGTCCACCACTTGTCCAGCCTATAAGGTTATATTTTAAATAGTATCCTTTCTCACCACTTGAAATGCCCATGATATGTTTTACATGGGGGTTTCATTCCAAGGTCCACCACTTGTCCAAGCTAACTCTATTAAAACATATAGAGAAAGAAAGGTCCACCACTTGTCCAAGCTAGGCTCATTGAAACATAGAGAGAAGGAACCTCCACTGTTTCTCCTAGATAGGCTCCATTGAAACATGGAGAGAAATAAGCTCCACCATGTCTCCAAGTTGCTAGGCTCCATTGAAATACCCAATACCCATAATTTTTTGTACATGGGGGGTTTACATTCAAGGTTCACCACTTGTCCAACCTATTATCCCTAGTAGGTTTGGTCTCATGATTCACCACTTGTCCACTCTATGTCATTATATTAAGAGGAATTAGGTGTTAAGGTCCACCACTTGTCTAACCTATAATGTTATAGCTTGAATGGTATTTTTTCTCACCACTTGTAATGCCCATGACATGATTTACATGGGGGTTTTGTTCCAAGGTACACACTTATCCAAGATAAATCTATTGAAACATAGAGAGAAACAAAGGTCCACCACTTTTCCAAGCTAGGCTGCATTGAAACATGGACCTTAATACCAAATTATTTCTAGTAGCATGAGTGATATTTTGTACATGGGCGTTTACATTCAAGGTCCACCACTTGTCCAACCTATTTCCCTAGTAGGTTTGGTCCCAATTTCACCACTTATCCACTCTATGTCATTATATTAAGAATAATTGGGGTGTAAGGTCCACCACTTGTCCAACCTATAAGGTTATATATTGAATGGTATTTTTTCTCACCACTTGTAATGCCCATGATATGTTTTACATGGGGTTTTTGTTCCAAGGTCCACCACTTTTCCAAGATAACTCTATTTAAACATAGAGAGAAACAAAGGTCCACCACTTGTCCAATCTAGGCTCCATTGAAACATGGAGAGAATGATGCTGCACCATTTATCCAAGATAGGCTGCATTGAAACATGGAGAGAAGCAAGCTTTACCATGTTTCCAAGCTAGGATCCATTGAAACACTCTAGGGGGTTTTATTTCAAGGCCCACCACTTGTTTAACCTATTATCCCTAGTAGCATGAGTGGTTTGGTTTCAAGATTCACCACTTGTACACTCTATGTCATTATATTGTGTTAAAGTCCACCACTTGTCCAACCTATAAGGTTATATCTTAAATGGTATCCTTTCTCGCCACTTGAAATGCCCATGATATGTTTTACATGGGAGTTTCATTCCAAGATCCACCACTTGTCCAAGCTAACCATATTCAAACATAGAGAGAAACAAAGGTCCACGACTTGTCCAAGCTAGGCTCCATTGAAACATGGAGAGAAGGAACCTCCACCATTTCTCCTAGATAGGCTCCATTAAAACATGGAGAGAAGTAAGTTCCACCATGTCTCCAAGATGCTAGGCTCCATTGAAATACGCAAAACCCATGATATTTTGTACATGGGTGATTTACATTCAAGGTCAACCATTTCTCCAACCTATTATCCCTAGTAGGTTTGGTCTCACAATTCACCACTTTTCCACTATATGTCATTATAATAAGAGGAATTGGGTGCTAAGGTCCACCACTTGTCCAGCCTATAAGGTTATACCTTCAAAGGTATTTTTTCTCACCACTTGTAATGCCCATGACATGCTTTACATGGGGGTTTTGTTCCAAGGTTCACCACTTGTCCAAGAAAATTCTATTGAAACATAGAGAGAAACAAAGGTCCACCACTTTTCCAAGCTAGGCTCCATTGAAACATGGACCTTAATACCAAATTATTCCTAGTAGCATGAGTAATATTTTGTACATGGGGGGTTTGCATTCAAGGTCCACCACTTGTCCAACGTACTTTTCCTAGTAGGTTTGGTCGCAAGATTCACCACTTGTCCACTCTATGTCATTATATTAATAATAATTGGGTGTTAAGGTCCACCACTTTTAACCTATAAGGTTATATATTGAATGGTATTTTTTCTCACCACTTGTAATGTCCATGATATGTTTTACATGGGGATTTTGTTCCAAGGTCCACCACTTGTCCAAGCTAGATATGTTCAAACATAGAGAGAAACAAACATGCACCACTTGTCCAAGGTAGGCTCCATTGAAACATGGAGAGAATGATGCTCCACCATTTATCCAAGATAGACTCCATTGAAACATGGAGAGAAGTAAGCTCCACCATGTTTCCAAGATGCTAGAGTCCATTGAAATACCCAAAACCCCTGATACTTTGTACATGGGGGGTTTACATTCAAGGTCCACCACTTGTCCAACCTATTATCCCTAGTAGCATGAGTGGCTTGGTCTCAGGATTCACCACTTGTCCACTCTATATCATTATATTAAGAAAAATTGGGTTTCCATATCTAAATGGATCTTTGCTTGGATAAGTGGTAGACCTTGAGACCTAAATACCCATTCTACACTAGAGCATTGGTTAAGCCTTATACACTTCAAGCATACCTTTAACAACAAGTAGTAGTTATTAGTTGACTTAAATCTAGTTGAACTCCATGGTATTGAGACTAAGAGAGAGTGTAGCATAAAAAAGAGTCAGGATTTTAATTTGACTTTCTTTCTATTAATGAGTAGATCATAGATGGATTTTGGTATCTAATAAAACCTTAGGGTAGACAATGTAAAAATCATGTCTATTGTTGTGTTTGCATTAAGTGTTCTTGTTCTTTAATTTCAGAACCATTACAGAAAAATGGATTGGCTATATGCTGGCATAAATTGAAGAAAACTATTGAATTACCCATCCAACCTCCTCCAAGACCTTGTCCAAGGAATGAATCACCTCCTTATCACCTACCACTTGCTTTCAAGGACATCAAAAGAGTACTTATCTTGGATCTAGAGGGGTTACTTCTCAAGACAGTTGAAATGAAACATGGAGATTCTATGCCATCTTGGGCTCAACACATGCGACTTGTGGAGGACAAAGATGAAGTTTATCATGTGGTGCGACCAGACGCACAAAGTTTTTTGGATTTTTGTGCTGAATACTTTGAGCTATGGATATGGAGTTGCTATAACTTAACAAGGGTGCAACGCATCACACAAAAGTGTTTTCCTGAGCAGTATACCAAGTTCAAGGTGTTTATGAGTAACAAAAATTGCCAAAATCCAAATATCATGTTAGGATTTACAAGGGTTTATCACAAAAATCTGAGTGATATTTGGAAGATATTTGAGGATTTGGATGCAAACAATACCTTAATTTTTGATGACACTCCATATAGGGTGATGTGGAACATGCCAGGGACATATCTTATATTTCCAAAGATGTGGAGGCAAACTTCCGAGCAACTTCAAAACTTCTTGCAGAGAACCATAATTCCATGGTTGGTAGGATGGTTGTATGCAAGAGATAAGAGAGTCTATACATATAACACAATTGTAAATCAGTATAGTGATTCTGAGACAAATTATGTCCTTGGTGTGTACTTGTCAACACGAAAGCATTGAATAAATATGGCTATAAGATGCTTTTTTTATTCTAGTGTGTATCTTTCAACATTTGTATAATTTGATATAGTCTTTTTTTTTTATATAAAAGGTGTGTCAATTTTATGAACACTTGAATGGAGTGCACCCTACTCTAAGGGGACTTCAATGTACTATTGGAGTGCATCCTATTGTAAGGGGACTCTGATGTATTGCTAGAGTGCACCCAAATTTTTGGGGACTCATTTTTTATTTGATTGGGGCCTATGTTGGGTCATATAGTAAAAGAAATTCATTTTTTGTCAATTCATATCGAGGTTGCATTTATTTGGAACTATGAAAGAATTGATGTTTGATGTCAAAATAAAACTTGTAAGTGTGGATCAGAGAATTCATGGACTTTAAATATGTGAGAGGGATCTTTTTCTTGGGCACAAATGTTTGCTTCAAGAATTTTGTCATTACATACTTTATGTGAAAGAGTTTTAGAATCTAAAAGACTTTGAAAACAAAACTATGGAATCTAAGTGCATGTATTCTTGAATGGCTTGAAAGTTGATGTATACATGCATGTCGCCTTGATGAAGATTTAGATCTGACAAGATGGAAAGATATAATTCTTGGACGTTACCTTTGTCAATTTGGTAATAACATATGTAACTTTCTTTTAATATGGGTGGAAAATATATTATTATGTGCATTTGGAAAATATATTATTATTTGCATATTTAACTTTCTTTTAATATGGGTGGAAAATATATTATTATGTGCATTTGGAACCTAATTGCTTGACCTTCAAACCAAGATTCCTATGTTATTTTTTCATATACTTTTTTATACTGAATTAAGATTGTGGATGCAAGGTCCACCACTTGTTCAAGCTAGATCTAAGAAAGTATATATACTGAGTCTTCAAACTAGTAAACCAAGGGGAGAGAGAAGCAGGGTCCATCACTTGTCCAAGCTCATCTCTAGACAACATAGAGAGATGTTATGTCTACTAATTGTCCAATATAGTCATGGAGAAATGATAGAAGGTTGATCCACTTGTCCAACCTATCATCTCTAGTAAAATGGGAGGTTTGGCCTTAAGATTCACCATGTAACCAACATATACTTCATTGTATTATGAAGAGTAGAAAAGAAAAGCTCCACCACTTGTCTAAGGTAGTTCCAAAATCAACATGGAGAGAAGAAAGCTTCACCATTTGTCCAAGATAGGCTCCATTAAAACATGGAAAACCTCATATATGTTGTACATGGAAGCTTTTTTCCAAGGTCCACCACTTGTCCAAGCTAGGATCCATTAAAACATGGATAGAAACAAGGCTCCACAACTCGTCCAACCTTTATAGCTGCAAAGTGTACCGGTTGTCTAAACTAGGCATGGGAAAATAATAGAAGGTCCACCACTTATCCAATATATTATCTCTAATAGCATGGGAGGTTTGGTCTCAAGATTTAGGAATTGGCTGACCTGTATTTCATTGTATTATGATGAATTTGGTTTTAAAGTCAACTACTTATCCAAGCTATAAGTTTATATCTTGAATGGTATTCCTTCCCATCACTTAGAAAACCAATGATATGTTGTACATGGGAGGGTTTGTTACAAGGTCCACCACTTGTCCAAGCTAGTTTCATTGAAACATGGATGAAGACAAGCTCCACCATTTGTTAAAGCTAGACTCCATTGAAATCTAGAAAATCCATTCTATGTTGTACATGGGGTTTTTGTTTTAAGGTCCAACACTTGTCCAAGCTAAGATCCATTGAAACATGGAGTAGAGAAACACTCCACCACTTGTCCAAGCTAGGCAACATTGATAGTAGTTGGTTTATTTTGAAGATCCACCACGTGTCTAAGCTAACTCTATTGAAACATAGAGAGAAGCAAAGGTCCACCAACTGTTCAAGCTAGGCTCCATTGAAACATGGACAGAAGCAAGCTCCACCATTTCTCCAAGATAGACTCCATTGAAACATGGAGAGAATCAAAGGTCCACCATTTCTCCAAGCCAAGATCTAGTTGTCCAACCTATAAGGTTATATCTTAAATGGTAATCTTTCTAATCACTTGGAATACCCATGATATGTTTTACATGGGGGTTTTGTTCCAAGATCACCACTTGTCCAAGCTAACTCTATTGAAACATAGAGAGAAGCAAAGGTCCACCACTTGTCCAAGCTAGTCTCCATTGAAACAAGGAGAGAAGAAAGCTCCATCATTTCTCCAAGATAGGCTAGCATGGATAAGTGCACCTTGAAACCAACCTTCCTATGAGGCAATAGAGCATATGCTACATATTTTATGTATGCCCCATGCCTCAAATTAAGAAGTTATAGATTAGAAGTGGACCTTGCTTAAATGTCACATGCAATAAATTAAGGAAAAATAGCCAAGTGGATTGTATTCCTCAATGGATCCTTGCTTTCACAAGTTGTGAACCTTGAGTCACTTTTACATTAACTTGGACAAGTGGTGGACCTAGAAACCAAGCTCTCCATGTTGAGATAAGTTGTAGGTAGGACATTAGAACATAGACAACGATAATGGATGCAATATACTCCTCTCCTAATAATCCAATTGATTGAAACCATGATATTTTAGTTGTTTTCATTGTGTATTGTATGTGCATAAAGTGGAATGAGACCTTAAGAAAACTCAAATTTTTGACAAAATCTCTATATTTTATACATGATATATTGAAAGTTGTCCAACCTGGGAATTGGGATTTTCCCACTTTACCTAATATGGTCTTAGGAGATGTTTCACGACATTCCCGATCATCCAGAATGGGGAAATGAAGCTGACAATGAGTCCACAGACAACTCAAGCGAGAACGAGGAAACCATAAAGGATGTCAGATTCTACGACTTTCCAAATCATACTGAAAAACTCTAGAAACGCTACAGAGAAAAGAGAAAAACGAAAGGGGTTAAAAACAATCCGATGCCTAGGATAAGAGGGAAAAACCGATTCCTAATGCTAGTAAAGGCGGAAGATTGTGTCAAGGACAAGATTTTTGGAAGAATGAGAGGAAATATGGAAACGAGCTCACAGAAAGACAAATGAAGCTCAAGAAATCAAGTTCAACCCAGTGAAACGAAAACCAAAACAGATAAAGCGAAAAAGAACATGAGAAACAAGGAAAATAAAGAGTCCAAATTAGAACGCCAAAACAAGTACAGAGAGTTAAAGAAAACTCTGAAAGAAGTTTGGACGACTAAAATTGAGAGTAGTGAGGATGAAAACGCCAATATCAAGGGAAACATGGATGTTCCCTCTCACTACAGGAAATTTACGATATAGGATAGGAAGGTGATATTAACCCAGCCTATCAGAGAAAGAAAGGAGAACGAATCCTATGATGGACCGGAGGACGCTAAAAAGGTTGATTTAGCAGCTCCAGGAGAGGAACCGAGACCAGTATACATAGCTACAGATTTGTCTCTGGAAGAAGAAGAGAGACTTTTGAGTCTTCTCAGAGAATACAGGGATGTGTTTGCATGGTCGTACAAGGACTTGAAAGGAGTCGATCCATCAATATGCCAACACACAATTCCTTTGAGAGGTATCCCTTGTCCTAGTCCCCTCATAGGTGATTTTTGCATGTTATTCATCATGTCATTCATCCTTTTGAGCATGTCTTCTAAAGATGTAAGCGGAGCTGCAGCAGCCGTTCCACTTGTGCTGGTTTGGTGGATGATGTTTTCTTGCTTTGGCTATCCTCTTCCAAATTTTTAGGAGAAGGCCACCATCGAATGGAATCCACTTTGGATTGATCCATGTGCAGCCCAGTAGCTGAGATAACATGCACAAGATAGTGAATTTCCTCCTTGAGAAAATCACACTTGGATGCTTTGGCATATAATTGATTTGTTCGTAACAATTCAAACACCTGCCTCAGATGTTGCAAGTGTTTTTCCTCAAAAGTATTGTATATGAGAATGTCATCAAGAAAAATGATAACAAATTTGCCCAAGTACGGTTTCAAGACACTATCCATAAGTGTCATGAATGTTGCGGATGCATTGGTTAACCCAAAATGCATAACCAAAGACTCGTAATGTCCAAACCTTGTTCAGAATGCAGTTTTGGGTATATCAGCAAGTCGAATACGTACTTGATGATAATCCAACCGCAAGTCTATTTTCATAAAAATACGAGCATGAGTGAGCTTGTCGAACAACTCATCCATGCATGGTAATGGGTACTTGTTCTTAACAATAACCACATTTAATCCACGATAGTCTAGACACATGTGCATACTACCATCCTTTTTCTTCACTAATAGGATAGGAGAAGCCCATGGTGAAGAACTGGGTTGAATAAACCCTCTGCTAAGATAGTCAGCAAGTTAGCGTTCCACCTCGGCAGCTTCAGAATAACTCATTTTGTAGGGTGGTTTACTGCCTGCAACCACATTGATGCTACGTTGCGTGTCGGTGGTAATTATGATGGCAAATCATTAGGAAAAACATCAAGAAATTTCTTTGATAAAGTTTTTAATTCACTAGCAACCTTTGCTTGTTGAGAAGTAACCATTGGTGAAAGAGATGAGAGAGAAGCATGCGGCGTTGAGGAATGTTCAACAGATTCAACATTGGAAATAAAATGACACAATGAGTAATACAAAAAAACTTCATCTATTTCATTATCAAAAACGAGCTGCATAAGCTCTGTTGTACATATCAGTGGTGAGGAAGGCACATCCTTCTCTCCTAACAACAACACATGTGCGCCATGGGATTCAAACATCAAGCTATTGTGCTCGTAGCTACGCTTCAGTGATGGTCCTAGGCTATGCAACCATTCCCTACCAAGTACCACATCTGCCCTCTCCATATTCATAACCTAAAAATCCAAGGATGTGGAATGGCCTTGTATTTCCAACAGACCAAGATGCACACCTTGTGTCCTTGAAGAGATCCGTGCATATGCACTACGTCATGTGGACCAAAGGTCTGTTGCCACATGGAAGCTGTGATACAGTATTCATGCACCACCTCAGTGTGTGTTACTTCCACCATAGAGAATCATGAGGAAGACTCAAGAGGCAGCAGTTGCACCGTGTGCACTGCTTTCTCCTTGCTGTGAGCAGTAGATTTCCCCTTAGGACATTCCTTTTTGCCATGGCCGCTTCCCAAGCATTGTAAATCATAACTTCTCTTTTTTAGCCTTGTCAAAGTCCTCAGGAGAGAGAGGACCACGGGACCCCTTGGGTTTTTTAACTGCTTCAAAATTGGCTACTATAAATTTCCTTTTATTGTGCCCATATTGTGTGTGTGTATTACCATGTGTATTAGCACGCACGTGACTATTATGTGATTTCTTTTCATCTAGATCATCATGAATGTGTGCTTTCACTATGGCCTCCTCAAGTGTTTTAGGGTCATGAGTCTTGACATGCTTCTTAAGCTTGGGCGTCAGACCACGGATAAACCAACATACTTGCTGAAAGGTTTCTAGTCCTTCCAACTTGAGGATAACATCTTGATAGTGAAAGATATATTCAAGCAATGAAGGGTGTTGGCGCATGGAACACGTATCCCAAGCCTTTCAATTTTGATCTGCCTCATTCATAGGCAGAAATTATTTTCAAAACATAGCCTCAAAGGCTGCCCAACTCTGTCGTATGATATTCTTCTCCTTGAGAGACATCCACCATGTGTAGGCCTTGCCTTCCAGAGTCAGACTTGTCTACAGTGCTTTGATTGCATCTGGAGTATGCCGTAAGGCATGAATTCCATCCCACTTGCTGAGCAAGATATTCATTGCATCCTTATTGCAATCTCGGTCCTCTCCCTTAAAAGTCGATGACTTGGTGTCTTTCAACAACTCGTCCAACTCCTTTGCAGTGAGAGAGTGCAAAGAGTCCAGAGATGCACCTTATCTATGATCAGAAGGGCCTTGCCCCTGATCAGCAATGTTGGTGCAGCCAAAGTTGGTTCGAGCTAGGAAATGGTCTATGCCAGGCAAAGACAGCAAGCAAGTGCAGTGCAAAAGTCTAGGGCAAGTGCCAAGGACCTGGGCAGCCAAGTGATAGAGGAAGTGTATGCTCTATGCAGTTTCTTAGGCCAAAAGTGCTGCGGGATGGTCCATATGAGATGGCAGATGAAGGTGTCCAAGATGCCAAGGCAATAATCTGGTATGTAGTGTTCAGTGTGCTCTAGAAGCCGGTCTAGACGGCTCGTCAAACAGAGCCCCGATGTGCAAGATACTGAAGTTTAAACTTAGAGTGAGTAGCAGATCCCTGACGGACAGGGCAGCTGGGGACAGGTGGCCCAGGCAGGTGTCAGTGGATGGATGTGTAGTGCCCAAGTTACGGAGCATGCCGGTCTTCTTGGATGGCGGATTGGAGCTCTGGCTAGCAACTTATGGCCATCAAAAGATTTCCAGGGGGTTGGGTCTCTGCCCACTAGCCCGCATTGAAAAATGTGCCATCTGGCATTTTTTAGGCCTTGACAGGGTTCAAGCAAATAGGTCGTGCTGTGTGAAGTCAGCAAGAAGTCGCGGCTCGTGATTTTGAGCCCCAAGCATCGAGTTATGGCATGGAGAAAAATGGAGCATTTGGCGGTGGAGTGCATGCAGATAACTTTCTCGGGCTTTGCGGCCTCGCACGGCGAATTTAGAGAAGTCAAAGGACGGTGAGGTTTGCATGGCCCTGGCCGACACGGTGGAGACTCGGCACGATTCAACGGCTTGGAGCTCCAACTACCAGATAAAGCATGGCAAGGCCAAGAAAAGGGAGCACCTTGAGGATTTTTTTGGAACATTGGATAATATCCCAAAGGGGGACTGCTACCACGTGGTAGAGGGGGAAAAATCCCACATGGGGAGCCACAGGTCGCGGGCGAGGGGTATTTGACCCAAATCATGTGAGGCGTGGAGGGAAGCTCCCTTGAGTTTGGCAATGGCTGCCGCCGAGTGGGCGTTGTGGCAGGTATCGCGCGACGCTACAGGGCGGAGAGGCGATGTTTTGGCCCACATGAGGCAGCGTAGGTGCGCAACGCGAGAGTTGGAGGCGGTGTCGACGGTGCGATGCACTCGTGAGGGTGATTGTGCAGGCGTCATTGAGGGGGCCTTTTCTACGGCCTTAGGGCCCCAAAGCTTTTGAACGGAACCCCCCCACCCAATAGCGACCTCTCTATTGCTAACAAAAGGGGAGGGTCCCGCGGACAATGTGAGAGAGAGAGAGAGAGAGAGAGAGAGAGAGAGATAGAGAGAGAGAGAGAGAGAGAGAGAGAGAGAACAAATGAAAGGGGAAAGAGGCCACTCCAAGGCCGGACAAAGGCAAAAAGCAAGGCCGAACAAAGTGAAAGCCAGACCAAAGGGGTGAAGGAGAGAGAGAAAAGAAGAGAGAAGTGGCAGGAGGAGTCTGATAGACAGAGAGAGTCAAAGTTGGGCCAAAAAAAAGCAGTGCAAAGCTAGGCCCTCCCCAAAGGGGTAAAATTGAAAGAGGAAAAAATAAAAAAATAAAGAGAAGCCTGGAGGCACTACCAACATCACTATTGCACCCCCCAAGTGCAAAAGAGAGAAGGATGAGCAGATGAAGCAAAGCAGTACCCCTTCCCAAAAATACCAAATTAGGGTACCAGATGGACCAATAAAGTGGCAATTTCCCAAATTGAAACCCTTCCCTATAAAAGTCAAAAATTAATCAAATTAGGGGCTTTCTGGCTTTTTTGGCGCCGTTTGAAGCCTGCAAAGTGGATCTCTGACAGAGGAGTGTCCCTGTCAAAGCCCTTTGTACTTTCTCGTTAAAATGGCCATGATGATGGCACTGTGAGCCTACATACGTGCTTTGTGAAGTGCAATCAAGCCGATGTTGCCCCGTCTTGTTGTTGTTTCCCCTTCCCCCTCCTCTTTCTCCTACTCTGGTGTTTCCCCTCGGTGCCAGCTGTGTAGAAATGTACACTCCCCTGGACCGACGGTGTTTTGTGTGGGAGAGTGAGATTGAGCGGCTATGAGTGTATGTAAGGGTGGAGCCAGTGTTCTACTAGTGTAAAGTGTATTTTTGAAGGTGTTTTCCGAGAGGATAGGGGTGTTGTGGATACCCTGAGCTATAGAGAGGCCCTTGTGTTTGTGTCGGGTGTGTTCCCCCTCTCCATCTTCTGGTGCCCCCACTGAGGAGTATGCTGATGCTCCTAGTTGAAGTCAAAGTAGTGATTTCGGTGATGCCAAATGTGCAGCCTTTGAAGAGCAGGTGCTGCTAGTGATGGCTTGGACGGGATTTTCCATTTTCACTGGGGTTGAAGATGCGTAAACTTGGCTTCAATACTATGGTTTGTTTGTGTTGGAAAGTGGTTTATCGAGAGAAGATGGTGCGGTGCAGGTGTTCTCGCTCATGGTTCGTGGTAAAGCAAGGCTATGGTTCGATAGCCTTGGTGATGAAGAAAAAGCAGATTGTGAAGCCCTGGAGGCGGATTTTCGAAGCAGATTTGTTGCGGATGCGTAGCTGGATGAAGTAAAGCGGAAGCTAGACAGATTAAAGCAAATCTTGGAGGGTGATTTTCAAGCGTTCGAGTGGGAGTTCGAAGCCCTTTGGGGGAAATTGATCAAGGTAGCTGCTGCAAGAAATGCCAATTTTTTGAAGTTGAGTAAATTCATGGATTATCTGCATGAGGAAGTGCGAGATAAGATGGAGATAGATGGCCCGATGTCGTATGAGGAGGCGGTAGCTCTAGCGAGAGGGCGAACCAAAAAGATTTTGAAGAAGAGCAAGGCTCAGCAGGGTTTTCCAAATGCAGCGGTAGCCGAGTCACAGGTGGTGCAAAGAGAAGTGCAAGTGCGAGAGGAACCAGGGGTTCTTTGGCTACAAAGAGATAGGGTGGTTCCTATGCAGAAGATTCCGGCTAGAGCTGTTCCAATTGTGGAGGATGTGCAGGTGGTTCCAGAGTGGACAAAGGATGTGATGCCAAGTTTGAGTGCGGCTGTTGAAGCTCCATTGAAGTGCGGTAAAGAGCAAGGAGTGCGGTTTGCAGACGAGGTCGAAGCAGTGAAGCTAGAGGAGATTCCTAAGCTTGAAACCAAAGAAGAGACTGGGTCGAGTGAGACTGGGTCGAGTGATGATAGTTCTATGGACGCAGACAAGAGTTGGGAGACGGAGTCATCTCAATCCAGGTATGATGAGCTCGACCTCTTACATGTGAGTGGAGAGACTGTAAATGTGAGCGAGGAGCAGCATGAAGTGCAAGCCGAAGTGCTTAGTAAAGACCAAGTGGAGCAGTCTAGGCCTACATGTGGTGAAGAGCAGATAAAGCTAGTGTGCAGTGCCATGCTAACGGCCGTGTTGATGAAGATGGCAGTAGAGTATGCCATGGTGGTGCAACAGGTGCAAAATTTTGCCAAAAGGGTTAGAGCATTTGTACCTATGGAAGAAGACGAGAAGGATGCGGTAGAGAACGAGTTTCTCTCTTCCTTGACGGAACTTGATAATGCATCGGTAGAAGAGCAGACGACTGCAGCTGACAAGCAAGTGGTGCTTATCGACCTTGAAGGGTCAGTTTTGACGAAGAGGAGCTCGACGATGCTAGAATTGAGTTCATGTCAAGTGAGAAGGGCAAAGTGAAGTCAAAGTTAGAAGTGCTCCCGATGCAATCAATGCCCTCTATGACAGGTGGTGTGGATTCCAAAGCAGTGTGCAAGCTTTCTAAGGAAGTCTGTCAGTGGTGGTTGAAGGGGATGCTAATAAAAGTAACTATGCAGTATGTTGTCAAGCAGGTACAGGATCTGCTAGATGAGGATCTAGCTTTACATGGATGGGAGGGTGGGTCAGGTATGTTAGGTCTGTTTGGTACGAGTGGTGATGCAGGTATGTCTTTGAATGGTGAGCATGAGGGTGCTATATTTGGTGTTCTTGGAGGAGCTTTGTTGTGAGTGGGCAGTTTGCCAAGGAGTGCTTGGAGTGGTAGAAGTATGTTGATGGCAGTTTGGCTATGCAGTTGGATATGTGCCTTGGTGTGGCACTATGCAAGGTTGTTACAAGTGGACAGAGAAGACTAGTGCAAGGTGTTTGACCCACACGGTTGATGACAGGTAAAGCAGGGGGTTGGGCAACCTGCATGATCAAAGGTGGTGGGTAGCATATGCCAGTTTTGTACATATGGGGAGTGTTTTGCAGTGTACAGATAGTTTGTTTTTGGTATGCAGCTTTTTAGTGCAGTAAGCCTATGTGTGGTTGAACATAAATGTTCAACGAGGGGGTGGGCAATGATGGTGTAGCCAAAGTTGGTCCGAGCTAGGAATGGTCTATGCCAGGCAAAGACAGCAGGCAAGTGCAGTGCAGAAGGCTAGGGCAAGTGCCAAGGACCTGGGCAGTCAAGTGATAGCAGAAGTGTATGCTCTATGCGGTTTTTTAGGCCAAAAGTATTGTGGGATGGTCTAGATGAGATGGAAGATGAAGGTGTCCAAGATGCCAAGTCAATGCTCTGGTATGTAATGTTCAGCGTGCTCTAGAAACCGGTCCAGACGGCTCGTCAAATGGAGCCCCAATGTGCAAGATATTGAAGTTTAAAGTTAGAGTGAGTAGCAGATCCCCGACGGACAGGGCAACTGGGGACAGGTGGCCCAGGCATGTGTTAGTGGATGGATGTGTAGTGCTCGAGTTATGGAGCATGCCAGTCTTCTCGGATGGCGGATTGGAGCTCTGGTTAGCAAGTTATGGCCATCAAAAGATTTCCAGGGGGCCGGGTCTATGCCCACTGGCCCGCATTGAAAAATGCACCATCTGGCATTTTTTAGGCCTCGACAGGGTTCAAGCAAATAGGTCGTGCTATGTGAAGTCAGCAGGAAGTCGTGGCTCGTGATTCTGAGCCCCGAGCAGTGAGTTACGGCGTGGAGAAAAATGGAGCATTTGGCGGTGGAGTGCATGCAGATAACTTTCTCGGGTTTTGCGGCCTCGCACGGCGAACTTAGAGAAGTCAAAGGACGGTGAGGTTTGCATGGCCCTGGACCGACATGGTGGAGACTCGGCACGATTCGACGGCTTGGAGCTCCAACTATCAGATAAAGCATGGCAAGGCCAAGAAAAGGTAGCACCTTGAGGAGTTTTTTGTAAAGTTTTTTTGGAACATTGGATGATACCCCAAAGGGGGACTGCTACCACGTGGCAGAGGGGAAAAAATCCCACATGGGGAGCCACACATCGGGGGCGAGGTGTACTTGACCCAAAGCATGTGAGGCGTGGAGGGAAGCTCCCTTGAGCTTGGTGATGGCTGCCGCCCAGTGGGCGTTGTGGCAGGTATCGCGCGGCGCTGCAGGGCGGAGGAGGCGCCGTTGTGGCCCGCATGAGGCGGCGCAGGCGCGCCCGCAAGAGTTGGAGGCGGTGTCGACGGCGCGATGCACCCGTGAGGGTGATTGTTGATGTGGCAGGTGCCATTGAGGGGGCCTTTCCCGCGGCCTTAGGGCCCCAAAGCTTTTGAAGGGAACCCCCCCCCCCCCCCCCCCCCCACCCACCCACCCACCCAATAGCGACCTCGCTATTGCTAACAAAAGGGGAGGGTCCCGCGGACTGTGTGTGTGTGTGTGTGTGTGTGTGTGTGTGTGTGTGTGTGTGTGTGTGTGTGTGTGTGTGTGTGTGTGTGTTGTGTGTGTGTGTGTGTGTGTGTGTGTGTGTGAGAGAGAGAGAGAGAGAGAGAGAGAACAAATGAAAGGGGCAAGAGGTCACTCCAAGGCCGAACAAAATGAAAGCCAGACCAAAGGGGTGAAGGAGGAGAGAGAAAAGAAGAAAGAGGTGGCAGGAGGAGTCGGATAGAGAAAGAGAGAGAGAGAGAGAGAGAGAGAGAGAGAGAGAGAGAGAGAGAGAGAGAGAGAGAGAGAGAGTCAGAGCTGGGCCAAAAAAAAGAGTGCAAAGCTAGGCCCCCCCAAAGGAGTAAAAATGAAAGAGGAAAAAATAAAAAAATAAAGAGAAGCTTAGGGGCAATAGCGACATTGCTATTGCACCCCCCCAAGTGCAAAAGAGAGAAGGATGAGCAGATGAAGCAAAGCGGTGCCCCTTCCCAAAAATACCAAATTAGGGTACCAGATGGACCAATAAAGTGGCACTTTTCCAAATTGAAACCCCCCCCTATAAAAGTCAAAATTTAATCAAATTAGGGGCTTTTTTTCGAGCTTTTTTGGTGCCATTTGAAGCCTGCAAAGTGGAACTCTCCGACAGAGGAGTGTGCATATCAAAGCCCTTTGTATTTTCTCATGAAAATGGCCATGATGATTGGCAGGGTGAGTCTATGTACGTGCTTTGTGAAGTGCAATCAAGACAATGTTGCCTCGTCTTGTTGTCGTTTCCCCTTCCCCCCTCCTCTTTCTCCTACTCTGGTGTTTCCCCTCGGTGCCAGCTGTGTGGAAATGTGTACCCCCCCCCGGACTGACAATGTTTTGTGTGGGAGAGTGAGATTGAGCGGCTGTGAGTGTGTGTAAGGGTGGAGACAGATCGTTGCAGCAGGTGCGCGTTGTGTGGTGGATTTGTGGAGTGTGTGAGCAGTGGAAATTGAGCAGGCGGTGGTCTGCTAGTGTAAAGTGTATTTTTGAAGGTGTTTTTCGAGAGGATAGGGGTGTTGTGGATACAGTGAGCTATAGAGAGGCCCTTGTGGTTGTGTCGGGCATGTTCCCCCATTCCCCCTCTCCAACGTGCTCATGCATGTGTGCGTCAACAGGGCCCTAGCTACTGCATAAATTGTATCACTAACGTGGATAATTTAGTGACATTTTCATTTAAAGATGCAAAATTTGTTTCCATTACTGAGATGCGTAATTGAAGTGCACAAAATTCCTATCGACCAATTCATAAGCATCATCACCTCCTGTAGCATCGCGGGCACCCTCCGTGAGAGTATTCGATTGCACGCCATCATGGGAAGTATCAGGCATATGATGCTCGAAATCAAAGGTCATACTGATATATATCCATGGCAACATCCTGCAGTGTAAGAAAGAGAAAGAAGAATACCTTGATTCGAAAAACAAGCTCGTAGTCATAGTATGCACCGCAAACAATGAGAATTAACCATGCTAATTACTTGGTTCGTCAAAGCTTTGTTAGCTCATAACTCCACCCATTCAATTATACCGCGTAAATACGTCGTCGTCGACTTGGTTTTCCGAAGCAACAAGTGATGACAGACACTGGGTTGAAAATCACAAGGTCGTCGTTGTAAATTATCTTTGACATAGTGTTACAATTTTTGCACTTTAAGAGAATCTGCAGCAAACGGATCGCCTGTCCAGTGATGGCCCAGCTTGTTGTGGACGAGACAAGGGCTTGCTTCTACTGCCAATCGAGTATGGGTGTGTGTTGGGTGGGAATGCACCCTTGCCAGCAAAAAAATTTGGGATTGTCCAATGCCAATGGCCTTAGGGTTTTGGTTTTTTTTTTGTTTATTGGTGAGAAAATTGTTGGGGTATAAAGCCCAATGTGGTCGCCCAGGTAAGTGGGCGGGCCGCCAGGTATGTACACATATTATTTTGTAAAAACCTAATAAGAACTCACTATGCTCTGCACATTACAGCAGACCGGGTTCACCATATCGTCGTGCTCTTCTTCTCGCACTCTCTCTCGCGTCGCACTTCCGCTCGTACTCCTTCAACTGGTATCAGAGCTCAGATCAAGGCTTGGGGCAGCATTTGCAGGTAGCCAGAGTCACCTGCTCAGTTTGGAGTGAGATTCAACAACCGAAGACACGGCCCCAATTCCTGTGGGAAGACCCGAAGGGCTCGGTGTTCTCAGAATTTCATTCTGAGGTCATCTCGGCCACCGTTCGGCTTCGACAAAGATCTGCGCAGGCCATTTTCGACTACGTGGTCTTGACGGGTGCAGATCCGACTTTGCAAATTTGGGGTTTCGGCCTAAGACTGTAGGTGCTGAGGATATCGGCACTCCCAAAGTATTGATTTGTGGCTGTCTACACATCGAAGGACGGCTCACAGTTCTTGGAGGCGTGTCACATATGACACGGGCGCATCCACACACAGACTGTAGGCGGCATCCACTAGTTCATCAGGTAGCTTGTGTTTGCTGCTTGAAATTCCAAATTTCATCCTGACATTGCAGGTACTTCCACATGGGATGTATTGTCAGAGATGATGTATGTCTGTTGAGGGTTTGCTGGCTCTGAGTCACGCAGCAAACAACCGCCGCAGCGGTTATAGCGTATAGTGGGAAATTTGTGGATGTATGATTTTGTGGGAAGTCTATGTATTGTCAGATTTACTGCAGCCTTTGTTGAGGGTCGAGTGAGGTTTTATTGAGCTGGGGGATTCTCGAATGTTGAGATCCTTTCGATGATACAGGTCTTGGAGCAATCCCTCGAGCACCCTTAGATAGGCAGCTAGGATGTATTGACTGTGAGTTAGACAGTTAAGATTGCATCTTTGCTTTACTGCCATTGAGGCATTGTTGCAGTCTATGCTAAAAGGACAGTGAGAGACAGTACAGCTGCAGGACAGGTTTACCCACAACTTACAGTGTTAGAGAGACAGTGGTTTTTTGAGCTGTTTTTTGGTCTGTTTTTAATACACCATAGCCATTTTACAAAGGAGACTCTGCCGAAATTCTTGCAGAATCTAAAGCTTTCTTGGTTCATTTGACAGGTTGATATTGGTTCAAAGGTCAGTTTACAGGGAAAACTCTGCCGAATTTTTCCCAGGAAAGTAAACTATTGTGAAGCGTAGCTATGGCTGGATCACAGGACACTGCTCTTTACAATATCAAGAAGCTGGATGAAACCAATTTCCCATTGTGGAAGAAGCAGATTTGGCACGTGTTGGTACAAAAGAAGCAGATAAAACCTATAAAGCTCAAGGGGATAAAACCAGAAGATATGGACGAAGATGAATGGGGTGAAATGGATGAATTGGCACTTTCTACCATTATGCTGACTTTGGCAGAAAGCGTTTACTTCAATGTAGCAGACGAGATGTCGGCTTATCAAGCATGGTTAAAGCTGAGTGATCTTTATGAGAAGCAGAGTGCAGCTACACAGGTATACTGGCTTAAGAAGCTTGTTGACTTGAAGATGAACGAAGGGACACTTATGTCCAATCATCTGAATAAATTCAACACAATCTACAGTCAATTGTCAGCTCAAGGTGTCAAGTTTGATGAACCTATTAGAGCTATGTTCCTGTTGATCACATTGCCAGAAAGTTGGGACACTTTTCGCACAGCTTTGAGTAATTCTGCACCTCCAGATGGTTTGACCATAGCAGGTGTAGAAGGAAGCATGCTTAATTACTGAAGAAACCAACAGAAAGACAATGGACAAAGGCAAAGGAACAGCCTTAGTTGTCAGGGGAAGGACCAAAGAAAAGTACAAAGGTGGAAAGAGGGATTAGTCTCGTAGCATGTCCCGCAGTGCTAAAGGCAAGAGTGACATAGAATGCTACCATTGTGGCAAGAAGGGTCACATGAAAAGAGACTGCAAAGAATGGAAAGCAGAAAAAGGCAAAGAGAAAGCTGAAGACCATGGTGAGAAGAACAAGTCCTCAGTGAAGATTCAAGAATAAATGTGACAAACACTGTTGCAGAGGATGACAGTCTAGTGTCAGGAGACATCTACTTCTTGAAGAATACAATGGACTCAACTCTTCTTACAGCATCTGATGGAAATGCACTGAGTGACTGGATTATAGACTCAGGGGCATCACTTCATGTGTCTCCAAACAAGGAGTGGTTTACCTCTTATGTGACCACTAAAGATCATGTTCGGCTAGGCAATGGGCAGACATGTGAGATCTTAGGTGTTGGAGATGTTCAATTGAAGTTTCAGAATGGCTCTTCTTTCACGCTGAAGAATGTGAGACATGTTCCCGCAATTACAAAGAGCTTGATCAGCACAGGTTTACTTGATTATGCTGGCTACGTCACCACTTTTGGACAGAACATGTGTAAGATATCCAAGGGTTCTATGACAGTAGCACATGGAGTAAAGTCTGGAGGACTTTACATGGTTTATGTATCAAATGTCTCTAAAAATGTAATCAATGTAACCAAGCAGCCGAACGTTTCTTTGTGGCATAGCCAGTTAGGACATATGTCCAAGAAGGGAATGGAAATCTTGTCTCATTCTGGTTATTTGCCTGGCTTGTCATTTAATGATTTTGAATTCTGTGAACATTCTTTGTATGGTAAGCAAACACAGCAGCCACATAAGCATAGAAGCAGTAAAAGAGATACACAGTTGGCACTTGTTCATAGTGATTTGTGTGGACCTATGCCTAACCTATCTCTAGGGGGAGCTTCTTACTTTATGACATTTATAGATGATTACTCGAGGAAAGTATGGGTTTACTTTCTCAAGCACAAAGATGAAGCGTTTACTATTTTCAAAAAAGTTTGTGACACTTGTGGAGAATCAGAGTGGCAAGAAGCTTAAATGCTTACGCACTGACAATGGTGCAGAGTATGTTTCAAAGGCCTTTCAGGACTTTTGTGAGTCCAAAGGTATAAAACGTGAACTTACTGCTCCTTACAATCCTCCTCAAAATGGTGTTGCTGAGAGGATGAATAGGACGATACAAGAGAAGTTCATAAGTATGTTGTCCAAGGCAACCCTCCCATCTCCGATTTATGGGATTGAGGTAATGAAAAGCAGGTCTAATGGAGTAAAAGAGTGCATGACACTCCTCCTATTGAAAAAAAGTGGGAAAGGAAAAATGACAAAAAAAAGAAGAAAAAGAAGCAACACCGTCCTCCTAAAGATATGAATATCTCTAGGCTTGGGGGAGGGCTAATATGAGTGGCATAAAATGGTAACCATCTTTTTGCAACATTTGTCAGCCTACTCAACGTCCTCTTCCTCATGTGTATATATTTTTCTACGCTATTAAGTTATCTAGAGTAAATTTCCCCTCTTCGTTTAACCTTTGTGGCGACACATACATTATACTCTTCCCAAAAATGTCACCTTAGTCATATATTTATATTACCACCCTTTTCTTTTTTGCTTTGTAAATAGAATAAGCATACATAACCAACTATATACCCCAAACTTTCTTACCTCTTGTGAATTAGTAGTAGAAAAATAATAATATCCATCTTCCACCCCATATAGATAAATTCCCATGGAAATCAACTCTCCACTTGTCTTTACCAAAGATTATGGTCCCTCTCTACAAGTCTTCTATGCCCCCTACATAGGTGGCCCAATATCTCTTAAGAATATACATATAGTTTCTCTCCTTTCAAAAAGACTCCAATTGTATATTCTTTTCACAAGAAAATAATATTGGGCCCTCCTCTATTTGTTTAAGCATCATAGCCTTTTGAAAAAGCATGATTCCCCTTGGATGCATATAAGCAAAGGGCCCATACAAGAAGACTTGGAAGCAAAAGGTTCCCTAGCCTAGTGTGGATCTTCCAAACCGAATTCCTTGGTGCATGGGTGTGAGGAATAGTCCAAATTCATATCAAACATGTTGAGAAGGTCAATTTTGCCTTTTGAAGCATGTCATTCCGAGCTACAGGTAAAAAGTTATGGTCAAAATAGTGTAAATCTGCCAGATTCGCAGCAAAAGGGAATTGTAAATCAAGTAAATCAAGAGGGTGAGATCTTATTTTTCCCTACTCATCTTCTAGAAGAGCAATGAGTGTTCAAGGTCACTTGCATGTGATGGGACCAACCTAAAGATGCTTTCTAAATGCCAGGACAGACAAGTTGAGATACCCCGCAGGAGCCACCCGTAGGGCCTCATGGTGGGGCCCACCTACATTATGCACCCCTATGGAGCCTTCACGGTCTAAAATGATATTTTTGGTGAATAAATAGTCCCTTTTATGTCCAATATTCAATGAGTGGTCAAAGGACACTTAATTAGGTCTAATCACTTACTCTAATTAAGTGTAGCATAATCCCACTCCTACACAACTATAAATAGCCCCCCTTGGAGAGACTCAACGACACACACCTATATTTTCAACTTCATGTTGTTTCTTGATCAATAGTAGAGAAAACCCCAACTCTTCCTCTTTCACATCCTCCCTCCTAACCCTCCTCTTTGGAGGAAGTGCAACTCTATTCTCCACTCTTTCCATTCTACAATCTCTTACTCCATCAACCCAATAAATCATTTGTAGCACCTCAATAACTTGTAAATACATCATGATCTCTCTCATGGTTATGTCAATGATCATGAAATCATCTTCAAAACTTTCAAGTGTCTCAATTCGTGATGGTTACCCAGCGTCTGTCCTCCCCTTAAAAGGTGTGCGAGAAATCAAGTAAGTGTTCTATTCTCAATTTACCATTGGTTTGTTTCTCCACACTTATTCAATTGGTCTAAAGAAATTTCTCACTCCAACTCTCTTTTGCTTCATTACATATGCATGTGGCTACCTCTCATGGTGATTTTATTTGTGTCACGGCATTGCATAGATGGAGATGAGCTCTCTATGCAAAGTGTGTTAGTTTGATGTAAGTGATTCTCTTGTGTGTTTGAGAGGCAAGTCTTGTGCGCATGATTTTTTGATGAGTGCTTGAGAGAGGAAGAGTTTGGATGTATTATGGGTATTCTTATGGAGAGAAGGTGAATGCTATTCCACAAATTGCATATTTCATTTTGATGCACGGCATTGGGTTGCATAATCGTTGATGGTGTTTAAGTGTCCAAAGTGTATATAGAGTAACGGGGTTTTCAAAGTGTGTTGCTTGAGTGGGTGAGTGCAAGTGTTATTTTGATTGGTTTCCTTCTCCACTCCCAAAAGAAGGTGGTGCCCCAAGTAGTGTGCGTACCTCTTTACGAACATTTTGTGAGGGTAGGCCCATTGGTTTGGGTTTAGAGGACCCATTTCAAAAAGCTCGCCCTCAATGGCTTAAAACAATCACCGAGGGCATGGTACCATAAATTCCACAAGTTTATGCTTTCTCAAGGCTACAAACGTAGTGAGTTCGATCACTGTCTATATACAAAGAAGGCTAAGGATGGCAGTTGGCTGATCCTTATTTTGTATGTGGATGACATGTTGATTGCGGGCAAACACTTGGAAGAAATTTCAGCTTTGAATTCAAAGATGGAAAAATCGTTTGACATGAAAGACATGGGTGAGGCAAGTCATATACTTGGTATGTGCATTGAGAGAGACAGATCAAAGAAGTTGATTTGGTTATCTCAAACAGAGTATATTGACAAGGTTTTGCAACGTTTCAATATGGAGAAGGGAAAGGCATTGAGTGTTCCATTGCCACCATATGTGAAACTTAGCAAACAAGATTGTCCTATGTCTGAGGAAGAACAGGCTGAAATGGATAAGATACCATATGTGTCTGCAGTGGGTAGTTTGATGTATGCAATGATTGCTACTTGCCCAGACATTGCATTTGCAGTGGGAGTAGTAAGTCGATACATGTCAAACCCAGGCAAGAAACATTGGGAGGCAGTGAAAGGAATATTGAGATACCTGAAAGCTACAAAGAGTATGTGTATTAACTATGGGAGTCAGGAGCTAAGTGTAAAGGGTTTTACAGACTCAGATTATGCAGGTGACTTAGACAACCGAAGGTCTACGTCAAGGTATGTCTTTACATTGGCTGGTGGAGCAATATCATGGCGTTCTAGATTACAAGATTGTGTTACTCAGTCTACTACAGAGGCTGAATATGTTGCAGCATCAGAGGCATGCAAAGAATCAATTTGGCTTAATCGACTAGTAACAGATTTGGGAATCAAAAAAGAGATGCATGTGTTATATTGTGATAGTCAAAGTGCTATACAATTGGCTCGCAATCCAGTTTATCACTCAAAGACAAAGCATGTGGATGTGAAGTATCATTTCATCGGGGAAATGCTCGAGGATAAGCAACTTCAGCTTGTCAAAGTTCACACCACAGAAAATCCTGCTGATCTACTTACAAAAGGACTTCCCTCAGAGAGCTTTGCGCATTTTTGCAAGCAGTTAGGTGTAGGGTAGTACATCACTTCTCTACATCTCTTGTATATTAGCTTGTATAGTAGCTTCTCTCACACTTAAAGTACCACAGTGGACTTTAAGTGGGAGGTTGTTGGGGTATAAAGCCCAATGTGGTCGCCCAGGTAAGTGGGCGGGCCACCAGGTATGTACACATATTCTTTTGTAAAAATCTAATAAGAACTCACTATGCTCTACACATTACAGTAGAGCAAGTTCACCATATCGTCGTACTCTTCTTCTCGCAATCTCTCTCGCGTCGCACTTCCGCTCGTACTCCTTCAAAAACTCGCACACATAGGCGGATATGGAGTTGGGGATGCTGTGCAAGGTCAACAGGATGATGGGGCGCGCCCGGTGCTTCCCACCCTTTACTCCCGTGACGGGATTTGTTGGCTTGTGTTGCGCACACGCTCCAAGCTCTGCAATGTGTCGTTTGGGTGAGGTCGACTACGCGTCCATCCCCGCCTCAAGAGGCCCTGCAGGCAGTGGTGTGCCTTGGCATCCTTTCCCCCTTGGCAAGAGAGAAGCCTCATGGCATGCAGCATGCAAGATGCCAAGAAAGGCACGCCTTTTTTCCCAGTTTTGTGGCTCTGATACCAGTATAAGACCTAGGGTAGCTAGACCTTGAGATCCTCCTCCCACCCTCCCATTATATAGGCAGGCTCCTAGCCTCTTGCCCTAGATGGATCCTCTGTCCACGTTGCCTAGCCCAACCGCCTGGCCGTAGTCCATGACTCCCTGGCCTTTGCCCTATGGGACCATTGTCCTGACAATTTCACTCTTCGAGAGTAACATCGGACAACTACAAAATGTATATCTACAGGGTGATCAAATCATAAAAAATATTATTGTCGTATACCACTTCCTCCACTTTTGGCAATATGTACATTGATTCAATGTGAAAAGGATTTTCCAGTATTTTAAGTACCTCCTTGTTCACTTTTTGTATTGTTTTTTTGAATAGGGAAAGGGTTTGGAAGGATCATGTGCTTGATGTGAATCTTTTTTACTTGTTTTGCATAAATCTAAGTAGGAGGAGTTAGAAAGCCAAACCCTTTCCTAGTGGAATGTCACTCTTAATGACTTCACATACTTGTAAATGTCAGCATATCCTTTACTCGATATACCGGCTTCATCCAAAATTGATCGAATATCTAGTACATGGATTTGGTTTTCCTTTAAAAGGTTATCAAGTTGTTTGGCAACAATCTTACCATAGCGCTTGTCATCCAAAGAGGCCAGCAATATTATTTTGATTCAATTTGGGCCCACAAGGAGCCGAGGAGATGGTCGTGTTGTGCTCAACTTCCTTGTCGGGGTGAAGCAAAAATCTAGGAATGCATGTCAAAAGTAAGAGATATGTCTGACAGCTTATGAATTTAAACTTTGAAAGGATAGATAGAGTTACTTGATTGCTTGCACTCTTTTCTTGATTCGTCCCAAGCCAATCTTCAAGTCCTCAATTTTTTTGTAATCTTCTTTCTCTTTGTCAAAGACCTAGCTTTGTTTTCTTTCTGTAAGTTGTTGCGTAAGCTCCTTGATGGTCTCCTTGCTACCTTCAACTTATTAAGCACATTGCACGACTTTCTGGTGTAAAAGCACATTCTCGTTGCATGAAATGTCTCTCTCTCACTGCAAAACATAATTTCTTGTGGCCAACTGCTTGGTGTATCCATATAATCCATTCTGATCATCTCCCAACGAAGTTATATTCTTGAAAGGTGGAGTGGAGTTTGTGACGGGATGCTTAGGATACATTCTACCATCCATCCAAGGTCCACATTTTTTGTACCTTGTGATCTAAAGTTCTCCTTTGAAGCTTCAAAAATGGTGTTTTGTTTGTTTTTCTTGCAGTGGGGCTCATACTCTTGTGAGAGCTCTATGATGTGCATATGATACACGTCAAACAAAATGTCGGGTTCCTTGAGAACTATGCCGGTATACAAACCGCTAAATGGATGGTTGACATCTGTTATCCATAGCTTTTGGTTGTCTTTGGTCGATATCGTCGCACGGGCGCTCGAGCAAGGGGAGGCCATTTTGAAGTTGCGAGACCTCGAAGTCCGAGAACCTTCTCGCACTCCAAAGTATGATCGCACGAGTCTTGAGCCGCTTCACAAATCCCACCTTCTTTTGTCGCACCCAAACCGAAAAATTTCAGTGTCGATCCTCAAAATTTGCAATTGCCTACTTGTCTCCCAAGCCGCTTCACAATCTTCATGTGGGAGCCCTTGAACAAATCAAGGCTCCACACAATCCCGTTCCCAAAACTTTAACACCCTCTCTTCCACAATTCCCTTTCTTTTGCCATATACTGCCCCACCCCGTAGGTTCTCACAGTACAAAACTCATGGCTGTCCAAGGGGGGAGCGCCAATGCCAAGCTGCTCCAAGGTAGCAGCGTTTCAAAACACTGCATGTAGGAGGCAAGGGTGACGTCGCCTGGTGGAGTTCGATGACTGTCAACATCTCAAAACGCAAGCACAAGGGGGGCAGAGTTCATTGAATGTCGACAGGGGATGGAGGGGAGAGCAACGCTAGCTACGTTTTAAAACGAATAACGAATGCAGGGTTAAGGCGGAGGGCCTCCTTCACGCAGCGTTTCAACACGCAGGCGATAGTGGTCAACGACGTCGCTTATTAGCAAGACTTGTCGGGATGCGTTTCGAAAGGCTGCACTACAAAAGGGAGGGCGACGACACCAACAATCTCATGCAACCAGCGTTTTGAAACATTGCAGTGCAAAAGGGGGGGCGATGACACCAATAGTCTCCTATAGCCAGTGTTTCAAAACGCTTCAAGCAAGGGATGTCGCGATTGAAGAGGTTCGTCTCCTCACCGGCTACTTCTCCTCTCCTCCACGCAAGGGCTTCGTTCACCGAGCTACACCAAGCTCGGATACCATGTCAAAGTCGACGATGCGGAAGTGTAGAGACCAAGGGGAGTGAGCACGAGAGAGAGAGAGAGAGAGAGAGAGAGAGAGAGAGAGAGAGACTCCTAAACCAATCAACCTCAGCAATGAATAGCTGAATGTGTATACAATGGAGGCAAGGGGTTGCTCATATAGCAATCCCAATAAATTGCCTACCCAAGACTTTGACAAATAAGTAAAAAATTTACCTGAAAGAAACAAACTAAATAATGGGATCACATTGGGCAGTTCACTTGAGATGCCTAAACTTTAACAAGTCGATAGGGTGAAAACCGTTTGTACTCAACTCAAATACATCCAATGCCCTATTGATGGATGAAGATAAAGTGCCCATACTTCTCAAGGTTGTGCTCCATACTTTGAGCAAATAATGATGGTCCTTATGGAGAAAAATCATGTACCTAGCTTAAAGGACACCAAAAGTTCACCTCAAGACCATGATAAGGACCCAAAGAAGAATAATGGAGGAGAAATTGCGGTTTCATCCCCAACAAGTGCAAGAAGTGTAAGAGAACTAATTGTGCTACAAAGGCCTAATGCATGATCAACCCATGTAGTATTTGCAAGAAGATAGGACACCCACCTTTTAGCTTCGTCAAGAAAGATCAAGAAGGAGATTCAAAACCAAAAACCTTCAACAACGAAAGAGACAAAGGCAAAGGATGATTTCAACTTCTTCAAGAAGAAGACAACAACCATGACTACCCCCATGAACCTTCTACTTCTACAACTTCTAGATCATGTCATTACATCGAGCACTATCTTGATTATGATGATGTACTCTAGTTTTTTTATCATAAAGAAGAAATAAGTGATCACCTTGTGAACCATGTGTTAATGAATACATAAAGATCTAGCCATGATGTATCAATGACCCCTGATGACTCATATTTTAAATTATTTCCAATGACTCGGTTTAAGGAGGCATTTGCAAGGTAAACCCTAACCATGGGATTGCCCTCGTATCTTCTCTCATGATGTGTGCATGCCATCCATGACATGCAATCTATGAGCCATTGAAGGTACATGAACTACATTGAATTAACCTTTGAAATCGTTTGCACTAATGCAATCCCACCCTTCTACCTTGTGTGTGTGTGTGTGTGTGTGTGTGTGTGTGTGTGTGTGTGTGTAGCACCAATTTAGTGTTTTTCTCTTCAGATAAGTATATGATCTTGTCTATGGAAGTGTTTAAGCTTCCATGAAATCTTTTCAATGAAGAATTGTGGGAGAAAGCTAGGGTTTGCAACAATGCATACTAATGTTCTATCTATTGTGGTGGAGCCTACATGAAATAGTGATACACCAGTTTTGAGTTTTTTTTTCTTTTTGGCCTCATGTATGAGTGAAGCTTCAATTATTGAATTGAAACTTTCTTTATGTTTCTCTTGATTTAAGAGATTTTTGTAATTGTTAAGCCACAAATTCTAACCACCAAGTACCTACCCAACCCTACTACAAACATCAACTTACTTTTTGGTGAACCCCAAGCAAATCATGCAAGGGTGAGGATTCAAAGGATTATATACAAAGCTCACAAGCAACCACCAAAGTAACATGGGATGTATTTTGATGTGAATGCAATGCAAATGTTGACATTCAATTGTCTTAAAATGGATCAATGTAATGATGGAAAGGATATATTAATGTATTTGCAACACTATGTAATGGAGATGGAACTAAATAGAATACTAAATGAGTTTTGAGCTTAGAGTAATGAGATTTCAATGCTAGTGTGCTTGTCAAAAGGATGCTTGAAATGAAACTTAAACTAGCAAGCCTCGAAGAAGAGGGGCAACCATCACGATAAAAATTTCAAATTACTCAAGTCTTTGTGCATAGATATATATGGTATGATAGCACAAATCAAGTTAGAACATTGTGAAAGCTTTGAGAATGGTTTGATAGCCATTGGGAACAAAAATTTTAAAAGGAGGAATGTGAAAGTTAGAAAAGGACATGGAAACCATTCATGCCATTTTGCAATGGAAGTTGCTATCTATCACGCTAAGACGACTCCCATTACAAAGAGAATGAAATCTTGTTGAAAATGTTTTTAATGAGGTTGATGGGTTGTAGCAATTTGCAATGGCATTGTTGGCAAATGGAGAGGTGACCAAAGTACTATAACATGCTAGTGATTGCATACATCAAACAAAATTGGATGATCCTCAATTGTTATTTAGTGCATGAATATCTTGCAAAATTCCAAAGTAAAGAAACAATTGTACAAGCAAAGTACAAGCATGAAAATGGGAACAAAGTATCTCAACTTTGAAGCAAGTTACAAGGAATAGGGGAAGGAAAGATCTAGAACCCCCTCACAAGGCCTTACCACCACGAGCATCCTCCACTACATATTATCTAAAACAAATACTCTACATACAAACCACAATGTTAAATTGAAATTACAAACTTATTCAAAAGAGGATTTGAACAATAAGAGAGAGCTCAATTTGGGTGAAGTTATTGGCATAATCAAGAGTCAATTCCAACAAAAGTTTAAAAATATCACAAAAAGGGAGAGGCAGCCGTTAGTTAAGTCTATTACTCCGCATTCACAAGGTGAAGACAAGGGATAGATGTACAAGAAGGAATGTAATGAAAGCTAGTATGGTGTTACTAATCTTCTACAGGAAAAGGAACATATTAGGCTTGTGGACGATGATGAATAAGGTAAACAGACACAAAGGGCACTACTCTAAAAGTAATTGAAAAAGAGCTACAATGAAAACTTTGGTCCATATGGGAGATTTTGAGGAGCCATACATGTAAAGGTATACTCTTCACCACTTGCATTACTAATCAACCCAATATGGACTAGTGTGCCACTCACCAATATTAACAATAAGGTCATGGTCGTTCTAGCAAGAGCTATGTAAGCTTCAGGCCCATAGAGAGTTACTAAATTCCACAACCTAACACTTGATTAGCCACAAAAGGCCTATGCGCAGAAAGGGCTGATAAGGTATCAATGAGAGTGCCCAAAGAAGAAAAAGAACCAAATACTAAACGAAAGTATGGTTCAAGAAACCGAATACCTGGACAGATTAACATGCAAACTCGTAGCAGAGTCTACAATCAGAGAAAGGGTGGTGTCAAAAGACACCTTAAAGACTTGAGAAAACGGGACAGCAGAAGACTTAAGCACTGGTGAACTTGGTGACGGCCTTGGTGCCCTCAGAAACGGCATGCTTGGCAAGCTCTCCAGGCAAGATGAGGCGCACAGCAGTTTGAATCTCCCGGCTGGTGATGGTGGGCTTCTTGTTGTAGCGGGCCAGGCGAGCAGCCTCCTGAGCAAGCTTCTCAAAGATGTCGTTAATGAAGGAATTCATGATGCCCATGGCCTTGGACGAGATGCCCGTGTCAGGGTGCACCTGCTTGAGCACCTTGAAGATGTAGATCTTGTAGGTCTCTGTGCTCTTGGCCTTCCTCTTCTTCTTCTTGTCGCCACTCTCCTTGGCAGCCGCGGGCTTCTTCTCGGCGGCAGGCTTCTTGCCTGCGGGCTTCTTACCGGCTTTGACGCTCTTCTGGGCCTTCTGCTCGGCCTCTGCAGCTGCGGGCGCAGGCTCCTTCGACTTGGGGGCCATGTCTTTCGAGGTTCTCTCTCCCGCTGCGAGGTGCTGTGATTTGAATGCTGCGAGGTACTGTACCAGTTCCCTGCGTCTTCTGTGCTTATAAATCCGAATGCATCCTTCCACCAATTGTTCCTCTTTACCCGGATCGCCACCCTAGCCATTTTTCACCGTCCGATTCCTGACCAATCCAACGCTTTTCAGGATCTTCTTCATTTTCAAATTTAAATTTTACCCTCCAAAACTTTGGGCCCTTCACCCTTCAAATGCATAGCCCAAAGTCTCACGGCCAAGTGACCTTTTAAGTTGACCAATGCAATGAACATTGCTTCTTATATCTATTTTGTGTGTACATGTCTTCCCCTTTACCGCTATGGTCCAACCGCTACGACAAACAGTAAAGGCTAGGGGCGTTAAGCATGGCCACTATGGTTCAACCCATGCAACATGCGAGTGTGGGTGTGTGGGCGCAATCATGTAAAACTAGCTGATGCTTTGCTAAGAGAAAAAAGAATAGTACATCTTCGAAGATTCCAACATTCACTTCTTCGCTCCCCTCCTACTCTCCCCAGGGGTCCCTTTGCCCTTCACATTCTCATTTGCTGCAAGCAGACTGGAGCTTTCGCTTTTGTGAGGATGCCAAATTTGGCATAGACATTGGCCAGATCAAGACTTGTTTGTTTGACAACCCCTGACCAACAATATCACCATGAATTCCCCCCCCAACAGCAACATCTTGCGCTATACGCAGACCTTCGAGCACAAGCATAAGTGATTAACTTCTGCTAAAAATGCATGGCCTTGCCTTGTTCGACGTATTCTTCATGCGCTCCAGATCCCGAGAGAGAGAGAGAGAGAACTAGAGTTGTGGCTCACATGGATAAGATTCGAGAGAAAGAGAATTGGAGTAGCGCCTCGCACATGAAGATTTTGCATAATTCCCCCAAAAAAAAAATTCCTACTCTCTCCAGTCACCTTCTCAAGATTCTAGATATTTAAGCATTAAAAGAAAACAGGTACCCCCTACTTGCCTCTTGCATAGATTTACTTTGTAAGCCCCCTCCCCCTCCCCTCCCAACCCCCCCCCCCAAAAAACCCTTTCAAGGGTTGCGCGCATGAAGGGTCTTGGATACTGTGAAATTACAATATTTACTAAAAGTAGCAATTCTTGCTTCAAAAACTATCTATTGCGCATTGAAAGGACCCTTTCTTTATTTGGGGGGGTCGTTGAAGGACTCCCCACCAAAAAGTTCTAGTTTAGAGCTAATCGCACCTATTGGAGTGGGGGAGTGGGAGGGAGAAGGGAGGGAGGTTGCACTACCAAAATAATTGTTACCCACCAACATGACCATCAAATAGTATTGAACCTTGGAGCTCCTTCTTTCTAGCTAACATGAAAGACCTAGTTTTCCTTCGACATTAGAACATGTGGGATAGAATCCACTTCGAGCATAACTAATGCCAGTCTTATGGGAATTGTCTAAGCACTTCTTCTAGAGGGTGGCATTGTCTAGAGAACATAAAGCTACATTAATTACAAAACGCTACACGGCTTGCTTATGACACAACTTTTGTGCGCACTTAGTATGATTGTGTTGTATATAGAAACATGTATTGACATTGTGTAATTGGAATGAGTTTTTGAAACCTGTTAAAAGATTCTTGTGGAAGAACAACACTAAATCCTTGTCACCATGGTAGTGGGCAAAGTGGGAAACTATAGCTCACCCAATTACCCAAGGTGGTCTTGGAATCCTCAATCCTGTTGTCCATGTCGAGGCTCTTTGTGCCAAGTTTGTGGTCTCTATAGCTAAACAAGAACAGGCATGTGTTGTCATGACCAAGGACATGATTGACAAGTCAAAGCTTTGCTCTGAAGGTGGTCAATGGAAAGAGATTGAGGTGCACAACAAACTATTAGCCCCGAGGTGGTCTAGTCTGAAAATGGGTGGCACAACGGGGGTCCCTTTGGTTGACAAAAGCAGTTGCAGTTAGCATGAAACTTTCTTTTCAACTAAATGGCATGGAAAAGGTGTTTGTATGCAGAACGGGTGAAGGCCTGGACAACGGTCTGATGCCAATTTGGGAATCCACTTTTGAGTGGAAAGCTTGGAAATGGCTCAAGAGTAGCCTTTTCTTCAAACCTCACACCAAGAACATCTATCAAGAGCTCATGCACAAGGATGATTGGTTCGCCCCCTTGAACAAACAATGGTCGAGGCTCGTTGGGCTATGGTCACGATGAACATTTGGAAGCCACAGTGGCCCCAGTATATGAAGCTGATTCTGTAGAAGGTGCTATGGGGGACCTTGCCGACGGACGTAAAGATTCAGGCACTTGGCATAGGATCCGATAGGTGCTCATGGTGCCGAGGAGCTAGCAAAGACCTCGCACACCTTTTCAATGGATTGTCTGACTATTAGAGGAATGGCGAGGAAGGTGCAAGTTGATACAAAGAACGTGGAAGATAGGCTTCTTTAAGAATGATATGTGTCTAAGGGAGGGACAGTTTCAAAGTCCCGCCCTTCTTATTTGTACCCAAATTGTTAGATTTTTCTTCTTTTATAATATCTGGAAGGTCAGGAACTGCCACATCTTTGATAACGACCTTTTTGTGGCTAGCTTCTCAGTGATTGTACAAGAAAGTGAGGAGCTTATATATGTGATAGGTGAAAGTCATAACTCGGATGACTGGCTCAAGGCGACCCCGGCCATTCGAACGAGTCCTTAACAATGCTCTTGATAATAGCTTGTCAGCTTGATGTAATTTTAGAACCTCAAGGCTCGGCATGAGCTTGAGGTTGATCTAAAATTTTCTCTATGACATTTTAATACAATCACTCACAATTTTATATATATATATATATATTGACATTACATACCTCAAAAATAATAGATTGTGTGATTATTATGATTATTTGTATTCAAAAAGAATTAAGTTAATATTATAAAAAATATATTTTACTTATTTATTTATGAAAATTGGTCTATTTTCATGATATTAACCTGCACAACTTACTTACTAAAACTTGCTTTTGTGCGATTACATAAGAAACCCATTTATATTTGAGAATGGCCAACATAATAGATGTAGGCTTAAGAAAGCCTCGCATGAATTTTCTTTGAAGTCTCCGCATGCGTACCTAGTTGCACTAACCAAGGAGGCCCTTGATATATAAGCCAAATGGGGTATCATCTTTTGTCAATAGCTTTTTATTGTTTGCACATATGTCAAGCTATAAATAAATTAATGTCACTATGTTATTTGCATTTTTTCTTGGGAAGACCAAATGGTAACAATTACCCTCATGCCAAGAGGCAAGACAATCAAAGGTCACGTGGCATAGTTTATGTGAGGACAAGGGTCTAGGGCAAGATCCTAGGCAAGGGGCAATGAGCCCATATGGCATATGGAAAGGAAACTTGATAGCAAGGGCTACACAAGTAATGGATGGGTGCAGACCCTTGTGCCAGTACCCAAGGTTTTAGAGTTTACAATACCAAGAGCAAAACCAATCAAAAGTCGCATGACATAGTTTCCATTTGCATCAAAATTGCTTCTGTTGTAGCCATCAACTTTTCTTTCACTATGCACCACATCAAACATGATACATCTTCTAACATTGCAGATGTTTTGTACAAGTATAGTGAAGAGGAAGCTTGAGCTCTTGCAAGCACACGTGCATGTGGCAAGAGAGAACACACAATGATGGAGGCTTGAATCTGCTTCTTCTTCACAATTCAAAATGATAAAATGGTCTACAAGAACAAAAGTAGGAACTACAATATAAAGTAGTGGCTATGTACAACATTCCATGTGAAACCATTAGTGAGGGAGCTAGCGGCTACCAATTGATATGTAGGCAATGACTGTAATAGAATTGGCCTGATAACTTGAGAGTAGCGAAAATTAAAGAGAGTACTTTTGTGAAATTACTTTGTGAGCATAGCGAGTAAACATAATTGATGGTAGCAACATAAACATAGCATTTAGTTAACTTGGCATGAACAATACTTTTGCAAGAGAGAGAATTTAGAGAACATAACAGTTGAGGACCGGATTTATGTGGAGCCGGTCCCCCCTCCAATAGGCATTTGTATTATGATTTCTCGCATCAAGAGAGACTTGTTACAATACAATCTTTGTGTTCCTTATGATCTAGGTGATGCAATGAAGATGGAAAGCTTCATGCATCACGAGCATAACATAAACTTTGTGGAAAGCATTAACTACTTCAAGCCTCAATCCCAAGACCTCAAATACCTTCGAAGGTGGAGAGAGCTAGCAAGGAATGAGGGTAGGGAAGAGGAGCATACATAATAGCATAGTAATAAAGATGGAGAAGATGGCAAGCTTAAGCATTGAAGCATGGCTCTTGGTTGATTTGCACTCCATAGCCAAGAGTGTTGGTGTAGGCTCTCAACCTCTACTTGCTTGGAGAAGAAGAAGGAGCTCTTGCACTTTGCACAATACACAATGAGAGTGTGTGTGGGAGAGTATACCCCCTAAGCAAGCCCCCTACTAGCTTTGCTCGACCCCCCCTTGTAGCTCATGCTTGAAGCTCATTGGACCCCTCCAGGCCTAGCCAATCATAAGCAGGTGTCATACCAAGCAACAAGGGTAGCCTTGGGACAAGTGTCCCCCTTTCCCCTTTCAGAGAGAGGACTTGATAAATGCTAAAACAATTAATTAAATCTTCTAAATTATCATTGGACCCCAACCAATAGGCTTCAGGCACACCATGAGGGCAACATAAAGAGGAACTTGACAAGTGTCCCTTTTGCTTTCTTTGTACTAGGCATGCTTTGTGTGAGTGTGTGTGTTCTCTCTCATCCCCCCTCATGTAGGGCTCGCCCCCTCCTTGTAGGGATTGGCATTGACTTTTGCACACCTCAAGCCACTCAACCTTGGGCCTAGTTCTCATCACAAGCTTGGACTGGGTTCTCACCTCAAGTACAACCCTGGCATCACAAGCATGACAAGCACCTCAAGCATCTCAGTCATCAGGCACCTCAAGCACCTTAGTCATCAAGCACGACAAGCACCTTAAGCTTGGGTCGGGTTCCTATCTCAAGCTTAGCCCTAGCTTACCTAAGACCAAAGGACTTTTACACTAATTATTGGAGGTCTTCAATGAAGCTAACCCTAAGGTCTTTATGCTTCATTGGTT
This sequence comes from Adiantum capillus-veneris, assembly GCF_014529385.1. Lineage (NCBI taxonomy): Eukaryota > Viridiplantae > Streptophyta > Polypodiopsida > Polypodiales > Pteridaceae > Adiantum > Adiantum capillus-veneris. The sequence continues at coordinate 143,226,389 of NC_140937.1, read as the reverse complement.
AGTCTTGCTCTTTGATAGACCATCTCTCATTTGGGCCCCTTTACCATTGGCCCCGTGTCGAGATAGATCTATAAGCACATCTCTATATCTTAACCCTTGGTCCCGTTTATTCCCCCACATTAATGATCAGTTTAACATGAGAAAATTATTTGGGTTGGTTAGATATTATATTTTATGACAATGCCGATGAAGTCAAGTTATAGTAACATTAGTGATTACGCACAATTTCGGTTGTGGAGGTATGAAGTATCCAACTTCTTGGATTTTGACATGGATTTTTGATCCAAACTTGATAAAAGGAGCTTAGCTTGTTGTGAGAACACAGTGGAACCTTCATATGACAATTTTCCTCAATTAAGATGCCCAAGTATAATATTTTGATATTGGAATTTTTAATATTTATTTTTGGCTATCATGATACCCCACATTGCCCTTAGCATATAGAGCATATGTATGCAAGCTCAAACATATTTGTAAGTCCAAATTTGCCTCTTCATAGCAAATTAGGCTTGTGGCCTCTAAAATGCAAGTATCTAAGCTTGTGAGATCATCCCATGTCCGAATAGAGCATGAGTGGTACCAATGGAATCCCCTTGACTTGTAGTCCCCACTAATGTCAAGAAAAAAACATTTTGATAAGTTGACCAGTGTCACGATATTGGTCTTCTTGGTCATTTTCGAAGTATTTTGCATTGGCTTGAATCCCTACACTTATTGGTATCCTTTGTGTTGAATTTGGAGCTATGGATCTCCAATGGTCTCTTCATTTAGCCTGAAGTTCTATGATTTACACTTTATATCTCCCACTTGGGTTTTTGATCCCACATTTCCATGGGCAAGAGATTTGTGCGTGTCTGTCGCACGTGTCAATGCAACGAGCTTGCCGATACATTGTGTGTGAGCCACAAATGGCTCTAAGCACGCAACTAGTCTAAACTAGTAAGCTCAAAGATGGCGATGGTGTGTCACTCTCCGCTCTACGCTTGTTGTCGTGGAGGATTCATCGTCGCGAAGAAGAAGGAGCCGTCGCTGCATCGCGCTCAATCGCTTCACCGCCGTCGTGCCATCGTCGCAATGCTCGATCGCATACATTCCCTCTCTCTCTCTCTCTCTCTCTCTCTCTCTCTCATGCATACACACACACACAAGGAGATGAAGAAGAAGAAGATGGAGATGGAGCAAGAGCACTCTTTAATTGCACAATGAGAGAATAAGTGAACTTTAGGTTGACTTTTATATGAGCTCGCTCCATTCACACTTGGGCGCCCATGCTTAGCCAACTAATCCCTTGAATGTTCCAGTTAGAGTGCGCCTCTCATCGGCGATCACTCTTACCCTTTTCCAATTGGACCGACAAGCCCGATACCTGACTCTACCAAATAAATAATACAGCGTCCATCGTAGGTGATAGGAATGTCCGTGAGGGTTAACATGCACCCCTTCCTGATGTAGATTCCGTCCTCGGAAGGTATTGAGTTGAAGCTCGTTCGTTGAGGTGGAAGAGCATTTGAGATGAACGTCCTTAGCCTTCTTCACTCACTGCAAAATCAAACAACATTGGCACAGTAATTGCATTCTCAAATACAAAAAAGCATATGCAGTTTTAGGCAGATAAATTGACTGGTAACATAAATCTAAACCATTTGTCAGCAATAAACATTAAATTGTAATAGAATCAGACGCATAAACAGTTATGAAGGTAAAAAACTAAACAAGTCTGGGGTCACTAATTTAACGGTCGAAAGACACTAGAGATCAACTATTAATACCATGGACAAGCTTCTCAATTTTCTCTAGTCAATTAAGTTGTTTAATCGTGAGAGCCAAGTATTTCATGTCCGAGGGCTGGTTAGAGGCTATACATAGAAGACCTTGTAGTTAAGCTACGATAAAAGGAATTGCTCATTAAATAATCGCCTGACTTATTTCCTTTTCTTTGACCCCCCAAAGTCTTTTCACATTGATTCAATTTTGATGTGTGTGCTTATTTTGTATGCCTTGGGTTTTTTGCTTTTCAAAGAAAAGCACCCACACTGGGAACCTCTAGGGCTCTAGTACCATAGGCGATACATGTATACATGTGAGTGAAGTACCAAATCTAGCTGAGATTTCTCTTCTAGGTTAAGATTTTACATTGTGGAACTTTGATTTTTTTGTTTGTTTGTTCGTTTCTAGCATTTTAATTTTGTAACTTTGGGGGGTCATTTAACACTGTTACACTCCCCGGGCTCATCACATTAGTAAACTCCCTTTATAATACTTAAGCTAAAGGTCAATAGAGACTAAGCCCACTAGAAAGCCCTAGTACATTTCACACAATGTTGTGTAAATCGGATTAAGAACCTAAGTAACCATTGATTATTAGGAAGGCATTCCCCATGGTATTAATAGAAGATCTCTAACGCCTAGCTTAGTCAAACTAGCTGAGTCGGACTGCTTGATTTTTAAACCTAAACAAGTGATTATGACAAAAATTTACATTGAAATTAATGTTTGATACCAAGCAAATTCGCTGAATATTATGCTACCAATCACAATTAAAGCAGACAAACATGGGTGCAAAAAAGATAAGGGGCAATGCTAATGGACAAGAAACACCTGTTTGTGTTGATGGTCGCGCTTGATTTGAAGTGTGAACGAGAGAAAGATTTCATGAAAGTCCAAATCCTAACAACAACAACACATTCCTGTATACACTAGAAAACACAAAGAATACCTCTAGAAGGCACATCAGTGGGAAAAGGTACAAACAGTTATTGAACACAATTAAAAAACATAAGGAACCCTAACCTAATTATTTGCACTCCCCCTAAAGAGTCAAGGGAATAGGATATTATAGAGATTAGGGTGGAACCCTAAGGCTAAACCCCTATCTTCGTCGTCGTCTAGAAAAACAAAGTCATCATCTGTGAAACCATATGTGCCATCCGTACAATCATGTAAATCTTCCTCATCATCAGAGGCACCCATGTTTACTAAGAAGGTCAGTAGATGCCTATAGTCATCTTGGTCAAAAGGATAGGCTTGTGCAATGGGAGAGACACTCTCTACTTAGTATGGATCAGTCGTGGTCAAGAGACGTATCAATCACTCTAACTCCTCGAAATTCCTCTCACATGCTAGCGTACCTACCAAATCCCATTCACAGGGAAAGACCATGTGAAACACTTGTAAAAGATAACGAGGGTACCTCAACCCCAAGGCAGGAGTGGATGACTCTAGCGTACTAGCCATATCTGTAAACACAAATAGATGATGGTTAGAGTGCAAAGATTACAAGGGTCATGTTCTTGTGCATAATGTGTTTTTATGATTTTGTGTTATGGCTCTGGCTCTTTTACTTTTTTATCCTGCTTTTGTGAGTATAAGGCTTTATATATACATTCCCTAAGATTGGAGATTGAGAGGTCAGGGAGGAAGGTTGAGAGGGAAGCAAGTGAATGATGGATGTCAGTAAACACTCCCCCCTTCCTTGGGTAGATCATACCTCTTGGAATGATGTCGTCCCTTTTGAAACCAATTGTTCCAAGTTGTTATGGGTGAAGGCTTTAACCAATATTTTTGTCCGTCCTATGCGTTTCATCTAGTTGCAAGGGTGGTAAGGTACTCTCCCATGATTTTATTTGCAACGTTGTTGTAGGTGGTGAACTTACAATGGGAGGTGCAAACTCTTCCTTGTTTGTATGGATATGTACAATGGTAGGTGGAGGTTGTGTCGAAGCTTCTATTTCCATATAGGAACTACATGAAGAGCAAGAAGCTTCATTTGATTTCCCTGTTCCCGAGCTAGGTGGAACACATCGTTCTTTCTTCGGTACCAAAACTAGCTCTGGAGCGGGTGTGTAGCATTCCGTGATTTTTTCCTTTCTGCAATCTTCAAAATGTTTTGGAGCCACAGGATTGAGCTCACATGGGCCCGGTGACAAGTAAGAGCACAATTTACGTTTTGGCACCCAGATTTGATCATTTGCTTCATAGTCGCCTTGGGCTTCCAATAGTTTTTTAGGAATTCAACGCAATGTTTCTTTACATTTCTTGGGGCGAGTAGACCGTCCCTTACTAGGCTCCTGTCTTTTAGCACTAGCTATGGTCGCTAAAGAAGCTTTAGGGACCCACTTGTATGTTTTCTTTGTTATATTGGGATGGGTCTTGTGTGTCTCAAGCTTTACTTCAACTACATTAGTTGAAGCTTTAGAGAGTTGGGCTATGGGGACATATGGTTCAACCTCTTGGACATGCAATGTTTTGGGTTTTATTTCCTTCAGTGACAGGGCTAAGAGTTGGTTTCTGCGTTGTGACACCCCCTGTCCCCCAATCAATAGTGCATTTGGTGGCTATCATCTATGTGCGTCCTAGGTTTATATTACCCTCCATAGTTCCAACAGGCATGACCAAAAAGTCTTGAGCTACCACCCCATTGTCATAACTGACAGAAGTGTGCCAGATTCCAAAAACCGTAGTTTTTTTCTTGTTGACACCCTTGACTTGGGTAATAATCTCAGATAGAGGTGGCTTCCCTAACAAACACCAAACTCCATATGACAACAGATTATACTTAGCACCCGTGTCCAATAAGGCGTTATATAGCACTTTTCCATATGCACTGTTTAGCTCAATAGGGTATCGTAGAGGTGTGTCAGAGGCCAACCAATCATCTTCTATTTCAACGTGGAATGCATGTGTAACTCCAAGGTTGGCCTCTCTTTGGCGTCTTATGCGTTGTTGTCGCTCCTTAGCCTCAGCTTGAGCTTGTATCTTCTTCAATTCTGTTTGTGCCTTGGCTGCCTTTTTCTGATGGATGACACGTAGTTCCTCTTGGCTTAAAGGATGATAGTATCTTTTAAATTTGCTCCCATTGAGGAATCCAATGGTTTCAACTCCATCAAGAGTCTCAACACGAATGGTACCTTGTGGGGTGATTTCACATACTCTATATGGTTCTTTTCTCGTATATTTCAACTTTTTCTTTTTGTTACGCACTCCATATATAAGAACTTTATCACCAACATTGATATCTTTGTTCTTTAGATGACGATCAAACCATTTCTTCCTTCTATCTTTCTCCACAAGTGCATTTTGCACAGCTAATTGCCTCTCTTCATCTAGCCTTTCAAGGATATATAATCGCTCAACTAAGGGGTTACCATCCCAACCTTCTTGAGAAGCTACTCGAAGACTAGGAACGACCAAACTCCCATGGCATAACCGCTTCTTGGCCATACACCATCTTAAAGAGTGTGGAGTTAATGGCAACTTTGTACGCAGTACGATAAGCCCATAGAGCTGAAGTCAGCTTCAAATCCCAATCTGTGCGATGAGCTTCCACCATTTTGGTTAAGATATAGATTAAGGTCTTGTTGGTGCTCTCAGCTTGGCCATTTGCTTATGGATAATAAGGTGTGGACTTATGGTGAGCTATCATGAAGTTGGTAATGAGTTCTTTTATCACTCCATTTATAAAATGAGTACCATTGTCACTCACAATCTCAAAGGGACAACCAAATCTTGTAATAATGTTCTCAAAGAGAAACTTGGCAGTTGACCTCGCATCAACCTTACGTGCTGCCCTGACTTCCGCCCACTTTGTCACATAATCAGTGGCAAAGATAATATATCAAGATTGACTACTACGAGCTGCCGGACTAATTGGGCCTACAAAGTCCAAACCCCATTTTTCAAATGGTTGAGTCACTTTAACAGGATGTAAGGGCATCCTATGCTTTTGTTGTGTGATCTTGTAACGTTGGCATTCATCACATCCTTTTGCAAAAAGTGATGCTGTCATAAAATCTAATATCTGACCAACCCAAATGATTTTCTCATATTAAACTGATCATTTAATGTGGGAGAATAAACGGGAACAAGGGTTAAGATATAGATGTGCTTATAGATCTATTTAAGCATGGGGCCAATGGTAAAGGGGCCCAAATGAGAAAAGGTTAACCAATGGAGCAAAAGACCTTAGGGTTGTCTTCATTAAAGCCTCCAAAGGTAAGTGTTAAAAGCTTTAAGACATAGTCTTCAAAATTTTACTCTTTAGTCACTAAAGTCCAAGCAGGCAAAGGGGGCAGCTTGCTTAAGCTAGGGCTGGGCTTAAGCAGGGGGGCTGCCTGCTTACCAAGTTCAAAGTACTCGCTACTAAAGAGGGGGCGAGCCCTACAAAGAGGGGAGGTAGATAGTAAGTGAGCACCTCACCAAGGACCCATACCCTTATGAAAGGAAAGGGGCCACTTGTCAAGTGTATAGACACACTACTCAAGCAAGTAGGGGTTGTGCTTAAGCAGGGGTTGTGCTTAAGCAAGGGGGGTGCTAGCTTAGCCTCACAAAGGGAAAGAAGGACACTTGTCAAGAGGCTACACACCTTGCCCCAAAGGGAGCCCAGCTCTCATTGGCTAGAGGGCTACATGGCCCAATCAGCTTCAAAGGAACCCTAGGAAAGGGGATCGACCTAGCTAGCTCTCTCTGTCTCTCTCTCATTTGAGCCTCCCACGAGCTCTCTCTCCTTCATTCTTCCCTTCACACACTCTTGTGAAGCAAGGATTCCATCTCCTTCTCCAAGCCTGAGAAGTTGAGTGCCTACTACCACAAGCTCTTGGCTATGGATGCAAATCCACACAAGAGAATGCTTATGCTTGCTTATCAATCTCTCTAATCTCCATTAACTCTATGCTAAGTTATGCTACAAGAGCTATGAGTGATTATGTGCAAGGGGTTATTTCTTTCTAGTAGAGCTACTTCTACTTCTCTCTTCTTCCTCACTCCCTGCTAGCTCTCCTCACCTTTCATGGTGTTTGAGGTCTTGGGATTGAGGCTGGGCATTTTCCAAGTTCATGCTAATCATGTTTATTGTTGTAGTTATGCTAATGCTTGGTGAGTGAAGCTTACCATCTTCATCTCATCAAGAAGGTCTCAAGGAACACAAACAGTTGTATTGTAAACAAGTCTTCCATCATGGAAGAATCTATAATACAAATGCCTATTGGAGGGGGGACCGGCTCCAACTAATCCGGTCCTCTATTGGTGTCAATTTCTCTAAACTCTCACTCTCTTTTACAAGTATTGATCATGCCATGTTAATGAAGTAATGTGTTAAGTGTTGCTTTCTCTATCCAAGCACTTTCTTTCTCACTATACATCTACACACTAAAGAATACTCAAGGAAATGCTCAATATGTTATTTACTTTCCGCTCCAACTCAAGTTAAAAGGCTAATTCCATTACAGATGCATCCTTGAATAAGGTTGGCCACCAATAACCTGATTGCAACACCTTTCTAGCTATTAGTTCCCCTGAGAAATGTCCTCCGGCTATACCCATGTGGCCTTCTTACAGTATGTATAAATACTCATCCTCACAGGCACAACGTCTAGGAATATCATCCTTCCCTAGCCTGTAGAGAGTTCCTGCAATGAGAGAGTAAGGTTCACATTCTTTTAACAATTTTTGAGCTATGTCTTTACGAAGCTCTTTGGGTGGAAAACCATTAACTAGAAAGTTCACAATCTTCTCACTCCATTCAGGTATGGTTTCGACTAGGAATAGAGAAGTATCGGGCAACTCATCATCGACTCCAATAGGGGATTCACCATTGGGTATGCAAGACAAATGATCCGCCATGACATATCTTTTACCAGGTCTCACCACAACGGTAAAATCAAACTCAAGGAGAATTAACAACCATCGTGTAATTCTTCCCGTGGAACAAGGTTTATTTACTAGATACAACAAGGCTTGATGATCAACATAGAAAACAAACTTGTTGGCCAGAAGGTAGTAGCAAAATTTCTTCACTGCATAAATCATACCTAAACCTTCTCGCTCTGTAGTGGTGTAGTTTCTCTCGGCATCATTCAATTGACGACTTGCAAAGCTAATTGGGTAGTCCAATTTATGTTCTTCTGGTTGAGCTAGAACACACCCAATAGCAAAGTTTTGATGCATCAATATACACATGGAAAATTACATTCCAATCGGGCACTCATAGAATAGGAGCACTAGTCAAGGTCTTTTTCAATGACTCATAAGCATGGTCACACTCTACGGTCCAGTGGAACTCAATAAGAAGCTTGTACAAAGAACCAGCTATCTCGAAAAAGTTTAAAATAAATCGTCGGTAATAACCAACATGGCCCATGAACCTTTGAACTCCTTTATAGTTCGTAGGTGGTGGCAATCTCGGGGGGTTCACTATGTGTAAAACTACCATATCACGTGCGTTCAAAACATGCGTGTAAAACCCCTTATCTGTGAATTTTGTTAGGAATATAATGTACCCTTTTCTTTTTAAATCTGTAAGTTTTTTTCAAATTTGAAAAAATAATGCCCTTTTGTATATATATTTCTGTAAGTTTCAAGAACTTTAAATACGCTTCTGTTGAACTCACGTGATAGGTTACATTTTTATTAAGTGACCTCCCCGGGGTGGCAATTCAACAATGGCTTTAATTTTGCTCTCATATGTGGAAATCCCATTTTTGGACACTATATGCCCTAAAATGACTCCATGTTTAACCAAAATTGGCATTTGAAAGGGTTTAAGGAGATGTGATACAATTTGCACTTCTCAAACACTTTTCGTGAGCATGATAGATGTTCTTTCCAAGAGGAATAAACACAAAGGTCATCTAAGAAAGCTTCACAAAACTCCCTCAAATATTCTCTAAAAGCAGTGTTTATTAATCTTTGAAAGGTAGCAGAGGCATTAATTAAGCCAAAAGCCATAACACGAAATGCAAACACTCCAAATTCAGTTATAAGGGTTGTTTTAGCTTGGTCCTCTAGCACAATTGTGATTTGATTAGAGCCAGAGTACCCATCTAAAACGCTATAAGCTTCCTTCCCTACAACTCTTTCAAGCACATGTTCTGAATATGGCAAGGGGTAATGGTCCCTCCTGGTGGCGGCATTGACTTTCTTGAGATCCATGCACACTCTCAGTTTCCCATTCTTTTTTGGCACAATCACTATTGGAGATACCCATTCTGAGTGCTCAATAGAATATGTGAATCCGCATTCCACAAGCTTTTCAATCTCTTCTTGAACGATTTTTGCATATTTAGGATTCATTGGGTAGGGTCATTGCTGAACTGGTTTAGCCATGCTATTCATGGGGATTGTGTGTTGTACCACGGAAGGCGGAACACCTTTCATATCATGATATGTCCAAGCAAATATATCCATGAATTCCTTGAGAAGTTCTCTAAGTACACACTCCTTCGTCTCTGTCAGATCTTGGGCAATGAAGACAGGTTTGGACTCTTCTCCTGGGTCTGCTAACTCTATTTCCTTAACTATCGTTGGACCATCATAGACTCCATTGCTTCCATCGATAGGTTTTCTTTGAGCCTGAAGGAGTACGAGCGGAAGTGCGACGCGAGAGAGAGTGCGAGAAGAAGAGCACGACGATATGGTGAACTCGCTCTACTGTAATGTGTAGAGCATAGTGAGTTCTTATTAGGTTTTTACAAAAGAATATGTGTACATACCTGGCGGCCCGCCCACTTACCTGGGCGACCACATTGGGCTTTATACCCCAACAACCTCCCACTTAAAGTCCAATGTGGTACTTTAAGTGTGAAAGAAGCTACTATACAAGCTAATATACAAGAGATGTAGAGAAGTGATGTACTACCCTACACCTAACTGCTTGCGAAAATGCGCAAAGCTCTCTGAGGGAAGTCCTTTTGTAAGTAGATCAGCAGGATTTTCTGTGGTGTGAACTTTGACAAGCTGAAGTTGCTTATCCTCGAGCATTTCCCTGATGAAATGATACTTCACATCCACATGCTTTGTCTTTGAGTGATAAACTGGATTGCGAGCCAATTGTATAGCACTTTGACTATCACAATATAACACAGGCATCTCTTCTTTGATTCCCAGATCTGTTACTAGTCGATTAAGCCAAATTGATTCTTTGCATGCCTCTGATGATGCAACATATTCAGCCTCTGTAGTAGACTGAGTAACACAATCTTGTAATCTAGAACGCCATGATACTGCTCCACCAGCCAATGTAAAGACATACCCTGACGTAGACCTTCGGTTTTCTAAGTCACCTGCATAATCTGAGTCTGTAAAACCCTTTACACTTAGCTCCTGACTCCCATAGCATATACGCATACTCTTTGTAGCTTTCAGGTATCTCAATATTCCTTTCACTACCTCCCAATGTTTCTTGCCTGGGTTTCACATGTATCGACTTACTACTCCCACTGCAAATGCAATGTCTGGGCGAGCAGCAATCATTGCATACATCAAACTACCCACTGCATACACATATGGAATCTTATCCATTTCAGCCTGTTCTTCCTCAGACACAGGACAATCTTGTTTGCTAAGTTTCACATATGGTGGCAATGGAACACTCAATGCCTTTCCCTTCTCCATATTGAAACGTTGCAAAACCTTGTCAATATACTCTGTTTGAGATAACCAAATCAACTTCTTTGATCTGTCTCTCTCAATGCGCATACCAAGTATATGACTTGCCTCACCCATGTCTTTCATGTCAAACGATTTTGCCATCTTTGACTTCAAAGCTGAAATTTCTTCCAAGTGCTTGCCAGCAATCAACATGTCATCCACATACAAAATAAGGATCAGCCAACTACCATCCTTAGCCTTCTTTGTATATAGACAATGATCTAACTCACTACGTTTGTAGACTTGAGAAAGCATAAACTTGTGGAATTTATGGTACCATGCCCTCGGTGATTGTTTTAAGCCATAAAGACTCTTTAACAACTGGCATACCCAATCTTCCTTGCCTTTCTCAACAAACCCTTATGGCTGCTGCATGTAACTTTCCACATCTAAATCACCATGCAAGAACGTTGTCTTGACATCCATTTGGTGCAACACCAAATCTAATATGGCAACCAATGCAAGAAAGCATCTCAATGTAGTCATCTTGACCACCGGAGAGAAGACTTCATCAAAGTCAATGCCTTGTTCTTGCTTAAAGCCCTTGGCAACAAGCCTTGCTTTGTACTTTGGCTGACTATCATGAGTGGTGATCTTATACCTGTAAACCCATTTACAAGGTAGAGCCTTTTTGCCCCGTGGTAATTCAACTAGCTTCCATGTGTGGTTTTTATGCAGAGCTGTCATCTCTGACTGCATGGCCAATTGCCAATTCCCGGAGTCCTTCATTTGCACTGCTTCCTTGTAACATGAAGGCTCATTGCAATCAGTCAACATGACATAGTTCATAGATGGAACAAACCTATCAGGAGGTCGCGTGACACGTCCAGATCTACGCACAATAGGTGGCTCAGGCTCAGCCACAACCTGTGGTTCCAATCTATCCTGTCCTTGCTCCTCTTGAGCCCTGACATTTTGTCTTGCACGTGCAGGTACATCTTCTTGGAAGACAACTCTTCTAATCTTCTCAACCCTCTCTGGTTTAGAATGATATTTGGATTCATTAAAGTGAACATCATTGCTGCGGACAATCTTTCTGGATTCGGGATCCCAAAGTCTGTACCCCATCTCACCAGAATTACCATAGCCTAGAAAGATGCACTTTCTACTCTTTGGCTCAAGTTTGTTCCTAAATTCCTTTGGAACGTGAGTATATGCCTCACAGCCAAAGACTCTGAGATGCTTGTATGAGGGCACCTTGCCTGACCATACCGTCTCTGGCACTGAATCCTTCTGCAAAACCTTGCTAGGAGATCTATTTACAAGATGAACAGCTGTTGATACAGCTTCAGCCCAAAACCCATTTGGCAGCTATGCATTAGACAACATACTTCTGACCTTCTCTTGTATGGTCCTATTCATCCTCTCAGCAACACCATTTTGAGGAGGATTGTAAGGAGCAGTAAGTTCACGTTTTATACCTTTTGACTCACAAAAGTCCTGAAAGGCCTTTGAAACATACTCTCCACCATTGTCAGTGCGTAAGCATTTAAGCTTCTTGCCACTCTGATTCTCCACAAGTGTCACAAACGTTTTGAAAACACTAAACGCTTCATCCTTAAGCTTTAGAAAGTAAACCCATACTTTCCTCGAGTAATCATCTATAAATGTCATAAAGTAAGAAGCTCCCCCTAGAGATAGGTTAGGCATAGGTCCACACAAATCACTATGAACAAGTGCCAACTGTGTATCTCTTCTACTGCTTCTATGCTTATGTGGCTGCTGTGTTTGCTTACCATACAGACAATGTTCACAGAATTCAAAATCATTAAATGAAAACCAGGCAAATAACCAGAACGAGACAAGATTTCCATTCCCTTCTTGGACATATGTCATAACCGGCTATGCCACAAAGAAACGTTCGGCTGCTCGGTTACATTGATTACATTTTTAGAGACATTTGATACATAAATCATGTAAAGTCCTCCAGACTTTACTCCATGTGCTAGTGTCATAGAACCCTTGGATATCTTCCACATGTTCTGTCCAAAAGTGGTGACGTAGCCAGCATCATCAAGTAAACCTGTGTTGATCAAGCTCTTTGTAATTGCGGGAACATGTCTCACATTCTTCAGCGTGAAAGAAGAGCCATTCTGAAACTTCAATTGAACATCTCCAACACCTAAGATCTCACATGTCTGCCCATTGCCTAGCCGAACATGATCTTTAGTGGTCACATAAGAGGTAAACCACTCCTTGTTTGGAGACACATGAAGTGATGCCCCTGAGTCTATAATCCAGTCACTCAGTGCATTTCCATCAGATGCTGTAAGAAGAGCTGAGTCCATTGTATTCTTCAAGAAGTAGATGTCTCCTGACACTAGACTGTCATCCTCTGCAACAGTGTTTGTCACATTTATTTCTTGAATCTTCACTGAGGACTTGTTCTTCTCACCATGGTCTTCAGCTTTCTCTTTGCCTTTTTCTGCTTTCCATTCTTTGCAGTCTCTTTTCATGTGACCCTTCTTGCCACAATGGTAGCATTCTATGTCACTCTTGCCTTTAGCACTGCGGGACTTGCTACGAGACTGATTCCTCTTTCCACCTTTGTACTTTTCTTTGGTCCTTCCCCTGACAACTAAGGCTGTTCCTTTGCCTTTGTCCATTGTCTTTCTATTGGTTTCTTCAGTAAGCAGACTTCCTTCTACACCTGCTATGTTCAAACCATCTGGAGGTGCAGAATTACTCAAAGCTGTGCGAAAAGTGTCCCAACTTTTCGACAATGTGATCAACAGGAACATAGCTCTAACAGGTTCATCAAACTTGACACCTTGAGCTGACAACTGACTATAGATTGTGTTGAATTCATTCAGATGATTGGACATAGGTGTCCCTTCTTTCATCTTCAAGTCAACAAGCTTCTTAAGCCAGTATACCTGTGAAGCTGCACTCTGCTTCTCATAAAGATCACTCAGCTTTAACCATGCTTGATAAGCCGACATCTCGTCTGCTACATTGAAGTAAACGCTTTCTGCCAAAGTCAGCATAATGGTAGAAAGTGCTAATTCATCCATTTCGCTCCATTCATCTTCGTCCATATCTTCTGGTTTTATCCCCTTGAGCTTTATAGGTTTTATCTGCTTCTTTTGTACCAACACGTGCCAAATCTGCTTCTTCCACAATGGGAAATTGGTTCCATCCAGCTTCTTGATATTGTAAAGAGCAGTGTCCTGTGATCCAGCCATAGCTACGCTTCACAGTGGTTTACTTTCCTGGGAAAAATTCGGCAGAGTTTCCCCTGTAAACTGACCTCTGAACCAATATCAACCTGTCAAATGAACCAAGAAAGCTTCAGATTCTGCATAAATTTCGGCAGAGTCTCCTTTGTAAAATGGCTCTGGTGTACTCAAAAAATAGACCAAAAAATAGCTCAAAAAACACTGTCTCTCTGACACTGTAAGATGCGGGTAAACCTGTCCTGCACCTGTACTGTCTTGTCATTGTCCTGTCACTGTCCTATAAGCATAGACTGCGACAATGCCTCAACGGCAGTAAAGCAAAGATGCAATCCCAACTGTCTAACTCACAGTCAATACATCCTAGCTGCCTATCTAAGGGTGCTCGAGGGATCGCTCCAAGACCTGTATCACCGAAAGGATCTCAACATTCGAGAATCCCCCAGCTCAATAAAACCTCACTCGACCCTCAACAAAGGCTGCAGTAAATCTGACAGTACATAGACTTCCCACAAAGTCATACATCCACAAATTTCCCACTGTATGGTGTAACCGCTGCGGCGGTTGTTTGCTGCGTGACTCACAGCCAACAAACCCTCAATAGACATACATCATCTCTGACAATACATCCCATGTGGAAGTACCTGCAATGTCAGGATGAAATCTGGAATATGAAGCAGCAAACACAAGCTACCTAATGAACTAGTGGATGTTGCCTACAGTCTGTGTGTAGATGCGCCCGTGTCGTATGTGACACGCCTCCAAGAACTGTGAGCCGTCCTTCGATGTGTAGACAGCCACAAATCAACACTCTGGGAGTGTCGATATCCTCAGCACCTGCAGTCGTAGGCCAAAAAACCCCAAATTTGTAGAGTCGGATCTGCACCCGCCGAGACCACGTAGTCGAAAATGGCCTGCGCAGACCTTTGTCGAAGCCGAACGGTGACCGAGATGCCCCACGAGATTTGGGGCCGTGTCTTCGCCTGTCGAATTTCACTCCAATCTGAGCTGGTGACTCTAGCCTCCTGCAGTGCTGCCCCGAGCCTCGATCTGAGCTCTGATACCAGTTGAAGGAGTACGAGCGGAAGTGCGACGCGAGAGAGAGTGCGAGAAGAAGAGCACGACGATATGGTGAACTCGCTCTACTGTAATGTGTAGAGCATAGTGAGTTCTTATTAGGTTTTTACAAAAGAATATGTGTACATACCTGGCGACCCGCCCACTTACCTGGGTGACCACATTGGGCTTTATACCCCAACAGAGCCTTTGTATACACAACCTTATGTTCCTCTGTGGTGTAGGATTTGAAATGTTCAGGTGCAGGGTGTAAGTCAGTGGGGTCTTGTTGTTTTGTGGACTGTGATTTCACTTCTGATTCCTTTTGTTGTTGAGCTAGCTCTTGATTTTGTCGTCTCCTTACGGTACGGCTCAACTTTAGCTTCTATGTAGCCTCTAGTTGTGCGATGTCAATGGGTTGTGGACTACACCACATAATGATTTGAAGATATTCACCCTAGTTATCTACCAACTTCCGATGAGCATCACATGCCCCTATATAATTAAGCCATTCTGCGGTAGATTTCTTTTCATTTATTCTAGCACGCACATTTGCTCGATATCGTCGCCTTTTATATTTCTCACTCTTCTTGTCTAATTTTCGATTACGACCAATCTCTAGTGAAGAGTCACTAGATGAATCACTACTTGTGTCTTCTGCTCCCTTGGATATATTGTCATCTAGGGTACCACTGGGTCTTGAATGGTTTGTCCCCACATTTTCACTAAGATTTAACTCAGATTCTTCGTCCTCAGAGTCAATTTCAATTGATGATTCCGACCCCAAATTGTGTGGGCTATAGTCTTGTGAGGTGCTACTGGTTCCAATGCTAGTCAAACCTTCATCTTGTAGGTCATCAGAAGCTATATGCATTGCTTCTAGCATATTTAAGGGTATGAGTGGTGGCATTTCATCCCCCTGAGGTGTTGCCTAGGTCGTCCCCATGTTTCCCCAAGTGTCTATGGTTGCTGCTAGGTGGACCCAATCCACATTGTCCGACTCAGTCATCCCAAGTAGTACATCCACATAAGGAGAATCTTCCCCAACATTAGTGTATGCTTTACACGTGTAACAATACTGCAATGGGGCCGAGTGAACTGTGGTGTCAGATCTATGATCGATTATAAACCTGTTTCCTAGAGGATGTGCTCGACCAGTTACAAGATCCACTCGTATGACAAAATCTTGGAACTGCAAGTAGACATGGTTTTTAGACCAGTCATGCACCATTTTGCTTCCCTCATGAAAGGACTTCCTAAGATCATCTCAGATGCCATAGTGTGTTTGGAGAAATCCATAACAATGAAGGTAATTCTTATTTTATGTCCAAAGACCTTGTTCTTGAGATCTTCTAGCATCCCAATAGGTTTAACAATAGACCCATTGGCCATCTTCACTACTATGGTTGTGGTCGCAAGGTGAGGTCTTCCCATAGTTTCCCAGCAATTTTTAGTCACAATGCTAATCCCAGCGCCACCATACAGGATTCCCTTCACAGTTAATCCCTTGGTAGTGATTGGTATGGTTGCATTGGATTCATCTCCCTTAAAGTATTGTCCCAACTTGTTAACAGGTATTTCGACAACAAGGTTCTCATCTAGGTTGGGTTGTGGATCTAAGTGTTCCTCCTCTATTGGCATCTCCCTAGCTCCATCCATCTGTGCAAATCGTGGTAGCTTGACCTTCATTTCTTCATTGAGGAAAGTTCGAAGAGCTAAGAATAGCTTAGGGTCTCCATATAGTTTGGACATGATGGTGGTTCTAACTTCGGAAGCCATGAAATCCATCAATTTGGCAATGTTTAACGGCACCTTTTGGGCTTCAGTCCCTTGGCATGGGGAAGATGGGATCTCCATTTCTTCGATAGGATCAGGTAGTCCCTCCATAAACATTCTTTCCATCAAGAAGTGAGTATGTCCACTTTCCCATGACTTTAAGTCACTTTCTTCTTGGATGACACTAGGTATGGCTAAGGGTCTATGGACTTGGTGAGGTTGTTGTTGCGTAGGGAACACGATGTCTGTAATCTGGATCTGCCTAGGTGCTGGCTCTAGATCCCTTTGTGTATCTTCTACCAAACTCATTAATTGCTTGACCCGCTCGATCTCCTCTATAGGGTTTAGATAAGTTCCTATCTTTTTCTTGGATCCTGGCCATTATGGCTCATGACGATCTTCCTTGTTGGTTTCTTGCTTAGTGGTCGTCTTGGTCTCCATGGTTTCGCCTAAATTAGAATCTTCTTCAGCGTCATTCATATATACGGGGTCTTCACCAATCCCTATGTTGGTCTTCGAACTGGGGTCTGTGACTTCGCTGCTTTTTGTGATGTCTTCCTTCGTGTTTTCATCTTCTTATGAGATTGGGAAATTGATGTCGTGTCTCTTTCCTCAAGAATATAATTTTGTTTTTGGAGCATCGACCGTGTGAGTACATTTACTGGTACCACATTTGTACTTTGCGATGGCTCCTTGATAACCTCAATTAAGTTTAATGGCGTGATCTTCGGTGCATTTGGATTATTTGGACTTAGGCAATCAAATGATCTATGCCACATTGATTACACATGAGTATTGGCATTGTAGACGTGCTCGCTTGATTGGTTTGCATTAGTGTGGCGGTCTTTTGTAGCCTAATAGGACACTCGGCCACACGATGTGGACCTCCACACTCATAGCATTGAAGAGGTGGTCTCTTAGTAGTGTAATTGATATTTTGACCTCTTGCCGCAAGAGCAGCTACTTGATAGACATGTTTGACTTGTCCCCAATAGTCCTCCATGTAGTATTGTGGACTTTCTTCAAGCACATCCATCCCATAGGCAATATTAGGATCTATATCTTCCTCACAGCCTTCCAAACAAGCAATAGATGACTCACGATTCACTGAAGTGATTCTCGGATGTGGTGGTTGCGGTCCTAGCACTGGAGGTGGTAAGGGTGTTGTTTGAACAACATTTTGGGCCCTAGGGACCATGTGTTGTGTTGTTTGTTCAAGAGGTGGGGCCGGAATCAATGCAGGCACTTGAGGTGTGTCTATCCATGCTAAGGTTGGTCTATTGGCCATCGCGTGCTTAAATACTATGCAATCCTTAGCTTGATGACCATACCTCCCACAGGCATTGCAATTCCCATTGGTTTTAAAAGTAGGGCATTCACTGGTACTATGTGGTCCATAGCATAATGAGCACCATTGTTGCTCCCTTCTTGGATACATATGATTGTTTTGCGGAGCACGATTGTCTCTAAGATTCTCTTGAATAGCCTTGGTGAGATCTGCTAAAGTCGTCTCAGATATATTTGGCTCCTTAGTAATAGGCTTTAGGGTCATTGACTGATGCCCTGATGTTTGTGAGCTAATAGATTTAGGCTCATTAGATACTCTTTCTCCTCGAATGATTAAATTATCCTCCAATTGGTGGTGACTGCTTCCCAAGTGGTGATACCTCTAATGACTAGGCATTGTAGATATCCTCATGTCGTAATCCCCTAATGAATCTATCAAGCAATTGATTATTATTGAAGTGTTCATTTGGATTACAACGAGAATTCAAATGCTTTAAGAGACTAATCAAGTCTCTCACCGACTCTCCTTCCTCTCGTTGGGCATTTTGGAGCTGAGAGGCTACACCCCAAAGTACTCCCTATCGTATGTATTCTTTCAAGAACAATCTCCTAAGAGTAGGGTAAATCGTTTTTTTTTTCCACCCTTAGGGTTCTATACCAATCCCCTGCCTTCCCACTTAAGTTTAGGCTTAAAGCATTACTCTTATGCAAGTCATTGTGTTCTCCTAGAGAATCACATATTTGTTCAAACACTTCGATATGCTTTCTCACATCCCCGTCTCCACTAAATTTTTGTGTGAGCTTGGCTATTTGTACTGCCTTACTTCTAGGTTCTCTATCAGGCGTGTTACGCATATTCTCAGCAATAGATCGACCGATAGCTTGAGCAAATGTTGCCAAGTCACCTGTTGGAGCTCGTGCTAGGGAGTCATGGTGGTGCAGGCTTGCAGAGCAAGAAGAGGGAACAAGAGAGAGAAAGAATTGACACAATTTTGCAGAGAAATCACACGCTACTCCTAAATCTATTAAAAGAAAGTCTTTACATAGTTTTTGCAAGGTGATATCAACCACACCTTTTGCTCATGCAAACTCCACTAACTGATGGTCTATAGCTGCATGCCTTGAGACTTGTTCTCACGGGCTGACCAAAAAAGGGCTTGAACCCAACAATCCCCCCCTCAAGCTCGAACTGGACAAGCAACTCATGATACCTCAAGTTTTTGGTGTACTCGTCAATTGTGAGTTTTAGGTTTTCTCACAACCAAGGATTTCTGGTGTATCCGTAACCTGGTGCTAGATTAGTAACCCCCCCCCCTTGAACAGATAGGGTGTAGGTAAAAAAAGTTAGCTACCAAAAAATGAAGTTTTTGGTTCACTGCCAAACCTTGGGTTTAAGGTGTACCCAGTAACCTCATGAGAAGTAGGAAAAAAATTAAGACTTGAGAACAAAAATGATAAATTGGGAGGTCTTATCACTCATGGGTGGCAGTGTCTATAGCCCGTACAATTTATTTTGACTAAACAACATGAAAAGAGTTGATCTAATAAATTTCCTCGTCAATAGAATGTATTGGAGATTCAATGTCTCTCTCAACCACATGAATTTGAGTTTTACCCTTTTGAAAGCACTTATTTGACGAATTATTTATTTTACCACAGTGAACACAAGGATTCTTCTTGAAACATCAGTCTTTCGTCTGATGATTGTTGCGCCCACAAATGGCACAAGATCTGGTTCCATTGAATGTTAGAGATGAAGCTGTTGTAGCAACACATTTAGTGACTGCATATGCACTGGAAGTATCAGAAGAACTGGTGGGGGATACGGCATTCGAGACTGTATATGCACTGGGAATAATAGTAGAATTTGTGGTACACTGCGTTCTTCTTCCTGTAATGAATTGATGATACCATCCAAGGAGGGCAGCGGATCTTTCTCTTTTAAAATAGTAACAATTTGATGAAATTTGTCAGTCAAACTTTTTAACAAAATGGCTATGAGATCTTCTTCTGGTACTAAAGCTTCGACATAAACAAGTTGAGTTTTAATACTCTTTAGTCTATTGGCTAAAGCTGCAATGTTTTCATCTTCACGCATGCGGATGGAATATAATTCCATTTTTAAACTCATTTTTGGATACTTAGCTTTGGCACCGAAAAGCTTCTCTAACTCTATCCAGGCAGCACTTGAAGAATCAACATCATCCAAATAATGAATAAAATCGTCTTCTAAGGAGGTTAGGATGAGACCAAAAGCTTGTTCGTCTTTCCTTTGTAGCTCAACAGATAATGCCCTTGTAACTGCAGCGGATGTTCCAGATTCATCAACTGCGAGAGGCTTGACCACGTTCCATAAGTTTTTGCGCATCAAATAGCCTTTAACTTTGATCTGCCAAGTGTGGAAGCCGGATCCATTGAACTTGTCGACTTTTGATGCCATATTCGATATGCAAAGGATAGCTTGGTCGTGTTTGTTATGCTTGCGAAGAATGATCGTCAATCTTTGTTACTGGAATTTTGAAGTACCTTTTAACATATCAGTGGATCCGTAGCATAAAATAACCAAGAAGAACGGCAACAACTGATCTTCCAAGGAAAAACTTGGACAATAGTGACATAGCCTTCAATGATTGCAACTCCACTTTATAGATTAGAATCGCCAAAACAAAATGCTGGAATCTTTGTGTGCACTTGGAGATTGCTGTAATGAATCTTCAACTCCGAATTATTCGTCATGGTAGAAAATCCGCTTTCATTGTCCTTGTCGATATGAGCTTAATTACCACCGTCGTCAAGACCTTGGTCGAGTCACACACCGACTTGAGAAGAGTGGGATGGTCCTCTTAATTGAATCAACTATTTTCAAAATGGTGTGAACACCCAAGAAAAGAAAAAAAAAACTCTGCGTTCTCTGTAGAGCAGAAGTCGACGATAGAGCGTTGTGGATGGTTTCGCTCACAGCGGGCTCAAGAGGCCAAACCAGGGCGGGTTGTAGTGTCGATAACACAACAGACTTTTGTTACCATATACATGTGGTAGTGATGTGTGTGAACACACTAGAACCGCCGGGGCATTTTTTCCCTCTTTAGGAGGTTTTCTCCCCCGTGCATTGTATATACGCCCATCACTCTAGGGCTATCTATCTTTCCATTGCACACTAAGTAACACACTCTCTATTGTGTGCCTTGAGCTTCCTTCATCTTCTCCAAGCTGTGTGCGTTTCTCTGCAACCCTAATTCCAACAATTGGTATCAAAGCAGGTTGCGTCCTCCCGGGCTTAGTCGCCAGCTGCTCCAGTACATGCCTGCTCACTTTCTCCGATTTCAATGAGCTTTGGCGAGTGTTCTCAGGTCGACAAATACTTCGGGTGATCTCGTAGAGCTCGATCTGCTCCGATTTTTGATTTGGGCTCATTTCGGCCTCCGTTTCTCCACTGCATGCAGTACTGCACATGCTATTTTGTCATTTTGTGTGGAATTTTTGTCAGTGCCGTTTTCTGCATAACAGGTGCCTTATAGTCTTCTACGGTTTGTGCTATATAGCACGTGTTGTTCCCGCTCCATTTCTCCTATTTTCGGGCAGCTTTCACATCAGGTGCAGCATTTACTATGGCTGACAACAACAACACAGATGTGTTCAAGATGTTTGTTGCTGTTGAGGATAGGTTGGATGGGGACAACTAACCTATGTGGGCTTATATGATGCAACATGTTCTTGTGTCAAAGGGCGTCTGGAACATTGTGCAGGACATTGATGTACGTCTTGGTTCTGAGGATGTAGGCAATGTTGAGGATGTTGCAGGTCTTGCTGCAAAGATTGCTGTTGTTAGTATTGTTTTGCCTACGGCAGAACAGGCTCGTTGGGATGTTAAGGATGCGCAGGCTCATGCATTGATTGTGTTGTCTATGAAGCGCACCATTGTTCCTCACATCCGTTCAGCGAAATTTGCAAAATAGGCTTGGGATATTTTGGCTGGTCTTTATGCAGTCGCAATGAGGCTAAAATTGCTTTGCTGCGTAAAGAGCTGGAGTGGAAGATTATGCATGAGGAAGATGATATGGACACTTTCCTTGCTAGTGTCAAGGATATCAATGGAGCAGCTTATTTTTGCAGGTGAAGTCATTTCAGACAGTTCACTTGTGCAGACTGTTCTTGATGCCTTACCAGATTCTTACCAGACTTTTGCTAGTACTTGGAGACTTATGACCCAAGGAAATCCTGAAGTTGTCAAGTTTGATGCATTATGCACATTGCTGTTGCAAGAGTCACTTTCAAGAAAAAACTGGACTAGGCAACGTGCAATTGAACAGGCTTTTATTGCTTCTCAAAGAAAGGGTGGTAACAGCAAAGCAACCACTTCTTATGGTTCTACTGCGAGTGGTAAAAATAATGTTCCTAATGCTTCTGCTGGCGGCACTTCGTCTGGGAATTCTGGTGATAAGGGCAAAAAGAAGATGCGTTCCCATTATTGTAAATCTAATGATCACTTGATCAAGCAGTGTCCTACGTTGAAGGGCAAAGAGGCTAAGAAGAAAGACGGTGGTTCCATTGCAAATGCTGGTTCCACTACAAATGCAGCCATTGTTGAGTCTTCTGTGAAAGGAGACTGTGATGCTAATGTTGATGCAGAATGGGCTTTTAGCATAGAGTGCACTTACAATCCTGCTGTCCATGATGCATGCTTGTCAGTTGCTGCAGATTCACATGTATGGTATTTTGACAGTGGTGCTACAAAGTACATTGCCTCACATCGTGAATTGTTTACCTCTCTCGAGTCTGTCCCTCATGGGAATTCAGTCACTTGTGGCAACAACGCCTCTTATCCAGTTCAGGGAGTTGGAACGATTGTGCTTACTGCTGCTAGTGGCAGTTCTTTCACACTTGTTGATGCACTTTATGTACCTGGGATCAAGAAGAATCTCTTGTCTGTATCCGCACTTGCTAGACTTGGACTTGTAGTCAAATTTGTGGATGACAGATGTACAGTTCATGATCTCAGTCTTGGTGATGAAATTGTTGCATCTGGCCTTTTGTGTCGTGGGTTGTATAAGCTCACTTTGTATGACAAGTGTGGACAAAATTTTGCAAATGCTGTTGCAGATTCAAGGGCTATTTCAAATGCAAAACTTTGGCATGCATGTTTTGGTCATCCGAATTTTGCCAGTTTGCTGCATTTGCAGAAATTTGATATGGTTGCTTCTTTGCCACCTCTTGAAGCACCTGTCAAACATGTTTGTGAAGGCTGTATTTTGGGTAAGATTCAGTGTTCTAAGTTTCCAAAGGATGGTTCAGTTCGGGCCACATGCACGTTGCAGCTTGTGCATAGTGATGTTTGTATCTAGTCGTACTTGTTCAGGCTCTCGCCATGCATCTTATGCATCGGATTGTTATGCTTTGGTTGTGTCTAGTTTACATGATGTTGAGGAGCCTCTGTCCTTTGATGAAGCACAAAATTCAAAAAATTGGATGGCTGCCATGCAATCAGAATATGATGCACTTATAGAAAATGACACATGGACTTTATGTGATTTGCAACCTGGCAAAATGGCCATTGGTACCAAGTGGGTTTACAAGTTGAAACGCAAGCCGGATGGTGAGATTGATCGCCATAAGGCTCGACTTGTTGCAAAGGGTTATGCACAGCAAAAAGGCATTGATTATGAAGAGACTTTTGCTCCCACTTGTCGTATGACTACTATGCGTTTTCTATGTGCATTGGCAGCTCATTTTGGTTGGGATGTACATCAATCAGACATTGTTACTGCTTTCTTGAATGGTGACATATTTGAGGAAGTTTATGTAATGCAGCCTCGTGGTTTTGTCATAAAAGGACAAGAGGACAAAGTGTGCAGATGTAAGAAGGCTTTGTATGGGTTGAAGCAATCTCCTCGTGCTTGGTATGAGAAAGCTGACACTCATTTGGTTAAACAAGGCTTTCATAACAGTCCAACAGAAAGCACATTGTATGTAAAGCGTGAGGGTGATGTACTTCTCATTGTGGTTCTTTATGTTGATGATTTGCTGATCACTGGACCAAATGAGAGACATATTGCTGAATTTAAGGCTGATTTGAATGCTACTTTCAAGATGAAAGATTTGGGGCTGTTGCATCATTACTTGGGTATACAGTTTAAGCAGTGTGATGGTGGTATTGCCTTGTGTCAGAAAAGTTACATAGAGACATTGCTATGTAAGTTTGGACTTGAGGATTTCAAACCTATTGCCACTCCCATGGAAACAGGTTTGAAGTTGAGTCTACATGATGCTGGCGATCTTGCTGATGTCACTCTTTACCAAACTGTTGTTGGTTGCCTCATTTATGTATGCAACACGAGGCCAGATATTCGGTTTGCAGTCTCACAGGTCAGCAGATTCATGCATAGCCCAGGGTCTAAGCATTGGCAGGCTGTCAAGAGGATTTTCCGCTACCTTAGTGGCACTTTACACCTTGGCTTGTTTTATCCCAAGGGGGGATCATTGCCGCCAGACTTACATGCTTTTTCAGACTCATATTGGGCTGGTTGTTTTGACACGCGAGTGTCCACAAGTGGTTTTTGTTTCATGCTTGGCAGTTCATGTATATCATGGTTGAGCAAGAAGCAACCTACTGTGGCCACTTCGAGTTGTGAGGCTAAGTACAGGGCAGTCTTCACAGCTACGGTTGAGTGTGAATGGCTCAGACGCCTTATGGCTGATTTGGGTGTTGGACAGGACACTGCCAACACTATCTACACTAACAGTCAGAGCGCATTGGCAGTTGCAAGGAACCCAGTTTTTCATGCTCGCACAAAGCACATTGAGGTGCATTACCACTATGTCAGGGAGAGGCTCTCAGCAGGAGAGATCAGCTTCGCTTATGTGCCAACACAGGACAACCTTGCAGATCTTTTCACAAAGGCATTGTCTCGTGAGAAGCTTGAAGCTTTCCGCAAAGCTTTAGGCTTACTCCCCTTTGTGGACTGATCATGTCCTCAGGGCATGGCACTTCCCTTTACTCATGTGCCAACTCTCGTTCACCGCATCACTCCAGGGGGGACTTGTTACCATATACATGTGGTAGTGATGTGTGTGAACACACTAGGACCGCCGGGGCATTTTTTCCCTCTTTAGGAGGTTTTTTCCCCCGTGCATTGTATATACACCCATCACTCTAGGGCTATCTATCTTTCCATTGCACACTAAGTAACACACTCTCTATTGTGTGCCTTGAGCTTCCTTCATCTTCTCCAAGCTGTGTGCGTTTCTCTGCAACCCTAATTCCAACAACTTCCAGGGCGATGCTGTTCATGCCGTTTTTGTGTGTTTTACAGCAGGTCGATTCCGGGTTCCTCTCTGCAGGTAGCGGTTCCCAAAGGGCAGCTTCTTCGAGTCAAGCCGAGACCGGGGGCAGGCTTTTGTGGCTCTGATACCAATTGTTGGAGCTCGTGCTAGGGAGTCATGCTGGTGCAGGCTTGTAGAGCAAGAAGAGGGAACGAGAGAGAGAAAGAGTTGACACAGTTTTGCAAAGAAATCACACGCTACTCCTAAATCTATTAAAAGAAATTCTTTACATAGTTTTTGCAAGGTGATATCAACCACAATTTTGCTCATGCAAACTCCACTATAACTGATGGTCTATAGCTGCATGCCTTGAGACTTGTTCTCACGGGATGACCGAAAAAGGGCTTGAACCCAACATCACCTAAGTGAGCAGGCACCGTGGGTGAAGGCACTTTAGAGACTACATGTGGAGTAGGTATTGGCATTGGGCTTGGCGCATAGGAAGCCCTTGGGTTCCACGTTTGTTGCGGTGTTGTACCATGTGGCGGCCCAAAGTTCATATGTGTGGCCCTAGGCATAACAGACGTCGAATGTGACATGCTAATGCTAGCCGGTATGGTTCCATGGAAATAAGAGCTTGGGTGTTGTGGTTGTGGAGTATAGGTTGTTGAAACAATGGAAGGGGTAAGGGCTACATGAGTACGAGGACCCATGGGTGTATACGATTGGTACACACTTATAGGTACTATTGTAGGCATTGAGCTACCATGTAGCAGTGCTTTACTAACAAATGAGGTCCATGGAGTGTTTCTCGGCATGCCCATCATTGGGGTAGGCATGGTAGCCGTGTTGTCATCAAGAGGAAAATGAGCTAGACTTGGAAAAGTAAAGCTATCACTTGTAGGCTCAGGTTGCACTAAGACCCGTAGGGAAACAACATATGGGGGATCCATCGGACTTACCGAGGTTGTCTCCATTTGCGATAAGGTTGGTTGTTTAGCCTTCCCTGTATCCAAGAATCTCATGAGACCCGTTGAAGGCATGTGGATCCCCTTGTCTTGTCTCTCTAGCTCAATAACCCTATGGATGACCTCACAAACTCTTTGTTGTTGATCCTCCACACTAGTAGCTCCCGTTGTGGATTGTAGGAAATCTAACCAACACACGTGATAGGTGTGACCTGTGTATAGGTCGGTTAGAGTTTCTGTTTGCATATCGTACTCCCAATTCTCATTTAAGAATGCTCCATCTAGGCTTGAGGTGCTAGGGGTGTCCTTTGAACTAGATGCAATGTGGCTCTCTATGGGTTGGTGGTCGCTAATTCAGGAGCACTCGATTGCTCTCCTAGCAAAGATATTGACATAGGGGCTTTCTCTTATAACTCTCTTTGTTGCTCCGCCTTGCGTAAGCTCTCAATTTCCTTTTCCCTAGCCGCAATGATATATCTCTCAACCTCTTGCACTTCGGTAAGGTTTTTACCATCATGTAATATAACCTCGGAAGGGAATAGCTCTGAAGAGTCAGGGGGTGCAGTGAATGGAGTATTCACATGCACACTCTTTAAAGGCATAGGGTCTACGTTGGTCATGAATGGAGAATTTAATTCCCCACCTCCTCATTTATATCGTTAGCTCCATGTTTGGAGCGAGTGGCTCTACTAAAGGTTTCCTTCAAGCGGCTAAGCGCGCTCGACCCGGACCGTGGGACCATGGCATGCATGTATTGGCTTGATCTATCAGGATTAGGCATTGGGTAACCTTCCATGACGTCGTAGTCAGAGGAAGAGTCACTAGCCGCTATGTTTGGGTCTTGGTTTGTACTACCTTGGGTCTTCGCCGAGGGCCCGGAACCTAAGGTAGGTGGATAATGAGAACTCACGTAAGTTGAAATTCTTTCTAGTTGCTCCGGCTCTAGCACACGACTAGAGCACAGATGCATGTGTCTTTGGCACCCTACAAGCGTCGGCGAATAACCTCGAAGGTTAACCGCTTATTTTTTTAGGCGTCCGTTTTCACTGGTTTTTTAATGATTAGTTTTTTGATTAAAGTGTGTGATAGCTCAAAATAAGTGTATCACTCAGAGGGTCGCGGTGTGCTTTACAGCACAACGTTCGATCACCTGAAGCTCCGTTGGTCCTCAAAAAAGTCAATTTTTAGCTACGTGTGAGGCTAAAATATATAATTTTAAAGGGCGACTGAGGCCTGAGCCTGAGCGTGAGTTTAGGCTTGGGTCTGGGTGATATTCCCAATCGCGGTCCTACCTTTTATTTTTTTATTTTTTATTTTGGATAAGGTCGCCACGGCCGCGTTGTGCGCAGAGCACACACACACTCTACCTACCTACTAACAACTAATACACCTACTGTTACACACTAACACACTTCATTAGCTCTAACAGATCTACATCCTACTTACTGTACTTTACACAGAACTAACATTATGGATCTACAACCTTAATACTAACACCTTATCACAAAGAAAACACAATACCTTTCAAAACCTCATTAACAAAGAAATACACAACAGCAAAACAAACTCCTTCTTTTCAACACACACACCTTCCTTCTCTACCCTTCCTACAATTGAAATTGCACCACAAAGAAGCACAGAGTGCCATTCAAGCTTAGTGTATGGCATTTCTTGGCAACGACGCCAAAAATGTGCGCGTAAGTCGCACGTGTCAATGCAAGGAACTTGTCGATACACTGTGTACGAGCCACGAATGGCTCCAAGCACGCAGCTAGCCTAAACTAGTAAGCTCAAAGATGGCGATGGTGTGTCACTCACCGCTCTACGCTTGCTATCGTGGAGGATTCCTCACTGCAAAGAAGAAGGATCCGCCACTGCGCCACGCTCAACCGCTTCACCGCCGCCGTGCCGTCGTCGCAATGCTCGATCGCACACACTCCCTCTCTCTCTCTCTCTCTCTCTCTCTCTCTCTCTCTCTCTCTCTCTCTCTCTCTCTCTCTCACTCATTCACGCATACACACACACACACAAGGAGATGAAGAAGAAGAAGATGGAGATGGAGCAATAGCACTCTTCAATTGCACAATGAGAGAATAAGTGAATTTTAGGTTTAGTTGACTTTTATATGAGCTCGCTCCATTCACACTTGGGCGCCCATTCACACTTGGGCGCCCATGCTTAGCCAACTAATCCCTTGAATATTCCAGTTAGAGTGCGCCTCTCATCGGCGATCACTCTTACCCTTTTCCTATTGGACAAACAAGCCCGATACTTGTTTCTACCAAATAAATAATATAGCGTCCGTCGTAGGTGATAGGAATGTGCGTGAGGGTTAACAAGATTCTCAACTTTTGCACTTGATTTGGTCATGGTGGAACACTTTATCTCTTTAGTGCATCTTTTTGTCTATCTATTGACCTAAGACCTCTACAAGCCTCTGATCCCACTGACTTTCTATGTTGCTTTCCCACCATGGTCTCTAGAAATATGTAATAAACCTCATCCACTTTGTTTCAATATTTGTCAATGTAGGCCAATTCCTCAATTCTTACGATAGGGTCATCATTTGGACTACATTTGTAATCCAAACACTTAGAAGTGTTATATGGCATGATACCTTGGAGCTATCAATGAAGTCATATTTGAATTTTGAATCATGCAGCATGTGGACACTTATCACGATGGCTATAATTGCACTTGTACAAAAGTTTTATCACCACAAGTTTATCCTAAAATATGCCCTAAACCCTTGGCTGAATTTGGTCATCAAATCTGTCCTGTATGGCCATTTTTCTACCTAGAATCTGTAGTGTTCCACCTATTCTATTCTTTATCCTTCCAAAACTACATAATATGCAAACATGGATGGATATGCTCGTCGTTAAAGTAGTGAGGACTTACCCCTTGTGTCTGCTTTGAGTAAGGAGTGTCGTTGTGGGTGTACATGATGGTGAAAAGCAATAGCAAAGGAGCTTTCTCTCTCTCTCCCTCTCACAACACAAAGGCTAGATGGTAGAAATGAGGTTGGAATTGGCCAATTAGACTATACATTGTTTGAAGTTCATGTGTCCATTGGACACTTGTGGTCATCTATTATTAAATTTGAACCTTTTTATTAAAAAATAAAATCATCCAAAAAATCAAACATACCCTAAATAATAAAAAGTACTACATCCGGCAAAAAGATTTGATGTTTGTACTACATCCGGCAAAAGGTTTGATGTTGTGAGCACATAGAACTTTTGTGGCAACAAATACATCTTGAACCTGCGACATGCAAGAACCAATGCAAATATCCATTGTTCCATTTCTATGTAGGAGAACTCACTTGCATTCTTCATCTTGCTCTCAAAGTAGAATGGGTTGAATTTTCTACCTTGCCTTTGCAAGAGGGCTGACCCAAAAGCTACTGATCCCACACTAATAGATACATAGAAAATGGATTGCAAGTCATAAGGAATTACTATCAATAAAGTACACAATACCTCCTTGATACCATCAAAATCATGTTGCATGTCTTCATTCCATTCAAACCCTTGAACTCTCTGACTCAAATTTTGGAGAGGATACACTTATAGATATAACATCCAAAAAAATTGTGAGAGGATACTTGAGCTTATGCATAAATGATGCCAAATCCTTTGTGTTGCTGGGTGGATTGTAGACGGCTGGATAGTTCACTGTGTGGGAACATCTTCTTAGGAGATGGGCAACGAATTACTTAGTAGTTACTATGGTAATTACTACAGTAAACTTGTTATGGCGGTTACGCCGCTAGCGGAAGCTAAATAGCGAGAACTCAACCAACAACAGAATTTGTCAGACGAGGACGGAGCTTGACCCGCAGGCGCATGGAAACAACTAGGTGGGTGTCAAATCACCTACTCGACCTTCTAACGACAATCACTACTAATGAGAATAAAATCTAAGTTCTAAAATACACAAGTGACTGAAATCCTTACTACGAGCGAATGCTATACAAAACAGGATCTAGAATCATTGAATCGATCTCAAACTCAAGGGGAAGTCTATACACTAGGTAAGAACAACACCCTAAAGACTTGAACTGCAAAATCAACCTATAACCACTCCGTGCGGCAAACGCGTATGAAGACAGGCCAAAAAATACAGGTGATCGAAACTTGACCCCGATGGTACCAATGTGTAGCTCTACTGGTTGTGGTTCTATAGATATGCTGCACACTCCATTCCGACACACGAGTTGGAAGAAAACTCACACCGAAGCTCGTAGGAACTTACCACACATAGAGGCCGATAGCGCGCACTCTTGGTATCTGTGCGTAGCTCTCGTCGTTGCTAACACAATGGCGGTGTCACTTCTCCAATGGCGGCTCCGTAGCTCGCGTAGCAAGTAGATAAGACTCTCTCTCTCTCTCACTCTCTCTCAGACACAGTCACGGCGCTCAAAAAACTCACTTTGATTAATAATCTGAATCCCCTTAGGTTACAAAAACTTTGGCTTATATACCTCAGCCTTGGAGGTGAGAACATCTCTAACTATTACATCAGCAAGTGAAATTACTTCGGGATTACAAGCTGGAAACTCAATTGAGTCCCGTTACTTAATGAATGGCTCAAATCAAAATTAATGTCGGAAAGACATTTATTACAATCAATGGTTACAAAATGATGAGTGTGAGCAAAAATGTGGGTGTGATCCTCTGCTGGCTCAACACTCCCCCCCTCCGCGTTCATGTCGTCCCTGACATGACTTTTATGCTTGGTCAATAAAGTCCTGTCGTCTTGAGCATCTGCAAATGTGATTCGTATCGTAGGTTGCCGATGGTCAAGGTTGGGCCGAATATTTTGCTTTCGTGGGTGAAAAAGCCGGTGTAGAAAGCTTCTTCGAATGTTTGCATGTGGAAGCTAGGCAAAAACATAATCCTTTGGTATAGGAGGTGCAACACTTTTGGAGAAGGCTGCAATGAAAGATCATATATCATATCAGTCACTGTGTCGGCCGTCGATAGTAGACTTGAGGTCGTGGCTTTATCTGGCGCGAACACTTCAATGCAATCTAAGAGAGTCCTGCAGATTTTCTTGAGCATCTGACACGAAAGGTCAGGAGAGCCAGTAAAGAGCTTGATGGTGCCCGTTAGGGTTTTCACCATGTAGGCTTTACCTATTCTCTCTCCTGCCTTTGGTCCTGGCATCCTGGGATAATTAAGCCAATTTGGCTTCTTTTCTGCAATCTTGCCATGCTCTTTCCAGTTTCTGATTCTTGGCACCGGGCAGAAGGTTGCATTCTCCCGAATCTCCTTTGGGGCCTCCACCAAGTAGATGAGGTAGGCTGGGTATTTGTTCAGCCAACCTTTCCTCCATCTAGGTTGTGAATCTACTATCTTCTTTGACTGTTCCTCCTTTGTGATGTCGCCTTCGTAAAGAGCGACATACTGCTCCTCCTCTATTCTCTTTTTCGTCTTTAGCACTTCAAATTTCATAAAAGGGAAAGGCAGGCTGGGTTGCATCCACTCTTCATGGAGCACTTTTGTGTCTAATCCCTGAAGTCTAATGGAGATGAGGAGTCTCCTCTCCCATTCCATTTCCGCCTTGGCACTCTCCTCTGCTGACTTTTCTATTTGGTCATGGAGCCTTTGTTCTTCTTCTTCAGAGATTCCTGAAGTCGAGGCCACCTCGTGAGCTGGGGCTAGATCTTCAATTGTGGTTGCCTCTCCAGTTTCTGGTAGCTCTATGGCTGCTCCACCTGATTCTTCTTGTGGTGTCTCTGTCTCTCTTCTTTGTTGCTCTTGTAGATCTTGGAGCTGTTTGCGGAGGGCCTCATCTTTGTCCATAGTGTTTGATTTTCTAATGTGAGCCTCTCCTCTGCGGCCAATGATCCCTCTGCAATGTGCAACCTTTGCACTTGCTCTAATCTTAGCTCTCTTTGTAAGCTTCGGATCTGGTCTTCTAAAGCTGGTACGAGAGTTCCTTCTTATTCGGTTCCTGCTCTGCTAGCTCTAGGGGTAGTCCTAAGTCTAGTGATTGTTCTTTCTTGGAGCTCGACTCTTTCCCTTAGCTCAATGAGCTCATCCTTGGCTGCCTCCAACTCATCTTCTATCCGCTCCTTTGCTTCCTGTGCACTTGTTACCTCTCTTGAAGCCTCGGCTAGCTGGAGTATCAAGCCGTCTCTCTCGTTTTCCGCGTCATAGAGTGATGCTTTATGACTTTCAGATTCAGTCATAGCATTCTCTAATTTCCTCTGCAACTCTGCTTCCCTTTGTTTGGCTGTCTCAATCTCTACTTCCTTTGCCCTGGATCTTTCTTTGATCTTGCCTAGCAGTTCATGCACCATGTGAATGTCTTTTTCATCTTCATCTGTCAACTCTAAAGCTCTTTCTGCCACCACCTCCACTGGCTTCGGCTCTTCTAGTACGTTCTGTTCGTCTAGTTTCTCTTCATTTTCTTTTGTACTCTTTGTTTTTTCCTCCGTCCCTCTCCGATCATCTTGTTTTTGTAGGGTGATCCCATAAACTGCCTCGAGGGCCTCTGCTTCAGTGTATCCTATCGCTACCAGATCCTCATAATCATTTCTCTTTTGCTGAACTGGATCTCTCTCCTTTTCTTTGGTCTCGGCCTTCGGCTTTTCCAAATCATCTGTGTCCATCTCTATTGTGGTCTCTTCCACGATATTTTTCGTCTTCTTCGGGCTTGGTACATCAGTCATAGAGGGGTATCTATCCTCAGCTTCCTTGGCTTTCCCATTGTCGGCTTGCCCGTCTTTCTCTTGAGATTTAGTAGATTCATCTACTTTCCCTTTCCCCTTGTCGTCCTTTTTCAGCTCAGCTTTTAAAAGCTGTACCTCCTCTTCAGTGTATGGCTCGACAGGTTGCTGCTCCAGTATAGCCTCTGACTCCTCATAAGCTTTAATATATTGATCGTATTGATCAACATGTGGCCTGGCTGAGCTAGTTCCGACTTTGGTGGGTTCTGGCACCCACTTTTCTTCAAAGTCACCCTTTAGAGCTCTTTCTGCTCTAAACTGCTCCACTAGTCTTTCCATTCTTGCCACTTTCTGACTTTTGGTTTGCTTGGGAGCAACCTTCTTCTTTACTTTCTTCATAAGCGGCTCGTCCACCTCCTCTTCAGGTTCTGAAACTATTTCTAGTTTCCGGCGTGCTCTTGTGGACGCCCTCTTGGATACTTCGGGCTGTTCTTCCTCCTCGTCGGCTTCTCTAAGGCAATCATTCTGGGAGGGAACCTTCGGCCACTGATCTCTAGCTCCAATAGCTTCATAAGCTATTCTTGTCAGAATTTCCGCTCCTCCTATGTACTTTGGCTTCTCGTTGTGCATGGCAATTACTTGCTCGTGGATGTGTTGAGCGTAATTCACCTCTTTTGGCATATTGCTCTTTAATGCCCATGTGATGGTGGTCGCAATGGCATGGGGTGGTGTCGTATACTTTTGCGGTCTCTTACTGCAAACATGGAGAAACTGGTTGTACAGTCGGCAAAGGGTTGCCGCTCTTTGGTCCGCCATATCTCCATAGGTTGCATTCTGTTTCTTGGATCCATAGACCTCTATGGCCTCCCTTCTTTCCCTGACAGAGCTCCCTTTGTTGTGCAGCTTCAATGCGTCTGCAATGAGCTGTGGAGTGATCTGTACTTCTACTTTCTCTCCGTCCATGGCTGTCAATGTGGCTTTCCCATCCTTCTGAATGGATGTTGCCAACTCGTACACTCTTCTTGTATCCACACCTGATGGTCTTGAGGTGAAGAAACTGTGCAAGTCTGCCCTTTCCAGGTACCTGCTGATGTCTTCTGACCTGCTATAATCTACCAATTCCTGTGGGATCATCGGTACATCCACCGCTTGCCCTTGAGGATCTCTGAAAGTCCCCTGGTAGATCTTTATTCCCTCTTTCTCCAATACTGCTTCCTCCACCCAAGTTTTGGTTGGCTTGAGGGTTTCTGCTGGAATGTCAAAGGGTTCCGCTTCTGCAAGAGCATCTTTGATTGTCGGTCTTTTTCTCTTCGTTGCCGATAACTTGGCGGAATCCATAGATCCTGTAACTCCAATTTCAAAAGTTAGCGTCTTTTTAGTACTGAAAGCCGAAATGAAACTTTTAACTATCCAAATGACTTGAAAATTGAAACATGAGCTATTCAGGGCCTAAGGATGCAAGGTAGGTGAAAAAATATGCAAAATGGGCTCAAAATCATGCTGGAGACATCATACGTGTATGATGTCTTTTGTGTCAAAATGACTTCATATTGGTTGTGCTTGTAGCTGATAGTGTATACATGAGTATCATATGCTTGGATTTGAGTTTGGATCCCATTTGGTCAAGTTTTGGCCAGTTTAGTCCAGTTCCGGCTCTTGGCAAAATTTTGAAAGGGATTTGGATTTTATGATCCAAATTGGATAAAACTTGGTGGTTCACTTTCAAATGGCATGTAGATCACTTCTGTTTGGTGGTTGGAGCCCTGAGGTGGCAAAATCACATAGTGAGACATCATACGCGTATGATGTCTTTAGTGTATTTTTGGACCAAATTTCTCTATAAGCTTGGATTTGGCTTTAGATAGGCTTATTCAGTGGATTTATGAAGTTTGGATAGATTTTGGGCTAAAAATGGCTCTGGAGACATCATACGCGTATGATGTCTTTTTCATCAATTTTACATGGGATTGGTTCTGTGGACTCCCCATGTGCTAGTGAAGGACTATATCTACTCAAATCTTGGTTTGGACTTGAGTATGTTGGATTTGGGCCAAAAATAGGCTTTAAGTGAAGGATTTTCCCTCAATTGGGCTAATGGGGTGATCCACTTGACCAAATGGTTCCAAATTTCATATGTAACATGTATTAGATATATATAATGGATGTATGATGACAAATGAGCAGTTTTGGCTCTGTAAGTGCAAATAGACATCATACGCGTATGATGTCTTTTGTGTCAAAATGGTGCTTTTTGGTTCCAGATAGCTTGTAGATGTGTTAATCAACAATCCTACAAAGTTTCATTGAGTTTGGAGTTATTTTGACAAAATTAGGACCAAAAATCAATTTTATGGCCTAATTTGCGTCTTTTTGGTTTTCCTTGGGTTTTCTAACTCCAATTCTCATGATACTTGATTCATAGGATGTGATTAACATGTGGAATGAGGCTATGCACTCAAATGTTGAAATGGATGTGAAATTCATGCTGTGAGACATCATACGTGTATGATGTCTTTTCTTGAAATGTTGGTCTTTTTGTGCAAAGAATGCTTTGTGCTAGTGCCCTAAGCTCTGCTAACTAGTTTTCAACTTAAAAAGTCATCAGTTTGGCTAAAAAGCCCCCTTATAGGCATTTCAGTCTCCGAAGTCGTCTCTTTGCCGTGGGGTTGAATTTCTTCAACTTTTCTTCTCGAGAGTTGCATTTCCAGCTCATTGGATATGTTGTGAAGCCCTCTATTTGGTTGAACTTGACTTTGGCTCCCCGTTCTCCATCTTTCTCCATTTGGTTGCCCGAAAGCGTCTTTTTCACCATCGGTAAGTGAATCAGTTTTCTTTTGGGTTTTGCTTGCAAACATAAGTCATCCATGTATATTTGAAGCTGCTTGTGAAGTTTCATTTCATTCGGTCGTCAATTTCAGCCGTTATGCCAAAATGACGCTTTGTGTGTCCGTAGCCGAATCGGTTGTTCCGACCTACTTTTGGTGGTCCCAACCTAGAGATACTCTATGGTTGCATTGTCCTTGATGTGGTTGAACTTCCTGTGAAGTTTCGTGTCGTTTCGACAACTTTTTCCTGTTTGCCTCTTGCAGGCTCTGTTGACCTAGGGTTTTTCTAGTCGTTCTTTCTCGAGCGTTGAGTGTTAGAAACCCATATTCTATACTAGGGTAACCCACCTATAAGTTCTTGCAAGGTTTGGTTAGGCGTTTGTGCCCCTACCTAGCATTCTTCCCCATTCCCTGTCTGCTCTTGTTTCTTGGTTTTGGTCAGTTTTCGCGACAAAAGTTAACGATAAGCATCAAAAGCTTATGGCAACGAGTCTACCTCTCATGTCTGGTGTCCTCTGAGCTCTCGTAGCAGTCGTAGAAGGCTGTAGAAGGTTGGATGCTCCTGTGTGCTCTTTGCTCTCTCCAAGAAGGTAATAGTGGAAATGAGCTTGAAAGTGATGTGAAAAATACTTAACTTCGGACTTCTCGGATCACTTGTTACCAAATTTGACATGTGCTCCTATCTCGTCGTGAAATGCACTTTAGGATTTGAAATTTCTCAATTTGGACTCTGTTTGACCTGTTTCTGAGAAATCTGTCCACTTTGCCAAAATTCTGTCATTTCGGGCTTCCCGCAACTTTTCCCGAATTGTACTCAATTTTTACCATGGGTTGCCCTTGTCATTAGAATCATCACCATCTATTCTTTTCTTTTTTCTGATCTCGTTTCACCTGCTTTTTTATTTTTCTTTTACTTTTATTAAGAAAATCACAAAAAATAAAGAAAAATAGCAAATTGAAGCCAAAAAATTCGAAACATACACAATAAATAGCTGGTAACCTTGTGTATATGAATATACACTTATTTGTGATTTCTGGACTTGGATTACCACTTTTTTCCACTTTTTAGCTCCAAACACACTCTTATTTAGTGATATTTACACGTCTAGAGACCCAAATTCATCATTTGATCTCTTCTTGTTGCAAAACAAGGTATATAAGGGCATAAATATTATCAATATCCGCAATCAAACATAAAAATTGCAAAATCATGTAAGACACTGCCCTTGTAATATAATTTTTGTTTTTCTTTGTTTTTGTCGCTTGTAGCTGCTTTGTAGCTCCTGTATACCTGTATACCTCCCCCCCTCCTAGTCTGAGTCCTCTTGGACGACTATGAATTGTCTATGGGCGAAGCATTGTAGTTGTTTTGGTCATAAGTTCCCACTGCAATTGTAGAGCGATGATACAACAGTCTTTCCAATAAAGCTGCTCTTTGTTTGATTGAAGGATTGGTGGTCGGGTTTTGGGTTGGTTTTGGCACTGCGGTAGTAGAATCAGTAGATGGATTCTTCTTTACCTTGTTGTTCTTTTGCACAATCCAAATCTGCTTCCGCTTCGCTTGTGCTTGCCACAAACTCTTTGCGACCCAAACCTGCTTTGTTCTTTGTGTTGATTTCCTAGCCTTGAAATACCTAGGAGTTTCCGTGGATTGTACTGAAGGGAGTTCCTGTTTACAAATCTTTGGGATCCAAATTTGCTTGCTATAGCTTTGTGAGGTCATGAACTTCTTTGGAATCCAGATCTGTTTCACTGTCCTTGATTGTCTGGAATCACTCTGTTGTCTGGTATTGAAGACTCTGTTTTCCACCTTTGTGTTCTCTGGCACAACCTTTTTTGGTCTCCATACCAACTTTGACTCCGTTTTTCCCCAAGGTTGAGCTGTTATATTATTGCTTGTCTTCCTTATCCACTGTTGAGAATTCCTCGTCGAAGAGTAATCCGGTTGTATAGAAACTTTTGGTTGCCATTGCTTCTTCTTTTTCTCTGGTTGTTGTTTACCTTTGTGCTTGGATTCTTCCTTTGGAGTTGGCTCTGCTCCTTTGGTAAACTTAACTGATTGACTTTCACCTTCGTATCTGATAAGCACTGATTTAGAATTCGAGTCAATCATTGCATTGTATTGCTTCTGCCATGGTTGTCCTAGCAATAATGGATGTTGTGTAGCTTGGTCTTCAACCACGTAAAACATATGAGGATACACATACTGGTTAATCTGTATATGTAAAACTGTGCATCCGACAGTTTTGATTGAATTCTCAGAGTAACTCTTTAACTCTTGCTTGGCAGTTTGTAATTTAGTGTCATTTGTCAATTGTCTATACAAACTGAGTGAAAGTAGGTTAGTTTGAACTCCTGAATCCAATAGTGCTCTTGCTTTGATTTGGTTGGTTCCTACTTTGCATTCAATGATGGGTTCTTCTTTGTCATTATCCATTTCTGTTATACTGACTGCGTTTATTCGTATTGCTCCTTCATTGCGCTGTTTCTGACGCAGTAGTCTTCTTTTCTCCATTCTTTCCTTCGCCTCGGCTTGCGCTTCCTCCACAATCTTTTTCTTTTTCTGGACACGCAGCTTTTCTTGATGTATTTTGAGAAGCATGTCTTGGGTTAGCGGCAAA
Source organism: Adiantum capillus-veneris (assembly GCF_014529385.1). Lineage (NCBI taxonomy): Eukaryota > Viridiplantae > Streptophyta > Polypodiopsida > Polypodiales > Pteridaceae > Adiantum > Adiantum capillus-veneris. The sequence continues at coordinate 143,188,316 of NC_140937.1, read as the reverse complement.
AGATACTTTTTCACTTTGCATCCACTAATCCAATTGGGCATTTCTTCTCCGTCTAATGTAGCAAGCTTGACGGCTCCACTTGGTGATAGATCTTTAATCACCAGAGGTCCCATCCCTCGCTTTTTAAGCTTCTTAGCATGCTGTTTCAGAGTGTAAACTAGGACATAGTCCCCAACTTTAAACTCTTTAGTCCGCACATGCTTATCAAAAAATTCTTTTTGTCGCCTTTTTTGAGCGTAGATAGAAGCTACTGCTTTTAGGCGAAGCTCGTCTAGCTTTTCCAGGTCATCTATTCTATCAGAAAGCTCGTGCCCTGTCCACTCTAGATCCTTAGCCACCCTTAAGGTTGAAATCAAGAATTCAATTGGTAAGATAGCATTTAGCCCAAAAACCATGTTATATGGGATCGTTCCTATTGATGTTTTATATGCTACCCTATATGCCCATAATTTTGAATGCAACTTCTGGTCCCAGTCAGTTCTCGACTCAGATACAATCTTCGTGAGGACCGTGCATATGGTTTTGTTTGTTGCTTCAGCTTGTCCGTTTGCTTGTGGATGATACGGGGCTGATTTCCTATGGATTACCATGAATTCATCTAGAAGGATCTCTATCACTTCATTTATAAAATGTGTGCCTCGATCACTCACAATTTCTATTGGCAATCCATATCGTACAAAGACGTATTCATATAGAAATTGTGCCGTGGTCCTGGCATCCGCTTTTTGAGTTGCCTTTGCTTCGACCCACTTTGTTAGATAGTCTGTAGCCACAACGATGTATTGTGCATGAGTCTTATATGCAGGAGGTGAAATGGGTCTGACATAATCAATCCCCCATTTTGCAAAAGCTCTTGCCCCCATCATTGGTCTAAGCGGCATATCATCTCTTTTAAGTGGTACTTTGGTCCGCTGACAGTCATCGCACCGTTTAACGTATTCCTCAGCGTCCATATGTAATGTTGGCCACCATATTCCTGCGGCTAAGACAAGTTTTGATGTCTTATCACCTGAGAAATGGCCTCCACCTACTCCTCCATGAGCTTGCTCTAGTATTATCACATACTCAGTCTCTGATGCGCAAATCCTAAGCTGGTTGTCTTTACCTCTCTTATAGAGTTGATCTCCTATTAAAGCGTAATCTCTAGCTTCTGTCTCTACAAATTTCTGACGAGCTTTTGACGTTCCTTCTGGGAAAGTTCTATTTGTGAGATATTCAACAATATACTGACTCCATTCCGGAGCGATCATTATCTGATATAATGTTGAATACTCTGCTGGTGGTTTTGAGGAACATACAATACATACAGTGACATATTCATGTACGCTTTCTTTCATTCCTGGCCAATAGACTCCCAATTGTAACAAATTCCTATATGTGTTCCTTCTTGAACAATGAAATGCACATTCCTGAACATGTGCTTCGCGCAGATATATATTATATTCCTCAGGATTGATGCATAGTCGTAAAACATGATCATTTTCCAATTGATACAACCTTCCTGCAACCAATTGAAGATTCTTGGATTTCTGAATAGCAATATGTTTCTGGTTGTATTCTCTTTTATCAAACTCTCCTCCATAGGTTAATAGGCTAACGACATTTTGAGACCACTTCGGTATCATTTCTATGTTGAACAAGTACGCGTCTGGCATGTCGTCATCTATTCCTATAGGGTCTTCTCCATTCGTCAATCGCGAAAGATGATCAGCTCTAAGATGTGTTTTTCCTTTCTTTACTACTACCGTGAAGTCGAATTCCAGTAAGATAATGAACCATCTCACTATTCTCCCGGTATTGCATGGTTTATTCACTAGGTAGAGCAAGGCTTGGTGATCCGTAAAAAACACAAACTTGTTGGCTAGAAGATAATGCCGAAATTTCTTCACAGCATATATCATTCCTAATCCCTCTCGCTCTGTTGTGGTGTAATTCTTCTCTGCCTTGTTGAGCTGTCGACTGGCGTAACAGATAGGAAAATCCATGTTTCCTTCTTTTGGCTGAGCCAGAATGCATCCTATTGCATATGCCGAAGCATCTATATGCACATGGAATATCTTCTCCCAATCTGGTGATTTCAAGACTGGAGCAGTAATGAGTGCCTCTTTCAATTTCTTGAACGATTCCTCACACTCCTCTGTCCATTCAAAGTTCACTATTATCCTGTAAAGTGGTTGGCCTATTATAGCGTACATGTAAATGAATCGTCTATAATATCCGCAATGTCCCATAAAGCTCTGTACTTGTTTCGCATTGGTTGGTCTAGGCATATCCACTATAACTTTTATCTTCTCTAAATCCGTGGATATTCCGTTTTGTGAGACAATATGTCCCAGAATTCTACCCTGTCGGACCATAAACACACATTTCTCAGGATTGAGACAAATGCGATATGTCCTACATTTCTCAAATACTTTTCTTAGGTGTTCTAGATGCTCATCTCTCAGAAGAGAATGTACACACAAGTCATCCATGTATATTTCTAGAAACAACCTTAAGTATTCTTTGAAAGCATGCGCCATCAGCCTCTGGAAGGTTGCGGGAGCATTGGTTAGACCAAAAGGCATAACCCGATAAGCATAAATTCCCCACTCCGTTGCAAAAGCTGTTTTATGTTGATCGTCCAGTGCTATGGCTAGCTGGTTATATCCTGAAAAACCATCAAGAAAAGAGTATGATGTTTTCCCTGATACACGCTCTAGAACATGATCAGTTATCAGCAGGGGATAATTGTCCCTGATTGTTGCAGCATTCACTTTCTTTAAGTTGACACACACTCGGAGTTTTCCGTTCTTCTTGGGTACTACCACAATCGGAGAGCTGCTAAATCAACTTTTTTTGCATCTTCCAGTCCGTCATAAGATTCGTTCTCCCTTCTCTCTCGAATAGGTTGGGTTAATACCACCTTCCTATCCTCTATTGTGAATTTCCTGTAGTGAGAGGGAACATCCATGTTTTCCTTGATTTTGGCGTTTTCGTCCTCTCCACTCTCAATTTCTGTCGTCCAAACTTCTTTCAGAGTTTTCTTGAGCTCTATGTACTTGTTTCTACGTTCTAACTTGGACTCCGTGTGTTCTTTGTTGCGCTTGTTCTTTTCTGATTTTTCTGTTTCAATTTTCGTTTCATTCCTTTGAACTTGATTTCTTGAGCTTCTTTTGTCTTTTCGTAAGCTCTTTTGATCATTGCCTCTCATTCTTCCAGAAATCTTGTCCTTAACACAATCTTCTACCTTTACTAGCATTAGGAATTGATTTTTTCCCCTTATTCTAGGCATCGGATTGGTTCTAACCCCCTTTGTTTTTCTCTTTGCTCTATAGCGTTTCTGGCGTTGTTTAGTTTGGTTCGGAAAATCATAAAATCGGACATCCGTTATAGTTTCTTCGTTTCCGCTTGAATTGTCCGTTGACTCGTTGTCTGCTTCATTTCCCCACTCTGGATGATCGGGAATGTCGTGAAACACCTCTTCTTCATTTTCCTTTTC